>NC_058083.1:511825986-512437234 GCF_014858855.1 Bufo gargarizans
GGAGCTGGCACTATGGGGCGCACTATAGGGGGAGCTGGCACTATGGGGTGCACTATAGGGGGAGCTGGCACTATGGGGGGCACTGTAGGGGGAGCTGGCACTATGGGGCACTGTAGGGGGAGCTGGCACTATGGGGGAGGGCTGGCACTATTGGGGAGCTGGCACTATGGGGGCATTTCTTACTGGCACATTAGGGGGGGCACCATGGGGGAGAGGAGCACTATGGGGGTAACTGGGGGCTCTAAAGGGGCTTTTTTTTTAATTATTGGCACATTCTGGGGGGCACTATAGGGGAGAGCAGCACTATGGGGCATCTGGTGCTACTATAGGGGCATTATTTGGGGGCACTATGGGGAAGTGGGGGCTCTAAAGGGGCCTTTTGTATTGGAACATTATGGGGGGCACTATGGCATTTGGTGGCACTAAGGGGGCATTTTTTACTGGCACATTATGGAAGGCACTATAGGGGAGAGCGGCACTATGGGGGAGTGGAGCACTATTGGGGCATATGGTGGCACTAAGAAGGGGCATTTTTTTACTGGTACATTGTGGGGGAGAGGAGCACTATAGGGGCATCTGCTGGGGGCACTAAGGGGCATTTTTTTACTGGCATATATGGGGACACTATGGGGAAGGGGGAGAGGAGCAGTATGAGGGCATTTACTGGGGCACTATATAGAGGTATTTTATACTGGCATACATTATGGGGACATTAGCTCAACTGCGGGCACTAAGCGGGGGTATTTCATGTACTGTCATATTATAGGGAAATTAGTACTACTAGGGGGTATTATGGGGAGCTTTACTACTACTAGGGGCTATGAAGAACATGATTACTAGGGCACTATAGGGGCATTATACTACTAAGTGTGCTCTGGCAGAGAATTATTTCTATGGTGGGATTTTGGGGAGCATTGTTACTTTGGGGGCACCCTGCATAGTATCAGCTTAGCACAATTATTTTTGGGGGACATTATCTTTATACTATTAGTGTCTGGGCGCAGTTATTTTTTAGAGCGCTGTGTGCCAATAATTGTTTAAGGGGGCACTATCTGTGTGGTAGTAGTATTTCCAGGCGGACTGTTTCTGCAGTATAGTATTGGGGGCATAGCGGGTACAGTATTGGGGGCACTATCTGTGTGGTAGTTTGTATTTCCAGGGGGACTGTTTCTGCAGTATAGTATTGGGGGTGGCAGGAAACTAATGTCTGTTTCTCAATCTCTGCAGAGAAGGGAGATGGCAGAAAAATCATCATGGCGGTCTGGTCTGAATGGAGAAGATGAGGAAAGAGAACGTCTACAACAAAGGTGACATCACTGGATGTAAGAGGTATGTGGTGCTATGTAGGAGAGGAGATGCTCCGGCTCCTCCTCCTGCCATTTGCAGAAGGAGGATTTAGAACTGGGTGAGGATGACGAAAGGGGGCAGCAGGCCACGGGCGGGTGGCAGATGGTGGGGGGAACCACAAGGCCTTGAGCAGGATCAGGGTAGGGAGGAGAGCGGAGGAGCTTCCTGGCTGTAGCTTGCTATATAAGCAGGCAGTGCAGCCAGGACGGCCTCCCCTCTCCGTATGATGTGTAGAGACAGGCCGCAACTATAAAATGTCAGCTGTACAGTGTGTGTTGGGAGTGGCCTATTATATGTAGGAGGGGCTTTTGATGATGGGCGGGGCTAAAAATGGGCCACTTGACTAGATTTGCCCCCCAGGACTAAGGCTGCCAGTCCTCCCCTGGCATGTATGCAAGTCGTACCCTGTTTGTTGTGCCTCCGGAAGGGGGCTCCATGGTTTCCCGGAGGGTGAACCTAAAGTCAAGTATTTGAGCTGTTGCTGGAGTGCTGGTTCCTGTGTGTCAGTATGTACTTCATCCGTTTGGTGTTTGGATTGCAGTACGTTTGTATGGGTTCCAGTTTACCTTGGTGTGGTCTTCTGTTGTGCCGTCCAGCAGCTGCGGCAGGTAAGTTACCATGCCTTCCTGGGTTCTTGGTTCAGTAGGTTATCCCCGCCACTGGATAATTACCTGCCATTCCACTTGGCTTCCTTTTCTTGCTGTTAGGCCTGCAGAGACTCCTGCTCTTCTGTGTCTTGGAAGAACAAGTCGTCTCTCCCCTGCTCCTATGTGAGGGATTAACAGGGAGCGACTCAGGGTCCTAGGTATACTGGGTATGAGCCGTCCTACCATCCAGGTCCGCGCAAACGGTGAGGAGTTAGGGCGAGGATTAGGGACGCGTTAGGAGGTGACCTGCTCCATGATCCCGGCATCCTGGCCTAGCTGCTTCCCCACATACCCCTTACCGTACGGTGGGGAGTTTCCCCCACTCCCGACCGTGACAGCCTTCTTACCAACAGTCTGTATTTCTCTCACTATGAGGAGCACTTTGGTTTCGTCTGAGGCTTCTCCCAACTAGTTAGGTCAGCAGAAGGCACAATAGCAATTTGGTAGCATGTTGCTATGGGCAATGGCAGCAGAATAGGTGCATGGCCCCTTTAAGAGTCACAGCGACAGCCCAATATAGGGAAATATGGTGCTATATAAGGCAGAATATGGCCCCAAACAGTCCTTATTGTCCTTATTAAGGTTAGTTTCCCCAGCAGTAGTCACTCAGACCCTCTGGGGTTAAGTCTCAGGGTTCGGTGAAGCTTGAACTGTATTGCAGCTCTTCACTCCCTTTTCTAAGATTCTGCCTTTACTTCCTGTAGGTGTACACCTGGTTTCTTTGTCCCCCTTGGAACTTGAACTAAGCACTTTAGTTCCTCCTGTTAAAAGGATGGTTCCTCTGTGGAGGCGGGCCTTTTGATTCCGGCCCTTCTGCTAGGTAACAGTCTTTTCCGTCAGTAGATGAGGCACAAATCCAAGATGGACGATTAACGCCTATTTTGCCAAAGTGCAGCAAATAAACCTTGTATACTGCAATAAAGTCCCTTTTTAGGGGCTTTACAGACATTGTGGGCTTTCAGAAGAAAGGCACAGAAGTAAGTATCCTGATCGTGGCCTAATGTTTGTGTTACGGTGCTCCTACCTTCAGGCTGTCTCTTTCTGGGTTTCAGTCTCCATTGCAGAGATACAGTTGGAGCAAGGAATGAAATGAAGTCCAGACTTTGTGAAGTTTAAATAGGACCTTTCATCGGTCCAACATTGTGAACTAAGTATCATGACATATACAGCGGCGCCCAGGGATCTCGCTGCACTTACTATTATCCCTGGGTGCCGCTCCGTTCTCCCGGGGAACGCAGAGCTCACAGCCTGGGAGAAAAAAACTCCCAGGCTGTGAGCTCTGCGCTGCGATTGGCCAGCGCTACAGCCTAGGAGAAGGAGACACCCAGCAGAACAAGGGCAGACTCCGCCTACTATAACCAAGTCCCCTAAGTCTCCGCCTACTGTAACCAAGTCCCCTAAGTCTCCGCCTACTATAACCAAGTCCCCGAACATACCAGAGGACATAACGGGAGAACGGAGCGGCGCCCAGGGATAATAGTAAGTGCAGTATGATCCCTGGGCGCCGCTGTATATGTCATGATACATAGTTCACAATGTTTGGACCGATGAAAGGTCCTCTTTAACTTTTCTTTACTTGGAATAGACTTGCAGTAACTGAACAGTACTTGATTTTTCTTGGTTCCAGCAGTATGCACGGTTCTGGCAGTTGGCTTTGACTATTTAATCTGTAATGGTATCTTTAGCTTCAAGTTTGGGTTACTGTCTGAAACAGAGTGGGGTGTCTCGGAGCCGTTGTCCCCCTCTAAGATAAAAAGTCCCATTAATATTAGCAGTGTGCTGCTCTACAAGCTGCTTTTGCAACGCTCCGCCAGCAGGACGGGAAAATGCTTCCCTCACTGCGCCTTGTCTGGACTCTCTCACTTAACTCCTCTAACTATCTGAAAACCCCTCCTTTGGTGGGAAACAGGAAAACCCACTTCTGCCCAAAGGAATCTGCCACTACATATGCCACCTGCCCGAAAACCAGGCACATCACATGTAAAAACTGTTGTATAACAACATTTAGACACTAAATAAGACCTTGCAATAAATATACTGATGGGATACATTGCTAGACATAGTAACGGTAGTGGCCCTCTCCGGGGTACTACAACTGTGTATACCCAGATAGCTGTCAATCACTGATAAGACTGCCTCCTTGACTTCAAAGCCCAGAATGAGCAGGAATTTTAATGAATAAAATACAAGTTATGCTGAATCTTTTCTCATAAAACTACATATCAATCTGTTCAGCTGCTCCTGCTCTATAACATGTTGCATGCAGTTTAATTTCCAATTTCATGGTGACAGGTTCCCATTAGTGTTGGTCGAGCACCAAAGTGCTCATGTGCTCGAGTAGAACACTTCCCGATGCTTGGGTGCTCACAATGGAAGTTAATGGGAGACCCCGAGCATTAAACCAGGAACCCCCTGCTCTGAAGAGAGGAGGGTGTTAGGACTCAAGTTTGACTTAGGAGTCCCTGCTCTGACTCCATATATAGCTATGTCCATATATGCAGTCAGTGCTTGGAGACACCCAGTGTATTTAAATCTAATTTAGCCTCTGTTTCTGGCAGGATTCAAACTCACAACCTTCAACATTCAGCCAAGAATGTTAACCACTACACTATAGAGCTGCATGGCCAATCACAAAAAAAAAAGAGACTTCTGCTGTGTAGGAATGTTTACTAGTAGTAAGTATTCCTATACAGCAGAAGTCTCATATTTTAGTAACTGGCTATGCAGCTCTATAGTGTAGTGGTTAACACTCTGGGCTGTAATGTACAAGGTTGTGAGTTCAAATCCCTACAGAAATAGCAGCTCAATTTAAGTTAAACATATATGTAAGTTTTTAGCCATAATATATTTACATATTTTATTATATATTTCGAATGTATAATATATTATAATATATGTAAATATATTATGGCTAAAACATCAGTAGTAGTTTCCCACATATTATGCATTCATATATATCAGAAGTATGATTATTATATATATATATATATTTGTTAGTTTTTTTAAGTAACCAGCCATGCAGCTCTATAGTGTAGTGGTTAACATTCTTGGCTGTAACGTAGAAGGTTGTGAGTTTGAATCCCACTAGAAACTTTTCAGAAATAGAGACTTAATTAGATTTAAATACACTGACTCGAGCATGCTCGCCCAACACTAGTTCCCATTAACTACAAAGTGCACATTCTGGCACCAGATTAGGAGGTATGGAGGTTGGTTGGAGGGCAATGGATTGACAATAGCAGGCACTTGTGGAGATAGATCCACTTAAAGGGCTTCTGTCACCCCCCAAAAGTCATTTTTTTTTAAGGCTAATTAAAATCCTTATACTGCGATTTTTCAATATATAGTGCTCTTACCCTTTTCTGTTGGATAGTTTCTTTAAAAACTGCACTTTTATAATATGTAAATGACCGCTCTGAGAGAAGGACGCTCGCTTCCTCAGCACTCCCTCAGTGCGCCTGCGCCGATGACGTCACCACTAAACCCGAAAGAGAAGACGTCATCGGTAGGGCGTCTACTTGCTGGTAGCCGCCGCATCCTCCTTTAAAAAAAAGCCCCCTCCTCCTGCTGATTGACAGTGGAATTTCGATCCAAATTTCAGGAAAAATTTGATTAGCACAAGATCCGAACTTCCTCACGCTTAGTGGTAACGAATTGCATTTTTTTTTCTAAAATGGCTGCTGCACATGTTAGGCTACTTTCACACTAGCGGCAGGACGGATCCGACAGGCTGTTCATCCTGTCGGATCCGTCCTGCCGCTATTTCGCCATGCCGCCGGACCGCTGCTCTGTCCCCATTGACTATAAGTGCACGGCGAAAGGCCGCCGGACTAAAAGTACTGCATGTCCGACTTTTTAGTCCGGCGGCCTCTCACCGCGAACTGCCGTGCTGCGCCGGAGCTCCGCTCCCGTCCCCATTATAGTCAATGGGGATGGAGCGGCGGTTCGGAGGCATGGCAAAATAACGGCAGGACGGATCCGACAGGGTGAACAGCCTGTCAGATCCGTCCTGCCGCTAGTGTGAAAGTAGCCTTAGGACATGGAGCAAAGAACTCTGGGAATAAGGGATCACTCACAAAGCCATGCATGCAGCCAATCAGCAGCCAGCCATCCCCTGTGATGTCACAGCCCTATAAATAGCCTCAGCCATCTTGGATTCAGCCATTTTCCAGTGTGCTTAGTGCAGTGAGAGTTGTCAGCAGGCGCTAGGGACAGTGCTAGGAAAGACATTATTGTGCTGAAAAAACGATTTACAAGTTCAGGGAAAGATTAGTCAAGGTTTAGGCAAAGGATAGGGAGGAATCATCTACGCTATAAAAGGAGAACAGGGTGCAATAGGAGAGTGTACAGCCTGGGTAATAGAAGCGATTCTATTACACCTTGCTGCACTAATTGGGGATCCGAATTGGTGTTATACTGCTGCTTTTAGGTTGTTTGCACTATATGATACATCACTAATTCCAGCCAACCTTGCTTGTGATTGAGGTGCAAGTTCTGTGTGATACAGCCATTTACGGGGTGTATTAATAGGAAAGATGCGTGCGTCCTATTAGCCATTTTACATTGTTTTACTTTTTTGGGGGGGGTTATTATTAGGGAAAAATTGGGAAAATTTTTTTATAAGTGCCGGCGGTGAAGTTACATTGTACCACAGCCATTTATGTGGTGTATTAAAAGGAAACATACCTACGTCCTATTAGCCGTTCTGCAGTGAATTGTGATTGTTATATTTAGAGCTGAGCAAATTTCTTAAAAGTTTGATTTGGCTGATTCGCCAAATTTCCCCCCCAAAAAAATCTTTTGTAAGTAGCGGGTGCAATGACAGGGAGCAGCGATAGCGCCGCTCCCGTCATTATACCCCTCAGATGCAGCATTCATACATAATCATGTCATCTGAGTGTAAAATAAACAATTAACAAAAATTAAATCAAACTTACCGCCTCCATTTGCTCGCGACGGGCCGGCCGCCATCTTACTTGAAGATCTCAGCCAAAATCCTGTGTGGCGCAAGATTACGCCATCATGCCGGCTGGCGTGGTGACGTATATTGTCATCACGCCAGCCGGTGTGATGATGTAATCTCGCACCACACAGGATTTCGGCCGAGATCATCAAGCAAGATGGAGGCTGGCGGCCCGTCGCAAGCAAATGGAGGAGGTAAGTTAGAATTTTTTTGTTTTTTTATACTATTTCAGGTTAAGTCGATTCGCTGACACGAAGCATGAGTAAATTCGGCTTCTCGGCGAATCAAATTTATCCTGAAATTCTGATCTAATTCCACTTGGCATATGCGATGTTTCCACCCATTGGAATTCCACCCTCCATATGTTGGACCTATTATATGAACAGAGAAAGGCCATAAACGATTTATTGATGACAAGCAGACAGAGGTACTCCCCTGTGTAACTTCGATGTTAGCCAGTGGCAGCTCATCCGTGACACCTGCCATTTGCTTGGGCCCTTTGAGGAGGCCACGTTATTTATCAGTCACCAGGAATACGGGATGAACAATGTCATTCCGCTGATTCATGTTGTGGAACAGATGCTGGTAAATCTGGCTGGCCAGGGGACAGGAGACGTGGCGACTACATCTCACAGCCACATGAGCCCTGTGGGGGCTGAACTAGAGGAGGAGGACATTCAAGCACAAGCATTGTGTAGAGCAATGGGTGGTTTTTATACACAGGTGACAGGAGAGGAGAAGCTACAGGGCGATGAGGAAGACGAGGCAGAGGACCCAGACACACCGTGGCAGTATGCAGTGGAGATGGAGGCAGGGAGTCCCTCCGAGTCACTTGCGCAAATGGCCCGATGCATGCTCAACTGCTTGCGTAGTGACAGCCGAATTGGTGGATTGACTCTCCATCATTATAGATACTCGCTATGGGTTCAGAATGGGGGCCTTTTTTACACCCGCTGAGAGGGAGGACAAACTGAACTACTATCGAGACATCCTATGTAGTCAGTTGGCTGCTGCCTATGTGCGCCATCGCCAATCCTCATGCAGGTCTGACCGGGGGGGCCCTCTGCGCTCACGTTCAGCTGCCATGGCTGCTGGGGGAGAAGCAGGAGCAGTACCAGCACCATCAGCAGTCGCAGTCGCTGATGAGCAGTTTTCTTCACCCACCTACTGAAGAAACTACTCACCAGCAGCTAGACATAGAGCAAAACCTGAACCAGCAGGTTGTGGCATACTTGGAGTGCACCCTGCCACCCCACATCGAAGATTCCCTGGACTACTGGGCAGCCAAACTCGATTTGTGGCCGCAACTGGCTGAGTTTGCCCTAGACCAGCTTTCCTGCCCAGCCAGCAGTGTGACATCAGAGCAGGTGTTTAGTGCAGCGGGTGCCATAGTTACCCCAAGGAGAACTCGCCTGTCAACCCAAAATGTTAAGATACTGACCTTTGGCGTGGATCAGCCAGGATTTTCAAACACCAGTGCCTGATGAATCAGACTAGATCATCCATTGTGCCACACCAACACTTTGACAAAAAAAAAACCTGTTTCTTCTGACTACCTGTGCAACAGGCCACCACCGCCAAGGGCCCTCTATATCGCTTCCCAGGTTTAGTAGGAATGCCGAGTGGTGGGATGTCTCTTTATGTGTCACGGTGCTCCTACCTGGATATAGCTGGCTCCAAAGCAATAAATAGGGGGACTAATTGAGGGATTTCAAAGAATAACTTGGGTCCAGACCTAGAGATGAAGTTCACTGGCAGCTTTACTTGAATAAACGTTTCTCCAAACAGTTTTCAGGCTTTGTCTTGGTTCTAGCAGGCTTTAGCATGAACTAGCAGGCAAACTCAACTCTGCTTTATCTCTTTGTCTCTGCTGTACTGACAGGCTAGCTTAATGACTTTGATTCCTTCTTTATGCTGCACTCCACTCCACTCTTTAGTCTGACTTAGTTTCAGCCAAGGAATTGGTTAGTGTCCTGTCAGCTCCAACATGGAGTCTGAACCGGAATCATCTAGAACTGCCCCACCTCCTTCTGGTAGCAAGCAAACTCGCCCTCTTCTGCCCAAAAGGGGGGAGAATAGAATGGTGAGTTTCATTCTGTCTAAGGATAGATCTGCCATATTTGCTGCCACCTGCTGGTGAACCAGGTAAATTACATTTATAACAGTTTACATAACAATATTATAGATGCACATTGTGGTGAACCTGGAACAGAATACATAGAGGACATAGTGTTAGCCCAATAAAGACAGTAGCAGGGTACAGAAGTGGTAACACCACTCTGGGGTGTTACACCTACTTCAGCTACTATTCTGATGCTGCCACCCGCCTGATGGCACACCTGCTGCCAGTTGCTCTTACTGCCAGCCACCATTATCAGCTGGTACTGGTATTGCCCCCCACCTCCACTGTCACTGTGTCTCCTCATGCTGCTGCCACATCACCACTCTGTGGTCTCCTCATGCTACTGCTACCTCAACACTATGTCACTGGGCCACTTTGTTGTCTCCTCATGCTGCTGCCACATCACTACTCTGTGGTCTCCTCATGCTGCTGCCACATCACTACTCTGTGGTCTCCTCATGCTGCTGCCACATCACTACTCTGTGGTCTCCTCATGCTGCTGCCCCCTCAACACTATGTAACTGGGCCACTTTGTGATCTCTTCATGCTGCTGTCACATCACTACTCTGTGGTCTTCTTATGCTGCTGCCACATCACTACTCTGTGGTCTCCTCATGCTGCTGCCACATCACTATTCTGTGGTCTCTTCATGCTGCTGCTACCTCACCATTATGTCACTGGGCCACTCTGTGGTCTCCTCATGCTGCTGCCACCTCACCACTATGTCACTGGGCCACTCTGGGGTCTCATCATGCTGCTGCCACCTCAACCTTATGTCACTGGGCCACTCTGTGGTCAACTCATGCTGCTGCCACCTCACCACTCTGTCATTCAGCCACTCTGTGGACTTATCATGCTGTTCCCACCTTCCTCACTCCATGACTGGGCCACTATTTTGCCTTTTTTTATATAATTATTTATTTGACCCTTCTTCTGATCTGTCAGAAGGAAGGAAAAATGAGACACACAACGGATCCTGTCTATTTAGCAGCTGTAAGGCCTGTATGACATGGTCCCTATTTTGCATCAGAATTGTCTTATTATTTGGTAGCCAAAAGCAGGAGTGGGTACAAAACATTATAAGGGGGTATTTTTTGCAGTGCCACACATTATAAGGGGGCATTTTTTTTACTGGTGCATATTATGAAAGGATATTTTTGTACTGGCACACATTTTAAGGGGGTATTTTTGTATTGGCACACATTATAAAGGGGTATTTTTATACTGGTGCCCATTGTAAGGGGGTAGTTTTTTGTATTGGAAGGGGTAGTTTTTGCACTGATGCACATTATAAGGCCTCATGCACACGACCGTTGTGTGCATCCGTGGCCGTTGTGCCATTTTCCATTTATTTTCGCGGACCCATTGACTTTCAATGGGTCCGTGGAAAAATCGAAAAATGCTCCGTTTTGCAGCCGCATCCGTGATTCGTGTTTCCTGTCGGTCAAAAAAATATGACCTGTCCTATTTTTTTGACGGACAACGGTTCACGGACCCATTCAAGTCAATGGGTCCGTGAAAAAACACGGATGCACACAAGTTTGGCATCCGTGTCCGTGATCCGTGGCCGTAGGTTACTTTCATACAGACGGATCCGAAGATCCGTCTGCATAAAAGCTTTTTCAGAGCTGAGTTTTCACTTCGTGAAAACTCAGATCCGACAGTATATTCTATCACAGAGGCGTTCCCATTGTGATGGGGACGCTTCTAGTTAAAATATACAACGAACTGTGTACATGACTGCCCCCTGCTGCCTGGCAGCACCCGATCTCTTACAGGGGGCCGTGATCAGCACAATTAACCCCCCTCCCTCCCCAGTTTAAATTTCATTAGTGGCCAATGCGCCGCGACCCCCCCCCCCCTCCATCCCTCTATTGTATTAATAACATTGGTGGCCAGTGTGCGGCCCCCCCTCCCTTCCTCTATTGTATTAATAACATTGGTGGCCAGTGTGCGGCCCCCCCTCCCTTCCTCTATTGTATTAATAACATTGGTGGCACAGTGTGCGCCCCCCCCCCCCCGGCCCCTCCTCCCTCCCTCTATTGCATTAAAAACATTGGTGGCAAGTGTGCGGCCTCCCCTTTCTCCCCCCCCCCCCCCCCGATCATTGGTGGCAACGGAGTTCCGATCGGAGTCCCAATTTAATCGCTGGGGCTCCGATCGGTAACCATGGCAACCAGGACGCTACTGCAGTCCTGGTTGCCATGGTTACTTAGCAATAGTAGAAGCATCATACTTACTTGCTGGCTGCTGCGATGTCTGTGTCCGGCCGGGTGCTCCTCCTACTGGTAAGTGACAGTTCATTTAGCAATGCGCCGCACAGACCTGTCACTTACCAGTAGGAGGAGCTCCCGGCCGGACACAGACATCGCAGCAGCCAGCAGGTAAGTATGATGCTTCTACTATTGCTAAGTAACCATGGCAACCAGGACTGTAGTAGTGTCCTGGTTGCCATGGTTACCGATCGGAGCCCCAGCGATTAAACTGGGACTCCGATCGGAACTCCGCTGCCACCAACGATCGGGGGGGGGGAGAAGAGAAGCCGCACACTGCCACCAATGTAATTAATGCAATAGAGGAAGGGAGGGGGGACTGGGGGAGGCCGCACACTGCCACCAATGTAATTAATGCAATAGAGGGAGGGAGGGGGGGGCCGGGGGAGGCCGCACACTAACACCAATGTTATTAATGCAATAGAGGGAGGAAGGGGGGGCCGGGGGAGGCCGCACACTGCCACCAATGTAATTAATGCAATAGAGGGAGGGAGGGGGGGCCGCACTGGCCACCAATGAAATTTGAACTGGGGAGGGGGGGGGTCTGCTCCCTGCTGCCTGGCAGCCCTGATCTCTTACAGGGGGCTATGATACGCACAATTAACCCCTTCAGATGCGGCACCTGAGGGGTTAATTGTGCTGACCACGGCCCCCTGTAAAAGATCAGGTGCTGCCAGGCAGCAGGGGGCAGTCATGTACATATTTTGTAGTATATTCTAACTAGAAGCGTCCCCATCACCATGGGAACGCCTCTGTGTTAGAATATACTGTCGGATATGAGTTTTCACGATGTAACTCATATCCGACAGTATATTCTAACATAGAGGCGTTCCCATGGTGATGGGGACGCTTCAAGTTAAAATATACCATCGGATTGGAGAAAACTCCGATGGTATAATAGGGACTCCTGACTTTACATTGAAAGTCAATGGGGACGGATCCGTTTGCAATTGCACCATATTGTGTCAACGTCAAACGGATCCGTCCCCATTGACTTTATTCAGGACTTGTAAGGCATTGTAATTCAGGACGAATCCGTTTGGCTCCGCACAGCCAGGCGGACACCAAAACGACATTTTTTTCATGTCCGTGGATCCTCCAAAAATCAAGGAAGACCCACGGACGAAAAAACAGTCACAGATCACGGACCAACGGAACCCCGTTTTGCGGACAGTGAAAAAATACTGTCGTGTGCATGAGGCATAAGGGTTATTTTTTGTACTGGTACATATTTATTGTGTGTACCAGTGTGACACTGTGTGTCAATAATTATTGATGGGGGCACTATCTGCGTGGATAAACAGTTTCTGCAGCATAGTATTAGGGAGCATATTGGGCACAGTATTGGGGGTGGTAGGATGGGGTGCTGAGAAGGTGGGGAGGATGATGTAAAAGTATGAAACAAAGTTGTCTGTTTGTCAAACTCTGCAGAAACAAGAGAAGGCTGAAAGAAGTCATCATGGCGGTCTGGTCTGAATGGAGAAGATAAGGAAAGATAATATCTACATCAGAGGAGACGTCACTGGGTGTAAGAGGTATGTGGTGCTGTATTACCCTGTATGTTTTGTAGAGTTGTTTGTAATGTTTTCCAAGTATGTTTTTAACAGTAGGACTTGAGGGAAGAGGTCAGGTTGAGAATTTGGCATGGGGAATGCAGTTTCAATTTTTGCCTCAGGCAGAAAAACGGCTAGGAGCACCCCTGCCCCTTGCCACAAAGCACTGAGGAAAGGGTGCCCAAGCTGAACTCTTGCACCAGAGCCCATGAGCCTTTAGCTACGCCCCTGGGTTTCTCAATATCTCTCTGGAGTGTTGGTTCCACAGGAGAATTGGATACAGTTCCTAGGAGTAGGAGTGCTGCATATGCTTCCTCACTCTTGCACTACAGTCAACCACATTCTCACTAGTGGATGACGTTGCACAGGTGTTTCGATTTACATGACCCCCATCCATGGATTCATTGTCATTCTGTCTTTTACCAGTCATTTTATATTTAACACGGAACTTATGAAGAAAAACAGAGGTCAATGCACTGTAGTGTTGGAAAGAGTCCGGTGCAATATAACCAACATTTCGTCATGCACAGTAGTCGCTGATCAACTGAATGTATTACCATAAATGAAATTTAAAAAAAAATGTTTAAAGAAAAAAGCAAAACAGTTCGACAGCCCAGTACAATGTGAAGTAACTGTGACACAGAACAATCCAAGTGGCTCACTAGTCTGTGATCAACTACATTTTTTAAATAAACTTTAAAATATAAAAAAAATGGAGAGAGTCCACCACAATACACAGTCGGTAAGGCTACTTTCACACTTGCGGCAGACTGATCCGGCAAGCAGTTCCGCTGCTGGAATTGCCCGCCGGATCCGACAAAACGCACACCGCCGCACATTTTTAACGCAACTTATCCGTCGTTCCATCGAGGACCATAAAAGCCGGATCCGTCGTTCAATTTCACTCCGTCGACAGTTTTCGCCGGATCCGTCGTAAAAGCGCATCCGTCTATTCCGTTTTCTTCCGTTTTTAAACGGAAAGACGGATCCGGCATTCAAATTTAAGAGATAAAAGATGCAATCTGTTAAAGCAAATACTACAACTGGCTATAAAAGAAAACCGAAGGTCACTTACCACTCAGAAGTTCCTTCTGCAGATTGCAAAGATGATGCTGGACCATATTCGTTTTGGATTTCAGGCTCTGGAGAAGACGTCTTCGAGCCAGATGGCGTAGAAAGCGTCGCTATTGGGTGCATCCAATAACCTCTGCAAGAGTAAGAAGGGGAGTTTTTGAAACTTGAAATTTGCTAAGTTTTTTCTGGGATCACTGTACAAAATGCCTAATTTTGGCCCCAATTGATGCTCATCATTAATATTTTTAATTGTACATCTTGTATGTAAAAGTTTCAATATGCTCGTCATTAAAGATGTAGAATGAACTGTGATGAATATTGTTCACCATGAAGAACAAACATTTATCGTTGAATTTTACCAAAAATTATATCGGCCACAGAAAAAATCTTGACCAAACTAATATATGCAGGGGTGCCATACAATTGCGTCAAATTGATATACCTTGTATATTATGTTGTTTGAAAAACTTTTTTATACCCTATTTTTTTAAATTTTTAGGTTTTTGGCAAGTGGAGAAAGTTTCAGCTCACTCCATTTTCAATTTTGCCTTGGGATATCAACTGTCTCCATAATTGTCAAGGAGACATGCCGTGTTTTGTGGGAACAACTGCATGATGAATTTATACCACATCCAACTAGACAGCATTGGACAGAAATAGCTGAAAGATTTTTGGACGTTTGTCAGTTTCCCAACTGCATAGGTGCGGTAGACGGGAAACATATTCGGATTATCAAGCCCCAAGGAACCGAATCAGAGTTTTTCAATTACAAGAAATATTTTTCGATAATCCTAATGGCCATCGCAGATGCTCAATATCGTTTTGTTGCCGTCGACGTAGGGGCCTATGGACGCACCAACGATTCCATGGTTTTAAAAAATTCTAATATGGGCTGTAGTCTATATAACAGACAGATTTGATTTTCCTCTCCCTCAACCACTGCCAGGTACTGATGGCCCACCCATGCCGTTTGTATTGGTTGGTGAAGAGGCCTTCCAAATGTGTGGAAATCTGATTAAACCGTATTCAAGCCGCGGATTAGATTTAAAAAAACGCACATACAACTACCGCTTGACCAGGGCTCGAAGAATGCTTGAATGCACATTTGGAATTTTGGTCGCAAAATGGAGGATTTTCACTAAACCATTTCAGATGAAGGTTGAAACGAGGTTGTAAAGTCTGCTGTGGTGTTACACAACTACCTCCTTAAAAAAGAACCACTCAATTTGGAACAGGTACCGGAGGACAGCGAGATCGCAAGCATTCAAAGTTGTCAACATCGGTCAACTGTAGCGGTTGCACGGATGAGAGACTCTTTTGCGGATTATTTCTGCTCTGAAGCAGGAAGGGTGGACTGGCATCTGTCTTCTGGCCTCATAATGCTGGTCGGGTGATAATCGTTCCAGCGCAGGTAACAACTATACAATATAGTGATGCATCGGACTCATTTGTGTCGTCAACACCGCCCCCTCCTGAAGACGACGCAAATGATCCTCCACAGATGCAACCCTATTTGTGATCCCCGCCAAGGACTCATACATGAGCCTTGTGAGGTCTTCGTAGTTAGCCTGGCGGCTCCTACCTGACCTCTGGCGACGCATGAGGGCCTCAAAAAGTGGAGCCATCGTTGACATTGTTGCGTCGCCAGAGGGCACAAGTAGGGGAACAGGTTGGGAAACCTGGTGTTCCTGACCAGCAGTAGGAGCAGGACGAGAGGGACTCGCGGTGGCTTGCTCTTCAGGGACCGCCTCCTGAGGAACTTCGGGCTCCAGAGTGCTGCTTGCTGTTCTGTGAAGCAAAGAAAAAAAAAATTAGCTTTTTTTTGGGATGGGAGAAACTGTGAAATAGAGGTGAGCAAAGAGACTTCAGAAGCTACATAGGAAGTTACATTCCAAAAAATAGAGAAACATACTGTACATAGATAGAGGCCATGAATTAAATGAATTTTCTAGGAAGTGTCAATGTACAGTATAGCCTTTTTTTTTGGAAAGCAACTTCGAATGAAAAATCGGAAGCATACATCGCTCCTCTCTACTCCACTAAATACAATGTGGATGTCCAAGACAAAGTGCCAAATGACAGTCTGCCTGGGCCATACACCTAGTTGAAAAGTCATTTTTTTATAGAAACCATATATCTTACCTTCGCATCTCTAGGGTTCTTCGTAGGAACCCCAAGTCGGCAGAATAGCGGTATTCACGCCTTGGGGTTCCTCCCGACCCACTCGGGCGCCGAAGTTCCTCATTAAAGGCCTTCTTGTAGCGGTCCCTGATTGAGCACCACCGAACCATGATTGTATCCCCTATAAAGAAAGAAATAAAATAAGGATGTATATTATAAAAATCTGTGGTTTAATCAAAGTTGGTTTACAATTTAATTGAAACAGCCACAAGAAGAAAATAATAATTTAATAAAAAATTGAAGTGGCGGTTATAAAAAAAAATTGACTGTAAACCACTTTTGCTCAAAAATTTTTTTTACATGTCTGCTCTCTACAAATTAAATACTTTATACTTACGGCATTGGCCCTGTTGCCTTTCTCTGAGGTCATCCCAGTTGGGCAGAATGGCCGCACATATCTCGTTCCAGAGGAGCCATGTTAGATGATCGTCTGCATGGCGGCGGTCGGTGTGGTCCCACAACGGTGTACGCTCCTCCACCATATGGATGAGGAGGTCATTATCGATATAAAATCGTTTAACGTGGTTCACCTCCTCATGCCTTCTGGTGGAGATTTGGGAACCCTAAAAGAAGAAAAAAATTAAGAATAAAAATTAATTTTAATATTCAATAAATTTATTTTTAATAAAAACCATAACTTTACAATACTCACACGACCACGACCGCCGCGTGCTCCACGACGTCCTCTGGAAGATCGTTGATGACCTCTCTCACTGGCAACAGGAAAAGATGGCAAAATTTTTTTTATATATATATATATATATATATATATATATATAAAAATTAAAAAATACAAAAAATGCATAAAACTTTGAAAAGTATAAAAAAAATATTAACCAACTGTTTCTCCTCCACCCCCAACTTCCTCCTCCCCTATTCCTCTGGGTCTGGGTTGACCGGGACAACTCTCCTCCATAGAGTCTGACTGATAAACAAAAAAATAATAATTATTAGAATAATAACACAATATACAGTTTGGAATGTTAAGGAACTTTACATACCACATCCTGGAGGCATCGTGATCTGGAAGGAGAGCTCCCGGCCTCGCTTGTAGACGAAGATGTGCCTATAAAAAAAAAACGAATTGAATATTTGAACTTTAAATAAAATAATAGACAGACAAAATGAATGAATGAAGATTAATGAAAACATACTACTCCTAACATGCACTGTGTAGTTATATTACCTGCAACCCCTATGCTACAGTACATAAGGGTATGCAGTTAATATAAGTACATAGTGGATGCTAGGAGTAGCAGCAGACAGGACTACTACTCCTAACATGCACTGTGTAGTTATATTACCTGCAACCCCTATGCTACAGTACATAAGGGTATGCAGTTAATATAAGTACATAGTGGATGCTAGGAGTAGTACCAGACAGGACTACTACTCCCAAGATGCACTGTGTAGTTATATTACCTGCAACCCCTATGCTACAGTACATAAGGGTATGCAGTTAATATATGTACATAGTGGATGCTAGGAGTAGCAGCAGACAGGACTACTACTCCTAACATGCACTGTGTAGTTATATTACCTGCAACCCCTATGCTACAGTACATAGGGGTATGCAGTTAATATATGTACATAGTGGATGCTAGGAGTAGCAGCAGACAGGACTACTACTCCTAACATGCACTGTGTAGTTATATTACCTGCAACCCCTATGCTACAGTACATAGGGGTATGCAGTTAATATATGTACATAGTGGATGCTAGGAGTAGCAGCACACAGGACTACTACTCCTAACATACACTGTGTACTGACAGCTACTATGTACTTATAGCTCCTATGTATAAGTACATAGGAGCTGTTTTTATAACTTTTTTGTGTAAAAAAATAAGAAAAAAAACACATATACTCACCTTCTCTGGCTTGCACCCGACTCCCTCGCAGGCAGGATCCAGACAGGATGGCGCGAAACTTGCTCCTCCTCTATCCGACGCAGGCGCAGAGAGGATATCCGGATCAGTCGTTGCATCGTTCCCCGGAACATTTTAAGCCGGATCCGTCCTTAATACAATTCAATGGGAACTAAGGACGGATCCGGCGTTACGGCAAATGCTACGGCTTTTGGGACGGAGAAGAAAATTATGCATGCTACGGTTTTTCATTTCGACGGAAATCCTGATGCATCCTGAAGGACGGTCTCTCCATTCAGAATGCATGGGGATAAAACTGATCAGTTCTTTTCCGGATTTGAGACCTTAGGACGGAACTCAACGCCGGAAAAGAAAAACGCAAGTGTTAAAGTACCTTAACTGTGATACACACCAATATGTCAGGCACGCTGGTATGTGATCCATTGAATTTTTTTTTTATAAACTTTTATTTTCTTTTATTTATTTATTCTTAAATAGCAATTAGACCACAGCATTATACGGATGGTAACTGTGATGCTTACAAATAGATCAGGCTCACTTGTCACTTGAGACAACTACAAATCATGGTCTGTAACTGTGGCACACACCTCCTATTAACATAATTATAAATATACCTAGCTATTGTCTTCTCGTCACTGTGATATAACCTCTCTGCACCTAAGCTAGAGCTGTATTCTGTGTTTTAAGATCTCTTCCCTCTATCTAAGCAGCGCATTTCTTTGCAAGTAGAGGATGCAATGAAAGGGATCGGCGATTGCACCACCACCCGTCATTGTACCCCTCAGATGCCGCGATTATTAACAACAGAATGTACAAAAAAAAATACTTAGCTCATCCATTTGCTCGCGACAGGCCGGAGGCCACCATCTTGTTGAAGGTCTCGCCCCAGCGTGGTGACATCATACGTCAGCCAAGATCTTTAATCAAGATGGTGCCAGCCGACCCTTTTACGAGCAAATGGATCAGGTACAGTAAGTATTATTATTTTTTATTTTTTTTACAATATTTTAGGTTAAATTGATTCGCTACCACGAAGCGTGAGGAAATTCGGCTTCACGGTGAATCGACGTTATCCTGAAATTTGGATCGAAGTCCACTTATCACTAATTTGAGCTACAGTATAGAGCGAATTAGAGCTACTCTCATGATTAGTTGAGGCTGGAGGTGGACTGCATCTTCTCATCTTCCTTGTATCTTGTATGTAAAATTGCAGATGCCATTCTGAGCGATTCCTGCGGGATGAACCCCAAAAACTCCAGACACCTTAGAAAATAAGTTTTTGGGAGACTCATAACTTGGGCTCTTTCACACTTGCGTTGTCCGGATCCGGCATAGAGTTCCGTCGTCGGGGCTCTATGCCGGAAGAATCCTGATCAGGATTATCCTAATGCATTCTGAATGGAGAGAAATCCGTTCAGGATGCATCAGGATGTCTTCAGTTCCGGAACGGAACGTTTTTTGGCCGGAGAAAATACCGCAGCATGCTGCGCTTTTTGCTCCGGCCAAAAATCCTGAACACTTGCCGCAAGGCCGGATCCGGAATTAATGCCCATTGAAAGGCATTAATCCGGATCCGGCCTTCAGCTAAACGTCGTTTCGGCGCATTGCCGGATCCGACGTTTAGCTTTTTCTGAATGGTTACCGTTGCGTTTTTCCGGATCCGGCGGGCACTTCCGGCAAATGGAGTACACGACGGATACGGACAACGCAAGTATGAAAGAGCCCTAATTTGATTAGTGTAGAATCAATGTCTCTCCATGTATCCTACTTCCTGTCCTGACTCTTTAGCTTCCTTTTTGTTTGGACTTTACTCGCTTAACCCTCTCAGGCCTGTTTCACACTTGCGTTTTGGTTTCCGGTTTTCAGATCCAGCAGAGGATTTCAAAACCGGACCAAAATGGTTCAGTTTGATATTAACATATGCAGATGCATCCGTTCCGTTAGAATGAGATTGTGTTACATCGAAATGGAACAAACCGGATCCAGCACTAAAATAACTGCAAGTCAATGGGTGACAGATCAGTTTTTTTTTATAAAAACAAAACCGGATCCGGCGTCATTGACTTACATTGATTTTGATGCCGGATCCGGTTTGTTCCGTTTCACAGACTGGACACAAACCCACAGCTTGCAGCCGTTTTGTATTTGTTAACGGAATGGAATGCATCCTGATCAGTTTTGTCCCCATTGACGATGAATGGGGACAAAACGTAACCGTTTTGGCCCGGTTTTGAGGTCCTCTGCCAGATCTCAAAACCGGAATGCCAGGGCGCAAGTGTGAAACAGCCCTCAGTCAGAGCATCACTGCGGCCAGGAAAAGACCCCCTGTAGGTACTCCATTAGAGCATCACGTATAACACTAATCAATGTGATGCTCTTCGGTGGGAGAAATATTTTTTTTAAAAATTGCTTCGTTATGAATTACTTCGTCACGAAGCGCATTTCATAGCAAGTAGTGGGTGCAAGGACAGGGAGCTGCGAATGCACCGCCCCCCATTTTTGTGCCCCTCAGATGCTGCATTCATACCCGATAGTGGCATCTGACAGCAATAATATAGTGTAAAAATTTTTTTTTTTTATCAAACCATACTTACCCTCAGCCGTTTGATCGCGAAGAGCCAGCCGCCATCTTGACTGAAGATCTTGCGTGAAATCTTGCGTGGCCTGTCATCCTAACGTGGTGACATCATACATTACCGCGCATGAGACTTTGTGCAAGATCTTCAATCAAGATGGCGGCGGCCGGCTCTTCGCGCTCAAACGGATTTTTTTTATTTTTTACCGCTACTCAGGGAAAATCGATTCTCTACCATGTAGCTCAAGAAAATTCGGCTTTGCGGCTAATTGAATTTTCCCCAAAAATTTGGATCGAATTCCACTTCACAACACTAGCGGACATCTTTATTGAGGGTCTCGTCATTTGGGCTGACTGTTGCAGAAGGACAAGAATAAAAACTAAAAAAATGAAAAACCGAGTTAAAAAACGCCCCTTTCTGACGGACGTGCCCCTTTAAATATGCCTGCAAGTTTGTCTTTTGCATTATTTTGGAGACTTTAATACATCTTTTATTACAGTCTGACATTTTGTAATGGATTTGCTTGACTTATTGTCTAGGTTGAACTTTTTGGAACCGTTCTAATACTCTCTTTGCATGTTCCAACCAGTCTAACATCACTTTCTCTGCTGCTACAGTACATCATAATTTCATTCCTGTCCTGCTGCCAACTGAGATATACTGTCATACGTTCTCCGGGACTGACACAAATATCTGGAGATCACATCTAGAATAATAGAATGATTAGTTTATTGCTACAAATCCCTGACCGGCTGAGTCCTCTCCTCGGTCAGCGATACATTTCAGCCCATCAGGCCTTTCCTTAATGAAATTAATACCGGCTTTTAGAGGAAATCTCCGAAACCAGGGTCCATTAAGAAACATCTGTAATATCTGCAAATGACGTCATCAATCAGCACGCTTCGCGGCTTCCAAACCTAGGGAGGAATTTTTGTTACTTATTAGACACAATTAAAGGGGATCATTTGCTTTGAAAGCTGTTCTTTGCCTCCATAGAGCCTTGTAATATTAGTAATTAAGGATATAATTATACCTTCCTCCTGTAATTGGAATATTAGCCTTGTGACCTTTTAAAAGCCACAAAAACTATAAAATGTGCAAAAAAGAACATCTAAATATCTTGTTTCCGAGTTGAGTTTTCTTTAGGCCACCTGTGAGAAGAGTCTTTGTCCAAGGCCCAATTAAAGTCTTTGGTGACCCCTGGGCAGAATGGTTTTGAAAGAAGGAAAGAGGAGAGTGCGGCTAAATAATGATACCATACAGTGCCAAACAGAATGACCATAATGGTGCCATACAGTCAGGGGTGCACCACCAATGAGGCCAGGTGAGGCAACCAGATAGGGGCAAGAGGGGGGCAGCGGAAGGGCCATGGGCAATGAGCGCTTTCATTGTGGCAAAGGGGTTAGGTTAAGAAACTGGCATTGAGATGGGGGGAGGGGGGCCGTTTCAGTTTTCGCCCCAGGCAGCAGAAAGGCTAGGTGCACCCCTGCATACAGTGAACACTTAAAAGGGTTGCCCCACAAAACAATATTCTACATTTTTCGACCCGGCGCCTAGATCTAAATACTTTTGCAACTGGATGTAATTAAAAATGTAGTGTAGCCACTGAATTATTCAACAAAATGTGTCAGGACAGCGCCACCTGCTGTTCTTTTCCTTATTCATCTGTACATCTCATTGAGGTGGACGCACATGCTCAGTTCCATCCATTCAACTGCCACCAGCCGTATCTACTGTTAGAAGCTGTGACTGGTACAGGTTTAGAGCTGCAATAGAGAGAACATGTTTTTACAGAGTTCACTATGAGTAAAACTGACTTGTGCTCTTCATTCTGCAGGTCAGTACAGTGATGGCCATACCACATTTTTATAGTTTTAATACTGGGGAAAAAACTTGCGTATGACATTTTAATCACTTTTTATTCAATCTTTTTGGTGAGGTAAAAATGGTATTGTATGGAAAATTAGGAGTTGGTGGTGGCTGCTCTCCTATATAGTCTGTGGTATGGTGCTTGCAAGTCCAAGGAGAGGACACCCTACCTCTCAATTAGAGGAAATGTTTTTATCAAAAGTATAAGGACGAGCACTCTACCATTTGACACACATTTATTGCGATTAATGAAAAACATAATAAATTGATATAATGGCATATAAAAACTTCTAGAAGTTTTTATATGCCATTATATCAATTTATTATATGTTTTTCATTAATCACAATAAATGTGTGTCAAATGGTAGAGTGCTCGTCCTTATACTTTTGATAAAAATGGTATTGGCCATATTGTTTATTTTTCCGTTACACCATTCATTGTATGGAATCCTTTTTTTTATATTTTAAAAATAGGGGAGTTTTTTTTATAACACGGCGATACCTATTATGTTTATTTTTTTTATTATTTTTATTTTGGAGAAAGTGGGGTGATTTGAATTTTTATATATATAATTTTTATTTATTTTTTAAACTTTTTTTTTCACCGGACTCCAACATTCAATCATTAGATTACAGTATGAATAGACTAGAGTAATGGAATTGTATCCATTACCGTAAAATCATACAAAGATCGGCATGATCGCAATTCATTGCTGCCCCCTGCTGGCCTGAATTGTCATATAGACGTCTAGAAGCCTAGTACAGGTTGTGGCTTATTACTTTAATGGTACGCCTTCCCTGATCTGCCCAAGGGAGGCATTCCTGCCCATCAAGTATGCGCTTCCAGATTTTCACATTTGACCACAGCATCTGAGGGGTTAAATGTCCGCAGTTGGCATTATCACTAATCGCGGACATTGCTTTGTGAAACGCTCGCTCTATCTATTGACTGTATATCACATCTATCTATCGATTTATCTCATATCTATCTAAGTGTCTCTATCTATCTACCTATCTCAGGCTACTTTCACACTGGCGATTTGGCTTTCCGTTTGTGAGATCCGTTCAGGGCTCTCACCAGCGGTCCAAAACGGATCAGTTTTGCCCTAATGCATTCTGAATGGATTAGGATCCGCTCAGAATACATCAGTTTGCCTCCGTTCCGTCTCCATCCCGCTCTGGAGGCTGCCTGCAGCGTTTTGCTGTCTGCCTGACGAAGCAGAACCAAACGGATCCGTCCTGACACACAATGTAAGTCAATGGGGACGGATCCGTTTTCTCTGACACAATCTGGCACAATAGAAAACGGCATGGCTATAGAAGACATAATACAACTGGATCCGCTCATGGCGGATGCATGCGGTTGTATGATTGTAACGGAAGTGTTTTTGCAGATCCATGATGGATCCGCAAAAAACGCTAGTGTGAAAGTAGCCTCAGATCTATTTGTCTAATATCTATCTATCACCTACCTATAAGGAACATTTTGAAAGGGTCCTTAAAGGGGTTGTGCAGACCTAGAACAATAGTGCCTCTTTTGTCCACAGGCTGGGTATGGAATTGCAACTCAATTGAATGGAACTGACTGCAATACCAGATGCAGCCATGGACAAGAGTGGCGCTGTTTCAAAAAAACAAAACAAAAAAACCTCTTGCAGTTCTCCTCTAAATACAGAGACCGAGAACCTTCTCCTGCGTGAGATCTATTCTTAATTTAACCTCAAAATGACTTAATTTTCATGCCTCCTAAGGTCACGTTACATTTAATGAACCTTATCCAACGACTTATCCCAAGACTAATGAGTGACAGTCGGAGCAGCCCGGGGGTTCACGCAACATAAAACCGCTCTTAAGGCAAGTGCTTCATGAGAGCTTTGTTTTAATATCACATTACTATCTGCTCAGCTATATTCGTCCTGAGCCGGGAGCCAAGATGGGAGTATCGAATGCTGCAATATGGAAATTCCTGACTAATATACTCCCCAGTATTATTATACGAGGGCCTACATCCATCCAGCCAAACAAATAGGCTTCCCCTGCCAACTGCCTTATAAACTGGGCCGCTCACCAGGCGACCAGGCCTGCGCAACGGCTCAGTTTTCTATGGACTGAGGGAAGGGGGGGGGGGGTCTGAGAAGTAGGACATAGATACTGAGACACACAATGTGACATCACTGGGGTCACGGTAATATTTCAATCATTGTCATCCCTACCTATCGTCATGACAGATGGGCTGAGACCGCGGCCTGGAACGCGTCTCAGAGCCGGCAAGCTGAAAAAATACCTCGTAGGGAAATATCAGGACTTGAAAAAGTATTTGCTAGAGAGGTTTTATTTTGGTCAGATGGTAGAAGCATTAGCCTGCGGTGTAGGACGGGGAGCGTTTAGTGGTTTTAAAATGAGGTGTAAAATACCCTTTCAGAATCTAATACCCCTGATGGCTAAATCAGCGATCGGTCCTGCAAGGCTTCATTAAGAAATTTCTTTGGGGGAGAAAAAAAAATGTATTCCATATTTTTCAAAATAATAGATTGTAGCAAACAAAAAGAAGCCTTGAAAGAAGCAACGGATGTGACCGCGTGACCCTGATCCCTGGATGGGTGCAAGGACCTCGCTGCAGGTTTCTACAGATAAGCAAAACGTATCATCGGGGTATCTGTCTGTCTATCCTTCTGTGATCTAATATCTATCTGTCTGTCTCTGTGAGTCTGTATGTCTGTCTGTCTATCTATCTGTCTGTCTATCCTTCTGTGATCTAATATCTATCTGTCTGTCTCTGTGAGTCTGTCTGTCTATCTATCTGTCTGTCTATCCTTCTGTGATCTAATATCTATCTGTCTGTCTCTGTTAGTCTGTATGTCTGTCTGTCTATCTATCTGTCTGTCTATCCTTCTGTGATCTAATATCTATCTGTCTGTCTCTGTGAGTCTGTCTGTCTATCTATCTGTCTGTCTATCCTTCTGTGATCTAATATCTATCTGTCTGTCTCTGTGAGTCTGTCTGTCTGTCTATCTATCTGTCTGTCTGTCTCTGTGAGTCTGTATGTCTGTCTGTCTATGTATGTCATTATCTATCTATCCTTCTGTGATCTAATATCTATCTGTCTGTCTTTCTATCTAGAAAATAATATGCTGGGCAGCACTGCAAACAAGACAAAGAAACGGAGCGCCAGCGGCTGCGGAAGCGATCCAACATCCAGATAAATATAAAAATGAAAAATTCCACGGCAATTCCAAAACAAATAGTGTGTTTAGCGTCTGGTGTAATAAACACACTATTTATTTTTGGAAGTGCCGTGGAATTTTTCATACATGTACTTCAGTTGATTATTTCAGACAAATCTTGATGGCAGCTGTTCCATCACTGGTATATTAGGTTACATATCAGTGAACAGCACTTAGGCCCCTTTGACACGGGCGAGTTTTCCGCGCGGATGCGATGCGTGAGTTGAACGCATTGCACCTGCACTGAATACCGACCCATTCATTTCTATGGGGCTGTTCACATGAGCGGTGATTTTCACGCATCACTTTTCACTGCGTTGCAGTGAAAATCGCAGCGTGCTCTATATTCTTCGTTTTTCACGTAACGCAGGCCCCATAGAAGTGAATGGGGTTGCGTGAAAATCGCAAGCATCCGCAAGCAAGTGCGGATGTGGTGCGATTTTCACGCACGGTTGCTAGGAGATGATCGGGATAGAGACCCGATCATTATTATTTTCCCTTATAACATGGTCATAAGGGAAAATAATAGCATTCTGAATACAGAATGCATAGTAAAATAGCGCTGGAGGGGTTAAAAAAATAAATAATAATTTAACTCACCTTAGTCCAGTTGATCGCTCAGCCCGGCTTCTCGTCTGTCTCCTTTGCTGAACAGGACCTGTAGTGACGTCACTCCGGTCATCACATGATCCATCACATGATCTTTTACCATGGTGATTGATCATGTGATGACCAGAGTGACGTCACCACAGGTCCTGTTCCTGCAATGAATGCTCACCACAGGTCCTGTTCAGAAAAGGAGACAGACGAGAAGCCGGGCTGCGCGATCAACTGGACTAAGGTGAGTTAAATTATATTTTATTTATTTTTTAACCCCTCCAGCGCTATTTTACTATGCATTCTGTATTCAGAATGCTATTATTTTCCCTTATAACCATGTTATAAGGGAAAATAGAACAATCTACTGAACACCGATCCCAAGCCCGAACTTCTGTGAAGAAGTTCGGGTTTGGGTACCAAACACGCGCGATTTTTCTCACGCGAGTGCAAAACGCATTACAATGTTTTGCACTCGCGCTGAAAAATCGCGCGTGTTCCCGCAACGCACCCGCACATTTTCCCGCAACGCCCGTTTGAAAGAGGCCTTAGGCTCACTGGTCCCTCGTTCAGCGTAGATGTTCCCTGGCCTATGCAAGACGATGACGCCTGTGTACACTTGCAGGTCGTCTAGCACGTAGACCACGCTGATGTAAACGGTTTTGAATGGTCTGACGTGACACTTGGGTGCCACTCACCTCCCTTATATGTGCCTGTAGTTGTGTGGCATTCATCATCCAGTTCCGCAGGGCATTGTTCACAATGAAGCAGTCATCAGTGCAGGATGTGGTCAAAGGACGTCCACTTCTAGTCCTTTCTGTGACTCTTCCAGTCTCTCTGTTACAACCTGCTGATGACACTCTGTGACACTCTAAGCTCAGTAGCCACTTGTCACGACCATGTTCATGGCCGTGACTCCTTGGGAGCCGCATACAGTTGCCCGCGGTTTGGGTTGTAGTGTCAACCGCAGCTGGAGGCATAATGTAGTTGGCCTCAAGTGCGGTTGCCGCGGACAACAGCTATGTGTGCGGTTCCCTTGGAGTTGTGTGCGCGTTTGTATGCACTTTGGTATGTCTGTGTGCACTCTCTGTTATGTGTGGTGTGCACTGACATCTTTCCTGCACTGTGGTTGCCCGTGGCAACGTTTGGTTGTCTGTACATGTGGTGGCAGTGTCCCGGCCTTCGGGCTGACTCCCAGGACATGAGTGCCACCCATGTTGTTGCCGGCGGCAACAGCCACAGTGTGTTTGTTGTTTGGACACTTCCCCTTTATGTTGTGTTTTCCCTTCTGTGGTATTGGAAGGGTTAACTCCCTTTCTGTGTGTGTCACGGGGTGTGTCTGACTGTTGGGTGTGGCCTCTTGGCCCTATAAAGCCTTAGTTGTAGGCAGTAGCCAGAGAGGGTGCTTCAGCCATGCTTGCTAGAGACATCCTCCTGGTTACTTACCAACTGCCAGTGGGGGCCATCCTTCTGGTCATAGCAAATACAATGTCGTTTGGTGTCTAGAAGATGTGTTTGGTTTTATGCTTGTTTATTGCACCTATGGTCCTGGGTTCCCGTGTGATGTGTGTTGTGTGCTGAGTCCTTGAGTTTGTGGATAGCAGTACTTCCACATGGGTTCCAGGCTTTGTGTCTGTGGCAGGTGAGTGTAATGTTTGTGGCAAGTGCCTGCCATTGCCATAGGTTGTACTTGTTCTCCATTCCTTGCAGCTTGGCCAGTGAGACTCCTGTTCCTCCGTATCCAGAAGGAACAGGTTGTCTTACCCTGACTCCTAGTCCAGGGACAGGTCGGAGGGTGAGTTAGGGCTCCGAGGTTCCTGAGCATGGGTCCTCCTACCTTAAAGGTCGGCCCATGTAGCTAGGAGTTAGGGTCAGGTTAGGAACGCAATAGGAGGTGACCTGCTCCCTAATCCTGTCATCCTGGTCAAGCAGCGACCATCTTCCGGCATCGCACGGCTGAGGGTTTTCCCCATCCTCAGCCGTGACACCACTTCCGTCTGAGAACATCCTGCTTGAAGCCTCGTAATGTCGAGGTACAGTTGATGAATTTTTAGGTGTCGTCTTGGTCTCATGATGTCAAAATGTGACCAGCATGATGAGGAGGAGGACTGTTTAAATACCAATTCTAATTGTACCAAGAAATTAATTGTCCGATTCGTGGATCAAACACCTGTTGTGAATTTTGTTAGAGAACAGCAAGTTGTGCAAAAAGTACTAAAACACTAAAGAGTTGGACATGGGCATTCAAAAGTTTAGAGAAGATCACATTACGTATACCTGTAAAGGTTAGAGTGCAGACAGGATCCATTTTTTGGGGGTTATTGTTCTGACGGATCAGAGGAAGGGCCAAATAATCTGTGACGTCAACACAAACTTACTGCTGACACCCGGTCCACTCAGGGGGCTCTACTTGTATAATCGTTTAATAGAACAGGTTCTGTAGACATCTATGTGGAATCAGCTGACGAAAAAGGAGTGCACTTCTTCTTGACGCTAACATTGACCTGTATAGCTGTATAGCTGAGTTCACACTTGAGTTAATTAGTCAGTTTTGGCCCCGTGACTGCCCTAATAAGTGAAGTGTGCAGTGATTCTAAGAGCGACGCCTGTCATCTGCATATCATACTGACTCACAGTATTGTATCACTACCACAGCAGACTCCCTATGCGGGTTACTGAAAGGCACAGTGTTTTACACCCCTATACAGGCTCTGCAGACAGGAAATAGCCGAATAAATTCGGATCAAACAGAATTTTTCAAACCGGCCGAATCAAATTTTTGAGAGATTCCCTTATCTCTAGTTATATGTATTGTTATGCATTGTTCCTGTCATACTTCCGGCTAGAAGAGGTAAGGTTGACAATGATTGGCAGCAGGGTTGCACCACCAATGAGGCAAGGTGAGAAGATTGCAGTAGGGCCGTGGGCAATGAGCGTTTCCATTGTGGAATCTCTCATCACTGTATATTCAACTGCATCACTGTCCTCAGTTGAATGCTGCAGCGGGGGCATGTGAGTGATGCCTCCATGCCCCGCTATTTCCTCTGATATGCTTCAGATCTGATGCATGTAGCCTATCAGAGGCGGGCACAAGCGGCGCAATGATGCCTCTGTCCTGCACAGCATTCTTTTAGGCCACTATGGGGGCGGTTCATTATTTATAACTGGGGGTATGTTATGGGGACATTGGAGGCGCTAAAAAGGGGCATTTTTGTACTGGCACATATTATAGGGGGGCACTATGGGGACATTGATTCTACTGAGGGCACTAATAGGGGGTATTTTTCATACTGGCACACATTAAAGGGCATTTTTTTTATGCACACACATTATATGGGGAATTATTACTACTGGGGGCATTTTGGTGGGCTTTATTACTACTGGTGCACTATGGGGAACATTATTACTAGTATGGGCACTATGGAGGCATTATTACTTCAGGGGCTCAGTGGGGAACATTTTTACTATTGGGGCACCCTGGCAGAGAATTAATACTATTGGTGGAACTTTTAGGAGGACTATTACTGTGGGGGGCACCCTAGCACAGTATCAGCTTAACACAATGGGAGCAGTTATTTTTAGGGCAATAATTATGTGTGCCTATAATTATTGAAGGGGGCACTATCTGCATGGTAATTGTGTCACATTAACTATAATGGGGTCCAGCAGAGGTCCAGTCGCAATCGGGCAAAAATGCAGAGAACTGGCTGGACAGAAACTGCTGCCAGCAGCGTTTTTTGTACAACCAATTCCAGGCATTCTATGTTGGAAGGCTGTAGCGGACATGTGAAAGTAGCCATACAGACCCTGCTGACGGTGAGGGAAAACAGGTCAGACACCCATCACATAAGACAATTACCTATTATCATATGAGTAAGGTCTTTTGACTGAAACGCGCCAGCCTGCTGGTCACTGACTATGTGCGCTTTTTTATATTTGATAAGGAATACAGAAGATTAGTGATATTTACTTGTTGGGTCCAGTCCTTTTTTGCTGGGATCATCCTGGTTGTGAACTCACTGTGAATCCATGCTGGTGTGTGCTGCTGCCTTGCCATCTGTGAGCTGGATTTTATTCTCGTCACATCCAGGCTCAGACTCGCCCATGTCTGGCCATCCCCCTGCCCTCCCTGCTGTCAGGAAATTGTGGTTGCTGGAGAGAAGGACTCCACTGCGGTGCTGGGCTAATTTCTCAGGTGTGTGACAGTAGTGAGCTGCAGGAGACTTTAAGGGGGAAATAGGGGATTTGTTTATAGCAGACTCAGATCTGTGTATGTGTGCTTCTCTGTGCAGAGTGGTTTGGGGGGGACTCTGCCCTAGGTCCCCCCAATGCCTCTGCTTTAGGTGCACCCCCATAAATGCCACTGCTCCAGATGCGCCCACTATAAATGCACCGCTAATATTGCCTCTTCTCCAGTTACCCCTGCGCCAGGATCCCCACTATTACCCTGCCTCAGGTGACCCTAATGTCTCTGCTTCAGTTATAACCCTCCGTTTGTGCCCTTAGCTCACTTTGCTCCTCTACCACCTTTTCTTGGGCTCTATGACCTGCAAAGGGGGTTGGACTTATGACTGAAAAATTCTGCACAGTGCGTCACATTCTCCAGTATTGACACGTATGGTTTACATGGCGGCAGTGATGATATTCCGTATTTGTGCTGTTTCTTTCAAATTTAATTCATGCACTGTATTATTATATCTTCTTTCACTATGTTGTTTCTATGTATTGTTCTCTGCTGCCATCTGCTGGCCGGAATTCGTATGCTGCACGCCTTGTTCTTGTCTATAAAGTTTTTCTCTGCTGGGCGTTGGGTTAGCAGCCTTGGTCCTTGTCACTTCCTGTAGCCATTTTTCAGTGCTGCATTCCTTTGTGACTGAAGACACACACCTTGGCTTGTGAAGGCATCCGTTTTTGACCAGCAGTTAGCCTCAGGAAAGACATCCACATGACAGCATCTGCTCTGTTACTGCATTCCTGTATTGCATCATCGTATGTCGCTGCTCTGGATCAAATAAACCCACGTTTGATTGCGTCCTCATGTCTACGTCTGGATCCATCTAACCTGAGCATCTGCCGGTCCGTCTGCTGCACTGCTTGGATACGAAGGTAGGACAGTCACACAGTCATTATCGGTTACACCTTCATTCGCCTTCATGTGGGGACAGAACTGTATTTACAGGCATCACTGCTGCAATGTAAAGAGATACTGGTGGAGGATTCAAAGGGGTTGTCTAGGTTTTCAAGTTATCCTCTCCACACCATAGGGCATAACTATATGATTTGTGGGGTCCGATTCTGCGATCCCCACTGATCCCAGGAACGGGTCCTGTTCCCCCTTTTTGATGGTGTGACAGGCTACACATATGCCCTGCTGCTCCAGTCATTCTCTTTGGGACCACTGGAATTAGCCAGCGCTGTACTCCGCCATCTCCGGCGACCCCATAGAGGATGAATGGAGAGGCAGGGCATATGCTCGACCTGCCACTCAGTCAAGAACGGGGATCAGTGGGGTTCCAGCGTTCAGACCCCCACAGATCACTTAGTTATCCCCGATCCTGTGGATAGAGGATAACTAGAAAAGTCACAGGTCCTTTAACAGGCGAGCATTTCTACTTTAGTTTGACACATATTTTGGGCCAGATTTTTTATTATATTTTTTTTACACCCAAAGAAAACCTTTAAGGATAGGGAATGTGAAAAGGTCCAACAGCTATGACACAACAGGTGAGTGAAGTGTCTGGTTGGTGGGGGTCTGACTGCTGGGGCCTCCATGATCAAGGGAACGTGGTCTTAAGACCCTTGTGTACATAGATTGGCGGTAATGTAATTAAATGTCTCAGGACCCCTTTTTTCATGATCAGTGGGTGTTCCAGCAGTCAGACCCCAGCAATTTGATATTTATCACCTATCCTGTAGATAGGTGATAGGTCATTATGGTAGTGCAACGTGCCGGACCGCAGGGGAAACACGTAAGGCTACAGTGGGCCAATGGGGGTAGTAGTTAATTTACTTACAGTTAGCAGAGCCTCCCTGGGTCGGCAGTGCAGTGGATGGGAAGACAGCAATAAATCCTCCGGGGCACTCTCTATTGCAGGGAACACCAGCCCGATGAAAGTTGGGGTGCCCTTGATGGTATAGGTGTTTAAGGTGCTTTGGAGGCTGGGCCCCTGTGTTCGTGACGCCAGCACCATAAGCTGCAAATGTTGAGTGTAGTAGTAGAAATGATAAGGAGTCGGTGGTAATCAAACAGTTAAACATTTACTGAATCAATTGTCTTCAGGTAGTCAGTACAGATACAGTTCATTTGTATGGCATGAGTGATGAGAGTATTCCTTTTATCAGGTTTAGGCAATTGTCAGTTAGGGAGTTCTCTAGTACTTTAGCTTTACAGGCGAAGAATAATTAGATTTACTTTAAGTCCACTTTCCATAGCACTCAGGTAGTAAATATACTGTTTTCTACCTATCTTGAGCTATCCAATAAGAGTGTTCTCCCTCGTGGCAGGCAAACTCTCTGCAACATTATTTGCAGGATGCTCTCCTGAAGTATTCAGGTTTACTATATCCCGGAAGGCTTCTAGTGAATAAGGATAATTATGGCCTTTAATCATCCAGTTGTGTCCAGGAACTTGGAAAGTTACTCTTGGTCACTTGTGCTTGTGAAGTCCATAGGCCAGACGCAGCTCTAACCTTCACTAGGCTTGCTTTATATTTAGACGTAGACTTACTGTCCAGTGCTAAGCTGCTGTAACTACTCTTAGTTTGTCCTCTCCGGGATTGATCAGGTCCTGGAGGAAAGAAATTGCAGATACATAGTGGATAAGGCTTGTTTCTCTCCTCCCAACACTTGTTTTCCTCCTCTACATTATACTGTTTCCTCTTAACTAACTTTACTAGCAAACCCCTGGCTATATATATTACGTGGCGCCACCTAGAGGCGAATGGGTGTGATGACATTGCCAGCCTGATAATAGGAAATACCATACATTGCAAATACGTTAACTAAATAGGCAGATGTTTAAAGTGTCCCTTTTACACACATATGTGGGACGCTGCAGTAGGACAACCCTTTTAATTATAATGTAGATTATGTACAATATGAAGAGGTTAAGATTTGGTAAATTTCATGCCAGACATTTATGCTTAAAGGGGTTAAAGGGTTTGTCTCCCTTCAGTAAATGGCATTTATCATGCAGTTAATACAAGGCACTTACTAATGTAATGTGATTGTCCATATTGACTCCTTTCCATCACATTATACACAGCACGTATCCGTGGTTATTACCACAGTGTAATCCAGCAGTGGTGGCCGTGCTTATACACTATAGGGAAAGACTAGAAATGCACATAGGCCAACACCTTTACCTATAGTGTGCAAGCACGGCCACCACTGCTGGATTGCAGAGCGGTCAAAACCATGGATACATGATGTGTATAATGTGATGGAAAAAAGTCAATATGGACAATCACAATACATTGTAGCAAGTGCCTTGTATTAACTTTCTCTACATGATAAAAGCCAATTGCTAAAGTGAGAGGACCCCTTTAACCCCGCTACACTTAATAGGGTTAGGCATAAATGTCTTGGTGTGTGCATTGCGTGTTTCCTATGTGTGATTGGTGTGTGCTATATATTATCTACAGTCAGGTCCATAAATATTGGGACATTGACACAATTCTAACAATTTTGGCTCTATACACCACCACAATGGATTTGAAATGAAACAAACAAGATGCGCTTTAACTGCAGACTGTCAGCTTTAATTTGAGGGTATTTACATCCAAATCAGGTGAACGGTGCAGGAATTACAGCAGTTTGCATTTGTGCCTCCCACTTGTTAAGGGACCAAAAGTAATGGGACAATTGGCTTCTCAGCTGTTCCATGGCCAGGTGTGTGTTATTCCCTCATTATCCCAATTACAATGAGCAGATAAAAGGGCCAGAGTTCATTTCAAGTCTGCTATTTGCATCTGGAATCTGTTGCTGTCAACTCTCAAGATGAGATCCAAAGAGCTGTCACTATCAGTGAAGCCATCATTAGGCTGAAAAAACAAAACAAACCCATCAGAGAGATAGCAAAAACATTAGGCGTGGCCAAAACAACTGTTTGGAACATTCTTAAAAAGAAGGAAAGCATCGGTGAGCTCAGCACCACCAAAAGACCCGGAAGACCACGGAAAACAACTGTAGTGGATGACGGAAGAATTCTTTCCCTGGTGAAGAAAACACCCTTCACAACAGTTGGCCAGATCAAGAACACTCTCCAGTAGGTAGGTGTATGTGTGTCAAAGTCAACAATCAAGAGAAGACTTCACCAGAGTGAATACAGAGGGTTCACCACAAGATGTAAACCCTTGGTGAGCCTCAAAAACAGGAAGGCCAGATTAGAATTTGCCAAACGACATCTAAAAAAGCCTTCACAGTTCTGGAACAACATCCTATGGACAGATGAGACCAAGATCAACTTGTACCAGAGTGATGGGAAGAGAAGAGTATGGAGAAGGAAAGGAACTGCTCATGATCCTAAGCATACCACCTCATCAGTGAAGCATGGTGGTGGTAGTGTCATGGCGTGGGCAAGTATGGCTGCCAATGGAACTGGTTTTCTTGTATTTATTGATGATGTGTCAGCAGGATGAATTCTGAAGTGTTTCGGACAATATTATCTGCTCATATTCAGCAAAATGCTTCAGAACTCATTGGATGGCGCTTCACAGTGCAGATGGACAATGACCCAAAGCATACTGCAAAAGCAACCAAAGAGTTTTTTTAAGGGAAAGAAGTGGAATGTTATGCAATGGCCAAGTCAATCACCTGACCTGAATCCGATTGAGCATTTCACTTGCTGAAGACAAAACTGAAGGTAAAATGCCCCAAGAACAAGCAGGAACTGAAGACAGTTGCAGTAGAGACCTGGCAGAGCATCACCACGGATGAAACCCAGCGTCTGGTGATGTCTATGCGTTCCAGACTTCAGGCTGTAATTGACTACAAAGGATTTGCAACCAAGTATTAAAAAGTGAAAGTTTGAGTTATGATTATTATTCTGTCCCATTACTTTTGGTCCCTTAACAAGTGGGAGGCACAAATGCAAACTGCTGTAATTCCTGCACTGTTCACCTGATTTGGATGTAAATACCCTCAAATTAAAGCTGACAGTCTGCAGGTAAAGCACATCTTGTTCGTTTCATTTAAAATCCATTGTGGTGGTGTATAGAGCCAAAAATGTTAGAATTGTGTTGATGTCCCAATATTTATGGACCTGACTGTATGTATCAGTGGTGTATGTGTAGTATGTGACATATACATCAGTGGCATGTGACCCATGTATAAGTGTCTTGTGTGCCACATGTGCCCAATGAGTGATCACACTGCTGCATGTGTCTTGTTTCTGACTAACTTAAGTGCAGGTTATCTATACAGTCATGTGAAAAAATTAGGACACCCTTTGAAAGCATGTGGTTTTTTGTAACATTTTTAATAAAAGGTTATTTCATCTCCGTTTCAACAATACAGAGAGATTAAAGTAATCCAACTAAACAAAGAAAACTGAAGAAAAGTCTTTTCAAGATCTTCTGTAAATGTCATTCTACAAAAATGCCTATTCTAACTGAGGAAAAAGATAGGACACCCTCACATGTATTCCCTCTTAAATTGGCTCAGATCTCACACAGGTATATCACACCAGGTGCACATAATTAGTAGATCGTTACTCTGCATGTTGAATGAGGCTTGCCCTATTTAAACCTCAGACATTTAGTTTGGTGTGCTCCTGACTGTTGAAGTGAGAGTGAGCACCATGGTGAGAGCAAAAGAGCTGTCAGAGGACTTCAGAAAAAAAGATTGTAGCAGCCTATGAGTCTGGGAAGGGATTTAAAAAGATCTCAAAAGATTTTGAAATCAGCCATTCCACTGTCCGGAAGATAGTCTACAAGTGGAGGGGTTTCAAAACAACTGCCAACATGCCCAGGACTGGTCGCCCCAGCAAGTTCACCCCAAGAGCAGACCGCAAGATGCTAAAAGAGGTCTCCAAAAACCCTAAAGTGTCATCTCGAGAACTACAGCAGGCTCTGGCTACTGTTGATGTAGAAGTACATGCCTCTACAATCAGAAAGAGACTGTACAAGTTTAACTTGCATGGGAGGTGTGCAAGGAGGAAACCTTTGCTTTCCAAGAGAAACATCGAGGCCAGACTGACATTTGCCAGAGATAAAGTTGACAAAGACCAGGACTTCTGGAATAATGTTCTTTGGACAGATGAGTCCAAAATTGAATTATTTGGACACAACAGCAGAGGACATGTTTGGCGTAAACCAAACACAGCATTCCAATAAAAGAACCTCATACCAACTGTGAAGCATGGAGGTGGAAGTGTCATGGTTTGGGGCTGCTTTGCTGCAGCAGGACCTGGTCAGCTCACCATCATAGAATCCACGATGAATTCTACTGTGTATCAGAAGGTGCTTGAAGAACATGTGAGACCATCAGTTAGAAAATTAAAGCTGAAGCGGAACTGGACCATGCAACATGACAATGACCCAAAACATACTAGTAAATCAACCAAAGATTGGCTGAAAAAGAAGAAATGGAGAGTCCTGGAATGGCCAAGTCAAAGTCCAGATTTGAATCCCATTGAGATGCTGTGGGGTGACTTGAAAAGGGCTGTACGTGCAAGAAACCCCTCAAACATCTCACAGCTGAAAAAGTTCTGCATTGAGGAGTGGGGTAAAATTTCCTCAGACCGATGTCGAAGACTGGTAGATGGCTACAAGAACCGTCTCACTGCAGTTATTTCAGCCAAAGGAGGTAACACTCGCTATTAGGGGCAAGGGTGTCCTATCTTTTTCCTCAGTTAGAATAGGCATTTTTGTAGAATGACATTTACAGAAGATCTTGAAAAGACTTTTCTTCAGTTTTCTTTGTTTAGTCGGATTACTTTAATCTCTCTGTATTGTTGAAACGGAGATGAAATAACCTTTTATTAAAAATGTTACAAAAAACCACATGCTTTCAAAGGGTGTCCTAATTTTTTCACATGACTGTATATGTGTAAATTCTGCCACATGTATGTTTGTGCATTTTGCTATGAGTGTCCACCATCATACTTCATCTTTAATATTTCTGTTATCACTGTAAGGGCTCATCAACACGACCGTTGGATGTTTTGCAGTCTGAAAATTGCGGATCCGCAAAACGTGGATACCAGGCGTGTGCATTCCACAATATGTGGAACAGAAGGTCCGGCCCCTAATAGAACAGCCCTATCCTTGTCTGTAATGTGGACAATAATAGGACATGTTCTATCATTTTGCAGAACAGACACGGAGTCATTTTTGTTTTGCGGCCCCATTGAAGTGAAGTGAATGGTACAGAGTCAGACATGGAAAGTCAAAAAAAGTAAAGTTGTGTCCGCAGAAGCCCTAAGCTGGGCCCCTAGAATGAGTTACACTGGTGGACCCTAACACCCCAGTCGGACACTGGTCACATCACATACTAGCTTCAAGCCTGAACCTCTCAGTGGACACCTATCTCCTCAAGTGCCTGCAAGTGTCATTAAATTGCAGGAGAGGACTCCCATGCATAACGGAAATGGGACTGATCCGTTTTGCAGGCCATAGACTTCTATTATGACGGAATGAATAACGGAATGCCTCTAAAGGCATTCCGTCATAGAATTGCGTTATAGTCCGTGGTAACGGAATCCATAACGCAATTCTGCTTTTACCACCAAACGAAGCGTGAACAAATTTCAAAATATGAAACTCGCTCATCTATAGTATGAGCAGCACAGCGGTCAAGTAAGTGCGGTGTGCCCGCGGCTGAAGAGGCCATCCACCGACCGAAAAGACAAAAAGGAAAAATTCCATGGCACTCCCAAAATAAATACATTAAAATGAATGTTCTTCAATCGCCAGACAGCGACGTTTCAGTCCTCTGGGGATTAAAGAACATTCTTTTTAATGTATTTATTTTGGAAGTGCCGTGGAATTTTTCCTTTTTGTCTTTTTAGATACAGTAGATAGATAAAAAGATATCTGGGAAGATTTACATTGAGAATTGTTTGGAATGGGGTTTTGATACTGTTGGGTGCACTACAACTTCCCTTTTGCACTTTAATAATGAGAGACGTTTATATCATACAAAAACATATGAGATAGATATAGATAGATATTTTTGGTGCTGTGATCAGTACAGATTCATCTGAATTCTGGGTTTCCTATTTTATTTTCAGGCTCATTTGAAATGTAATCCCTCACTCCCATGATGGGTCCCCTGTCGCTGGACACGCTAACAGAGCGGAAGGTCTGGTGTGAGCGATTACTTTCATGTGTCATCCGCCATCTTCATTACAGAAGTAACACAGGGCCTGTGCTGAACCCCGAGACCAAGTGTCTCATTCTATTGAAATCGGAAGGCTGACCTGGAAGATGGGTGACGTGTGCTGCTCCTACAGATGAGAGACGCTTCATCCATAGAGGTGGTCACATGAGGACACATCAGTTCAGGCCAAGTTCAGGGATAATTGTCTTTTGGAAATTAAGAAAGGAGAGCTGCATCTTGAGGGGGTTTCCATTCATTTATAATGAATGATATTCTATGTATACATTAGACAAGAAGCACATGTCTCGCTCAACTCCATGAAGATGAAGCCAAATTATGGTGTTGAAGGGGATTTCCACTTTGGGAAATCCATTCTTGTTAAAAGGATCCCTAGACGATAAGCAGATTACAAAGTGTCCCCTCAGTGGGACCCCCAGTGAACAGCAGTAATCCGTGGGAAAACCGGGCATTAACATAGTTTATAAGGCTGAAAAAAGACATTTGTCCATCCAGTTCAGCCTGTTATCCTGCAGTAAACGTTCAGTTTTACTTGCAGCACCACAACAGGGGAAATTAAGCATTATACTTTACCCTTTCAAATCAATGGGTAGTCTGTAATATAGGACAGGACAGGTCCTCCAGAGCAAGAGATGCTCGTTGTAACTTTGGATCCTGAACACAGATCCCTAACAGAGTACAAACTGGGTTTTCTAAGCTCCACAACCCCTTTAAGGACCTGAAGGTCTCATAACTTTCTATTCTCAAAGTGAAAGTTATTGTTATATATCTTATCCTATGACCAAGTTATGGGAGGTCTTGACTAGTGATGAGCGAGCACCAAAGTATTTGACCTGAACACATTGCTATATTCATGTGATTGGCCGAGCACCCAAGTATAATGGAACTCAATGGGAGACAACCAGGAACCCCCTGCTCAGAAGAGAAGAGAGTATCGTGTTTATAATAAAAAGTTAAAAATGGATGGATACCCCATCAAAATGGTTTGAAAATAGCATTAAGAGGATGGCTGAATGCGTCTCAGACTCCTATTATATACAACATACAATAGACAACCACACACAGACTATATGCCAAAAGCCAGGTATGTACAAGCCATCCATCTATCCATCTATGAGACAGATAACAGCCAGCATACCTTACAATGACAGCCTCATGCACTATGAGATATTCCAAACCATCTCTCATCTGACTGAGAACCGGTAAACCTTAAAGTTATTTTGCATCTGTTTGATCAATATCATTAGGGCGATAAAAAGTTTTCTGATTGTCCTAACATAATATTTAATAACCTTTCTATACAGTTTTGTCATGTAAAAACTAGTGATGTCCCGAACTATTCGCAGGCGAACTGTTCCCGGCGAACATAGCTTGCTCGCGTTCGCCGCGGGCGAACATATGCGATGTTCGGTCTGCCCCCTATACATTATCATTGAGCAAACTTTGACCCTGTACCTCACAGTCAGCAGACACATTCCAGCCAATCAGAAGCAGACCCTCCCTCCCAGACCCTCCCACCTCCTGGACAGCATCCATTTTAGATTCATTCGGAAGCTGCTTTCTTAGTGAGAGGAGGGACAGTGCGGCTGCTGCTGATCTAATAGGGAAAGCGTTAGCTAGGGCAGTGTTCTGTGTCCACAGACTCATCTGCTGTAAGGACAGCGTCTGATAGCACCCCAAAAAGCCCTTTTTAGGGCTGGTACATCCGTCTGCTTTTATATATATATATATATATATATATATATACACATTGCAGTTGCCTGCCCGTGTGTGAGAGGCTGCAGGCTCAGTCACAGACAGTACTGTGTGCACACCATTCATACAGGGTGTCACAGACAATACATTGCAGATAAAAATAATTCAATTTATATTATTTCTCTGTGATATAATCACAGTTGCAAGCCCGTGTGTGTCAGGCCCACACAGACTGTACTGTGCCCACTGCCCACCACTTATATAGGGTGGCACAGTACCTTGCACGCATAGTACCACTTATCTAAAAAAAAATGACAGGCAGAGGCAGGCCACCCTGCAGGGGCCGTCGTGTTCGTGGTGCTGTGATTTCCACTGGCCCTGGAATAATGCCCAGTGTTCAGAGGCCATGTACCCTGAACCCCAAAAATTCGGGACAGGACGCCCAATCTTCAACAGCTTCCACTAAGAACCTTGACGCACCATCCTCCTCCAGCTCAGCTTTGGTCACCTGCTCTCAAGTTACCACTCTCCCGCCCACTGCCACCACCACCACTACCACCACAGCCACCACAGCCGCTTCACTTGATCCCTCAGAGGAGTTATTTACACATCAGTTGGATAAAATTAGTGATGCGCAACCATTATTGCCAGAGGATGTAGATAACAGGGATATGTCTCAGTCAGGCAGCATTACACACATGGACGTACAGTGTGATGATGATGATGATGTTGTACCCGCTGCTGCTTCCTTTGCTGAGGTGTCAGATACAAGTGAAGCGGTTGATGATGACGATGTGTCCGTGAATGCCACGTGGGTGCCTGCTCGAAGAGAAGAAGAAGAGGGGGAAAGTTTAGAAGGGGAGACAGAGAGAAGGAGGAGACGAGTTGGAAGCAGGGGGAGGTCGTCGCAAGGAGCTAGTGGCACAGTCAGACAGCATGTATCGGCACCCGGGGTCAGCCAGACAGCACGCCAATCAACGCATGCTGTTGCCACCACCAGAATGCCGTCATTGCAAAGCTCAGCAGTGTGGCATTTTTTTGTGTGTCTGCCTCTGATAACAGCAATGCCATTTGCAACCTGTGCCAAAAAAAAATTAGTCATGAGAAGTCCAACACCCACCTCGGTACAACTGCTTTGCGAAGGCACATGATCTCACATCACAAACGCCAATGGGATCAACACATGAGTACAAGCAGCACACAAACTCAAAGCCACCATCCTCCTCCTGGTCCAGCATCTTCAGCCACGTCAACCACTGCTGTCCTCCTTGCCCGCTCTCAACCACCCGCCACTCCGCCTCTCACCTTCAGCAGTTCCATCTCATCTGCCCACAGTCAGGTGTCTGTAGAAGAAAAGGTTTGAGCGTAAGAAGCCAATGTCACAGAGTCACCCCCTTGCCCGGCGTCTGACAGCTGGCTTGACGGAACTCTTAGCCCGCCAACTTTTACCATACCAGCTGGTGGAGTCTGAGGCCTTCAAAAAATTTGTCACTATTGGGACACCACAGTGGAAGGTACCCGGACAATTTTTTTTTTTTCAAAAAAGGCAATCCCAAACCTCTACTCAGTGATTGAACAGGAAGTCATGGCATCCTCTGGCATACAGTGTTGGGGCAAGGGTCCATCTGACAACTGATACCTGGTCTGCAAAGCACGGTCAGGGCAGGTATATCACCTACACTGCGCATTGGGTCAACCTGCTGACGGCTGCCAAGCATGGAATGCGTGGCTCTGCAGCGGAGTTGGTGACACCGCCACGACTTGCAGGCAGGCCTACTGACACCTCCTCTACTCCATCCTCTTCGATAACCTCCTCGGCTGAGTCCTCTTCTGCTGCGGCGTCTCGCTGCACATCAACTGAATCCCCCCAGCTCCCCAGGGGCTATTCCACATCCCGGATACGACAGTGTCACGCTGTCTTGGGGTTGACTTGCCTGAAAGCAGAGAGCCACACCGGACCAGCACTCCTGTCCGCCCTGAACGCACAGGTGGATCAGTGGCTGACCCCGCACCAACTGGAGATCGGCAAAGTGGTGTGTGACAATGGAAGCAATTTGTTGGCGGCATTGAATTTGGGCAAGTTGTCACATGTGCCGTGCATGGCACATGTGTTGAATCTCATCGTACAACGCTTTGTGTCTAAGTACCCAGGCTTACAGGACGTCCTCAAGCAGGCCAGGAAGGTGTGTGGCCATTTCAGGCGTTCCTACACGGCCATGGCACACTTTACAGACATTCAGCGCCGAAACAACATGCCAGTGAGGAGCTTGTTTTGCGACAGCCCGACACATTGGAATTCAACACTCCTAATGTTCGACTGCCTGCTCCAACAAGAAAAAGCCGTCAACGAGTATTTGTATGACCGGGGTGCTAGACAGCCTCTGCGGAGCTGGGAATTTTTTTGCCATGTTACTGGACGCTCATGCGCAATGCCTGTAGGCTCATGCGTCCTTTTGAGGAGGTGACAAACCTAGTCAGTCGCACCGAAGGCACCATCAGCGACCACATCCCATTTGTTTTCTTCCTGGAGCGTGCCCTGCGAAGAGTGCTGGATCAGGCTGTAGATGCGCGTGAAAAGGAAAAGGAAGAGTTGCGGTCACCATCACCACCAGAAACAGCCTTGTCATCATCGCTTTCTGGACCTGCGGCAACGCTGCAAGAGGAGTATGAGGAAGAGGAGTCAGAGGAGGAATGTGGCTTTGAGGAGGAGGAAGACCAACCACAGCAGGCATCCCAGGGTGCTTGTTGTTGTCACCTATCTGGGACCCGTGGTTTTGTACGTGGCTGGGGGGAAGAACAGACCGTCAATGACATCAGTGAGGATGAGGAACGGGAAATGAGTAGCTCGGCATCCAACCTTGTGCAAATGGGGACTTTCATGCTGTCATGTCTGTTGAGGGACCCTCATATAAAAAGGATGAAGGAGAACGACCTGTACTGGGTGGCCTAGACCCCCGGTATAAGCAGAAAGTGGCGGAAATGTTACCAAATTACCAAAAGTCAGAAAGGATGCAGCAGTTCAAAACCAAACAAAAAAATATGCTTTACACAGCTTATAAGGGGGATGTCACAGCACAACGGGAATCTAACAGGGGAAGAGGTGAAAGTAATCCTCCTCCTACCACGACCACGGCAGCAAGGACAGGACGCTTTACAGATGTGTTGTTGATGGAGGACATGCAGAGCTTTTTCAGTCGTATACATCGCCACAGCACTTCGGGATCCAGCCTTAGAGAACGACTCGATCGACAGGTAGCAGACTACCTCGCCTTAACTGCAGATACCGACACTCTGAAGAGCGATGAACCCCTTGACTACTGGGTGTGCAGGCTTGACCTGTGGCCTGAACTATCCCAGTTTGCGATAGAACTTCTGGCCTGCCCCGCTTCAAGTATCCTGTCAGAAAGGACCTTCAGTGCAGCAGGAGGCATTGTCACTGACAAAATAAGTTGCCTCGGTCAAAAAAGTGTTGATTACCTCACCTTCATTAAGATGAATGAGGCATGGATCCCGAAGGGACTGACAGTGGGGGATACGTTTGACTAACAAAAGGCCTAATGACACGCCTTGGCCTCAAAATGGTCCCCACGCTGCTGTATTTAATGTCTGCATACCGGATGCAACAATACCTAATTTTTCAGGCATGTGTACATGCCTAATTTTTCTGGCCTCTAGTGCTGCACTGTGGCTGCAAAAACAAAACAAAAAAAAAGGCACATACATGTGTCAATTCCCCTTCGTTATCGTTACCTTGTTGTGGTGAAGGGGCTTGCGTATCACAATGAAGCGATCATCACCTCTATGAGTGTGTTGGCAATGTTGCCACACCCCAGATGATAAGGCCGTTGCTTCATTATGATCAGACTAAAAGCGATCGGCTGGATAATTTTTCATAGAAAAAAACATTAATTTTTTTTTATTTTTTTTTAAGTTGTATGGGTTTTTAATACATAAAATAAAAAAAATCATAATAAAGTCTCTTAATACTTTATTAGAAATAATGCAGACAATTTAAAAAATCCCCATCAATTCCAATACAAAGCAAGTACAGAGCTCAGAACTAAATTATTTCAGGATGTCATAATGGTTCTTTAATTCGACAATGGTGAATCAATTCGACACACTTCCCCGGACAGGGGACGTAACAGGGATTAAACTGATAGGAATAGTACTAGTTAAGACACCACTCATATAGGATGTCACAGCACATTGCTCCGTGCACGCGCAGTGCCCCAACTTGGGAGTAAGAGGACCGACCAAGCTGCTTTTTCCATCTCCCGGTTCCTAAAATCAATTCAGTTTGGTGTATCAGAGATTGGTCTGTCACTGTGAAGGCAGTCGAAGGTACCCGGCCTAAATTTTTTTCACAAAAGGCAATCCCTGATATGGGACGTAACAGGGATTAAACTGATGAGAATAGTACTACAGAAAATACCACTCATATCGGGTGTGAGAGTAAATTGCACGGCGCAGACGCAGTGACCGCGGATTCAAACAAAGGGGAGGGAGCCAGGTTTTTTTTAACCATCTCCCCGTTCTAAAAATCAATTCAATTCACCTTTCGGGGACCCTTGGTGTTGTACGTGGCTGGGTGGAGGAAGAAACCTTCAATGACCTCAACGGGACATGGCTAGCTTGGTATCCAACCTTGTGCAAATGGAGAGTTTGCGGTTGGGCAAATGGACTGTATGCGGTGGTTTGCGGTGCAATAAAAGGGGAGTTTGGTCTGTCAATGTCTGTGAAGCGGGCGTAACCCTTACACTACCTGATCGATACAACATCATACCTGATCGTATACACACACTGGATGTTTTAAACCACGTTGCACGTTGTTCAAAAAAATTTAGGATTGTTAGGTGGTTTATGCCTTTTATGGATTAAAACCCAACTCTGCGTCAACTATGTAATTTTCCATGGGAGTTTTGCCACGGATCCCCCTCCGGCATGCCGCAGTCCAGGTGTTAGTCCCCTTGAAACAACTTTTCCATCACTACTGTGGCTAGAAAGAGTCCCTGTGGGTTTTAAAATTCGCCTGCCTATTGAAGTCAATGGCGGTTCGCCCGTTCACGAACATTTGCAAAAATTTGCGTTCGCCGTCCGCGAACGGAAAATTTTGTGTTCGCGACATCTCTAGGAAAAACTCATTTGCATAAACATGGGCATATGGAAAAGACATGCAAATGAGTAGAATCTGCCTTGTTTTTCAGCTGTCATAAGACTATGAAAACCAATAGATGGCGCTATGGAGTTATGAACAGCGCCCTCTATTGGTTTTACAGTCTTATGACAAGTCTAATATTCTTGTCAGAAGACTATGAAACCAATAGAGGGCGCTGTTCATAACTCAATAGTGACCTCTATTGGTTTCATAGTCTTCTGACAAGCTTATTAGGCTACTTTTTTACACTTGCGGCAGAGTGATCCGGCAAAACGTATGCCAACTGATGGCATTTGTAAGACTGATCAGGATCCTGATTCTTTTTTTAGAATATTCTAAAAAAAACAAATATATAGCAATATAGAGAATATTATGCAATAATAATGTACTATGTCAGTGATAATATTTGATACTGGAAAAGCTGGGTAATAACTCAGTGTAGATCTCGAGTTATTACCCAGCTTTCCCAGTGTCAGATTTTTACCTAGCTTTCCCAGTGTCAGATATCATCCTAGTGTAGATCGCGAATATTCTAATCGTGACTTTTCCATGCAAAAGGCTAATAAGCTTGTCGAAAGAATAAAGTCTAATAATCTTGTCTGAAGACTATGGAACCAATAGAGGTCACTATTGAGTTATGAACAGCGCCCTTTATTGGTTTCATAGTCTTCTGACAAGAATATTTGTCTTGCCATAAATATGTAAAACCAATAGAGGGCGCTATTCATAACTCAATAGCACCATCTATTGGTTTTCATAGTCTTATGACATTATGACCTTAGTCCATCGCTTGGGAAAGTAAATAAATCAGTAATAAACAGAATTGCATTATGAAGATAAGTCCACATCCACCATAACATCCTGTTTCTCTCCTTTTTCCTAGATTCTACGTTCTTTATCCACCTCAGCTCTGACAGGATCAGGTTCACTGCTTGGCTATAATGGAACGGCTAGTTATGTATGGACACTTTTGTTCTGGTATGCCACTGGTAATATTTAACGATGGTGATGATTAGGTAAATAGTTCCCCGGTCAACGTCAGGTATACTAGCTGGTACCCCATAGATGATATCTGGGTATGTAAGACACCGCAATCTTGGAATCTTTTATCTGGAGGATACTTCCTACCATATTTTCTGCCCTTCCTCGCATTCAGATATAAAATGTACCATTGTCTCCTCCTGATAACATCCTAAGGGACACTTACTCTCTGACACACTCACATGTTTTAGATTCCCTTTAACATAAAGCTTTCAATGCAAAGACAGCCAGGCTATATCAAAACATTTTGCAGGGAGCCTGACTCCATTAAGAAACCTTAGACGTTCTTATAAGGTTGCCATTGTACAGTCTTTTAATCCTGGCTGTATATAAAAGAAAGTCCTACATATGGTCAGGTATAGATCATTCCTGGTCTTACCGTCAATACACGCTTTATCAATCCTCCAGCTTCTCAAGCACTTAAGCCCATATTCCAGGTTCTGGGGAAGGAAGCCACTAGTCAATCGACCCCTCTTAAGACTGCCGCCTCGGAGTTGCATCCAAGAATTGAGTCATCTTCTCTTTATCCAAAACCTTCTTCTGAAACAAGTCAGCATAGTAAGATCTCACCACCTCCAGGATACCCTCCCGAGATTCCTGCAAAACGCCTTGGGAGTCAGTGAGACCTGTGACCACTTTGTTGACAACACACTCCCAGCAGTTCTCAAAGGGATCAGGTGAACCTAAGGACCCATAATCCCATTCAAGAACCAGGGAGGTGTACCTGCTGTACTGATACTGCCTTATCTCAGATTTCAGTCGCTCAATCTTTTGTTGGTCCCCCACATCTGCCGAATATAGTGACTCCAATTCTTTCCGCAGCTTGAGATACTGGCTATACTTACTCTTCCTTTTTTTAACTGACAGTCTCTTTAAAGGGGTTGTCCGGGATTGGAAAGATAGGAGTATGTGTTCAGAAATGCCCTAAATGTTACATTTGAACTTGTCCTACCTTTACCCAACATTTCTAATACCCAGTTTTCAAATCTCCAACTCTCAGCCTGAATTGCTGTGTTTCAAAGACTCAGTGACGTACCGGGTCAATTTCTGCCAAGCGAAGCCTCTTCTTCTGCTTCGCCGGGAGCCCGACGACATCACCCTCAGCCACATGAATTATTCAAAGTGCCTGGAAGGGCGGAAACAAGGCGGCAATCAACCGCGCTAAGCCACGCCCCTCTGGTCTGGTGACATCACCAGACAGGGCACTTTATTATGAATGAAGGAGGCAGAGCACTAGTAACCGCCTCCAGTAATACGGGCAAATGGGGCGGCAGGCTGTAGGAATAAGCAATTACTGCAAGGAGGAGATGGCGATGTGCGTCAGGAGGCAGGAAACCATGTGATGCCGCGCTGCGCTGGGAACCACACCATACTTTAACTAATGTTACCAAGAGGTTAAGGATGATTACAGTTTAGATATGAAGACTGCTGTGAGCGGGCCCTGTATATTGGCGGACAATGTTATGGGGGGGATCTGTGGATGACATATATATATATAGCAGTGTCATCCACAGATCCCCCATAACAGTGTCATCCACAGATCCCCCCATAACAGTGTCATCCACAGATCCCCCCATAACAGTGTCATCCACAGATGCCCCCACAACAGTGCCATCCACAGATCCCCCATAACAGTGCCATTCACAGATCCCCATAACAGTGCGTTCCACAGATCCCCCATAACAGTGTCATCCACAGATCCCCTCCATAACAGTGTCATCCACAGATCCCCCATAATAGTGTCATCCACAGACCAACTCACCAAAAGCACACCTTTTGGTTCAAAATATTTGTTTTCTTATTTTCCTCCTAAAAAAACTTAGGTGCGTAATATGGGCAAGTGCATCTTATAGGGCGAAAAATACAGATAGTTATATTCTTGTACACAGGAGGCAGAATTATAGTAGTTAGATTCTTGTACATAGGAGGCAATATCAAAGTAGGTAAATTCTGGTCCATAAAGGGCAGTGTTATAGTAGTTATATCCTTGAAAACAGGAGGTAGTATTATAGTAGTTATAGTCTTGTACATAGGAGCAGTATTATGGTAGTTAGATTCTTGTACATAGGAGCAGTATTATAGTAGTTATATTCTTGTACATAGGAGCAGTATTATAGTAGTTATATTCTTGTACATAGGAGCAGTATTATAGTAGTTATACTCTTGTACATAGGCGCAGTATTATAGTAGTTATATTCTTGTACATAGGAGCAGTATTATAGTAGTTATATTCTCGTACATAGGAGGCAGAATTATAGTAGTTATAATCTTGTACATAGGAGCAGTATTATAGTAGTTATATTCTTGTACATAGGAGCAGTATTATAGTAGTTATATTCTTGTACATAAGAGCAGTATTATAGTAGTTATATTCTTGTACATAGGAGGCAGTATTATATTAGTTATATTCTTGTACATAGGCGCAGTATTATAGTAGTTATATTCTCGTACACAGGAGGCAGAATTATAGTAGTTATAGTCTTGTACATAGGAGCAGTATTATTATAGTTATATTCTTATACATATGAGGTAGTATTATAGTAGTTATATTCTTGTACATAGGAGCAGTATTATGGTAGTTAGATTCTTGTACATCAGAGGCAATATTAAAGTTGGTAAATTCTAGTACATAAATGGCAGTATTATAGTAGTTCTATCCTTGAAAACAGGAGGCAGTATTATAGTAGTTATATTTGTGTACATAGGAACAGTATTATAGTAGTTATATTCTTGCACATAGGAGGCAGTATTACAGTAGTTGCATTCTTGTACATAAGAGGCAGTATAATAGTAGTTATATTTTTGAACACAGGGGGCAGTATTATAGTAGTTATATTATTGTACATAGGAGGCAGTATTATAGTAGTTAGATTCTTGTACATAGGAGGCAGTATTATAGTAGTTATATTCTTGTACATAGGAGGCAGTATTATAGTAGTTATATTCTTATACATAAAAGGTAGTATTATAGTAGTTAGACTCTTGTACACAGGAGGCAGAATTATAGTATTTAGATTCTTGTACATAGAAGGCAATATCAAACTAGGTATATTCTAGTACATAAAAGGCTGAATTATAGTAGTTATATCCTTGAAAACAGGAGGCAGTATTATAGTAGTTATATCCTTGCACATAGGAGGCAGTATAATAGTAGTTTTATTCTTGTACATAGAAGCATTACTATAGTAGTTATATTGTTGTACAAAGGAGCAGTATTATAGTAGTTATATTCTTGTACATAGGAGGCAGTATTATAGTAGTTATATTCTTTTATATTAAGGATAGTATCATAGTAGATTTACACAGGAGGCAGTATAATAGTATTAGTAATGAACAGAATTTCTGCAAAATCCTTAAAAACCCACAAAGTATCCATTTATTATGACATTTAATAATTACTCGTACTATTATAATTTTTAAACTCCTCTTGAATAATTATGAAAATATAGGATAAAATAAATATTAAATGGGATAATAACCTTTTTATAAAGTTTTATTCTCGATGATTATTTCCACGTGCTAGGTCGGGTAAAGCATTATACGTTAATAGATTTTCCACTTGTGAACAATGCAGTCATTCCCAACTTTGAATGAAAAAAAAAAAAAAAAAACATCTAACTTTTCCTGTTACATATCTCATGTTTATTTAGGGCCAGTAATATTCTTGGCATGGAAGACAGAATGCCGCGCCATAAAACCTCTAGCCACAGCTTAAAATGTAATATCGTTAACGTGTTTGTGTTGCAGAGAAACTGATTCGATATATTAAACAGAGAATGGTAAATCTGAGATTATTACCCTTAAAATTGTCGTTCTGCCTATTAACTCCTTCATTACCACCAGCAGGTCATTAGTGTATGTCAGCATTCCTATATACTATGCAACAGTAATATCAGACTTTTTAAGCTTTCTTTTACATTTTTGTAGTTATTGTTATACTTAAACTGTTTAGGACTATATTTGACCTAGTTAAATTTTTTATTTTCATCCCTGCAGTCCAAAATAGTTTTTTATTTATTTTTGCATTCTTCTTCTGCAGTCCAGATTTTTTTTTTTTTTTTTTTTTTTACATTATTCTGTATGGTGACCGTTTTAGCTTTTATACATACTGTTTTAGGGTACTTTTATCTTAATGTTTTGTTGTTCAATTATATTTCAAAGCACAGTGCAAAAATAATTTCTGCCAGACTTTACTTTTTAGCACCGCAACTCTAATAATCTCTATGGGATTGCCAGAGATTGGTGAGCGCTGAACTCGGCTGTGTCCAGCAGTGCCATAGACTTTTAGTGCACATGCAACGCCACTCTGTTCAAACGGGGTGCTAATGATCAGTGGCCCCCCCACCAATGAGACACTTATCACCCGTGCTATGCATTGGTGATAATTTGTCATTCTAAGACAATGCCTTTAATAAATATAAATATGAAAATTGTGCTTGATTGATTTTTTATTTTTTTTAATCCTTTTATTTTAGCTTTATTTAATTTTTATTATGGACTTTACAGTGACCTCGGGACATTATGAAATGGTACTGGCATACGATGTAACCAGGAGTCTTAGAAGACCCAGGAACTACACATTAGGGCACGTTCATATGTGGATTTCAATGTGTACATTTTGTTTTAACAACAGAAAAACGAACATACAAAAAACAACAAAATATCACCTGCTACCAGCACATGTGAACATATCCTAAAGGAGAGCCCCAAGGCCTATAAAGTCACAGTCATATTATGCTGTTTGCTTTTGTGTTTGTAACCAAAAATTGCACCGAAATGCAATGTTTTTGCCCAATTTTTTTCAAAAACGACATCAAGACTACAACATTTGAATCCACCCTCAAATACCCTACAAGAAAAATGAAGATGTAGAAACAGTAATTGCTCCAAGGTCCAGTCTTCCCTCCCAGATGTCACTTTGTTGGCCTTGGAATTTCTTTACATTGGTCAAATTTTTCATAAATGTATTTTCTGCATGAAATTGTCCGTTTTCTCCATCTTATTATAGATGCATTAAGCCATATTCTATTGTATTCCTATCAGTTGGATTAATCTGTTTTTGTCCTTTTTTTTCATTGGATATATTAAAAGATGGATAAAGATGCAAAATCTGCTGACGGTGTTGCTTCATTCTCTAAAGTTTAGGCCTATTCTGCCACCTAGTGGCAATTTGTTGGCATTGCATATTAATATATAATAGGGCAGTGGTGGCGAACCTATGGCACGGGTGCCAGAAGCGGCACTCGGAGCCCTTTCTGTGGGCACCCACACCCTGGAAAAAGTCTATGTTGTACCAATATGCCTTAGATGTTCCCTACCATTCATTAGCGCAGGGCGCACTCTGAACGGCACAGGCAGCGCACTGAATGTAGGCGGGCTATTATAGCTAAATGATTAAGTACATAGAAGATATAATATATCCGACTGTAGTATTCAGGTTAAATTGCTGTGTTGGCACTTTGCGATAAATAAGTGGGTTTTGGGTCGCAGTTTGGGCACTCTGTCTGTAAAAGGTTCTCCATCACTGTAATAGGGTATTATAAAATAATTCTGTTATATTGTTTTCTACTACTAATTCACCATATGACTATGATATTGCCTTATTACATACAAATCAATGTTGAATCACATTAATCATTAGGTAGCCCCTCTGTCATACCAGTAATATAAATGGCACATGATAGGTGGGGGGATGGGGATGGGTTACAGATTTTGCATTAGGATCTAGGATATTCTGTTCAGTATGCCGCTGAGACATTGCAGAAGATTGGCACTGCATTACAATTCGTATGGAACGACTAATGTGGTCGCTCCAGCCATGCCACGAGGTCGCTCTATCCTCTTCCCCAGGTTGTAGCCAGTGACATATTGTTGTGGCTGCAGCAGTGTACAGCACAAGACCACAGAGGCCAGTGAATGGCTGCAGCAGGATACGGGATGTCATCACCGCAGCCACAACAATATGTCACTGGCTGTGACATATTGTCACAGACAGTGACAGAGTCCATGTTGGTAAATCTGAGATCGTCCCAACATCTGAGTCCATGTTGGGACGATTGGGTCACCTGGCCACATGCCTCGCTGTGCGCGGCCGGCTTCCTAAGCTTGCCGCTACCTCCTCTCGGTGGGTGCCTGCCCAAAGCGGTATGCTACTGGCTGGGGTAGTGGAAAGGTGAATCGCTGTCACATGTGCCATACTGTGTCCATGTGCCATTTATAATACTGGTTGACAGGGAAGTTGAAAAAGCGGATCTGATTGGACAACCCCTTTAAGCTATGTCTTATTATTATTTATTGAAACTTTAATATCCCTTTAAGAGAGTCCTCAGGACTTTTTAGCTTTCACTTTAGAGGCCATATTGAAAATAGAAGAAGCTTTCTGATTAGTTACATTGTCATCTGCTCCAATTTTCCCTGAGGCCAATTTAGATAAATCTTTCTTATCGGGATCCATGTATTTGACGCCCCCGCTAAGTATGGTACTGACTGGGGGCCCATTAGCTCTGTACTGGACAGAGGTTACTCCAGAACATGGGAAAATATCCCGTAATCAATGTCTGAATGCATCGGAGGATGCACATGGGACAGAACTTGTTAAATTACTGCCTTCAGTAAAAACCGCTGGAGCCCGAGTATGATTTACAGCGCGTCTGTAAAATGTCTTAATTGTGGGTCTAATGGGACCTTCTGCTAATGACCTGGCAACGTGACAGCTTCCTCTGTATCCAGAGCACAGATATATTTGGGAAAAAAATAACCGGCAGCACCATCCAAACCAATGAAACAGAGTAGAAAGGGTGCACTGCCCGAGTATGGTAACTGGTGCTTACCCACTGATACGGAATAAAAAAATCGGACTGCGCTCCAGATGTGTCTTCAGTGAAAAACTGATTTATTCACCCATATGGTGGCACAAGCGACGTTTCGGCTCACACATGAGCCTTTCTCAAGCATTGGTAAGAAGTGAGCAAGTTACATATAAAGGTGTGTCAATCAGAACAATTGGTGCTTATACTTAATTGATACTTAACAACATATAAGCAAAAAAATATTACAAATAAAACAAAATACATCCAATTTGATATAGTTAATAAAGTGACAAGTGCAATAAGTGCATAAAGTGCATGATGTATCGAAATTACAGATCAATTCCTCCAAATCCATGATTATTCTCAGCTGCATTATTCTCAAAACGTGATGATTACATAGACCATAATGATACACATGTGTGGGAGGAGGGAACTAGTTAATTGATACCTGGGATAGTGCTAGCGACCACGTAGACCATCGCGCTGTGCAGCGCGTCCTTGCGATGCCTTTGCGCATGTCCCGATAGCTGCCACGTCATTGTCTGGCGCCCGCCTGGGGACGCGCGTGCGTCGTAAGGTCACATGTCAGTGACGTAACCGGCGCTCAATGCGATGACCCAAAATGAAAAACAATTCTCTATTCTAAGCCATCAGGACATATGCTAGAATCACAAGGAAGCAATATTTTAAAAAAGAAAAAGAAAATTTCAACGTAGGCCCCTCATCCACTGTCCAGGTCCATCAATTTTGCAAGATACCTTCTCCAAAAGTGTAAGTGTACCTGAAATAATAAAATAAAATTGTCAGTGATGCACATTCCAAGCGCTATAAACAGAAGTGCTATGGTTTGTTTCACATTTATCTTTGTTACTAATTTTTCATTTTTTTTTATTTTGTATAAAGATATTGTTACCAATGAATCCGTCTACTACAAGAGAATTACTTCACGCACAACCAAAGCATACTAGGGCAAACCAACCTACTCACAACCCACCGACATATCTATAGTCAATATTCAGTCCATTAGGGTGCAGACTATTTAGGGTCTGTATCCAATACATTTCTCTTTTTTTTAAGTAGGGATATCCGATCCCCACCCCTCCATGGCATATGCACCTGGTGGACTAAAGCCTCTTTCACACTTGCGTTGTCCGGATCCGTTGTGTACTCCACTTGCCGGAATTACACGCCGGATCCGGAAAAACGCAAGTGTACTGAAAGCATTTGAAGACGGATCCATCTTCAAAATGCGTTCAGTGTTACTATGGCAGCCAGGACGCTATTAAAGTCCTGGTTGCCATAATAGTAGTGGGGAGTGGTATACTTACAGTCCGTGCGGCTCCCGGGGCGCTCCAGAGTGACGTCACAGCGCCCCACACGCATGGATGACGTGCCATGCGGTCACGTCATACATGCGCGTGGGGTGCCCTGACGTCACTCTGGAGCGCCCCGGGAGCCGCACGGACGGTAAGTATACCGCTCCCCCGCTCCCCGCTACAGTTTACCATGGCTGCCAGGACTTTAGCGTCCCGGCAGCCATGGTAACCATTCAGAAAAAGCTAAACGTCTGATCCGGCAATGCGCTGAAACGACGTTTAGCTTAAGGCCGGATCCGGATCAATGCCTTTCAATGGGCATTCATTCCGGATCCGGCCTTGCGGCAAGTCTTCAGGATTTTTGGCCGGAGCAAAAAGCGCAGCATGCTGCGGTATTTTCTCCGGCCAAAAAACGTTCCGTTCCGGAACTGAAGACATCCTGATGCATCCTGAACGGATTTCTCTCCATTCAGAATGCATTAGGATAAAACCGATCAGGATTTTTCCGGCATAGAGCCCCGAAGACGGAACTCTATGCCGGAAGACAAGAACGCAAGTGTGAAAGAGCCCTAAGATCTTTTTCACTATGCTTTTTCAAGCCAAAATGCCTAGGAACTGGAAGATCTGTGCGTCCCTTTCTAATAGTGTAACGGTGGTTATTAAGTCTGGTCTTTAAGTCAGTGGAAGTCTCACCCACATAAAGAAGTTGACATGGGCATGATAAAATGTATATTACATGTAAGGAATCACATGTCAAGTAAAACTTGATAGGATATGTCTGTCCTGTACCAGGGTGTCTGAATACCCTCGACCTACATATTACACGGCAATTGACACAATGAAGGCATGGAAAGCATCCAGTGCCCAATGGTGCCAACGTTGTCTGTCTGGTAACTGATTTGGGTCCCACGTCAGCTGTCACCAGCTGATCTCTGATGTTTTTACACCTACGATAGGCACATAGCGGTAATGCCCCAAATTCAGGTACCGTCGCCCGGCAACATCTCAATATTGCCCAATGTTTCTTCAGTATTTTGTTAATGGGGCTGCTCTTTTCTGAGTAGGTGGACACAAATGTAATTCTGTTATGATTCTTTCTCTCTTTGTTACCCCATAGTAGGGTATCCCTGTCTACCGCTAGTGCTTTCAACTTTTGTGCTTCCAGCAGGGTATTGGGGTACCCTCGTTGTTTAAATTTGGTAATCATACCGTCTACTGTTTTCTCAAAGGTGTCATTCTCTGCCACAATCCTCCTAGCCCTTAAAAATTGCGAATAAGGCAAGTGCTTTACCATACTCCAGGGGTAACAGCTTTCATACCTCAACATCATGTTTTTGTCAGTGGGTTTTGTATAAAGTTCGGGAAAAACAAAACCCCATTAGACACAATTACATTAGTGTCCAAAAACTGAACGGCAGTATCCGAATAAGTGACGGTGAACTGTAATTCATCGTCCACATCATTGAGATATCTGTGGAAGTCTTGCAGTTGTTGTTCGGTCCCAGTCCAGATGAGGAAGATGTCGTCTATGTACCTCCACCATCCCAGTATATACTGGGCATGGTGGGAGCCATAGACGACAGCCTCCTCAAACTGGCGCATATAAATGTTGGCATAGGTTGGGGCCACATTGGACCCCATCGCCACGCCCCGCTTCTGGACATAGTATGTGTCCTGAAACAGAAAGAAATTATGTTCCAATACGATCGTGAGTAACTTGATGATAAAAGAGCAAGCTTCAGGTGTCAATGATGACATGTCCAACATACTTTTGACTGCAGAGATACCTTTTGTATGGTCAATTGAAGTGTAAAGGGATAAGACATCAAATGAGACCAAAGTGACTGATCCAGTCTCATCCAGATTCACCTGACTCAGCTTAGTTAAGAAATCCGATGTGTCCCTAATATAGGACTGACCACCAGTAGAAAAGACACGCAGCACCTTATCGAGAAAGATTGCCACGTGGCCAAATACTGAGTCAGTGCCCGAAACAATGGGGCGCCCTGGTGGGTCCACCATTGTTTTGTGGACCTTTGGTAATACATAAATTACCGGCGTGATAGGATGAGATACAATCAAATATTCTTTGAGTCCCTCATCTATAATACCTGCCCTCAAAGCCCCAGAAACACATTCATCAATCATCCGTATAATATAAAATTTAGGATCGTGTAATAACGGATTATACACTTTGATATCACTTAACTGCCTTAGGATTTCCTTCACATATTTACCAGTGTCCATCACCACAACAGCACCGCCTTTGTCGGCGGGTTTTACCGTCAAATCACTATCCCTTTTAAGCTCATTTAACGCATACACCTCGGCTGCAGTGAGGTTGGGATACCTGTAGCCCCCTGACTGTGGAAGAGACTTCAACTGCCCAATCTCAGATTTAACTGCCGAGATGTAGGCCTCAATGGCTGGTTCATTACCCACCGGTTGACAGCAGCTTCTGTTGGACAGATTAAACATTTTTCAGTTGAACTCACTAGATCTTTTTATCTGCTCACCTCTTGTTCCCTGGAACCACACCTTTAACATAAGGGAACGAAAGAAATGACTTAAGTCAGACTCGACATCCTGCCAGTTCACTTGTGAATTGGGGCAAAAAGATAGTCCTTTGGACAAAACAGTTACCTGTGCAGGGGTCAATATTTTAGAAGATAAATTGATTAGAGCACAGATATATATATATATGTATATTTTCATCACACTGCACTCATGCTAATATAGGCTTCCTTATGTTCAGATCACCATGATGCTACTAAGATATAAATGTATTTACATGGCATGGCTCTAGACATTAGACTGACTAATAGAGATGAGACATTTTTCAGAAATTCGTTCCAGTTCCGATTCTGTCGACTTGGCCGTTAAATTAGATTTGGCATGAATAAATTTTACGGAGATAAAAATGACACTCTGAGGTCTCCCGCTACTGTATGCAACTACTTTCAAGCTAGTTAAAGCCAAGACAGCAATAGCAATGTCAGAGTGACATAGATGGTGGTAACAAGCAGCCTGTTTGAAAACACACTGCACTGTCGGATTTTTAAAAATGAAAATGGTCCAAAAACAATCTCTTTTTGGGAGCAGATGGTTGCCTGTTTTTATACACACAATAAGTATCTGAAAAAGCAGTGTCTAATGATCTTTTTTTGGTGAGTAGCAACAGGTTTGCGGTTATGCACCATCTTGACTTGTCTGCTTCCAATGCTAAACTCCACTAGACTAGAATGTATCTAGCTTCATCTAACCCCTCCCTTGGTAGGAAGCAGGACTAACCCACTTAGAATGAAATGGTATGTTCCATTCTATCTAAAGATCTATCTCTGCCAGATACACTGCCACCTGCTGGTGAACCAGGCACATTACTTGAACAATGACAATACTATTAATGAACAGTAACAAAGGACCTAGAATAAATACACAGATTATATTATTGTTAGCCTATTAGAGACAGGAGCAGCGTGTAGGAATGGTAGTGCCCACTCTGGGGTACTACAGTTATTTTAAAGAAAATATATTTTGTCATGGAAAATGAATGCAGTATCCCAGACCTGCAATTCTTTGATGTATTTTGTCATATTATGTTTTATGTAGCTGCTGTATGCTTCGAGAAAGATAAGTAGTGATGGACAAACATCGGCTGGGATGATTCGCAAACACGAACGCACGCTCGCGATCAAATATTCGTGAACCACGCATTCGCGGCGGACCCTATTCACTTTAATGGCAGGCGAACCTGAAAAACCTCAAAGTATTTGCAGCCAGCAAATACTTACTAAAAGTGCACAAATAGACCCACAACATGGACAGTGACATACCAGAGGGGGATCAATGGCAAAAAATCCCACAAAAAATATGTATTTTAATCAGGGGCCATTTTTATGCGTCTTAAAGGGAAACTCAAAAATGTGCCCTGCTGGAGCCTAGAAACGTTCTATTTTAGGCCATGGGAGTACAGGCCCCAAAAATTAGGAATTCACCTGACAGAAAAGGCCTTTTATACCGCTGTATATACATAAGACAAGGACCATTCTTTGTTCTGGGTGGTAACAAATATGTGCGGGCTGGCATGAGGAAATTTGATTACATGTGGTCGTCACAGGTGTTGTATTCCTCGAGATTCATGCCTCAATCATTTTTAGAAATGTGAGCTAGGCGTGTGCGCTTATCAGTCACGATCCCCCCTGCTGCGCTGAACGTCCTTTCAGACAGGACACTCGACGAGGGGCAAGACAAGAGTTCCATGGCAAATTGGGCCAGCTCTGGCCACAGGTCAAGCCTGCACACCCAGTAGTCCAGGGGTTCCTCATTTCTCAGAGCGTCCACATCGGCCGTTAGCCCGATGTAGTCGGACTCCAGTCGGTCTAGGCGTTCCCTGGATCCAGAGGGCGGCTGCAAGAATGATCTCATATCTGAAGTGACCAATACATCTTCAAACCGCAGACTTCTTGCAGGCGCAGTAGGATTGTTTTGCGGTGGGTGGAAATTACTCTGCCAGCGCCCGCAACAGCAGAATGCAGTATATCTCGCAGCAAGGAATGGAAATTCTGCATTCTGACAGCCCTCTGTGATGCTGGTAACATGTCCGCCATTTTGTGTTTTTACCGGGGATCTAAGTACGTTGCCACCCAGTACTGGTCCTTGCCCTTTATGCTTTTTATACGGGGGTCAAACACTGGAGCATGAAGGCCACCATTTGCACTAAACTGGAAGTGGTGGAGCGCCATGGCTCCTGCTCATCGCCCAGGAGAATGTCGTCCTCGGTCTCCTCCCCCAGCCACGGACAACACCAGGGATCACAGAAAAGTTTAAAGTCCCCCTCAAAGCATGCTCTTCTTGCTCCTCCCCCCAGCCACCACCCTCCTCTGACTCCTCTTCAGACTCCTGCTGACTTGTCTCAGATAGAGTAGTTCCCCCAGGGAATTCATTCATCATTGCGACTTCCTCATCTTCCAGCTCCTGCTCCTTGACAGCTTGATCAATGACACAATGCAATGCATGCTCCAGAAAGAAGGTGTAAGGTACGATGTCACTGATGGTGCCCAGGTTGCGACTGACCAGTTTGGTGATCTCATCAAATGGCCGCAGAAGTCTGCATGCATCGCGCATGAGCAGCCACTTGCGCGGTTAAAAAAAAACAAGCTTGTTAATGGCACGTTGCTGCTGGAGCAGCCTATCAAGCATATACAAGGTGGAGTTCCAGCACATTGGGCTGTCACAAATCTGACATCTGACGGGCAGGTGGTGTCGCCGCTGAATCTCAGCAAGGCGAGCCATGGCCGTGTAAGATCTACTAAAATGGCCAGAGATTTTCCTGGCCTGCCTCAAGACGTACTGGACTTGGGTTTTTTGGGCAATAATTCGCTGCACAACTAAGTTTAGGACGTGTGCCATGCACGTGACGTGTGTCATTTTGCCCTGTTTCAGCGCCCTCAGCAGATTGGCACCGTTGTTGCACACCACTTTGCCAACTGTCAAATTGAGCAGGGTTAGCCACTGATCAGCCTGTAACCGTAGAGCTGAAAGCAGTGCAGGATCGGTGTGGCTCTTGGCTTCCAGGCACAACAGCCTCACCTGACAAGTCGAATAGGTTCTGGGGAGCTTGGGGGGTGCAGCGGAAGAGACAGTAGCAGTGGAAAAGGAGGAGTCAGCAGAGGAGGAGACGGAGGATGGAGTAGGAGGAGGAGAAGAAGAGGCAGGCCTGCATGCAATCCGTGGCGGTAACACCAAATCCACATGGGTGCCACGGGTTACATGCTTGAAGGCTGTCAGAAGGTTCACCCAGTGGGCAGTAAAAGTTATGTACCTTCCCTGCCCGTGTTTGCTAGACCACGTGTCTGTGGTCAGATGTATCTTGGCACCGACACTGTGTGCCAGAGATATATTCACTTGCCGCTGAACGTGGCCATATAGCTCTGGGATGCCCTTCTGGGAGAAATATTTCCTTCCGGGTAGTGGCGTCGCTAGAGGGGGGCGAGGGGGGGCAATTGCCCCCCCTATATTGTCCCTTGCCCCCCCAGGTGCCCCCCCGCTGATTCCCCAGAGTGAATACTAATGAGCGCTTCCATTATGGAAGCGCTCATTAGTACCGAAGGACCAGGAAGTGGTGACCGCTCTGTACTCACCACTTCCTGGTCCTCGGCTGTCGGCTGTGCAGGGCTGCGCACAGCGTAAGGTCGCTCTGTGACGGCGGCGGCTTCCGTCCAGGAGCAGGAGAGGTAAGTGTTTTTATTTTTTATTTTATAAAAAATGTGGCTGCTGGGGGCATTATGGGGGCTAATAGGAGGCATATGGGGGCTAATTGGAGCCATATGGGGCATTTGGAGGCATATTTGGGGGCTAATTGGAGGCATATGGGGGCTAATAGGAGGCATATGGGGGCATTTGGAGGCATATGGGGGCTAATTGGAGGCATATTTGGGGGCTAATTGGAGGCATATTTGGGGGCTAATTGGAGGCATATGGGGGCATTTGGAGGCATATAGGGGCTAATTGGAGGCATATTTGGGGGCTAATTGGAGGCATATTTGGGGCTAATAGGAGGCATATGGGGCTAATAGGAGGCATATGGGGCTAATAGGAGGCATATGAGGGCTAATTGGAGCCATATGGGGCATTTGGAGGCATATTTGGGGGCTAATTGGAGGCATATGGGGGCTAATAGGAGGCATATGGGGGCTAATTGGAGGCATATTTGGGGGCTAATTGGAGGCATATGGGGGCATTTGGAGGCATATGGGGGCTAATAGGAGGCATATTTGGGGCTAATAGGAGGCATATTTGGGGCTAATAGGAGGCATATGGGGGCTAATAGGAGGCATATGGGGGCTAATAGGAGGCATATGGGGCTAATAAGAGGCATATGGGGCTAATAAGAGGCATAATGGGGCTAATAAGAGGCATAATGGGGGCTAATGAGGCATAAGGGCTGATATGGGGGCTAATGAGGCATAAGGGCTGATATAGGGGCTAATGAGGCATAAGGGCTGATATGGGGGCTAATGAGGCATAAGGGCTGATATGGGGGCTGATATGAGAGGCATAATGAGGGCTAATGAGAGGCATAATGTGTCATCCACAGATGCCCCCATAACAGTGTGTCTTCCACAGATCCACCATAACAGTGCGCCTGTGCACTGACGAGAGACAGAAAGAAGGGGAAAGAATCCGTGGAAGCAAGCAGGGGACAGCACAGCAGACGACTGAATAGCTTCTTTTGTAAGTAAATTGCTTTATTATAACTGTATCCCTGCATATCGCAATTCTCTCGTATTTTGTAATCTTATTGATATATACTTATTTTGTTTGTGCCCCCCCATTTTTGACTGTGGTATCTTTGTGCCCCCCCTATATATTGTTCCTAGAGTCGCCACTGCTTCCGGGGACTTTCCATTGTGGTGTGCCAATGACCACACATTTTCTAAAGGCCTCCGAGTCCACCAGTTTATATGGCAGTAGATGGCGGGCTAGCAGTTCTGACAAGCCAGCAGTCAGCCGTTTGGCAAGAGGGTTATCCGGCATCATCAACTTTTTACGCTCGAACATTTGGGCCACGGAAGCCTGCCTTGTGCCAGATGAACGTGACGACAGCATAGTGGAAGGTGGAGTGAAGGACAAATGGGGGGGGGAGAGGAGAAGAGGAAGGACGTGGAGCGCCGTGTGTGTGGCTTCGTGGGTTCTGATGGCGTTGCTCCCACTGGGCTCGGTGATGAGAGGCCAGGTGCCTTCTTAAGGCAGTCGTCCCTAGGTGAGTGTTGGGCTTACCGCGACTTATGTGTTGACAGCACAGGTTGCAGATGGCAACACTATTGTCAGCAGCTGACACGTTAAAAAAAGCCCACACTTCAGAACCATGTGCCGTCTGGAAATGGATGGGAAAATAATTCCTCTGACTCGAGTGGAGGGGTTATGGTGGTGCTGGTGGTGGTGGTGTCTTTGGGGGTGCACACAGCAGAGAGTGAGGAGGGTGCAGATACAGAGGATGAGGAGGGTGCAAAAGCGGAAGGCTGAGTGAGCCACTCAACCAACTCTGGTGCTTCCTTTGACGTAATCGCACGCACCTTCTCCAACTTCCCACTTAGGCTCTGGCCTGGTGCACCTGCCCGATGCCTACGACCCCTGTGAAACAGCCTGCCTCTTCCTCTGCCTGGGCTGTCATTTCCAAAATGACTCTGTACCAAAGTCCCTAGAGAAGAGCAGTATTTGTAGAAGCAGGGATATAGCAGGCCTCAATCAATATTTCGTGGAAGCAGGTATATAAAACTTCCTAATCAGTATTTTGTGGAAGCAGGAATATCGCAGGCCTCAATCAATATTTGGTGGAAGCAGGTATATCAATTTACTTAATCAATATTTGGTGGAAGCAGGTATATCGCACCCCTCAATCTTTATTTTGTGGAAGCAGGTGTATCGCAGGCCTCAATCAGTATTTGGTAGAAGCTGGTATATCAAACCCCTTAATCAGTATTTTGTGGAAGCAGGTATATCGCAGGCCTCAATCAATATTTTGTGGAAGCAGGTATATCGCACCCCCTAATCAATATTTTGTGGAAGCAGGTATATCAAACCCCCTAATCAGTATTTTGTGGAAGCAGGTGTATCGCAGGCCTCAATCAATATTTGGTAGAAGCAGGTATATCAATCCTCTTAATCAGTATTTTATGGAAGCAGTCATATAGAACCCCTTAATCAATATTTGCTGAAAGCAGGTATATCGCAACCCTCAATCAGTATTTTATGGAAGCAGGTATATCAATCCCCTTAATCAGAATTTTGTGGAAGCAGGGATATCGCACCCCATAATCAGTATTTTGTGGAAGCAGGTATATCAAACCCCTTAATCAGTATTTTGTGGAAACAGGTATATCGCACCCCTCAATCTGTATTTTGTGGAAGCAGGTATATTAAATCCCTTAATTAGTATTTTGCGAAAGCAGGTATATCGCACCCCACTATCAGTTTTTTGTAGAAGCAGGAATATCAAACCCCTTAATCAGTATTTTGTCGAAGCAGGTGTATCGCAGGCCTCAATTAATATTTGGTAGAAGCAGGTATATCAATCCCCTTATTTTGTGAAAGCAGGTGTATAGCAGGTCTCAATCAATATTTGGTGGAAGCAGGCATATAAATCCCCTTAATTAGTATTTTGTGGAAGCAGGTGTATTGCAGGCTTCAATCAATATTTGGTGGAAGCAGGTATATCAATCCCCTTAATCAGTATTTTGTGGAAGCAGGCATATAGAACCCCTTAATCAATATTTTGTGGAACAGGAATATCGCAACCCTCGATTTGTATTTTGTGGAAGCAGGTATATCAAACCGCTTATTCAGTATTTTGTGGAAGCAGGGATATCGCACCCCTCAATCAGTATTTTGTAGAAGCAGGTATATCAAACCCTTCAATCTGTATTTTGTGAAAGCAGTTATATCAAACCCCTTAATCAGTATTTTGTGGAAGCAGGTATATAGAACCCCTTAATCAATATTTTGTGAAAGCAGGTAAGCCGACCCCTTAATCAGTAATTTGTGGAAGCAGGTATATAAAAACCCACTAATTAGTATTTTATGAACGCAGGTATATCGCACCCCTCAATCTGTATTTTGTGGAAGCAGGTATATTGCAGGCCTCAATCAATATTTGGTAGAAGCAGGTATATAGCACCCCTCAATTAGTATTTTGTGGAAGCAGGTATATAGAACCCCTTAACCAATATTTAGTGTAAGCAGGTATATCGCACCCCTCAATCTGTATTTTGTGGAACCAGATATATTAAACCCCTTAATCAGTATTTTGTGGAAGCAGGTATATAGAACCCCTTAATCAATATTTTGTGGAAGCAGGTATATCACACCCCTGAATCAGTATTTTGTGGAAGCAGGTATATCAAACCCTTAATCAGTATTTTGTGGAAACAGGGAAATTGCACCCCTCAATCAGTATTCTGTGGAAGCAGGTATATCGCAGGCCTCAATCAATATTTAGTGGAAGCAGGTATATCGCACCCCTCGATCAGTATTTTGTGGAAGCAGGTGTATCACAGGCCTCAATCAGTATTTAGTGGAAGCAGGTATATCGCACCCCTCAATCAGTTTTTTGTGGAAGCAGGTGTGTCAAACCCCTTAATCAGTATTTTGTGGAAGCAGGTATATTGCAGGCCTCAATCAATATTTGCTAGAAGCACGTAAATCGCACCCCTCAATCAATATTTTGTTGAAGCGGGTATATAAAACCCCTTAATCAATATTTGCTGGAAACAGGTATATCGCACCCCTCAATCTGTATTTTGTGAAAGCAGGTATATAGAACCCCTTAATTAGTATTTTGCGAAAGAAGGTATATCGCACCCCACAATCAGTATTTTGTGGAAGCAGGAATATCAAACCCCTTAATCAGTATTTTGTGGAAGCAGGTGTATAGCAGGCCTTTTGGTAGAAGCAGGTATATCAATATCCTTATCAGTATTTTGTGAAAGCAGGTGTATCGCAGGTCTCAATCAATATTTGGTAGAAGCAGGCATATAAATCCCCTTAATCAGTATTTTGTGGAAGCAGGCATATGGAACCCCTTAGTCAATATTTTGTGGAAGCAGGAATATCGCAACCCTCGATCTGTATTTTGTGAAAGCAGGTATATCAAACCGCTTATTCAGTATTTTGTGGAAGCAGGGATATCGCACCTCTCAAACAGTATTTTGTGGAAGCAGGTATATCAAACCCCTTAATCAGTATTTTGTGGAAGCAGGTATATTGCACCCTTCAATCTATATTTTGTGGAAGCAGTTATATCAAACCCCTTAATCAATATTTTGTGAAAACAGGTAAACCAACCCCTTAATCAGTATTTTGTGGAAGCAGATATATAAAAAACCCTTAATTTGTATTTTTGGAAGCAGGTATATCACAGGCCTCAATCACTATTTGGTGGAAGCTGGTATATCGCACCCCTCAATCAGTATTTTGTGGAAGCAGGTATATAGAACCTCTTAATCAATAATTTATGGAAGCAGGTATGTCGCACCCCTCAATCAGTATTTTGTAGAAGCAGGTATATCAAACCCCTCAATCAATATTTTATGGAAGCAGGTATATCAAACCCTATAATCAGTATTTTGTGGAAGCAGGGATATCGCACCCCTCAATCAGTATTTTGTGGAAGCAGTTATATCGCACCTCTCAATAGTGATGGACGAACATCTGCCGGGACGGTTCACGAACGCGATGAAATGTTCGTGAACCGCAAGTTCGCGGCGGGTCCCATTCATTTTAATTGCAGGCGAACCTGAATAACCTTCAGCTCATATTTACAGGCAAGAAGTAATTACTAGAAGTGAACAAATTTTCCCACATTATGGACAGTGACATACCAGGTGTATTATTCGAATTAGCGATCTCCATTCATTATTTTTTTCAATGCGAAATATCGGCAATATAATTTTCGCGTACGCGCATGCGCAAATGCACTATACAGTACCCAAATGCACTATAAAGAAAGTATATTGGTATATAACACCCCGCTTAAATCAGTTTTTTGGGGGGTGACTGATATATCACACCAGTAGAAATTATTTGTTCCAATAACACTTTTCCCTCTATATACCTGCAGTATCGCAGCAGAACTGCAGACAACTGCCGCACAATACAAATGCACTATAATATACTTTCTAACATAGAAAGTATATTATAACATTGTACAAGGAAGGCAATCCATTATAATATACATAAAGATAAAACGTAACCTTTAATAATTTTACTATGAGGGTCCATTCACTCGTCCGTAAGTGTTTTGCGGATCTGCAAAACACGGACATCGGCAATGTGCATTCCGCAATTTGTGGACCGCACATCGCCGGCACTATAATAGAAAATGCCTAATCTTGTCTGCAATTGCGGACAAGAATAGGACATGTTCTATTGTTTTGCAGAAACGGAAGCACAGATGCGGAAATGCGGATCCACAAATTCGTATGCGGATCCGCAAATGCGGATCCGCAAATGCGGATGCGAACAGTACATTCCAGCCCCTTTGAAAATGAATGGGTCTGCATCCGTTCCGCAAAATTGCGAAACGGATGCGGACACATTTTGCGGACGTGTGAATGGAAAAGATATCCCTCAAAATGAAAATAAATTAAATTATTAAAATTAAAGGGGTTCTGCACTTTGCTTTTACTGATGATCTATCCTCTGTATAGATCATCAGCATCTGATCGGCAGGGGTACGACACCCAGGACCCCCGTCGATCAGCTGTTTGAGAAGGCAGCGGCGCTCCAGCAGCGGCGCGGCCTTCTCACTGTTTACCGCCGACCCAGTGACGTCACGACTAGTATCAACTAACGTGGGCGGGACTAAGCTCCATTCAAGTGAACAGAGCTTAGCCCCGCCCACGCTAGTTGATACTAGTCGTGACGTCAATGGGCCAGCGGTAAACAGCTAGAAGGCTGCGGCGCTGCTAGAGCGCCGTTGCCTTCTCAAACAGCTGATCAGCGGGGGTCCCGGGGGTCGGACCCCTGCCGATCAGATGCTGATGATCTATCCAGAGGATAGATCATTAATTAAAACAAAGTGCAGATCCCCTTTAAGCAAAAAGCATACATGTGGTAGGCAATTACACGTGCTCGGCGGCACTAAATCAGGTGCTCGGCGGCACCAAATCAGAAACCATATGTCCTACCACAATCCGGGGGGTTCCAGTGTACATCCATGAATCCCGGAGGGAAAGCAAAAACCATCTATCCCTGGGCTAGATGATGATGTGGTATTGAAGGACAGGGTTGACAAAGAACTGTCCCTGATATTGCCCTACAAGGGGGTCCTATTCTGGCCCTGATAGCCTAACCACAGACCACCCGTTCTAATAAGAGCGACCCCATCCGGAACCTTACCCTATATAAAAATGGCCTCTAGGCCCCTGACTTCCAGGTGATCACTATATAGATTTATGTGTTTTTGACTCATTATAAAAGTATATTATAAGTATATCGCACCCCTCTGTGTATTACACATATAGATAGCACACCTATACTAGTGCTTAAAATGACTTTTGTGGCCCTATTAGCTAGCGTTTAGTGTCCCTAACAGCCTGTCCCTGCTCCACACAGCAACCGCTCCCTACACTGGCAAAACACTAAATGTAAAATGGCAGCCAGATCAGGTTTATCTATAAGGTAGGGGGTATGTCCATGTGCTGAAACGTCTCAATTGGCTGTCCTGTACCACCTGATGGATGTGTCAAAGTTTTTCATAATGTAAAAGAATATGGCAGGCTCAAATTTCTCCATATGTTTGCATGTTCGGCGAATCGAGAACACGCAAAGTTCGCCACGAAACGACTGCCGGGCGAACCGCAAGGCCATCTCTACCTCTCAATCAGTATTTTGAGGAAGCAGTTATATCAAACCCCTTAATCAGCATTTTGCGGAAGCAGGTAGTGATGGACAAACATCGGCCGGGACGGTTCGCAAACGCGATCGCGCAAACGCGATCAAATGTTCGCGAACCCCAAGTAAACCTACCCCTCAATCACTATTTTGTGGAAGCAGATAGATAAAAACCCTTTAATTAGTATTTTGTGGAAGTAGGTATATCGCACCCCTCAATCTGTAATTTGTGGAAGCAGGTATATCGCAGGCCTCAATCAATATTTGGTGGAAGCAGGTATATAGAACCCCTAACCAATATTTGGTGGAAGCAGGTATATCGCACCCCTCAATCTGTATTTTGTGGAAGCAGGTATATTTAACCCCTTAATCAGTATTTTGTGGAAGCAGGTATATAGAACCCCTTAATCAATATTTTGTGGAAGCAGTTATATTGCACCCCTCAGTCAGTATTTTGTGGAAGCAGGTATAGCAAACCACTTAATCAGTATTCTGTGGAAGCAGGTATATCGCAGGCCTTTAATCAATATTTGGGGAAAGCAGGTATATCGCACCCCTCAATCAGTATTTTGTGGAAGCAGGTGTATTGCAGGCATCAATCAGTATTTAGTGGAAGCAGGTATATCGCAACCCTCAATCAGTATTTTGTTGAAGCTAGTATATAGAACCCCTTAATCGATATTTGGTGGAAGCAGGTATATCGCACCCCTAAATCTGTATTTTGTGGAAGCAGGTATATAGAACCCCTTAATCGATATTTGGTGGAAGCAGGTATATCGCACCCCTAAATCTGTATTTTGTGGAAGCAGGTATATCAAACACCTTAATCAGTATTTTGATATACCTCATATACCTGTTCGCGGCGGGCCCTATTCATTTTAATGGCAGGTGAATCTGAAAAACCTTCAGCTCATATTTGCAGCCACCAAATACTTAGTAGAAGTGTACAAATAGTCCCACAACATGGACAGTGACATCAATGACAGAAATTCCAACAAAAAATATGTATCTTAATCAGGGGACATTTTTATGCGTCTTAAAGGGAAATTCTTAAATGTGCCTTGTTGGAGCCTAGAAAAATGTTATTTTTGGCCACGGGAGTACGGGCCTTAAAAATTAGGCATTCACCTGACATAAAATAAATTCTGATTATATGGCTCGAGGTACATTATGCGGTCAATGGATAAAAATTGTACTGTAGGCCACTGGACTACAGGCCCCAAATATTAGGCATTCACAGGACAGAAAAGATCAAGTGATTATGTGGCCGGAGGTAAATTACACGGTCAATGGATATCAATTTTACTGCAGGCCAGTACAAATACAGGTCAAATACATATGTTTAAAAAAACTAAAAATATTCAATTGGATTAAAAACTTGGCTAACGAAATCCCCCCTCTTGAACAAACCTCTAATGATAATAGCTATTCAATAACACAAATGCTGCACTACCCAAATGCTGCACTACACAAATGATTTTTACGGATCCACTGATACATGGATCGGATCCGCAAAACACATACAGACGTCTGAATGGAGCCTTACAGGGGGGTGATCAATGACAAGGGGGTGATCACGCATATAGACTTCCTGATCACTTCCCTGTCATTGATCACCCCCCTGTCATTGATCACCCCCCTGTAAGGCTCCATTCAGACGTCCATATGATTTTTACGGATCCACTGATACATGGATCGGATCCGCAAAACACATACGGTCGTCTGAATGGAGCCTTACAGGGGGGTGATCAATGACAGGGGGGTGATCAATGACAAGGGGTGATCAGGGAGTGTATATGAGGTGATCACCCCCCTGTCATTGATCACCCCCCTGTAAGGCTCCATTCAGACATCCGTATGATTTTTTTCGGATCCACGGATACATGGATCGGATCCGCAAAACGCATACGGACGTCTGAATGGAGCCTTACAGGGGGGTGATCAATGACAGGGAGGTGATCACCCATATACACTCCCTGATCACCCCCTGTCATTGATCACCCCCCTGTAAGGCTCCATTCAGACGTCCGTATGTGTTTTGCGGATCCGATCCATGTATCAGTGGATCCGAAAAAAATCATACGGATGTCTGAATGGAGCCTTACAGGGGGGTGATCAATGACAGGGGGGTGATCACCTCATATACACTCCCTGATCACCCCCTGTCATTGATCACCCCCCTGTAAGGCTCCATTCAGACATCCGTATGATTTTTTCTTTCCGAAATGGGGTCACATGTGGGGTATTTATACTGCCCTGGCATTTTAGGGGCCCTAAAGCGTGAGAAGAAGTCTCGAATATAAATGTCTAAAAAATGTTACGCATTTGGATTCCGTGAGGGGTATGGTGAGTTCATGTGAGATTTTATTTTTTGACACAAGTTAGTGGAATATGAGACTTTGTAAGAAAAAAAAAAAAAAAAACACAATTTCCGCTTAGGCTACTTTCACACTAGCGCTTGATCGGATCTGTTCTGAACGGATCCGATCATATTAATGCAGACGGAGGCTCCGTTCAGTACGGATCCGTCTGCATTAATAACTTAGAAAATTTTCTAAGTGCGCAAGATGCCTGAGCGGATCCGTTCAGACTTTCAATGTAAAGTCAATGGGGGACGGATCCGCTTGAAGATTGAGCCATAGGGTGACCTCTTCAAGCGGATCCGTTCCCATTGACTTACATTGTAAGTCTGAACGGATCCGCTCGCCTCCGCACGGCCAGGCGGACAGCTGAACGCTGCAAGCAGCGTTCAGCTGTCCGCCTGTCCGTGCGGAGGCGAGCGGAGCGGAGGCTGAACGCCGCCAGACTGATGCAGTCTGAGCGGATCCGCTCCATTCAGACTGCATCAGGGCTGGACGGAGGCGTTCGGGTCCGCTCGTGAGCTCCTTCAAACGGAGCTCACGAGCGGACCGACGAACGCTAGTGTGAAACTAGCCTAACTTGGGCCAAAAAAATGTCTGAATGGAGCCTTACAGGGGGGGTGATCAATGACAGGGGGGTGATCAATGACAGGGGGGGTGATCAGGGAGTCTATATGGGTGATCACCCCCCTGTCATTGATCACCCCCCTGTCAGGCTCCATTCAGACATTTTTTTGGCACAAGTTAGCGGAATTTATTTATTTTTTTTCTTACAAAGTCTCATATTCCACTAACTTGTGTCAAAAAATAAAATCTCACATAAACTCACCATACCCCTCACGGAATCCAAATGCGTAACATATTTTAGACATTTATATTCCAGACTTCTTCTCACGCTTTAGGGCCCCTAAAATGCCAGGGCAGTATAAATACCCCACATGTGACCCCATTTCGGAAAGAAGACACCCCAAGGTATTCCGTGAGGGGCATATTGGGTCGATGAAAGATTTACATTTTTGTCCCAAGTTAGCGGAAAGGGAGACTTTGTGAGAAAAAAAAAAAAAAAAACAATTTCCGCTAACTTGTGCCCAAAAAAAAAATTTCTATGAACTCGCCATGCCCCTCATTGAATACCTTGGGGTGTCTTCTTTCCAAAATGGGGTCACATGTGGGGTATTTATACTGCCCTGGCTTTTTAGGGGCCCTAAAGCGTGAGAAGAAGTCTGTAGGGTTAGTAGTAGCGGAAGCAGCAGCAATATAGTATGGAATATAATGGACTAGGCAGGAGATGTGTAGCTGCCTAAAGGTATTAGTATCAGCAGCAGCACAGTATGGAACACCATGGACAAGGCAGGAGATGTGCAGTTGTGTAGTCGTAGTAGTAGCAGCAGTGATACAGTATGAAACATGAAATACAAGGCAGGACATATGTGGCTTTCTAAGGGCAGTAGTTACAGGAGCACAATGTGGATCATGACGAACAAGGCAGGAGATGTGCAGCTGTGTAGCGGTACTAGTAGTAGCAGCAGCAGCAGTACAGTATTAAACGTGATGGACAAGGAATAGTATGTGTGGCTGTAAAGAGGTAGTAACAGCAGCACAGTAAGGAACACTATGGACAAGGCAGGAGATGTGCAGCTGAGTAGGGGTAATAGTTAGAGCTGCAGCACAGTATGGAACAAGTGCTGCTGTGTAGGGGTAATAATAGTGGCAGCAGTACAATGTAGAACATGATAGACAAGGCAGGAGATGTATGGCTGTGCAGGGGTAGTAGTACTGGCAGCAGCACAGTACGAAGCATGATGGTCAAGGTAGGATATATGCAGGTGTAGGGTTATAGCGGAAGCAGCAGCAATACAGTATGGAATATAATGGACTAGGCAGGAGAGCTGCATAAAGGTATTAGTATCAGCAGCAGCACAGTATGGAACACCATGGACAAGGCAGGAGATGTGTGGCTGTCTAAGGGCAGCAGTTACAGGAGCACAATGTGGATCATGACGGACAAGGCAGGAGATGTGCAGCTGTGAAGAGGTTGTGGCGGCAGCAGCACAGACAGCGTCTGCCATGACTCACAATAACAATACATCAGGATGTAGGCATGCTCTAATGAAATGAATATTTTAAATTGACTTTCAATTTTTTTTTTTATAAAATGGTTATTTGGACAGAGTCCACCGTAATTGTGATACATGAAACTATAATGTCGCACCCAGTAAAGTGGCTGAGAGCCTCCCTGACTGTCTGTAATTCTGAATGATGTGGTGTGGGTGTGAATCACATTAATAATACACTGAATACTGTCTCTTTCAATTCTGCAGTTCTCAATTAATTATAAAATATAACGAGCTATGGACTTCTCGTCACTGTGAAATGACCTCTCTGACCCTAAACTAGCCGTGTTCTGTGATCTCTTTCCTCTACCAGATCCCTGGTCCATAAAAACAAGACAGATCCTGGCTGGGATCTTATATACTGCCTAGGACAGTGATGGTGGACCTTTTGGAGACTGATTGCCCAATCTGCAACCCAAAACACAGCAATTTAACCTGAATACTGAAAAATACCGGACAAGTTAAGCTGTGGGGGCGTGGCTTAACACAGGCCCCAGTAAAATGAATGCCCCCATTGGTGCCCCTAGTATTAAAAATGTCCCATTTGTGGCAACAAGTGTTAATAATTCCCCAGTAGTGACCCCGGTATTAATAAGGCCCCAATAGTGGCCCCCAGAATTAATAATGCCACATAAGTGCCCCCCAGTATTACTAAGGCCCCTATTAGTGGCCCCCAGTATTACTAAGGCCCCTATCAGTGGCCCCCAGTATTAATACAGCCCCCATTTTTGGCCTCCAGTATTAATAATGCTCCAGTGGTGGCCGCCAATATTAATAAGGCCCCCATTAATGGCCCCAGTATTACTAATGCCCCATTAGTGGCCCCCACCAGTACTAATAAGGCCCCCATTAGTGGCCCCAGTATTAATAATGTAGCATTAGTCGCCCGCAGTATTAATAAGTCCCCCAGTATTAATAATGCCCCAGTAGTGGCTCCCATTATTAATAAGGCCCCCATTTGTGGGCCCCCAGTATTAATAAGGTGCCCACTAATGTCCCCCAGTAAAATTAGTGCCCCCCTTGTATTATTTTCCCTCCATTAGTGGCTCCCAGTTTAAAAAATACCCCCATTAGAGGCCACGGTATTATTAATGCTCCTCTTCCACCCTCTTCTCGTGCATAAAAAATAAATAAAACTCACGTCATCCATTTGATTGCGCCGCTAGGAACACTCGCTGCTCACTGGATGCGAAGGACAGGACCTGTGCTCCAGCGTGATGATGTCCTGTCCTGCGCATCCAGTAAGCAGCGAGTGTTCCTCGCGGCGCATTCAAATGGATGACGTGAGTTTTAAGGGTTACACCCTTTCCCTCCTTGTTCTGTGTGTTGCTGATTAGTTCATCAGCTCCCTTATAAACCCCTGCTTTTCTCTCTCACTCTTTGGCCTCATGCACACGGCCGTGTGCATGAGGCCTTTGACTGATGAACACAGGTCCTGTTAGGCTGAGTTCACACGGGCGAGATTTCCGCGCGGGTGCAATGCGGGAGGTGAACGCATTGCACCCGCACTGAATCCTGACCAATTAATTTCAATGGGTCTGTGTACACGAGCGTTGTTTTTCACGCATCACTTCTGCAATGCTTGAAAATCGCAGCATGTTCTATATTCTGCCTTTTTCACGCAGCCCTGGCTCCATAGAAGTGAATAGGGGGTGCGTGAATAACGCATTGCATCTGCAAGCAAGTGCGGATGCAATGCGTTTTTCACTGATGGTTGCTAGGAGATGTTGTTTGTAAACCTTCAGTTTTTTATCACACGCGTGAAAAACGCATCAAAACGCATTGCACCCGCGCGGAAAAAACTGAACAACTGAACGCAATCGCAGACAAAACTGACTGAACTTGCTTGCAAAATAGTGCGAGTTTCACTGAACGCACCCTGAACGCATCCGGCCCCAATCCGCAACGCCCGTGTGAAACCAGCCTTAGGTGCTGATAGTCAGAGGCCCCGCAATCTGCCACAAGTGATTTTAATTTTTAATGGTTTAATGGCCAGTCGGGTGTGTGTGTAAATGTGCACACACCACCGGCTTCATACTCACAGGGGGCACCTGCCAGTGTGGCAGTGGCATGCCGACACGGCACTGGCAGCATATCCTTCATAGGGGGCAATATCATGTAATATAGGGGCAAAACGCAAAAAATTAAAAGAAATATATACAGTGGAGGCAAAAAATGTAATCTATACACAGGGGACAAATGGATGTATATACAGAGGGGGCAAAATGGATATATATATATACAGAGGGGGCAAAATGGATATATATATATACAGAGGGGGCAAAATGGATATATATATATACAGAGGGGGCAAAATGGATATATATATATATACAGAGGGGGCAAAATGGATATATATATATACAGAGGGGGCAAAATGGATATATATACAGAGGGGGCAAAATGGATATATATATATACAGAGGGGGCAAAATGGATATATATATACAGAGGGGGCAAAATGGATATATATATATACAGAGGGGGAAAAATGGATATATTTATATACAGAGGGGGCAAAATGGATATATATATATATATATATATATATATATATACAGAGGCGGCAAAATGTATATATATACAGAGGAGGCAAAATGGATATATATATACAGAGGAGGCAAAATGGCTATATATACAGAGGGGGCAAAATAATAAAAATAAAATTAATAACAAAAATTAAACACCTACCTCTTCTATTTAATATTCTACTACAATGCATTCAAACCCATAGTGGGCAGGGGTTTGGGGGGGCCCAATTCAAAGTTTGCCCTGGGGCCCATAGAACTCTAGTTACGCCACTGCTGCTAGTCTGAGCTACAGTCATTTTACCTGTCGGTATACTGACAGTTGCCTTCCTGGACTTTGACCTCAGCCTGTTCCCAACTACAAGTTTGGGTACATTCACATGACGGTATGAACGGATCTGCACCTGTTTCGCAATTTTGCGGAACTGGTGCGAACCTATTCATTTCAACAGGGCCACAAGAGATGTGGACAGCCCACCGTGTGCAGCCCACCGCATCCGTAGTTCTGTTCCACAGCCCCACAAAAATATAGAGCATGTCCTATTCTTGTCCGCAATCGTAGACAAGAATAGGCATTTTCTATATAGTGCTGGCCATATGCGGTCTCCAAAATGCACACAGCCGGCATCCGTGTTTTTTGCGGATCTGCAAAACACCTATGGTTGTGTGAATGTAGCCTTAGCTTGATTCCTCAGGTACTCCTCTCTGGTGTACCTGATCCCCTATGGGTCAGCAGCCTACCACTCTTGGTTGGTTGGCCCAGTGGATCCTCACCCACACTGCCATATTTTAAGCTCGTTTTTGGGTCATATAGCCTCTTTAAAGGGGTTTTCCAGGAACAGGTATTTTTTTACCTAATGCTGGCAGCCTGCCTCCATAAGCAAATGACTCACACTTACGGTTCCTGGCAGCTCCAGTCCTCTGCGATGGCTCCAGTTTGTCCATCTTCTGGTCCCTGGCTTTTTTTCCTTCTGTCTCAGCATGGGCATGGTCACATGCTGCTGCAGCCAATTAATGGCTTCAGCAGTAATGCAGCGATTGTGGATGCTTGTGACAGGTTTCCCTTGATATTGCATCGGCACTCTTCTACAATTAGCAAATGTCCAAAATAGAGAACCCCTTTAAGCACCGGGGCAACAACAGTCCCAAGAACCTAACCGAAGTCACAGGAAAAGGAGGTCCTACAGGTGAAGTTCACTCTCCAATTCTTCAAGTATTAAAATGCAACCATCCAGAATATGGCTTGCTCTGTACGAATCTGTCTGGTTCTCTCTATAGGACAACCTGTCAATCACTCTTTTTTGGCAGGGGAAGCGGGACTTACAAGTTTTCCCTTTCTACAGGGAACCACCATATGTATGTTATGAGATCCATGGGCCAATGTGTATGAGAAAGGGGTAATCTAGTTTCTGGAGAAGGACTAGGTTATTCCTAAAGTAAGTAAGCAATGGTGACTAAATTGGAGGATGAGAACAATTTATTTTTCACCTTCACCTTTTGCAAGTGACCACTAGATGGCGATATTAGATAACGTTTTTAGTTTTTTTTCCATAGCGCTCAGGGTCTTCACAGGAGAAGACCCTGAGAAAGTGATGATCTGACAATGGCAATGAATTACCTGCACATTTTACTGGGAATTATAAACATATTTTACCCTCAAAGTGAGGAGATCAGCTTTTTTATGGAGTGCTCTACGTAACATAGGGCCAACCGCAAGCCAGCAGGTCTTGGGATGGCTGGGAGTTGTAGTTGCACCACAGCTGGAGAGCAGCAGGTTTGAGATCGCTTACTTAAAGAATGTACAATGTAAATTTTTAGATTTTTTTCAAAATGAAATGCTATTATTTTACAATTCCACAGCGCAGAGTGCTTCCCATCCTTACAGTACACAGCTACAAATAAATTATAAATCAGATTTCACATGAAAGCGGCAGATTGTGAGACGCCCTGTCAGGATGATGTATTGAGCGCCGAAAATCAAAGCCTGATGAATAGAATTGTCAATAGTTTTCAAGGCAATTTTTGTTTTATCTAAGAAGAAATTAGATTATCCTCCATGGCAGCAATATGCAGAATAAGATTATCTGCCCGCTGCTCGCATTGTCTGCTGCCGTTAAAGCACATTACATACGTATTTACTGCCGAAACTTAATTTACGGACATCAGCTGCATCTTGGAGGCAAACTGCGTTTTAACAGGGATGCTACATGTCCAAAAAGTATATGAACACCTCGTCTTCTATAGAAGGCTTAAAGGGGTCTTCCAGGATGTCCGTATTAATGACTAGAGATGGCCTTGCTGTTCGCCCGGTGGTCGTTTCGCGGCGAACTTTGCGTGTTCGCGATTCGCCGAACATGCGAACATATGGAGATATTCGTGCCCGCCATAGTCTTTTACGTTGTGAAGAACTTTGACCCATGACACATCCATCAGGTGGTACAGGGCAGCCAATTGAGACGTTTCAGCACATGGACATACCCCCTACCTTATAAATAAACCCGATCTGGCCGCCATTTTGCATTCAGTCTTTTGCCAGTGTAGGGAGAGGTTGCTGTGTGGAGCAGGGACAGGCTGTTAGGGACATCAAACGCTAGCTAATAGGGCCACAAAAGTCCTTTTAAGCACTGGTATAGGTGTGCTATCGATAGCTGTGATACACAGAGGGGTGCGATATACTTATACTTTTATGATGAGTCAAAAACACATAGATCTATATAGTGATCACCTGGAAGTCAGGGGCCTAGGGGCTAGGGGCTCACTAGGGCCATTTTTATATAGGGTAAGGTTCCGTACGGGGTCGCTCTTATCAGGGCGGGTGGTCTGTGGTTAGGCTATCAGGGCCAGAATAGCTCCCCCCCGTAGGGCAATATCAGGGACAGTTCTTTGCCCACCCTGTCCTTCAATACCACATCATCATCTAGCACAGGGATGGATGTTTTTTGCTTTCTCTCCAGGATTCATGGATGTGCACTGGAACCCCCCGGATTGTGGTAGGACATATGGTTTCTGATTTGGTGCCGTCGAGCACCTGATTTAGTGCCGCCGAGCACTTGTTATTGCCGACCACATCTATGCTTTTTGCTTAACTTTAATAATTGAATTTATTTTCATTTTGAGGGATATCTTTTCCATTCACACGTCCGCAAAATGGGTCTGCATCCGTTTCGCAATTTTGCAGAACGGGTACAGACCCAATAATTTTCAATGGGGCCGGAATGTGCTGTCCGCATCCGTGCTTTCGTTTACGTGTCCTATTCTTGTCCGCAATTGCAGAAAAGATTAGGCATTTTCTATTATAGTGCCGGCGATGTGCGGTCCGCAAATTGTGGAATGCACATTGCCGGTGTCTGTGTTTTGCGGATCCGCGGATTAAAATGAATGGGACCCGCCGCAAACTTGCGGTTCGCAAATATTTGATCGCCTTCACGCGATCGTGTTCACGAACCGTCCCGGCAGATGTTCGTCCATCACTATTGATGACCCGTCCTCGGGGTATGTCATCAATATTAGACTCAGCCGATCAGTTGCGTCCAAGCATAGCGCCATACATTGTATAGTGGCTGTCCTTGGTATTATAAAGTTATCATTTATAGTACACAATGAATGCTGTAAAAGCAAATTCCCCACCCTCCTAAAAAAATTTAAAATATATAAAGAAATTGCAGAATGAATGTGTTTTCTTATCCCCCCCTCCAAAAATTTATGAATTAATAAAAGTTATTCCATACATTTAATGTATCCCAAAATAGTGTAATAGAAAAAAAAAAACACAAGCTCTCAAATAGCAACATTGAGAGAAAATTTTAAAAAATTAGTGGTTTTCAAAATGTGGTCATTGAAAAAAAAATTACTGTTCTTATCTTAAGGTCTAAAGTCGAGAGGTTTTCTGGGATTACTGTGGTATGTAGGATATACTTATGTAGTTGCTTACCTCATGTACATCTTTCCCATGTTACTTTTTTTGTTTCAATTTGGACTCTCCAGACCCGTTTTCACCATGTAAACCAATCCCTCTGGTTTGTTTCCATTCTGTTTGTAGCACTTCCTGTTCCTGTATCCAGCCAAACCCATGATGCACTTCTCCTTCCTGTGCTCTAGCCCCACCCATAACAACACCCAGCTAGTTTATAGCTCCTCCCACTCCGCTAGTTACATAGACACTTCCCTATCACTGCCCCGCCCATGGACGTAACAGAAAATAAGAAAGAGCTGCATGGACATGGTCATGTGACCATATCCTAGAACAAAAGATAGGAGCAATAAAGGTAAAAGTAATGCATTACAAAATTACAGCTCCTTTCATTAATGATTATTTTAAAGGATGTTATTTTAAACCAGAAAACCCCTTTAAAGGGTCGACTCATGTGGGTTTTGTCTTTGGGTTTCTCATAATGATGATCTAGTAAGGACCCTGGTTACAGTAAACTTCCTTAACAGAGACACAAATATGCCCACAGCCTACCACAACTCTTGTTTTCTCAAAAGACACCCAGCCACAAGGTACTACCTGGGCTTGATGGCCCAAAATTTTCATAAGCCTGGAACACTACTGTGAGGACCTGACAAAAGCTGTTTTTTAGTGGGGTCCAGATGGATTGAAGGGTCGAGGTCCAGGTTCTGAATTCACTTTGAGGTCTTTGAGATAGGAATCTGATTGTACCTTAGGGTCTTTTAGACTGAGGTCTGAGTCAATTTGCAAATCAAGCCATATGGCACTACCATGTAACTTCCAAAAATGTTACTGTAGGAAGGCAGAGAGAAGGGCCAAGGACCAAAATTGTGCTCCAGGGCCCATGGTACTCCATGGCGGGGTTGATGATCAGAGTAAAATTACTGTACGAAGCGCTGTGTGAGGCCATGTGGCATTCCTATGTAACCAGAACTGAACAAGACTTCTTTATTTTTTAATTTTAGTTTCTCATACAGTATATACACATCTAATATACAATACTAATGTGATATACCAAAATAATAATTTACGGAAAGAAAATAATGCAACCCTGGTCAAAGAAATAAAGATCATTTTTTTCTGCATGCTCCAGGGACAACAACTATTCTGGAAAAGCCCCCTGTGGATTGTATGCATAAAATATGATGTATCCTAGTCCCTCATGACCCAAACTCATCAAAAATTGAAATTTTGTTCAGTATGGACGAATGGCATTTCCCAAGCAAAACCCGCACACAGCAGGCTTGTCATTATAATACAGAGTCCCCGCCGAGAAAAATAATATATAATTTTACATGCCAACAGGAAGAATCGGTGGCTTGTGATCAGCACATTGTTACGTTACACTGTGCGCCGCTATATTACTCCAGGATAGAGATTTAGAGCAAGGAGACATCATTTAATCCTGAATCCAAGCAGACCCCCCAGCATGGAAGGGATTAGTCATTTGCAAAATATAATTATCGGCCAAGCTAATTTTTCACTAAGATGACATCTTTGTCCGTCACCAGGTTTATAAGAAGCCAAAGCATTAGAAAGACTTCAAATTGCTAAATAGGCCAATACTAAGACTGCAATGAGACTATTAAGCTGGATAACACTCATGGACGACAACTATATGACTACTATAATACTGTCCCCTATGTACAAGAATATAACTGCTATAATACTGTTCCTGTGTACAAGACTATAACTACTATAATACTGCTCCTGTATACAAGAATATAACTACTATAATACTGCCTCCTATGTACAAGAATATAACTACTATAATACTGCTCCTATGTACAAGAATATAACTACTATAATACTGCCTCCTATGTACAAGAATATAACTACTATAATACTGCTCCTATGTACAAGAATATAACTACTATAATACTGCTCCTGTATACAAGAATATAACTACTATAATACTGCTCCTATATACAAGAATATAACTACTATAATACTGCTCCTATGTACAAGAATATAACTACTATAATACTGCTCCTATGTACAAGAATATAACTACTATAATACTGCTCCTATGTACAAGAATATAACTACTATAATACTGCTCCTATGTACAAGAATATAACTACTATAATACTGCTCCTATGTACAAGACTATAACTACTATAATACTGCTCCTATGTACAAGACTATAACTACTATAATACTGCTCCTATGTACAAGAATATAACTACTATAATACTGCTCCTATGTACAAGAATATAACTACTATAATACTGCCTCCTATGTACAAGACTATAACTACTATAATACTGCCCCCTATGTACAAGAATATAACTACTATAATACTGTCTCCTATGTACAAGAATATAATTACTGTAATACTGCCTCCTATGTACAAGAATATAACTACTATAATACTGCCCCCTATGTACAAGAATATATCTACTGTAATACTGCTCCTATGTACAAGAATATATCTACTATAATACTGCTCCTATGTACAAGAATATAACTACTATAATACTGCTCCTATGTACAAGAATATAACTACTATAATACTGCCTCCTAGCTGTGAGGACGTGTGGCAGTAGCTCTCCTGAGGCTTTGGATGTCTGGAGAAAGCCCAGGGCGGGGCCACTCTGGGTGGGGATGCTCCCTAAGCAAGGCCCAGGCTTCAAGGCCTATTCTGGGAAATAATTCCCAGACTTCTCACACCATGGATAAACATCCAAAAGTTTCTTTGGAAGGAAGGAATGTTCAGAGTGTTGCCAGTCCCAGTGCAGCAGGAAGCAAAGATGAAAAGAAAGTGTTGGAAGTAAAGAAGGAAACATCCCTGAGTAAGAGAATGGCTGCAGGTGTGCAATCCACCCCACCCGCAGTCAGACAGAGGAGAACATCCCTGGAGAAGCAGACCATGCAGGAGAATCTGCAACAGTCTGTCCTGACACGTTACAGGAGTGGGAACAGCGCAAAAGTAGCCAACACGACAGATGAGACCAGAGGGAATACTGCAGGAAGGCTTCATGGGGCCATAAGTGCGGTCACTGGGAAGAACCAGGGGTCCAGTCCCCAATCTGAATATAGTGACCTTGCAGCAGTGACCATGGCTGCACCAAGTCCAGTGCAAGGACCAAGCAGAGGGACGCCTGTAAGAAGCCATTCTGTGAGTACACTGCCGACACAGCCCCCCAATACTCAGCGTGCACCAGAACTATGTCTGGCCGAGCGGATCCTAGCTCTGGTCAAGAGACTAGAGACATTAAAAAAGACAAAACTACAGCTGCAGAAACAGATAGATTGTGTCTATAAGCTAAAGGCAGCAAACCCTAACAATCAGGCTGTTCATGACAAGAAGCTGAGCTCCCTAGTAGTGATGAGCGAACTTCTGTTTTAAGTTCGGCGTCTAAAGTTCGGCTTCCGGTTAGCGGAGAATCCCGATCTGGATCCGGATATGGATTCCGACTTCCGTTGTGGTCCGTGGTAGCGGAATCAATAATCGGCCATTATTGATTCCGCTACCACGGACCACAACGGAAGTCGGAATCCATATCCGGATCCAGATCGGGATTCTCCGCTAATCCAAACCCGAACTTTAGACGCCGAACTTAAAACAGAAGTTCGCTCATCTCTACTCCCTAGCTGTGCAGCTCGCTGAGACTGTGCAGGACATGGAGGCTGTATTGGAGCAGATGGGACCAGTAGCTGAATCCTTCAGGAACCAGCAAAGATTTGAGGGACATGAGGAAAGACCTGCGCCAGAACCATCTCCATCTAAACCCAAGTCTCCAACCTGTCCAGATGACACCCAGCAGGCCTGTGTAAGACCAGTCCTCAGACCAGCCAGCTTCCCTTTTGAGAAAGGGAATTTGTACAGACAAGTGGGAAAAAGTGTTCAGCAACAGCAAAGACCTGCAGAGACTCCTCAAAAGGTACCACAAGTCCCAGCAGTTTGTACTGTGAAGTAGGACTATGGACTCAAACCAGAAGGTAACTCTGCAGTAGCAGTGCAGTCACCACCAGCCCTGGGGGCAGTAGAAAGCACCAGGACTGTGGACTCTCGCCTGAAGGCAGCAGTGCAGCAGAGAGCTCACAGGTCATGGCTCAGCAGGACTGTCGGGGCTCTGTAGAGCAGGATCATACTGCCAGTGACTGCATTGATATGACTGTATGTGATGTTACTGATGATGTTTCTGCAGAGGGGAGCGCTTCACAGTCTGTGTGGGATTTGGGGTCATCTCTAGAGTCGGGTCCACCATTAGATCAGCCTTCAGAGGCTTGTGACCCACAGAGTATTAAGGATGATGGTGGGGAGGGGGCTGTACAGTCTGATGCACAGCACTTCCCCCCTTTAGTTACACCAGAAGTGTCAGACCCCCATAGTGCAGGCGGTCAGCAGCCACCACAGCGCCCCCAAGTACAGCAGGAGGGTGGAACTGGTGGTGTCTCCTCTGGTAATGCCTGGAGCCGTGGGTCACCATCCTTCACGTCTAATGTGAACTATACAGGTCAGGCTTTTAAGAGGAGGAACGTGGTCAGGTTCAGACATAGAGGGGCCAAGGAGGACTTGCCTGACAGGAGGTTTGTGGTCCGTGAACTTCTGTGCCACCAAATGGGTTTCCTGCCATCTAACATCCTGGCAGTGATAAACCTTCCTGACAGGCAGGGGTATGACATCAGCTTTAAACTCATGTCTGACCTGGACCGCTTCTGGGCTCATTTCTCCCGGGTGAGAGATGCTGATGGCTGGAATAAGTTCAGCCTCATCCCCATCTCTAGACCAGACACAGCAAACGTCACCATAATATTCTGGAACGAGTCGGTACCATACCAGGATATTGTTGTATGGCTAAAAAGACACTGTGACCTAATGTCAGATCTGACCAAGACCAGGGACGAGGATGGCATATGGACTGGGGGGGTGGAAGGTCCTTGCAAAGTTACGGCAGGTTAACAACATTACCCAACATCTGCCCAACTCATTCTTTATTGGCCGGGAGAAAGGGGTATGCTTCTATGCGGGTCAGCCTAGAAAATGTTTTAAATGCGGAAAGGCCGGTCATATTGAGAGTGTGTGCACCCTGGTAAAATGTAACTTATGCAGGGAGATCGGCCATGTCAGCGCCACCTGCCAGAACATCTGGTGCAACCTCTGTGGTAGGATCGGTCACTCCCACAGGGACTGTCCAGACGCCTGGCATAATATTTGTAAGGACTTCCCTGATGAGGACTTGCTGGAAGGGGCAGATGACCTAGAGGAGGAGATGTTGTTGTCAGGGTCAGCAGTGACACAGCCCGAGCCTCAGCACAATATGGGAGACAATATAGGTGACATAGTGCCTGACCAGTCCCAGCCAGGAACCACTGAAGGGAACGGGGAGGTTGCTGAGCAGGTTGTGGGTACGTCGTCTTCTGCCCCAGCATCAATAAATCCACAGAAGAGACGGAAGAAGGTAAAAACCAGCCATAAGCCTGAGGGGGAATGGACCACTGTCCAAAAACCTTCCAAACAGAAAGTAGACCCCGGGTCAGGTGTCATGACCATTACAAATAGGTATGGTGTCCTATCAGAGTCAGACGCTGAGGAAGAGATGGAGAGAGAGTTAAAGAGAGTGGTAGATGAATTTAATGAGGACCAAGAGGGCGATCCCCCCCCCCACAAAAAGGAAACCCCCGCGAGCTAAACATCTGTCCGAATCAGACATGGAGACAGGTGGTCGGCAGGTGGGCTCAGACTCAGATCTATGATGATGGGGGTAATATCTATGCTACTTGTGCTTTGCTTTGATGGCTAACTTTAACCTTAAAGTGTTCTCCAGTAATGTGAACAGTGTCAGAGTGAGGAGGACCAGGCACGCGGTTTATGAACATCTAAGGTCTCTTGATGCTGATGTATTCTTCTTACAAGAGACACGTATAAATACTTTAGGACTCTTACGGGATGCCAAGCGTGAATGGCTGTCTGGTCCATCCTTTTGGTCACTGGCTGTAGAACCAAGTGCCGGGGTCTCTATCTTCTTTAACACCAATGATGTAACTATACATAGGTTGACAGAGGTATTGATGGGAAGGTGCCTAATTCTGGAAGTTACTATTCGGGGTAGGAGGCTGCGTCTTATCAATATCTATGGTTTGCAGATTGTGACTGAAAGGGTTAACCTTTATAATGAAGTGAAGCCATATCTCTTCACATCTATCCCTGTCATCATGGCTGGAGATTTTAATGCCACCAGGGCATCTAGTGACAGGACCTCTAATAGGCCTCTTACCAGAGACTCCAAGGTCCTAAACAGAATTATTCAACAGGCTGGGTTGTCAGATGTGTTTGTGCAGGGTGGTCGGAAACCAAAATGTACTTATTTTTGTGGTGAAAGAAGAAGTCGGATAGATTTAGCTCTGGTGAGTCCTACAGAGACCATTGGTGAGAAAGATGAGAAGATCGTCCCTTATTCAGACCATCTGGCCTTATATTTTATGTTTGGGTGTCACAAAGTGTTCTGGGACAGGTAGAGGGTTATGTTAATTCCAGTCTATTAGAAGACCATTTGGTTCAGAGTCATGTTCACTCTCTTATACAGAGTCAGCTAGAGAGAGTCGACTTTTATGGCAATATGGCCGACTGGTGGGAGGATGTCAAGGATGAGATCAGATCCCTCTTAAAGAGACTGTCAGTTATAAAGGGGAAGAGTAAGTATGGCCAGTATCTCAAGCTGTGGAAAGAATTGGAGTCACTCTATTCGGCGGGAGGGGGTGACCAACAAAGGATAGACCGGCTGAAATCTGAGATGAGGCAGTATCAGTACAGCAGGTATACCTCCCTGGTTCTTGAACGGGATTATGGGACCTTAGGGTCTCCTGATCCCTTTGAGAATTGCCGGGAGCGAGTGGCAAATAAATCTGTCACCAGTCTCACTGACCCCCAGGGTGTTTTGCAAGAATCTCGGGAGGGTATCCTGGGGGTGGTGAGATCTTACTATGCTGACTTGTTTCAGAGGAAGGTTTTGAATAGAGACAAGATGACCCAATTCTTGGAGGCAACTCCGCTCCCTGATACTAATGATTTGGACTTTTCTCCTTTGACAGCGGCGGAGGTTTAAGAGGCCATTGATAAGTTACATCTGAAGAAGGCACCAGGTCCAGATGGGATAACAGCAGAATTCTATAGGACATTCAGAGTCCTCTTGGCCCCAACCCTCGTGGATGTATATACAAATTGTCTAGAAAGTCACCTGATGCCTCCATCCATGAGAGTGTCCTCGCTGATTCTGCTGTCCAAAGGTAAAGAGCCGAGTGACCTCAAGAACTGGAGGCCGATTGCCCTCTTGAATGTCGACAGAAAGATTCTGGCAAAAATTCTGTTTTCTAGATTAGTTTGTCTGTCCTCAGCACTGTTGTCAGGCTGTCAGTTTGGCACAGTAAAAGGGCGGAACATCTCTGGAGCAGTCATCTTGATAAGGGAGAGGTTTGAGAGATGTAAAGCCCTGAGGTGTGGGAGATATGTTGTGAGTCTTGACTAGGCTAAAGCCTTTGACAGAGTAGATCATGAGTATCTATGGGCCACTTTGTCAAAGTACGGTATTCCGGGGCAATTCATCGATTGGCTGAAGACTTTTCTATTGCAAGGCTAAGAGCTTTCCTCTGGTCAATGGTTGGCAGGGTGATACCTTCAGGGTTGAGGCAGGGGTGAGACAAGGTTGCCCACTGAGTCCGCTGCTGTATGTATTTGCCTTAGACCCATTCCTGAGTTCACTGCAGGAGTGTGGTTTTCAGGGGGTGCCGGTCCCCCATTGCCTGCCCCTGAGTGTTGTTGCCTATGCGGATGATGTGACTGTAGTGATATCTGAGCCTCGTGAGGTCGAGATGTTGTCTGCGGCCATCAGAAGTTACTCAGAGGCCTCAGGGTCTCTGGTCAACCTTGAGAAGAGTCAAGCTCTCTGGATATCAGACAGTGATCCAGACTTTGATCTGCCACAATTTGTGAGAGCCTCCACCTATATTAAAATCCTAGGGGTCAAATTTGGGAGGGATGATAACGCCAAACTAAATTGGGAAGAGAAGTTGGAAGCCGGAAATGCAAAGGTTCAGCGATGGAAGAACTGGAGGCTGACCTATAGAGAAAGGGTTAAAATGTTGAAGACTTACCTGGTCCCTGTCTTCTTGTATGTCTCTGTCGTTTTTCCTTTGCCGGAATCTTTCTCCGCTAGGCTCTTTAGCCTGTTCTTCCAACTGTTGTGGGGGAACAGGTTGAACCTGATAAAAAGAGGGATCACCTACCTACAGAGGAGAGAGGGTGGGTTGGATATGCTGAATCCAAGGGTGTTCTTTGACTCCATGTTTCTAAAAGTTAATTTTGGTTGCTTGGACTCAGAGAATAGCTCCCTGTGGGTGAACAGTGTCAGGGACTGGATATTGCCTTTTGCAGAATCTTGGGTGCGAGGCGGCAGTCTCAAGAGGGGTCTATGGACGAGCGACTACCTCCCCCAGTACCTAGACTATGGGCTGAAGTGTGTGAGAAGGTGGAAGATAGAGAAGTCCTACATTGAGGGTAAGCCAAGGAAAGATCTATATGTGAGGATCTGTAGGGCTTTCTTTTGTTCTCCACTTGTCTTGAGGAATTGTGTGACTAGCACTTTACAAGAAAGTCTGAAGCTCCTCAATGGGAAACTGTCATTACATAGAAAGCTATTTGTTAGGGGTAACCTGAATTTTTTAAGTGTTTCAGATAGGAACTGTCCTCTCGGTTGTCAGCAGGAGGAGACAATGGAGCATTTAATATCTGACTGTAGGGGTGGGAGGAGAATATGGGAAGAGGTGTCACAAAAGCTAAACATCCCATTACTGCAGTCCATGACTTATCTTGATATAATCTATGCTGTTCCATCCAGAAATAGGAATGTAGACAGGGGGACAATGTACCTGATCATTTCTGTCATAAAATATTACCATTGGCACATGAGAACCCGCGTGTCTATACACAATGAGCCATTCCACCACCCCACAGCCGTAAGCCAAATAATTCTAGTTGAGTGGTCATTGTGTGTACAATGCCTGTTATTTTTTTTTTTGTTTTTGTATTGTAAGAATGTATTTTAATTGTATTTTTTTGGTTTGTTTTCACAATAAAAATTGCCTCTATGTACAAGAATATAACTACTATAATACTGCTCCTATGTACAAGAATATAACTACTATAGCCCCGACGGATTTTCCATTGCGTATTATAAATCCTTTCAGGATGTTTTAATCCCACGTTTCAGGAATTTGTGCAACTACCTTCTGACTGGGGGCTCCCTTGCTCCTCATTCCTTATTGGCGCACATTACTGTCCTCCATAAGGAAAACAAGGACCCGACATGCTGCAGTAACTACAGGCCGATATCCCTGCTTAATAATGATGTGAAGTGGTGGGCGAAGATCTTGGCTACCAGGCTTCAGGATGTTCTCCCTGACATTGTGCATGAGGAACAAGTAGGTTTTGTCCATGGCAGACAGGGGCCTGTGAACACGGTGCGGCTCCTCCATCTTATAAACTGGGCCAAGAGATCCTCTAAACCTTTGGTTTTGGTGAGTACAGATGCAGAGAAGGCCTTCGACAGGGTTAGCTGGCTCTTTATGTCGCGGACCCTGTCGAAGTTTGGCCTCCCAGACCAGTTTATTAGTGCCATTAACACCCTATATTCGGCCCCCTCTGCCATGGTCAAAGTCAATGGAGCATTATCCCCACCATTTCGCATCACCAATGGGACGAGGCAGGGGTGTCCCCTCTCTCCTGCACTGTTCATATTAGTGATGGAGACCCTTTTGTGTAAAATTAGAGCTGATCCGGTCATTAGAGGCCTTCAGATTGGTCCCTATACTCATGTTACTGCAGCATTCGCGGATGACCTTTTAGTCATGACCTCCAACCCGGCAGAGGCCTTGCCCAAATTGTTGAATACATTCGAGGATTTTGGATTCGTATCCAATTTTAAAATAAATTATGGGAAATCCATGGCACTTAATATCTCTTGCCCCCTAAATGTAGTAAATAATCTTAAACGTACTACCCCATTTACCTGGGCCTCCAGAGACATTACGTTTTTGGGGACGCGTGTTTCGGCCAATGTCCAAGATCTAGCCTCCCTTAATTATGTGCCGCTCTTGCAAAATGTCCGTACCCATCTGCAGAACTTGAAACTCCCGTTTGTTTAATGGATTGGGAGAAAGAATTACCTTAAAACCTTTGTCCTCCCCAAATTTCTATATTTGCTGCAAGCCCTTCCTATTTGGCTTCCAAACTCATACTTCACAGAAGTCCGCCGAGTGTTCACGTGCTTCCTCTGGAATGGCAAATCGCCACGCATTGCCTATTCTACCCTCACGAGGGACCGGAAGTTCGGAGGCTTTGGGATGCCAGATGTAAAGTCATATTACACGGCTGTTCAGTTGTGTAGATGTGTGGCTACCCTATCCCGCCAATCTAGCTCCCTTTGCTCACGTCTTGAGTCTGTACTGCTCACCAACCAAGACCAGCTTACTTTATGGGGTGATCAGGCCCTTCTCTGCCAATCATTACGCCTCTTCCCCGGTCTGGAAGGGAATGCTAGTAGAGTGGTCCAAAATGGTCCAATCCCAGCTGTTTAGCTTTCCTAATCCCTGTATGCCTCTCAAATTGTTGCAAAGCTATATTCACCCTTCTGTGTAAAGCCCCTCTGGGATTTGGTCTAAGCTCGCTGACTTGTCCTTGCGAGATGTCCTTCTCCCAGATGGTAGTTTGCAGTGGGACTTAATAATGGACCGCCCCGAGGTTAAGGCAGCTCCCTTTTTTCATTTGGCAGACTTCAAAAGAGATGTTAAATTGTGTGTTGGACCCTTCGCTGGTAGCAGCTCCCCTTCTTGGCTTGAGAAGAAGGTTCTAGCTCCCAGGCCCCCCCTTAGACCATTATCCCAGATGTATAAGGAAATGCTTTCCTCCTTACCACCGGAGCTCGGTTATGTGACCTCATGGGAACGAGAGCTTTCTTTGACCCTGACGGAACCGGAGAAGGCCTTTGTCCTGGCCCATTCACACGGCTTCAGTCGTTGTGTGAGAGTTCAGGAGAATTCTTTTAAGCTACTAAGTAGATGGTATAAAACTCCTGAATTCTTACACAAACTTAACCCTGAGATCCCTGTAACATGCTGGCGGTGTGGCGTAGAAACTGGTTCACTGTCACATATCTGGTGGCTCTGCCATAAGATCCAGCCGTTATGGAAGCTGATAGAATCCATGATCAATAATGTATGCAAAACCAAGATCGTCTTGGATGCAAAACTTATCCTATTGTGGTGCCCTAATAGCTCACTAACCCCCGCCAAGAATAACCTCCCAACGATGTTGATTACAGCAGCTAAATTACTGGTCCCCTTTTTATGGAAAACTGATTCCCCTCCATCTCTCATTATGTGGACGGACGAGGTGGATCAAATCTACCGTTTTGAGGAACTGGCGCACTGGGAGACAAACTCGCGCCACTGCTTCCTAAAGCTATGGTCCCCGTGGAAGTTACATAGGAACTTTACATGATAGAGCAGGAATCCTCCCTTTCCTGGTTTTCCACCCCTACCTCCCCGACTGTTCCCCCCCCCCCCCATACCCTCCTTCTCCTTTTGATGTGTATCTCTGATGATGATGACAATCGCTTGTATTGTTTACACATGGTATGTGCACTGGATGACTATTTTGACTCTTAATGTTATTGCATTGATGTCATGTGTGGGCTTGTGGCCTTGATTTTTACCTCAATAAAAAGAAATATGGTTAAGAATATAACTACTATAATACTGCTCCTATGTACAAGAATATAACTACTATAATACTGCTCCTATGTACAAGAATATAACTACTATAATACTGCTCCTATGTACAAGAATATAACTACTATAATACTGCTCCTATGTACAAGAATATAACTACTATAATACTGCCTCCTATGTACAAGAATATAACTACTATAATACTGCTCCTATGTACAAGAATATAACTACTATAATACTGCTCCTATGTACAAGAATATAACTACTATAATACTACTTCCTATGTACAAGAATATAACTACTACTAGAAAAGGTACAATTTCTGGGGAAATTGTGTGATGTGTTCTTGCCTCCACCAGTAGCTTACAACTGGAGTGGGCGGAGTAACTGGGTGGAGTGTAGACTCCGCCCACTTTTATAAATTTTGACCTTTGTCTCACACTACGGTGCCTAGTTTGGGTATTCTGGCTTAAATACTGTGAGAATGACAGCAATTTAAAAGTTTCTCATTGAAGTCAATAGGGAAAATCTGATTGGTGGTTTGTAGCTCCGCCCACTTTTTAATGTCCCCCAAAATGTGACAGAAATTTTCAGGTTGACCCCATGACTAAGTGACCCAAGTTTGGTGACTTTAGTTTAAAATCTGTGCGACTGGGAGAGATTTGAAAATTGTCCCTGTCAAAGTCAATGGGAAAAACGTGGATTTTGGGGGCCCTGTCCCAGGGGCCCGGAGGGTGGGATCGGGTAACAAAGCAAAAGCAAGGTACTTGGGTGGGTGCCGACCAAGTCTGCAAAGTTTGGAATTTGTACTCCTAAAAATGTGGGAGAAGTAGCAATTTGAAGGTCTCATTAAAGTCAATGGGGAGATTTTGATTGGTTCTGTGTGGCCCCGCCCACTTTTTGGGGTCCCCGAAATGTGCCCAAAATTTTCGGGTTGACTCCATGACTAAGTGACCCAAGTTTGGTGACTTTAGCGTCAAAGCCTGGCGAGTGGGAGCGATTTGAAAATTTACCCTGTCAAAGTCTATGGGAAAAAAGGGGGCTTCCGGGGCCCGCCACGGGGGCCCCGGGGGTGGGATCGCTCCACAAAGTAATAGCAATCCGATCGGGTACAATCTGCACGTTTTGGTAAATTTTTGTCTATGTAGTGTAAAAACTGTGGGAGGAGTTAGGGTGGCAAATTTGGCTATAATAAGAATAATAATATACTTGTGAGATAATAGTATGTGGTCTTGCTATGCAAGAACACATAACAAGAAAAGGTACAATTTCTGGGGAAATTGTGTGATGTGTTCTTGCCTCCACCAGTAGCTTACAACTGGAGTGGGCGGAGTAACTGGGTGGAGTGTAGACTCCGCCCACTTTTATAAATTTTGACCTTTGTCTCACACTGACCCACCCTGCCGAGTTTGGGTGCTGTGGCTTAAATACTGTGAGAATGACAGCTGTTTAAAGGTTTCTTATTGAAGTCAATAGGGAAACTCTGATTGGTTGTTTGTGGCTCTGCCCACTTTTTAGCATCCCCAAAATGATATACATTGGCAGTGTCCTCCAGTGACCAACTGTGCCAAGTTTCGGAACCCTGCCATTAACAGTCTAAGAGCAGCGGCAGTTTGAATTTTTCCCATTTAAACAAATGGCTGAAATTTGATTTGCCGTTGTAGACCCCGCCCACTTTTTATACATGTTTGAATCCAGTCACCCAATGACCTACGGTGCCAAGTTTGGCTATTCTGGCTTAAATACTGTGAGAATGACAGCAAATTAAAGGTTTCTCATTGAAGTCAATAGGAAAAATCTGATTTGTCGTTGTTGGCTCCGCCCACTTTTTTAATTTTTGAAGCCAAAGTAATCTATGACCTGATTTTTGAGATTTGAAGCCCCTGACATCAATCATGGCAGCATTTTTCAATTTTCTGCATTTTTCAATTTTCCCATTGAAATCAATCAAAGAAATCTGATTGGTTGTTTTTAGCCCCGCCCACTTTTCTGAATTTTAATCCTAATCCTAAATTGTCCAACTGTACCAAGTTTGGGGATCCTGCCATTAACAGTCTAAGAGCAGCGGCAGTTTTAAATGTCCCCATTAAAATAAATGACTAAAATTTGATTGGCCGTTGTAGACTCCGCCCACTTTTTTAAATAAATTTTTGAATCCAGTCACCCAATGACCTACGGTGCCAAGTTTGGGTATTCTGGCTTAAATATTGTGAGAATGACAGCAATTTAAAGGTTTATCATTGAAGTCAATAGGGAAAATCTGATTTGTTGTTGTTGGCTCCGCCCACTTTTAAAATTTTTGAATCCAAAGTAATCTATCACCTGATTTCAGAGATTTGAAGCCCCTGACATCAATCATGGCAGCATTTTTCAATTTTCTGAATTTTTTTTTTTCCATATTGAAATCAATGAAAGAAATCTGATTTGTTGTTTTTGGCCCCGCCCACTTTTCAAAATTTTAATCCTAATCCTAAATTGTCCAACTGTACCAAGTTTGGGGATCCTGCCATTAACAGTCTAAGAGCAGCGGCAGTTTTAAATTTTTCCATTAAAACATATAGCTGAAATTTGATTGGCCGTTGTAGACTCCGCCCACTTTAAAGCATTTGAATTCTAGTCCCCTATTAACCGAATATATTAAGTTTAATAACCCTGCCATTAACAATGTTGAAATGCAAGCAATTTAAAATGTTCTCATTGAAGACAATAGGAAAAATCTGATTGGTTGTTTGTAGCTCCGCCCACTTTTTAATGTCCCCAAAATGTGACAGAAATTTCCAGGTTGACCCCATGACTAAGTGACCCAAGTTTGGTGAGTTTCACTCCGAAGCTGTATGAGTGACAAACGTTTGCATTTTTCCAATAAAACTCTATGGGAGAAAAAAAGAGGTTTTCCGGGGGCCCGCCCCAGGGGCCCGGAGGGTGGGATCGGTTAACAAAGCACAAGCAAGATCCTCGGGTATGTGCCGGCCAAGAGTGCAAAGTTCGGTATTGATACTCCTAAATCTGTGGGAGGAGTAGCAATTTGAATGTCTCATTATAGTCAATGGGGAGAATTTGATTGGTTCTGTGTGGCCCCGCCCACATTTTCGGGTCTCCGAAATGTTCTAACAAATTGCGCGTTGACCCCATGACTAAGTGACCCAAGTTTGGTGACTTTAGTTTAAAATCTGTGCGACTGGGAGCGATTTGAAAATTGTCCCTGTCAAAGTCAATGGGAAAAACGTGGATTTTGGGGGCCCTGTCCCAGGGGCCCGGAGGGTGGGATCGGGTAACAAAGCACAAGCAAGATACTCGGGTATGTGCCGACCAAGAGTGCAAAGTTCGGTATTTATACTCCTAAATCTGTGGGAGGAGTAGCAATTTGAATGTCTCATTATAGTCAATGGGGAGAATTTGATTGGTTCTGTGTGGCCCCGCCCACATTTTCGGGTCTCCGAAATGTTCTAACAAATTGCGCGTTGACCCCATGACTAAGTGACCCAAGTTTGGTGACTTTAGTTTAAAATCTGTGCGACTGGGAGCGATTTGAAAATTGTCCCTGTCAAAGTCAATGGGAAAAACGTGGATTTTGGGGGCCCTGTCCCAGGGGCCCGGAGGGTGGGATCGGGTAACAAAGCACAAGCAAGGTACTCGGGTGGGTGCCGATCAAGTCTGCAGAGTTTGGAATTTGTACTCCTAAAAATGTGGGAGGAGTAGCAATTTGAAGGTCTCATTACAGTCAATGGGGAGAATTTGATTGGTTCTGTGTGGCCCCGCCCACATTTTCGGGTCTCCGAAATGTTCTAACAAATTGCGCGTTGACCCCATGACTAAGTGACCCAAGTTTGGTGACTTTAGTTTAAAATCTGTGCGACTGGGAGCGATTTGAAAATTGTCCCTGTCAAAGTCAATGGGAAAAACGTGGATTTTGGGGGCCCTGTCCCAGGGGCCCGGAGGGTGGGATCGGGTAACAAAGCACAAGCAAGATACTCGGGTATGTGCCGACCAAGAGTGCAAAGTTCGGTATTTATACTCCTAAATCTGTGGGAGGAGTAGCAATTTGAATGTCTCATTATAGTCAATGGGGAGAATTTGATTGGTTCTGTGTGGCCCCGCCCACATTTTCGGGTCTCCGAAATGTTCTAACAAATTGCGCGTTGACCCCATGACTAAGTGACCCAAGTTTGGTGACTTTAGTTTAAAATCTGTGCGACTGGGAGCGATTTGAAAATTGTCCCTGTCAAAGTCAATGGGAAAAACGTGGATTTTGGGGGCCCTGTCCCAGGGGCCCGGAGGGTGGGATCGGGTAACAAAGCACAAGCAAGGTACTCGGGTGGGTGCCGATCAAGTCTGCAGAGTTTGGAATTTGTACTCCTAAAAATGTGGGAGGAGTAGCAATTTGAAGGTCTCATTACAGTCAATGGGGAGATTTTGATTGGTTCTGTGTGGCCCCGCCCACTTTTTGGGGTCCCCGAAATGTGCCCAAAATTTTCGGGTTGACTTCATGACTAAGTGACCCAAGTTTGGTGACTTTAGCGTCAAAGCCTGGCGAGTGGGAGCTATTTGAAAATGTACCCTGTCAAAGTCTATGGGAAAAAAGGGGGCTTCCGGGGCCCGCCACGGGGGCCCCGGGGGTGGGATCGTTCCACAAAGTAATAGCAATCCGATCGGGAACAATCTGCACGTTTTGGTAAATTTTTGTCTATGTAGTGTAAAAACTGTGGGAGGAGTTAGGGTGGCAAATTTGGCTATAATAATAATAATATATATGTGAGATAACAATATGTGGTCTTGCTATGCAAGAACACATAATAAGAGCTTACAACTGGAGTGGGCGGAGTAACTGGGTGGAGTGTAGACTCCGCCAACTTTTGTACATTTTGACCTTTGTCTCAAACTGACCCACCCTGCCGAGTTTGGGTGCTGTGGCTTAAATTCTGTGAGAATGACAGCTGTTTAAAGGTTTCTTATTGAAGTCAAAAGGAAAAATCTGATTGGTTGTTTTTGGCCCCGCCCACTTTTCTGAATTTTAATCCTAATCCTAAATTGTCCAACTGTACCAAGTTTGGGGATCCTGCCATTAACAGTGTAAGATCAGCGGCAGTTTTAAATTTCCCCATTGAAATAAATGGCTGAAATTTGATTGGCCGTTGTAGACTCCGCCCACTTTTTAATAAATTTTTGAATCCAGTCACCCAATGACCTACGGTGCCAAGTTTGGGTATTCTGGCTTAAATACTGTGAGAATGACAGCAATTTAAAGGTTTCTCATTAAAGTTAATAGGGAAAATCTGATTTGTTGTTGTTGGCTCCGCCCACTTTTACATTTTTTGAATCCAAAGTAATCTATGACCTGATCTCAGCGATTTGAAGCCCCTGACATCAATCATGGCAGCATTTTTCAATTTTCTGAATTTTTTTTTTTCCATATTGAAATCAATGAAAGAAATCTGATTGGTTGTTTTTGGGCCCGCCCACTTTTCAAAATTTTAATCCTAATCCTAAATTGTCCAACTGTACCAAGTTTGGGAAACCTGCCATTAACAGTCTAAGAGCAGCGGCAGTTTGAATTTTTCCCATTTAAACAAATGGCTGAAATTTGATTGGCCGTTGTAGACTCCGCCCACTTTTTCATTATTTTTTGAATCCAGTCACCCAATGACCTACGGTGCCAAGTTTGGGTATTCTGGCTTAAATACTGTGAGAATGACAGCAATTTAAAGGTTTCTTATTGAAGTCAATAGGGAAAATCTGATTGGTTGTTTGTAGCTCCGCCCACTTTTTAATGTCCCCAAAATGTGACAGAAATTTTCAGGTTGACCCCATGACTGAGTGACCCAAGTTTGGTGAGTTTCACTCCGAAGCTGTATGAGTGACAAACATTTGCATTTTTCCAATAAAACTCTATGGGAGAAAAAAAGAGGTTTTCGGGGGCCCGCCCCAGGGGCCCGGAGGGTGGGATCGGTTAACAAAGCACAAGCAAGATACTCGGGTATGTGCCGACCAAGAGTGCAAAGTTCGGTATTTATACTCCTAAATCTGTGGGAGGAGTAGCAATTTGAACGTCTCATTGTAGTCAATGGGGAGAATTTGATTGGTTCTGTGTGGCCCCGCCCACATTTTCAGGTCTCCGAAATGTGCTAACAAATTGCGCGTTGACCCCATGACTAAGTGACCCAAGTTTGGTGACTTTAGTTTAAAATCTGTGCGACTGGGAGCGATTTGAAAATTGTCCCTGTCAAAGTCAATGGGAAAAACATGGATTTTGGGGGCCCTGTCCCAGGGGCCCGGAGGGTGGGATCGGGTAACAAAGCAAAAGCAAGGTACTCGGGTGGGTGCCGACCAAGTCTGCAAAGTCTGGAATTTGTACTCCCAAAAATGTGGGAGGAGTAGCAATTTGAAGTTCTCATTAAAGTCAATGGGGAGATTTTGATTGGTTCTGTATGGCCCCGCCCACTTTTTGGGGTCCCCGAAATGTGCCCAAAATTTTCGGGTTGACTCCATGACTAAGTGACCCAAGTTTGGTGACTTTAGCGTCAAAGCCTGGCGAGTGGGAGCGATTTGAAAATTTACCCTGTCAAAGTCTATGGGAAAAAAGGGGGCTTCCGGGGCTCGCCACGGGGGCCCCGGGGGTGGGATCGCTCCACAAAGTAATAGCAATCCGATCGGGTACAATCTGCACGTTTTGGTAAATTTTTGTCTATGTAGTGTAAAAACTGTGGGAGGAGTTAGGGTGGCAAATTTGGCTATAATAATAATAATATATATGTGAGATAATAGTATGTGGTCTTGCTATGCAAGAACACATAATAATACTGCCTCCTATGTACAAGAATATAACTACTATAATACTGCCTCCTATGTACAAGAATATAACTACTATAATACTGCCTCCTATGTACAAGAATATAACTATTATAATACTGCCCACTAGTGATGGATGAATATCTGCTGGGACGGTGCATGAAAACCTGAAAAACCTCAAGGTCATATTTGCAGCCACAAAATACTTAGTAGATGCGCACACATAGTCCCACAACATGGACACTGACATACCAGTGTCCATGTCACATGCGGGGTCCCTCAAGGATCACCCCTGTCGCCTGTGCTCTTCAACATCTACCTCCGACCACTCCTCAAAATCATCAGCAACCAGGATCTGCTCTATCATTCCTACGCTGATGACACCCAACTTTATTTACGCATTAGCAACAAAAAAGATCAATACCACGCCCTGGAAATCTGCCTCTCATTGATTGACGAGTGGATGACTGAGAGCTCTCTCAAACTCAATGGTTCCAAAACAGAACTCCTCTTCCTTCATGCAAACCAAAACAAAAACTCTAGCATGACATGCACGCCACCCACCATCCTCGGACAAACCATTACTCCCAGCACCAAAGTCAAAAACCTCGGAGTCATCTTTGACTCAGACATGACAATAGATGCACAAATAGGATCAGTAGTCAGTGGATCCCATCATCTTCTTCGCGTGCTGTGCAGACCCATTCCCTTTATCCCTGAAGGAGACGCAGCAGTAGTAGTTGGAATAACCAACAATTCCTGACTGGACTACACAAACTCCCTCTATCTAGGACTTCCCAAATATCAAATTTCACGTTTACAAGTTGTCCAGAACACAGCCGCCAGACTGATAACTGGAAAAAAAACCTGTGAATCTATTACTTCGTCCTTGAAGACCCTCCATTGACTACCCGTGAAGGATCGGATCAAATTCAAGACCCTCTGCCTCACCCATAAATGTACACAAGGGAAAGCACCCCAATACCTCTACACCCCAGGTCGCCCCCACCGGTCAGCTAACCAGAACCTCCTCCATATCCCCAAGACCCGCTACAAATCAAAAGGCGAACGAAGGTTCGCAGTCCAAGGACCCCGGCTATGGAACATTCTACCTGCGGAGATCCGCTCAGAAGAAAACCATCTAGCCTTCAGGAAGAAGCTCAAGACCCACCTCTTCTGAAAGCACAGGCGGTCAAGGGCTGCAAAAGTGCCTTGAGGCGATTTAGTTTGCAATTGTAGCGCTATATAAGTTATTCATTCATTCAGAAGTATTAAGCGAATCTGCGATCTACAAGCATTATTTTTTTATATGCAAAATTTGGGCAAAGTATTAATCGCAAGAGCACATGCGCTAGGAAGGCGTGGCGTACAGCAACTGGTTTGCACTGACTAGAAATTACATGAATGCGATGGTTGGAACCAAGTTCAGCGACGAAGAGGAATAACTCCTGGTGACTGTAAGTAATCTTACATTAAAGTAGTGTATTTGATTACATTTCCCCTGCATGTCTGAACAATAGCTTTATATGCATAAAGAGTGTTATAAAAAAAATCGCCAGTTCGACCTTCTGCGATTCAAATTTTTCCTAAGTGCACTAAACTTCACATTTTATAAGGTCTCACTAGACATCATATTAGTGATTGTTGCAGTAAGTATTCCTGTGACATCACACCCACTATGTTAGTAACATATTTGTATGGAAAGCAGAGAAATATATTTCACATGCACATTGCACATTCATTGTTGGTCAGGACTAAGGAGAAGCTTTCTTTGTCAGACCGCCAGTATTTGCTAGTTCATTTAGAGTTTCCCAGGGTGCACCACGGGGAGGCGAACCAACTGTACACCCCATACCGTACCGTCACTTCACTAGACAGGTACATCTCTGCTCAGCTGGACAATATGTGATTAGAGATATCGTGAACATAAAATTTTCCGTTTGCGAACTGCGAATGCAAATTTTCGCAAATGTTCACGAACAGGCGAACGGGGCGAACCACCATAGACTTCAATAGTCAAGCAAATTTTAAAACCCACAGGGACTCTTTCTGGCCACAATAGTGATGGAAAAGTTGTTTCAAGGGGATTAACATCTGGACTGTGGCATGCCGGAGGGGGATCCATGGCAAAACTGCCATGGAAAATTACGTAGTTGACGCAGATTTGAGTTTTAATCCATAAAGGGCATAAATCAACTAACATTCCTAATTTGTTTGGAATAACGTGCTTTAAAACATCCAGTGTGTGTATACGATCAGGTATGATGTTGTATCGATCAGGTAGTGCAAGGGTTACGCCCGCTTCACAGTGACAGACCAAACTCTGACAGACCAAACTCCCCGTTTAACGCACCGCAAACAACCGCAAACAGTCCATTTGCACAACCTCAAACTCCCCATTTGCACAAGGTTGGATACCAAGCTAGCTATGTCCCATTCCTTGTCCTCACTGACATCATTGAAGGTCTCTTCCTCCAACCAGCCACGTACAACACCAAGTGTCCCTGAAAGGTGACAACAAGCCCCCTGGGCTTGTATTGAAAAGCTCCAGCTGATAATGATGAGTCATGAATATTCATGAGCTCCTGACTCTCCCCGCCCACCTGCTGTTGAATGACAGTTTGTTTCCATAGGAATCAGCAGCAGGTGGGCAGGGGAGGGGCTATAGCTCTGAATTAAATATACGCTGGACTCGATGACCTCACGCCGGACTCGAATCAGCTCATGTGGCATCTTTGTGTGTATATTATGAGGTAACCATCTGTCACACCAGTAAGTGAATACATCTAAGGTACTTTTTAGTAGTTAATGATTGTATATCATTAGTTAGATTATAATCAAATATCCACATGACAGGTTCCCTTTAATGACCAGACCACTTTTTACAATTCTGCACTACACTAGAACTCATACAACTTACCACCCAAATGAATTTTACCTCCTTTTCTTCTCACTAATGGAGCTTTCATTTGGTGGTATTTCATTGCTGCTGACATTTTAACTTTTTTTGTTATTAATCGAAATTTACCAAAAATTTTTCACTTTCAGTTGTAAATTTTTTTTAAAAAAAACTAAATTTCTATATAAATTTTTCTCTAAATTTATTGTTCTACATGTCTTTGATAAAAAAAAATGTTTGGGTAAAAAAAAATGGTTTGGGTAAAAGTTATAGCGTTTACAACCTATGGTACAAAAATGTGAATTTCCGCTTTTTTCTGTCATGTTTCCTGAGGTTCTACAATGCCCAGACAGTAGAAAACCCCCACAAATGACCCCATTTCGGAAAGTAGACACCCTAAGGTATTCACTGATGGGCATAGTGAGTTCATAGAACTTTTTATTTTTTGTCACAAGTTAGTGGAAAATGATGATTTTTTATTTATTTTTATTTTTTTCTTACAAAGTCTTATATTCCACTAACTTGTGACAAAAAATAAAAACTTCCATGAACTCACTATGCCCATCACGAAATACCTTGGGGTGTTTTTTTTCTAAAATGGGGTAACTTGTGGGGTAGTTATACTGCCCTGGCATTTTAGGGGCCCTAATGCTTGAGACGTCCGTATGTGTTTTGCGGATCCGATCCATGGATCCGTGGATCCACAAAACACATACGGACCTCTGAATGGAGCCTTACAGGGGGGTGATCAATGACAGGGGGGTGATCAGGGAGTCTATATGGGGTGATCACCCCCCTGTCATTCTCCATTCAGAGGTCCGTATGTGTTTTGCGGATCCACGGATCCATGGATCGGATCCGCAAAACACATACGGACGTCTGAATGGAGCCTTACAGGGGGGTGATCAATTACAGGGGGGTGATCAGGGAGTCTATATGGGGTGATCACCCCCCTGTCATTTATCACCCCCCTGTAAGGCTCCATTCAGAGGTCCGTATGTGTTTTGCGGATCCGATCCATGGATCCGTAGATCCGCAAAACACATACGGACCTCTGAATGAAGCCAGCCTTACAGGGGGGTGATAATTGACAGGGGGGTGATCAGGGAATCTATATGGGGTGATCACCCCCCTGTAAGGCTCCATTCAGAGGTCCGTATGTGTTTTGCGGATCCGATCCATGGATCCGTGGATCCGCAAAACACATACAGACCTCTGAATGGAGCCAGCCTTACAGGGGGGTGATCAGGGAGTCTATATGGGCTATATGTCATTGATCACCCCCCTGTAAGGCTCCATTCAGACGTCCGTATGTGTTTTGCGGATCCATGGATCGGATCCGCAAAATACATACGGACGTCTGAATGGAGCCTTACAGGGGGGTGATGAATGACAGTGGGGTGATCAGGGAGTCTAATATGATCGCCGCTGGCATGCTGTAGATCAGCTAGTTTACCTCCGGTTCCTGTGAACGCGCGCACCTGTGTGCGCGCGTTCACAGGAAATCTCGCGTCTCGCGAGATGACGCCCCGGCGCATCCAGGAGGAATAACAGGGCCGCCGCAAAGACGCAATCCTGCGTACGGCGGTCCTGTAGTGGTTAATCTCTGTTTTGTCCCCTATCAGGGGCCGGTGTATGGAATAGATTTTAGGAACCAGGAGATGGAAAAAGAACCTTGGTCGGTCCTCTTACTTCCAATTTGGGGCACTGCACGTGCGCCGTGCAATGTACTGTGCAATCCCAAGATGAGTGGTATGTTAAGTGGTACTATTCCTATCAGTTTAATCCCTGTTACGTCCCTTATCATGGGACGTGTATGGAATAGATTTTAGGAACCGGGAGATGGAAAAAGATGCTTGGTTGGTCCTCCTACTTCCAATTTGGGGCACTGCGCGTGCGCCGTGCAATGTACTGTGCCACCAGATATGAGTGGTGTGTTAAGTAGTACTATTCCTATCAGGGGACGTGTATGGAATAGATTTTAGACAACCTCAAAAAGTTGTCAATAGTTGACACACTCATGACATAAATTTTATTCCTCTATGCGTCAATCTTGGTGTAGTGATGACTGTGCTCGTGCGCACGTTTGGGAGATTGCAGGCGATGTTTTTTTTTCAAAGCCTATGGTCGTGCTGAGGTAGTTCAGTGACAGTTAAGTGACCCAGAAAACAATGATTCTGCAGTGTGGGCCCATTGTTGGCCTAGTAGGCTTTAATGATCACCTTAGTGTCACGACGGACGAGCGCTCAGACACACAGATAAACCAGCAACCAGGCTCTAGGCGAGAAGCAGGGGAAGGGTCACCTCCTAGCTAATCCCTGACCTCTCTCCCTGCACTGCTCAGCCCACATTCAGACCTTGGTGGTAGGAATGATGTGTCCCCACGCCTAGGCTAAAACACACTAGATTCCCTGAGATGGTGAAAAGGGGAAATAGAAGCAGCCTGCTCGCACAGAACTTGGATGGGACAGATGACACAAACACAACTTAGACAGCAAACAACAAAAACTGAAACCACACTTATCTTTTCTGAGCTGGAACAGACAACCCTCCTTCCTTGCTTCCAAGGCCAGACTGATTTCTATAACCCGCTCAGAGCACTGGAATTGAGAGCCATTTAAACTAATGACCCCACCCAGTGCACCTGATGGGAGGCGGATCCAGCACGACTCCAAAACAAACACTAAACACGTGCTGCTATTCTGGCCGACCTCCGCACATAGTCAGAGCAGGGCATGACACTTAGATGATCACAAAGAAAATTAATGATTTTTCTATGCAAAATTATCCAGCCGATCGCTTTTGGTCTGTTCACAATGAAGCAACGACCTTATCATCTGGGGTGTGCCAACACTGCCATTGCCAACACACTCATAGAGGTGATGATCGCTTCATTGTGATACGCAAGCCCCTTCACCACAACAAGGTAACGATCACAAAGGGGAATTGACACATGTATGTGCCTTTTTTTTTGTTTTTGCAGCCACAGTGCAGCACCAGAGGCCAGAAAAATTAGGCATGTACACATGCCTGAAAAATTAGCTATTGTTGCAGCTGCTGCTGTAGCAGCGGACAGAAAAATTTATGTTTTCCACGCAGAAAGTGCACTAAAACATTGCGGCTTGAACCCTAGTTGGTGGCGGATAAGTCACGCAAGTCATCCGGCATTCAGAGATAAAATACAGTAGCGTGTGGACCATTTTTAGCCCAAGGCAGCTCATCTCAGTCATCAGGCCTTTTTTAGTCAAATGTATCGCCCACTGTCAGTCCCTTCGGGATCCATGCCTCATTTATCTTAATAAAGGTGAGGTAATCTAGACTTTTTTGACCGAGGCGACTTCTCTTCTCAGTGACAATACCTCCTGCTGCACTGAAGGTCCTTTCTGACAGGACACTTGAAGCGGGGCAGGCCAGAAGTTCTATCGCAAATTAGGATAACTCGGACCACAGGTCAAGCCTGCACACCCAGTAGTCAAGGGGTTCATCGCTCCTCAGAGTGTCGATTACTGCAGTTAAGGCGAGGTAGTCTGCTACCTGTCGGTCGAGTCGTTCTCTGAGGATGGACCCCGAAGGGCTGTGGCGATGCGTAGGACTTAAAAAGCTCTGCATGTCCTCCATCAACAACACGTCTGTAAAGCGTCCTGTCCTTGCCGGCGTGGTCATGGTAGGAGGAGGATTACTTTCACCTCTTCCCCTGTTAGATTCCCGTTGTGCTGTGACATCCCCCTTATATGCTGTGTAAAGCATACTTTTTAATTTATTTTTGAACTGCTGCATCCTTTACGACTTCCGGTAATTCTGTGACATTTCAGGCACTTTCTGCTTATACCGGGGGTCTAGTAGCGGGGCCACCCAGTACAGGTCGTTCTCCTTCAGCCTAAGATAAGGCTGTTTCTGGTGGTGATAGTGACCACAACTCTTCCTCTTCACGCTCATCTACGGCCTGATCCAGCACTCTTTGCAGGGTACGCTCCAGGAAGAAAACAAATAGGATGTTGTCGCTGATGGTGCCTTCAGTGTGACTGACTAGGTTTGTCACCTCCTCAAAAGGATGCATGAGCCTACAGGCATTGCGCATGAGCGTCCAGTAACATGGCAAAAAAATTCCCAGCTCCGCAGAGGCTGACATCATCATCATCAAACCATAGGTCCATGTGTGTAATGCTGCCTGACTGAGACATATCCCTGTTATCTACATCCTCTGGCAATAATGGTTGCGCATCACTCATTCCTTCCAACTGATGTGTAAATAACTCCTCTGACAGATCAAGTGAAGCAGCTGTGGTGCTAGTGTTGGTGGTGGCGGCAGGCGGGCGAGTGGTAACTTGAGAGGTGCCCGAAGCAGAGCTGGAGGAGGAAGGTGCGTCAAGGTTCCGAGCGGAAGCTGTAGAAGATTGGGTGTCCTGTGTTAGCCAGTCAACTATGTCCTCAGAACTTTTCGAGTTCAGGGTAAGTGGCCTCAGAACACTGGGCATTATTCTAGGGCCAAAGGGAATAACAGCACCACGACGACCCCTGCGGGGTGGCCTGCCTCTGCCTGTCATTTTTTTTAGATTAGTTAAAAAAGTCAGACAACTAACTGCTATTATATTACAGTCAAAATTATTATTATTTTTTTTAAATGCAAGCTACTGTGACACCAGATATGAGTGGCACTGTGCACTGGCAGTAGTTGGCACAGTACACGCTGTAGGCCTGACACACACACTTGCAGGCAACTAACTGCAATTATATTACAGTCAAAAAGTTTTTTTGTTTTTTTAAATGCAAGCTACTGTGACACCAGATATGAGTGGTGGCACTGGGCAAGGGGGCACAGTATACGCTATGAGCCTGACACACACGCTGGCAGGCAACTGCAATTAGATTACAGAGGAAAAAAAAAAAAAGCAGACTGATGTACCAGCCCTAAAAAGGGCTTTTTGGGGTGCTGTCAGGACGCTGTCCTTACAGCAGATGAGTCTGTGGACACAGAACAATGCCCTAGCTAACGCTTTCCCTATTAGATCAGCAGCAGCAGCTACACTGTCCCTCCTCTCTCTAAGAATGCAGCTTCCGAATTAATCTAAAATGGATGCTGTCCAGGAGGTGGGAGGGTCTGGGAGGGAGGGTCTGCTTCTGATTGGCTGGAATGTGTCTGCTGACTGTGAGGTACAGGGTCAAAGTTTGCTCAATGATGATGTATAGGGGGCGGACCGAACATCGCATATGTTCGCCCGCCGCGGCAAACGCGAACAAGCTATGTTCGCCGGGAACAGTTCGCCGGCGAATAGTTCGGGACATCTCAATATGTGATAGCTCAGACACCACCCACATACAGTCGTAATACAATCCCATCTTCTAACTGAAACAGTAAGGCCGCATGCAGACGCGAGTGTTTTTTCACAACTACGGACCGTAAAAACCCGGGCTGCTGTCCTGCAGAGTGGACGAGTGCATGGCGTCATTGGTTGCTAACTCGCTATGACGCCATGCGCTTTTTGCCGCCACCGCTGTACATTAATACACTTGTATAGATCATACAAGTGTCTCACAGTACAGCGGTGGTTGCCGGAAGCCCACGGCATCATAGCAACCAATGACACTGTGCGCTCGTCCACTCTGCAGGACAGCAGCCCGGGTTTTTACGGTCCGTAGTTGTGAAAAAGCACGCGTGTGTGCAGGCGGCCTAAATCTAATATTTTCACCTCAAAGCATTAAATACTTTTTGAAGTTTACTTGAGTAAATTATTTTCAATACTATTATTGTTAAAAATTGGGATTATATGCTTGTGCAGTGTCCCAGGGGGTCAGTAGTGTGTGCTGGGCTTTGTAGTGCAGATTGACCACTAACCTGGGATCCACTGTCGTCTTCAATTGGGGCAAACACTGGAACAGGCAGGTAGTTAAAGAGTTTGTGACGCCAGTGTCAATTAAACGGTGACACGCCGTGTAAAGTATGGTGGACAAATGAAGCAAGCACCAGGATAGCCAACAAAAACTGGAACTTTACTGAATATCAGCGATAATAATACATGGACACTGGTAGTGCACAGTTCCATACAAGACGGTTGGTTTTGGAAGAATACAGATGGTTCTTGACAGTACAGAAAGGCCGGTCTTAGCGATGAATTCTACAGAGTGTTAATTACAGGAGATGCAGTACAGGCGGCTTGCACACTATTCCTGTCTGGTCCCGCTATATGTGAATTTCTCCAAGGTCTAATGCCCTTTATCTGGCGTACCCTTGAAGCTGTCCTTATCTCGTACCTCCTCTGTTATCTTGAGTACCTCTCGCTTTATCTGATCGACCTCTGTGGTAATCTGTGTCTTGGCTTGTGGCTCACTTATGCTGCTTCAGCTGGACGGATGGTGACTCAGGAGGGGAACCTTTTCCTTGGATCCGGAACCCGGTTACAGGGCCTTTACTACCCTCTCCTAGCCGACAGGCTTCAGGCCTGCTATGCTCTCACAGGCCCATAGCCTTGCTTTCTCTCAGACACAGGATCATTTCTGACCTCTGCTTCCCACTGTCTGTCTCCTCAGCCAACCACTATTACTTCCTGACTGGGCCTTATATAACCTAGGGTTCTCTAGCTCCCTCTAGTGACTAAGAGCTGGAACTACACCCTAGCCGGCCTGCAATGCACGTTTCACAGTAACAGGAAATACATAGCATGACATTATAGATATTCCATACCAACTTCCCCTTAAATACAGGGGGAACGACAATACCCAAGTGACCCTTCAGTAGTGACGGGCATCTCGCTCCTGTACACTACATACCCCGCTGCTTTAAGCTGAGTACGACCTCGTACTCCATCAGGGCCCGTCCAACTGGAATCATGACCTGCAATAGAGGAAGACACATGCATGCATACAGATATGTCATTTACACTCTAATCAGACCCAATTGGAAATGGCGAAGTGCGGTGACAAGGGGCGTCGTTCTCTTTCTTCACAGGATAGTGAGTGGAACGGGGGCGCTGACCTGGCACAGCGGATGTTGAAAGAACCAGGATAGTCCATGACAATAAATAAGTCCATAATAAATTAACCTCTCAGAGGCTTGCACATAGGAAGTCCATCTCTGGGCACATATACTTGAATAAGAAAACCGGTTATTAAATACTGTCAGCAGCACATATATAAAATGACAATACAGGACTCTGACAATACCAGGGCCTTGTTATCCTGGCAAGTCCTGCTTACCCTTTAAAATAGTGCTGACATAAAAATGTCTTTTCAACCTGAAATGGGGGTGAAAAGGGGTTAAATTTGTGCAAAACTTCAAGGCACAACCGGGAATTCAGCAGCAAACCGGATGTCCCAAACAAAAACAGAGGCAGCTGGAAGCCTTGGTACACAGTGGCACGTTATAGAGTTAGAATGCCACCGGCCGTGGGTAACTGGCAGCGAGCTACACCAGCTCTGCCAAACTGGAGGGACAAACGGCCATTAAGGAAAGGAACAAGAGGGCAAAAGTACTCACAGATGCTTATCATAGTCTTCTTCAGATAAAGATTCAATGTCGTATCCCTCTTTTGATGAAGAGTCGACGTCATCCCCTTCTCCTGATACAGAGTCGACGTACTGGACTTGCAACAATTGTTCTGGCAAGGACGGCCACATTTGAAAACCGTCACCTCTTACAATCTTCAGAGGGGGAGGCTTGTCTTTTACGGCCTCCATTTCGGCTTCTGTCCTCGGGAATGGAAACCATCTTATGCCTCCTGCGATACCGAGGTCCGCCACCCAATACACCCTCTTTCTCAGGGCCGCTAGTTCTGCCTTGGTACAGGTGGTCGGATTCACCGGAGGTTCAGGGGGTCCGGCCGCTGGGGGAACGATGGCAGCGGCTGCTTGGCGCCGGGCCTCAGCACTTTCCTCGGCTCTCCGGTAGCTGTCATGCCGCTCCTGCTCTTCCTGTCGTTTCACTGCAGCCGGAGGGGGATACCGCTCCTCCAGGCCCTGCAGCACGATCGGTTCCCAGAAGACATCTGTATTGAGGTATGCCTGATTTTGCAGATGGGTGGTCCGGCCCTTGACTACATGCGCTCTCTCTATCGCAACTGGCTCTGACCTTTCTTTCGCCGAGTCCCAGTTCTCAGCCGGCGCCTTTGGGCGAGTCACTGCGGTGGCGTAGGGGCCCCTTAAACTTTCAGCGGGAGTGTATTCCACTATTTCCCCTGTGGTGAGACTGTGGAGATGTTCTGGGAGGTAATGCCTTTTTACCGATCGCCGGTTGACATAAAAGTCCCGGCCAGTCCCCAACTCCTGGATAAACCCATAGCCTTTTTCCTTGTCAAAGGACACCACGATCCCGCGGCGCCTTTCTAGCTGGGGCTTACCCGGAAAGGAGTCTCCCTGTATGGACTTGGCCATCTCCTCGAACCGCTTCTTCCGGCTGGTGTTCTTTGCTGCCACCGCGGCTTTCAGCTCCTCCATGATAGCCGGCCATTCTGCATGCCGGCGACGGATCGGTGGGGACTCGGGTCGGGCGATGCTTAGATCCATGGCCTGGGCTCCGGGATTGACCGTCCAGGCTAGAGGATCCCACGGCCCCAACTCCGGAAAGTCCGGTGGAGTGGCGCCCCACTCGCACGTGGTCTCCGTCTCTCTCTCTGCAGCGCACGCCATCTCTTCTCTTCCGGATTGCTGCATCACTTCTGACTCCTCCCACGCACTGGGCCAGTCTATCTCCATCGGAGCCCCGCCTCCCAGGCGCAACTTTTCAAAGTAGTTAGCCGCTTCGCCACTCCTCAAGGTGGGCGGCGCTCCAGGGCAGTCGTCTCCTCCTTCCTCTTGGAAGGTTTCGGCGCCAATTTTTCGCGCCTCTGCACATCCTGATGGCGCAGTAAAAAGCCTCATGGCGCCGGCGGCCATTTTAGATGTCCTGATGCTGCAATTCACTGACAGCAAGCAGGATGATGAAAAGTCCAGTAAAACGCAGTCCACAAATGCGATTTTCTCTCTGGGGGTAGCGCAACACAGTATAGCGCCTTTGATTCCTCCCAGGCGCAACTGTAATCCACAAGTTAGGAATAAAGGTTTACAGTCTTTGTAATACGGTGCTGGAATGGTTAAAGCACACAGTTCACACTTCTCTGCACTGTAGAAGTATGCGTATCCTGTTCGTGACGCCAAAAAGAGCAATGCAGTGTCCCAGGGGGTCAGTAGTGTGTGCTGGGCTTTGTAGTGCAGATTGACCACTAACCTGGGATCCACTGTCGTCTTCAATTGGGGCAAACACTGGAACAGGCAGGTAGTTAAAGAGTTCGTGACGCCAGTGTCAATTAAACGGTGACACGCCGTGTAAAGTATGGTGGACAAATGAAGCAAGCACCAGGATAGCCAACAAAAACTGGAACTTTACTGAATATCAGCGATAATAATACATGGACACTGGTAGTGCACAGTTCCATACAAGACGGTTGGTTTTGGAAGAATACAGATGGTTCTTGACAGTACAGAAAGGCCGGTCTTAGCGATGAATTCTACAGAGTGTTAATTACAGGAGATGCAGTACAGGCGGCTTGCACACTATTCCTGTCTGGTCCCGCTATATGTGAATTTCTCCAAGGTCTAATGCCCTTTATCTGGCGTACCCTTGAAGCTGTCCTTATCTCGTACCTCCTCTGTTATCTTGAGTACCTCTCGCTTTATCTGATCGACCTCTGTGGTAATCTGTGTCTTGGCTTGTGGCTCACTTATGCTGCTTCAGCTGGACGGATGGTGACTCAGGAGGGGAACCTTTTCCTTGGATCCGGAACCCGGTTACAGGGCCTTTACTACCCTCTCCTAGCCGACAGGCTTCAGGCCTGCTATGCTCTCACAGGCCCATAGCCTTGCTTTCTCTCAGACACAGGATCATTTCTGACCTCTGCTTCCCACAGTCTGTCTCCTCAGCCAACTACTATTACTTCCTGACTGGGCCTTATATAACCTAGGGTTCTCTAGCTCCCTCTAGTGACTAAGAGCTGGAACTACACCCTAGCCGGCCTGCAATGCACGTTTCACAGTAACAGGAAATACATAGCATGACATTATAGATATTCCATACCAACTTCCCCTTAAATACAGGGGGAACGACAATACCCAAGTGACCCTTCAGTAGTGACGGGCATCTCGCTCCTGTACACTACACTTGCATTTTTATCTTGCAGCGGATTGTGCAGGAGCTGACATTTCAGATCTGGTGCTAAACGGGTTTTTAAACATTGACGTCTGGCCATCATTAAAAAATGGTCAGACATGAAGCGCAGACACCCCCGGTTTATAAAAAGAATCCGGAACGAAAAATGGCCAGGTAGATGCGTAAATAACTTTTGTATGTTTTGCCAACACTCTATAATGTATACAGTGCTAAGCAAAAGTATTCACCCCCCTTGACTTCGTTCTTTTTTTTTGTTGCCTCACATCCTGGAATAAACATGGATTGTTTGAGGATTTGCATCATTTAGTTTGTAGAACATGCCCACAACTTAGACCTTTTTTTAAAATTGGTTAATCGTAAAGCATACAACAAATAGGACACAATAACAGAAAAGGTCAATGTGCATAACTATTCACCCCCTAAAGCCAATACTTTGTAGAGCCGCCTTTTGCTGCAATCACAGCTATGAGTCGCTTTGGATAAGTCTCTATGAGCTGCCACATCTTACCACTGGGATTTTTGCCCATTCCTCCTTGCAAAACTGCTCCATCTCCTTCAGGTTGGATGGTTTGCGCTTGTGAACAGCAATCTTTAAGTCTGACCACAGATCTTCTATTGGATTGAGCTCTGGGCTGTGACTCGGCCATTCCAACACATGCACATGTTTCCCCTTAAACCACCCAAGTGTTACTTTAGCCGTGTGTTTGGGGGCATTGTCCTGCTGGAAGGAGAACCTCCGTCCTAGCCTCAAATCACGCACAGAGTGGTACAGGTTTTGCTCAAGAATATCCCTGTATTTAGCACCATCCATCTTTCCCTCAACTCTGACCAGTTTCCCAGTCCCATCCTCCCAGCATGATGCTGCCACCACCATGTTTCACTGTGGAGATGGTGTTCTTTGGGTGATGTGATGTGTTGGGTTTGCGCCAAACATAGCGTTTTCTTTGAGTGTCGAAAAGTAAAATTTTAGTCTCATCAGACCAGAGCACCTTCCTCCATACATTTTGGGAGTCTCCCACAGGCTTTTTCGCAAACTCACAACGTGCTTTTTTGTTTTAAACTGAAAGCAATGGCTTTCTTCTGGCCACTCTGCCATAAAGCCCAACTCTATGGAACGTACGGCTTGTTGTCGTCCTATGTACAGATCCTCCAGTCTCTGCTGTGGAACTCTGCAGCTCCTCCAGGGTCACCTTAGGTCTCTGTGCTGCCTCTCTGATTAATGCCCTCCTTTCCCTGTTTTGGTGGGTGGACGTCTCTTGGCAGGTTTGCATTTGTGCCATGTTCTTTCCATTTGGTTATGATAGATTTGATGGTGCTCCTGGGGATCATCAAAGATGTGGGTATTTTTTATAACCTGACCCTGACTTGTACTTCTCAACAACATTGTCCCTTACTTGTTTGGAGAGTTCCTTGGTCTTCATGGCAGTGTTTGGTTAGTGATAACTCTTGCTTACGTGTTGCAGCCTTTGGGGCTTTTCAAAATAGGTGTGTATATGTAATGACAGATCATGTGACACTTAGATTGCACATAGGTGGGCATCATTTCACTAATTATGTGACTTCTGAAAGTAATAGATAGCACCAGAGCTTTTTATGGGCTTCCGAACAAAGGGGTTGAATACATACGCACATGGCAATTTTCGGTTTTCTATTTCTAAACAATAATTTAATTTAGATATTTTTCTCATTTCACTTTACCGACTTAGACTATTGTGTTCTGATCCTTCACATAAAATTCAGATTAACAAAACATTGAACTTAAGGCTGCAATGTAACAAAAAGTCAAGGGGGTGAATACATTTTGAAGGTACTGTATATACAGTAATGCAAATAAGTATTTCATTCCTTTACAACTGATTAATTAGTACCTGCTGGGACACGCCCCATATTAACCAAATTACATCCAACATCTCAACCTAGCTGTGGTTGTATTGTATATATATATTTAAACACACAGCGAGATTTTGTACAAGTGACAGACTGAACCATCACTGGGTCTGCAGTAGAAGCCTGAGGGCTAGCCTCCTTCCTACGGCTATGGACCCAGGACTATGGAGACCCCCACTCTGACCTATTTGGGTTAGAGTGAACTATAAACCATGATTTATTGGTTGAGTTTATAGGCCACATCTTTCCCATTCCCCTTTAAAGTTGCATGGTGTAAATCCATAAACGCAATAAGGGTTAACTCTGCTCTGAGACTCCCAATGAATGTGTTAGTTTATTTGTCCCTTTGTTCTATTGTGTTAGTGATGGGATTAAGAAGTAGCCGTCTCTGGTGTAGAGAAGTAGATCATCCTATGATACACTCAGGGGATAATCCCATCCCATGGATCTCCTCTCTCCCTATTGTTTCATCAAGACACTGTGGAGGGGATGTCTGTTTGCATTCTGTTCATTTTTTATTGAGTTATGCGGCATAAAGCTGGCAGCCACTGCAATTATATATAGATCCCTCCATATTGGAATTTCTTTATATCTAATGTTAAGATTTCGGAGTTGTTTCTCTAAAATCTGAACATTCTGTGATTACAGAAGTTCCTATTCCCTCCATTCGGAGAAGGCGATCGGCGGAGGCCGTGGATGTGGTGGAGGTTGACGAGGAGAAAGAGGAGGAGGAGGCCGGACCCTCACAGCCTATTAAGCCACCCCCACCAGATGTGGGAGAAGTGACCCTCCAGCACCGCCCCATCTCAGGACTCCGAGGCGATCACCAGCCCCCGTCAGGAGGGTAAATTTACGCACATAGCATTATGATTATGTATCCATAACATGTACATAAACATTAAAATGGCCAACAATGAGGGGACAACATACACTATAGTAATACAAAAAAAGAACACTGGACAATAACTCTTTAATCTACATTAAAACCATTAACTTAACAAATAAATAATATTAAACTCTATTGAACTATCACTAACAAACAAAATAAAATTATACTGTACTGAAATATCACAAACTAATAAACTATATAATGATCATAAATATCACTAACTAACGTATTGAGATTTAAATCGTCAATGTGTATAAAGACTTTAAATAAAAAAATTAAAAATTAAAAAAATAGACAAACAGACATATTTTGTACCGCCATGTAAATATCGACCGTCTCTATAAAAATATCCTATGATCTAACCCCTACGGTGAACACTGTAAAACTAAAAAAAATAGAAACAATTCAAAAATAATAATAATTTTGTCACTTAACATCGCTAAAAGTGCAACACCAAGCTATCAAACGCATATGCCCCCCAAAATAGTACCAATCTGTCATTTCATTCGGCCAAAAATGAGGCCCTACCATTAGACAATCGCCGAATAAAAATAATAATATGGCTCTCAAACTATGGAGACACTAAAACATGAATTGTTTTTGGTTCAACAATGCTCAACAGAAATAACAAAACAATAAGGAAACATATTAGGTGTTGCGGCATCTGTAACAACCAGCTGTATAAAAATATCATACCAAGTAACCCCTCAGGTGGACACCTTTCAAAACAAAAAATAAAAACTCTCCAAAAAGGCATTTGTATCACAAAAAGGTGTAATAGCAAGCGATCAAAAAGTCATATGCACCACAAAATAAAGGTTTAATAAGAATTGCAAATAATGTATATATATTTTTTTTTCCAACAGTACTAGACATGGAAGGCCAAAGTGGCAAAAATGCAGAAGGAGCACCGCCAGGATATGCGGGCCATTCAGGAGCGGATGAAGGCCATGGAGGAGAGGCACCGCCAGGCCATGAAGGGGGTGCAGGAGATGATCATGTTATTGGAAAAGTTGCCTTAAAATTATATTTTTTTCTAATAAGTTATATAAATCGTTTATACGGTTATAACGTGTATTTTGGTTTTTGTAATATTGCTTTGTTTTAGTGTAATAGCTCGGCCTAAATCAGCCAGAACTGACAGCAGCCGGTAAATACATGTCAAATACATATAGGGTCCATTCACACGTCTGTAAAATGGGTCCGCATCCGTTCCGCAATTTAGCGGAACGGTTACAGACCCATTGATTTTCAATTCCAGTCAGAAAAATTAGGCATTTACGGGATAAATAAGTAAGCGTTGCAAATATTTTGTAGAATATTCGTCATATATTTGCGAATTCGAGAATTCATGATTATTTTTTTGATTGCGAAAATCAGCAATGTAATATTCGCGTAATGCGCGCGCAATACCGGCGTGGGTCACTTTTGCTACATTTTCCAAGCTGCTAGAAGTTTCCTGAGACTGGAGAAAATGGTTGGCCCGGCAGAACGTTAAAAATGGCTTTATATGTAGAGGAGAGCGCTCCAGTACATTCATGATTGCGCTAATCGGCACTAATGATGCGAATATTTTGGCTCAATACGTGAAACTTCACATTTTAGCAGGTCTGACTACATATTACTGATTGGTGCCCTATGTATTGTTGTGACATCACAGCACTATGTCTGTAGCATGTATGTATGGACAGCAGAACCTATCACACTACCTAACACCCTGCACTGAAACCGATCAGCTTCACTATATCACTATCTAACCTACAATGACTATCTGTATTATATATATATATATAAGCTGGTATTAGGGATGAGCGAACTCGAACTGTATAGTTCGGGTTCGTACCGAATTTTGGGGTGTCCGTGACACGGACCCGAACCCGGACATTTTCGTAAAAGTCCGGGTTCGGGTTCGGTGTTCGTCGCTTTCTTCGCGCTTTTGGGACGCTTTCTTGGCGCTTTTTGAAAGGCTGCAAAGCAGCCAATCAACAAGCGTCATACTACTTGCCCCAAGAGGCCATCACAGCCATGCCTACTATTGGCATGGCTGTGATTGGCCAGAGCACCATGTGACCCAGCCTCTATTTAAGCTGGAGTCACATAGCGCCGCCCGTCACTCTGCTCTGATTAGCGTAGGGAGAGGTTGCGGCTGCGACAGTAGGGCGAGATTAGGCAGATTAACTCCTCCAAAGGACTTGATTAACTGATCGATCTGCAGCTGTGGATCATTGAGCTGCTGATCCTCAATTGCTCACTGTTTTTAGGCTGCCCAGACCGTTTGTCAGTCACATTTTTCTGGGGTGATCGGCGGCCATTTTGTGTCTTGTGGTGCGCCAGCACAAGCTGCGACCAAGTGCATTTAACCCTCAATGGTGTGGTTGTTTTTTGGCTAAAGCCTACATCAGGGTGAAGCTGTCACACCAAGTGCATTTAACCCTCAGTAGTGTGGTTGGTCAAGCTATCACACCAAGTGCATTTAACCAGCAATAGTCTGTTCATTTTTTGGCCATATACTAACTCAGGGGCAAGCTGCGCCCGTCACCAAGTGCATTTAACCCTCAGTAGTGTGGTTGGTCAAGCTGTGACACCAAGTGCATTTAACCAGCAATAGTCTGTTCATTTTTTGGCCATATACTACATCAGGGGCAAGCTGCGCCCATCACCAAGTGCATTTAACCAGCAATAGTGTGGTTATTTTTTGGCCATATCCCAGTCTAATTCTGTCACTAAATCCATACCGGTCACCCAGCGCCTAAATACTAGGCCTCAAATTTATATCCCGCTAAATCTCTCGTTACCGCTGTCCTGTTGTGGCTGGGAAAGTTATTTAGTGTCCGTCAAAGCACATTTTTTGTTCTGGGTTGAAATACAATTCCCAATTTAGCAATTTAAAAATTTAGTGGTTTCTGCTGTATCAGAGCTATTTGAAATCTATCCCTAAAAGGGTATATAATATTCAAGGTGCACATAGGGTCATTCAGAATAACTTCACACACCCGCTACTGTGCATTTCCAAGTCTAATTCTGTCACTAAACCCATACCTGTCACCCAGCGCCTAAATACTAGGCCTCAAATTCATATCCAGCTAAATCTGTCGTTAGTGCTGTAGCTGGGCGAGTTATTTAGTGTCCGTTCAAGCACATTTCTTGTTCTGGGTTGAAATACAATTCCCAATTTAGCAATTTCATAATTTAGTGGTTTCTGCTATATCAGAGCTATTTGAAATCTATCCCTAAAAGGGTATATAATATTCAAGGTGCACATTGGGTCATTCAGAATAACTTCACACACACCCGCTACTGTGTATTTCCAAGTCTAATTCTGTCACTAAACCCATACCTGTCACCCAGCGCCTAAATACTAGGCCTCAAATTCATATCCAGCTAAATCTGTCCTTAGTGCTGTAGCTGGGCGAGTTATTTAGTGTCCGTTCAAGCACATTTCTTGTTCTGGGTTGAAATACAATTCCCAATTTAGCAATTTCATAATTTAGTGGTTTCTGCTATATCAGAGCTATTTGAAATCTATCCCTAAAAGGGTATATAATATTCAAGGTGCACATTGGGTCATTCAGAATAACTTCACACACACCCGCTACTGTGTATTTCCAAGTCTAATTCTGTCACTAAACCCATACCTGTCACCCAGCGCCTAAATACTAGGCCTCAAATTTATATCCAGCTAAATCTGTCCTTAGTTCTGTAGCTGGGCGAGTTATTTAGTGTCCGTTCAAGCACATTTCTTGTTCTGGGTTTAAATACAATTCCCAATTTAACAATTTCATAATTTAGTGGTTTCTGCTATATCAGAGCTATTTGAAATCTATCCCTAAAAGGGTATATAATATTCAAGGTGCACATTGGGTCATTCAGAATAACTTCACACACACCCGCTACTGTGTATTTCCAAGTCTAATTCTGTCACTAAACCCATACCTGTCACCCAGCGCCTAAATACTAGGCCTCAAATTTATATCCTGCTAAATCTCTCGTTAACGCTGTCCTGTTGTGGCTGGGCAAGTTATTTAGTGTCCGTCAAAGCACATTTTTTGTTCTGGGTTGAAATACAATTCCCAATTTAGCAATTTCATAATTTAGTGGTTTCTGCTATATCAGAGCTATTTGAAATCTATCCCTAAAAGGGTATATAATATTCAAGGTGCACATTGGGTCATTCAGAATAACTTCACACACACCCGCTACTGTGTATTTCTAAGTCTAATTCTGTCACTAAACCCATACCTGTCACCCAGCGCCTAAATACTAGGCCTCAAATTTATATCCTGCTAAATCTCTCGTTAACGCTGTCCTGTTGTGGCTGGGAAAGTTATTTAGTGTCCGTCAAAGCACATTTTTTGTTCTGGGTTGAAATACAATTCCCAATTTAGCAATTTCATAATTTAGTGGTTTCTGCTATATCAGAGCTATTTGAAATCTATCCCTAAAAGGGTATATAATATTCAAGGTGCACATTGGGTCATTCAGAATAACTTCACACACACCCGCTACTGTGTATTTCCAAGTCTAATTCTGTCACTAAACCCATACCTGTCACCCAGCGCCTAAATACTAGGCCTCAAATTTATATCCTGCTAAATCTCTCGTTAACGCTGTCCTGTTGTGGCTGGGAAAGTTATTTAGTGTCCGTCAAAGCACATTTTTTGTTCTGGGTTGAAATACAATTCCCAATTTAGCAATTTCATAATTTAGTGGTTTCTGCTATATCAGAGCTATTTGAAATCTATCCCTAAAAGGGTATATAATATTCAAGGTGCACATTGGGTCATTCAGAATAACTTCACACACACCCGCTACTGTGTATTTCTAAGTCTAATTCTGTCACTAAACCCATACCTGTCACCCAGCGCCTAAATACTAGGCCTCAAATTCATATCCAGCTAAATCTGTCCTTAGTGCTGTAGCTGGGCGAGTTATTTAGTGTCCGTTCAAGCACATTTCTTGTTCTGGGTTGAAATACAATTCCCAATTTAGCAATTTCATAATTTAGTGGTTTCTGCTATATCAGAGCTATTTGAAATCTATCCCTAAAAGGGTATATAATATTCAAGGTGCACATTGGGTCATTCAGAATAACTTCACACACACGCTTCTGTGCATTTCCAAGTCTAATTCTGTCACTAAATCCATACCGGTCACCCAGCGCCTAAATACTAGGCCTCAAATTTATATCCCGCTGAATTTGAATACAATACATTGGGCCAAATAATATATTTGTTGTTGTGGTGAACCATAACAATGAGAAAAACATCTAGTAAGGGACGCGGACGTGGACATGGTCGTGGTGGTGTTAGTGGACCCTCTGGTGCTGGGAGAGGACGTGGCCGTTCTGCCACATCCACACGTCCTAGTGTACCAACTACCTCAGGTCCCAGTAGCCGCCAGAATTTACAGCGATATATGGTGGGGCCCAATGCCGTTCTAAGGATGGTAAGGCCTGAGCAGGTACAGGCATTAGTCAATTGGGTGGCCGACAGTGGATCCAGCACGTTCACATTATCTCCCACCCAGTCTTCTGCAGAAAGCGCACAGATGGCGCCTGAAAACCAACCCCATCAGTCTGTCACATCACCCCCATGCATACCAGGGAAACTGTCTCAGCCTCAAGTTATGCAGCAGTCTCTTATGCTGTTTGAAGACTCCGCTGGCAGGGTTTCCCAAGGGCATCCACCTAGCCCTTCCCCAGCGGTGAAAGACATAGAATGCACTGACGCACAACCACTTATGTTTCCTGATGATGAGGACATGGGAATACCACCTCAGCATGTCTCTGATGATGACGAAACACAGGTGCCAACTGCTGCGTCTTTCTGCAGTGTGCAGACTGAACAGGAGGTCAGGGATCAAGACTGGGTGGAAGACGATGCAGGGGACGATGAGGTCCTAGACCCCACATGGAATGAAGGTCGTGCCACTGACTTTCACAGTTCGGAGGAAGAGGCAGTGGTGAGACCGAGCCAACAGCGTAGCAAAAGAGGGAGCAGTGGGCAAAAGCAGAACACCCGCCGCCAAGAGACTCCGCCTGCTACTGACCGCCGCCATCTGGGACCGAGCACCCCAAAGGCAGCTTCAAGGAGTTCCCTGGCATGGCACTTCTTCAAACAATGTGCTGACGACAAGACCCGAGTGGTTTGCACGCTGTGCCATCAGAGCCTGAAGCGAGGCATTAACGTTCTGAACCTGAGCACAACCTGCATGACCAGGCACCTGCATGCAAAGCATGAACTGCAGTGGAGTAAACACCTTAAAACCAAGGAAGTCACTCAGGCTCCCCCTGCTACCTCTTCTGCTGCTGCCGCCTCGGCCTATTCTGCTGCTGCCGCCTCGGCCTCTTCCTCCGCCTCTGGAGGAACGTTGGCACCTGCCGCCCAGCAAACAGGGGATGTACCACCAACACCACCACCACCACCACCTCCGTCACCAAGCGTCTCAACCATGTCACACGCCAGCGTTCAGCTCTCCATCTCACAAACATTTGATAGAAAGCGTAAATTCCCACCTAGCCACCCTCGATCCCTGGCCCTGAATGCCAGCATTTCTAAACTACTGGCCTATGAAATGCTGTCATTTAGGCTGGTGGACACAGACAGCTTCAAACAGCTCATGTCGCTTGCTGTCCCACAGTATGTTGTTCCCAGCCGGCACTACTTCTCCAAGAGAGCCGTGCCTTCCCTGCACAACCAAGTATCCCATAAAATCAAGTGTGCACTGCGCAACGCCATCTGTAGCAAGGTCCACCTAACCACAGATACGTGGACCAGTAAGCACGGCCAGGGACGCTATATCTCCCTAACTGCACACTGGGTAAATGTAGTGGCAGCTGGGCCCCAGGCGGAGAGCTGTTTGGCGCACGTCCTTCCGCCGCCAAGGATCGCAGGGCAACATTCTTTGCCTCCTGTTGCCACCTCCTCCTTCTCGGCTTCCTCCTCCTCTTCTTCCACCTGCTCATCCAGTCAGCCACACACCTTCACCACCAACTTCAGCACAGCCCGGGGTAAACGTCAGCAGGCCATTCTGAAACTCATATGTTTGGGGGACAGGCCCCACACCGCACAGGAGTTGTGGCGGGGTATTGAACAACAGACCGACGAGTGGTTGCTGCCGGTGAGCCTCAAGCCCGGCCTGGTGGTGTGTGATAATGGGCGAAATCTCGTTGCAGCTCTGGGACTAGCCAATTTGACGCACATCCCTTGCTTGGCGCATGTGCTGAATTTGGTGGTGCAGAAGTTCATTCACAACTACCCCGACATGTCAGAGCTGCTGCATAAAGTGCGGGCCGTCTGTTCGCACTTCCGGCGTTCACATCCTGCTGCTGCTCGCCTGTCTGCGCTACAGCGTAACTTCGGCCTTCCCGCTCACCGCCTCATATGCGACGTGCCCACCAGGTGGAACTCCACCTTGCACATGCTGGACAGACTGTGCGAGCAGCAGCAGGCCATAGTGGAGTTTCAGCTGCAGCACGCACGGGTCAGTCGCACTACAGAACAGCACCACTTCACCACCAATGACTGGGCCTCCATGCGAGACCTGTGTGCCCTGTTGCGCTGTTTCGAGTACTCCACCAACATGGCCAGTGGCGATGACACCGTTATCAGCGTTACAATACCACTTCTATGTCTCCTTGAGAAAACACTTAGGGCGATGATGGAAGAGGAGGTGGCCCAGGAGGAGGAGGAGGAGTAGGAAGAGGGGTCATTTTTAGCACCTTCAGGCCAGTCTCTTCGAAGTGACTCAGAGGGAGGTTTTTGGCAACAGCAGAGGCCAGGTACAAATGTGGCCAGCCAGGGCCCACTACTGGAGGACGAGGAGGACGAGGATGAGGAGGAGGTGGAGGAGGATGAGGATGAAGCATGGTCACAGCGGGGTGGCACCCAACGCAGCTCGGGTCCATCACTGGTGCGTGGCTGGGGGGAAAGGCAGGACGATGACGATACGCCTCCCACAGAGGACAGCTTGTCCTTACCCCTGGGCAGCCTGGCACACATGAGCGACTACATGCTGCAGTGCCTGCGCAACGACAGCAGAGTTGCCCACATTTTAACCTGTGCGGACTACTGGGTTGCCACCCTGCTGGATCCACGCTACAAAGACAATGTGCCCACCTTACTTCCTGCACTGGAGCGTGATAGGAAGATGCGCGAGTACAAGCGCACGTTGGTAGACGCGCTACTGAGAGCATTCCCAAATGTCACAGGGGAACAAGTGGAAGCCCAAGGCCAAGGCAGAGGAGGAGCAAGAGGTCGCCAAGGCAGCTGTGTCACGGCCAGCTCCTCTGAGGGCAGGGTTAGCATGGCAGAGATGTGGAAAACTTTTGTCAACACGCCACAGCTAACTGCACCACCACCTGATACGCAACGTGTTAGCAGGAGGCAACATTTCACTAACATGGTGGAACAGTACGTGTGCACACCCCTCCACGTACTGACTGATGGTTCGGCCCCATTCAACTTCTGGGTCTCTAAATTGTCCACGTGGCCAGAGCTAGCCTTTTATGCCTTGGAGGTGCTGGCCTGCCCGGCAGCCAGCGTTTTGTCTGAACGTGTATTCAGCACGGCAGGGGGCGTCATTACAGACAAACGCAGCCGCCTGTCTACAGCCAATGTGGACAAGCTGACGTTCATAAAAATGAACCAGGCATGGATCCCACAGGACCTGTCCGTCCCTTGTCCAGATTAGACATTAACTACCTCCCCATAACCATATATTATTGGACTCCAGGGCACTTCCTCATTCAATCCTATTTTTATTTTCATTTTACCATTATATTGCGAGGCTACCCAAAGTTGAATGAACCTCTCCTCTGCCTGTGTGCTAGGCCTAAATATATGCCAATGGACTGTTGCAGTGGTGGCTGACATGAAGCCTGATTCTCTGCTATGACATGCAGACTAATTCTCTGCTGACATGAAGCCAGATTGTCTGTTACGGGACCTCTCTCCTCTGCCTGGGTGCTGGGCCTAAATTTATGACAATGGACTGTTGCAGTGGTGGCTGACGTGAAGCCTGATTCTCTGCTATGACATGCAGACTGATTCTCTGCTGACATGAAGCCAGATTGTCTGTTACGGGACCTCTCTGCTCTGCCTGTGTGCTAGGCCTAAATATATGCCAATGGACTGTTGCAGTGGTGGGTGACGTGAAGCCTCATTCTCTGCTATGACATGCAGACTGATTCTCTGCTGACATGAAGCCAGATCGTCTGTTACGGGACCTCTCTGCTCTGCCTGTGTGCTAGGCCTAAATATATGCCAATGGACTGTTGCAGTGGTGGGTGACGTGAAGCCTCATTCTCTGCTATGACATGCAGACTGATTCTCTGCTGTCATGAAGCCAGATTGTCTGTTACGGGACCTCTCTGCTCTGCCTGTGTGCTAGGCCTAAATATATGCCAATGGACTGTTGCAGTGGTGGGTGACGTGAAGCCTCATTCTCTGCTATGACATGCAGACTGATTCTCTGCTGACATGAAGCCAGATTGTCTGTTACGGGACCTCTCTCCTCTGCCTGTGTGCTAGGCCTAAATATATGCCAATGGACTGTTGCAGTGGTGGGTGACGTGAAGCCTCATTCTCTGCTATGACATGCAGACTGATTCTCTGCTGACATGAAGCCAGATCGTCTGTTACGGGACCTCTCTGCTCTGCCTGTGTGCTAGGCCTAAATATATGCCAATGGACTGTTGCAGTGGTGGGTGACGTGAAGCCTCATTCTCTGCTATGACATGCAGACTGATTCTCTGCTGACATGAAGCCAGATTGTCTGTTACGGGACCTCTCTCCTCTGCCTGTGTGCTAGGCCTAAATATATGCCAATGGACTGTTGCAGTGGTGGGTGACGTGAAGCCTCATTCTCTGCTATGACATGCAGACTGATTCTCTGCTGACATGAAGCCAGATTGTCTGTTACGGGACCTCTCTCCTCTGCCTGTGTGCTAGGCCTAAATATATGCCAATGGACTGTTGCAGTGGTGGCTGACGTGAAGCCTCATTCTCTGCTATGACATGCAGACTAATTCTCTGCTGACATGAAGCCAGATTGTCTGTTACGGGACCTCTCTCCTCTGCCTGTGTGTGTGCTGGGCCTAAATATATGCCAATGGACTGTTGCAGTGGTGGCTGACGTGAAGCCTGATTCTCTGCTATGACATGCAGACTGATTCTCTGCTGACATGAAGCCAGATTGTCTGTTACGGGACCTCTCTCCTCTGCCTGTGTGCTAGGCCTAAATATATGCCAATGGACTGTTGCAGTGGTGGCTGACGTGAAGCCTCATTCTCTGCTATGACATGCAGACTAATTCTCTGCTGACATGAAGACAGATTGTCTGTTACGGGACCTCTCTCCTCTGCCTGGGTGCTGGGCCTAAATTTATGACAATGGACTGTTGCAGTGGTGGCTGACGTGAAGCCTGATTCTCTGCTATGACATGCAGACTGATTCTCTGCTGACATGAAGCCAGATTGTCTGTTACGGGACCTCCCTCCTCTGCCTGGGTGCTGGGCCTAAATATATGCCAATGGACTGTTCCAGTGGTGGCTGACGTGAAGCCTCATTCTCTGCTATGACATGCAGACTAATTCTCTGCTGACATGAAGACAGATTCTCTGTTACGGGACCTCCCTCCTCTGCCTGGGTGCTGGGCCTAAATATATGCCAATGGACTGTTGCAGTGGTGGGTGACGTGAAGCCTCATTCTCTGCTATGACATGCAGACTGATTCTCTGCTGACATGAAGCCAGATCGTCTGTTACGGGACCTCTCTGCTCTGCCTGTGTGCTAGGCCTAAATATATGCCAATGGACTGTTGCAGTGGTGGGTGACGTGAAGCCTCATTCTCTGCTATGACATGCAGACTGATTCTCTGCTGTCATGAAGCCAGATTGTCTGTTACGGGACCTCTCTGCTCTGCCTGTGTGCTAGGCCTAAATATATGCCAATGGACTGTTGCAGTGGTGGGTGACGTGAAGCCTCATTCTCTGCTATGACATGCAGACTGATTCTCTGCTGACATGAAGCCAGATTGTCTGTTACGGGACCTCTCTCCTCTGCCTGTGTGCTAGGCCTAAATATATGCCAATGGACTGTTGCAGTGGTGGCTGACGTGAAGCCTCATTCTCTGCTATGACATGCAGACTGATTCTCTGCTGACATGAAGCCAGATCGTCTGTTACGGGACCTCTCTGCTCTGCCTGTGTGCTAGGCCTAAATATATGCCAATGGACTGTTGCAGTGGTGGGTGACGTGAAGCCTCATTCTCTGCTATGACATGCAGACTGATTCTCTGCTGACATGAAGCCAGATTGTCTGTTACGGGACCTCTCTCCTCTGCCTGTGTGCTAGGCCTAAATATATGCCAATGGACTGTTGCAGTGGTGGCTGACGTGAAGCCTCATTCTCTGCTATGACATGCAGACTAATTCTCTGCTGACATGAAGCCAGATTGTCTGTTACGGGACCTCTCTCCTCTGCCTGGGTGCTGGGCCTAAATTTATGACAATGGACTGTTGCAGTGGTGGCTGACGTGAAGCCTGATTCTCTGCTATGACATGCAGACTGATTCTCTGCTGACATGAAGCCAGATCCTCTGTTACGGGACCTCTCTCCTCTGCCTGTGTGTGTGCTGGGCCTAAATATATGCCAATGGACTGTTGCAGTGGTGGCTGACGTGAAGCCTCATTCTCTGCTATGACATGCAGACTGATTCTCTGCTGACATGAAGCCAGATTCTCTGTTACGGGACCTCTCTCCTCTGCCTGGGTGCTGGGCCTAAATATATGCCAATGGACTGTTGCAGTGGTGGGTGACGTGAAGCCTCATTCTCTGCTATGACATGCAGACTAATTCTCTGCTGACATGAAGACAGATTCTCTGTTACGGGACCTCCCTCCTCTGCCTGGGTGCTGGGCCTAAATATATGCCAATGGACTGTTGCAGTGGTGGCTGACGTGAAGCCTCATTCTCTGCTATGACATGCAGACTAATTCTCTGCTGACATGAAGACAGATTCTCTGTTACGGGACCTCCCTCCTCTGCCTGGGTGCTGGGCCTAAATATATGCCAATGGACTGTTGCAGTGGTGGCTGACGTGAAGCCTCATTCTCTGCTATGACATGCAGACTGATTCTCTGCTGACATGAAGCCAGATTCTCTGTTACGGGACCTCTCTCCTCTGCCTGTGTGTGTGCTGGGCCTAAATATATGCCAATGGACTGTTGCAGTGGTGGCTGACGTGAAGCCTCATTCTCTGCTATGACATGCAGACTAATTCTCTGCTGACATGAAGACAGATTCTCTGTTACGGGACCTCCCTCCTCTGCCTGGGTGCTGGGCCTAAATATATGCCAATGGACTGTTGCAGTGGTGGCTGACGTGAAGCCTCATTCTCTGCTATGACATGCAGACTAATTCTCTGCTGACATGAAGACAGATTCTCTGTTACGGGACCTCCCTCCTCTGCCTGGGTGCTGGGCCTAAATATATGCCAATGGACTGTTGCAGTGGTGGCTGACGTGAAGCCTCATTCTCTGCTATGACATGCAGACTGATTCTCTGCTGACATGAAGCCAGATTCTCTGTTACGGGACCTCTCTCCTCTGCCTGTGTGTGTGCTGGGCCTAAATATATGCCAATGGACTGTTGCAGTGGTGGCTGACGTGAAGCCTCATTCTCTGCTATGACATGCAGACTAATTCTCTGCTGACATGAAGACAGATTCTCTGTTACGGGACCTCCCTCCTCTGCCTGGGTGCTGGGCCTAAATATATGCCAATGGACTGTTGCAGTGGTGGCTGACGTGAAGCCTCATTCTCTGCTATGATATGAAGACTAATTCTCTGCTGACATGAAGACAGATTCTCTGTTACGGGACCTCTCTCCTCTGCCTGGGTGCCGGGGCCTAAATATCTGAGAATGGACTGTTCCAGTGGTGGGTGACGGGAAGCCAGATTCTCTGCTATGGAACCTCTCTCCAATTGATTTTGGTTAATTTTTATTTATTTAATTTTTATTTTAATTCATTTCCCTATCCACATTTGTTTGCAGGGGATTTACCTACATGTTGCTGCCTTTTGCAGCCCTCTAGCTCTTTCCTGGGCTGTTTTACAGCCTTTTTAGTGCCGAAAAGTTCGGGTCCCCATTGACTTCAATGGGGTTCGGGTCCGGGACGAAGTTCGGATCGGGTTCGGATCCCGAACCCGAACATTTCCGGGATGTTCGGCCGAACTTCTCGAACCCGAACATCCAGGTGTTCGCTCAACTCTAGCTGGTATAAGACATGACAGAAAAGTAACCGAGTCTCTCGAGGAACACAAAAGGAATTTCAACCTACCATAGACTCCCTAAAGACGATGCATCTAAGGGTACTTTCACACTAGCGTTATTCTTTTCCGGCGCTGTGTTCCGTCCTAGAGACTCAATACCGGAAAAGAACTGATCAGTTTTATCCTAATGGTTTCTGAATGGAGAGCAATCCGTTCAGGATGCAACAGTTCAGTCCCTTTTACGTTTTTTGGACGGAGAAAATACTGCAGCATGCTGCAGTTTTATCTTTGGCCAAAGATACTGGACACTTGCCGCAATGCCGGCATTAATTTACATTGTTCCAGCAAAACGGATCCGGCATGCGCAGACCTTTTAAAAAAATATATATATATTATACGCGATACGTTTTTCCAGGTGACTCCAGAGAGACGGATCCAGTATTGCAATGCATTTGTCAGACGGATCCGCATCCGGATCCGTCTGAAAAATGCCATCAGTTTGCGTCCGGATTGCCGGATCCGGTTGGCAGTTTCGGCGACGGAAAACTGCCTGCCGGAATCCTCTGCCGCAAGTGTGAAAGTACCCTAAGTCTTTAATCAGAGCCGAAGTAAGAAGCAGGTATTACTGTTAGTAAGTGTATTATATAGGGGATGCATGTCTTGAGTCCACAATGGATACAGTAGCTGCCACCTGGCCTTGTGCTGCCTGGCATAGTGCCTCCGCTGTATGCCAGTCTGCGCAGTGGGTACAGTTGTGCCAGCTGCTTTACTCAGCCACCAATGGGAATTCTTTCACCTGCTGTTCCTGTCTAATCTCCACCAGCTGCTAATAATGATAGCACAGTAAACCTTTTATTAACATAAATCTTAATAATCTGAAGTACAGGGCAGGCATGCTGACGACCGGCCCTCGAATCCCAAATCTTCTTCAGCTGCCTATTCGGTAAAACCAAGAACAATCCTTCTGTACGGAGATTAAATGCTCAGCTTTCTGCAAAAAATAAAGAAATCTAAATTCACAATTTTGAAAATTACACATTTTATTATATTCCATAACATTCCCAGGTTATACCAGCATGCTCCATATCCCTGTATACAAGAAGACGTATAACTTATACCAGCTGTACATATATAATTATATACAGGAGATACTCAGGTTATACCAGCATGGTCCATATCACTATATACAAGAAGATGTAAAACTTATACCAGCTGTACATATATAATTATATACAGGAGATACCCAGGTTATACCAGCATGGTCCATATCACTATATACAGAAGATATATAACGTATACCAGCAGTACATATAGAATTATATACAGGAGAGGCCCAGGTTATACCAGTATGGTCCATATCGCTAGGGATAGACGAACATCGGCCAGGCGTTTTCAACGACTAAATATAATGCATTTCAATGGGTTAAAGATATTCACCTATTCTGCCGGAAACTAAAATGGTATAAATTCTACAAAAATAATGACATCACTGAGAGTATCAAATTAGGGATCCCGATAGAGGATCTTCCAGGCACGAGGATATTGGCAGAGTTATTAGATGAGGGTGAGAGGGACAGGGTTTTTTGCGAAACTGAAACCCAAAAGTAAAAAATCCCTTCACGCCAAGAAAGTAACACCATAGATTTGTTCCTGGAAATTGTCACAAAGGAGATTGAGAAGTTGGGACACAACCTGATCAGGGTGCAAACCTAAGCAAGTCTGAATTCAAGGCTATGATTGCATTTGAATCTGATGACATCATCATAAAACCTTCCGATAAAGATGGGAATCTTGTTATCCTAAATCACTGTCTATATTTAGACATGTGTAACCAGATCTTGAGTGATAGACGTTCCTACACCAAATTGAAAGGTAGTCCCACTAGTGAATTTCTACATAAGTTAGAACTTATCTTGGTGAAAGCTTTAAATACTAGACTGATCTCTGAAGATGAGATGAACTTCATGTTCAATGAGAAATCAAAAACTCCCACATTCTATTCTCTGCCAAAAGTGCATAAGAACCTCACTCCCCTTTAAGGATGAGCTATAGTGTCTGGTATTGGATCCATTAGTCACAATGTAGGAATATATATTGATAAGGTCCTGAGAGATTTTGTTACTGCTCTCCCTTCGTACATCAGGGATACCTCTGACTTAATAAAAAAATTGGATGGCCTGATGGTGGAGGACAACACCTTACTTGCCTCTATTGACGTGGAGGCCCTTTATAGCAATATCCCTCAGGACAAAGAACTCAAAGCAGTACAATATTTTCTAAAAACTAGAGGTACACATTGCATCCCTCACAAAGATCTCATATTTTACGACTTCTTGAGTATGTTCTCAAACATAACTATTTCCTCTTCAACTCCGGGTACCTCCACCAGCTCAGGGGCACTGCTATGGGCAGTGCCTATGCGCCTACATATGCAAATCTGTTCCTGGGCTCGTGGGAGGACACCTTGGTGTTCACGGAAGACAACAAGAGGACATTTTTCATCAGTTTCTGGGGTCGCTTCATAGATGATGTTTTTATCCTGGAATTTATAGAGGAGATAAATACAAATGATATTGGGATGCATTTTACCTCAGAAATTAATGAACAACATATGGCCTTTCTTGATCTTGATATCCACCTTGAACATGGCCAGATATGTACTCAAACATATAGAAAACCTACTGCGACAAATAGTCTCCTCATATGGGATAGTCATCACTCCCTAAGTCTTAGATGTGGTATACCTAAGGGGCAATACCTACGAGTACGTAGAAATTGTACAAGAGGAGATGACTTCCTCCGTCAGGCTAGAGAATTACAGGGCAGATTTACATGAAGAGGTTATCCTCCAAAAGTACTCCATAATGCCTTCAAAAATGCCCTAAAAAGAGACAGGGTCACTCTCCTAGATCCACAACTAGATATTATTATTATTTGTAATTAACCGCTTCAACCCCGGGCCTGTTTTCACCTTCCTGCCCAGACCATTTTTTGCAAATCTGACATGTGTCACTTTATGTGGTAGTAGCTTTGGAACACTTTTACTTATCAAAGCCATTCTGAGAATGTTTTCTCGTGACACATTGTACTTCATGATAGTCAGAAACTTGAGTCAATATATTTCACCTTTATTTGTAAAAAAAAATCAAAAATTTACCAAAAATGTTGAAAAATTCCCAAATTTTCAAATTTCAATTTCTCTACTTTTATAATAGATAGTGATAATATTTATTACTTTACATTTCCCATATGTCTACTTCATGTTTGGATCATTTTTAAAATGAAATTTTATTTTTTGGGGGATGTTAGAAGGCTTAGAAGTTTGGAAGCAAATCTTAAAATTTCTTGTAAAATTTCCAAAACCCACTTTTTAAGGACCAGTTCAGGTCTGAAGTCACTTTGTGAGGCTTACATAATATAAACCACCCAAAAATGACCCCATTTTAGAAACTACACCCTCAAGGTATACAAAACTGATTTTACATACTTTGTTAACATTTTAGGTGTTCCACAAAAATTAGTGGAAAATGTAGATGAAATTTCAGAATTTCACTTTTTTGGCAAATTTTATATTTTAATCAATTTTTTCCAGTAGCAAAGCAAGGGTTAACAGCCAAATAAAACTCAATATTTATTACCCTGATTCTTCAGTTTACAGAAACTCCCCACATATGATCCTAAACTGCTGTACGGGCACACGGCAGGGCGCAGTAGGAAAGGAACGCCATATGGTTTTTGGAAGGCAGATTTAGCTCAACTGGTTTTTATATGTCATGTCCCATTTGAAGCCCCCGTGATGCACCCCTACAGTAGAAACTCAAAAACGTGACCACATTTTGGAAACTGCGGGATAAGGTACCAGTTTTATTGGTACTATTTTGGGGTACATATGATTTTTAATTGCTCTATATTACGTTTTTTGTGAGGCAAGGTAACCAAAAATTGATGTTATGGCACCTTTTTTATTAAAAAAAAATTCATCTGACAGGTTAGATCATGCGCTATTTTTATAGAGCAGGTTGTTACGGTTGCAATGATATCAAATATGTCTACTTCTTATGATGTTTGTTTCAGTTTTACATAATAAAGCATTTTTGAAAACAAAAATTTGGTTTTTATATCTCCATTTTCTAAACGCCATATTTGTTTTATTTTTCTGCCGATCGTCTTGTGCAGGGGCTCATTTTTTGCAGGAAGAGTTGATGTTTTTATTGGTACCATTTTTGGGTACATATGATATTTTGATCATTCATTATTACACTTTATGGGGCAAGGTGACCAAAAAATTTTTGTTTTGGCACAGTTTTTATTTATTTATTTTTACAGCGTTTGCCTAATATGTCTACTTTTTCTTATTTATTTAAGTTTTACACAATAATAGCATCTTTGAAACCGAAATAATGATGTTTTAGTGTATCCATAGTCTGAGAGCCATATTTTTTTTATTCGATTCTCTTAGGTAGGGTCTCATTTTTTGCGGGATGAGGTGACGGTCTGATTGGTACTATTTTAGGGGTTATACGCCTTTTTGATCACTTGCTGTTGCAATTTGTGTGATGTAATGTAACAAAAATTGCTTTTTTTTACACAGTTTTTATTTTTATTTTTTTACGCTGTTCATCTGAGGGGTTAGGTCATGTGATATTTTTATAGAGTGGGTTGTTACGTACGTGGCGATACCTAATATGTATTTTTTTTATGTATTTCACTTTAGCACAATACTAGCAGTTTTGAAATAAAAAAATTATGTTTTAGTGTCTCCATGTTCTGAGAGCTATAGTTTTTAAATTTTTTGGGCGATTGTCTTGGGTAGGGGCTCATTTTTTGCACGATGAGGTGACTGTTTTATTGATACAATTTTGTTGGACATATGCCTTTTTGATCGCTTGGTGTTGCACTTTTTGAGATGTAAGGTGACAAAAATTGAGTTTTTTTTATTTTATTTTTTTATGGTGTTTATGGGACCGGGTGTATCATGTGATATATTTATAGAGACTGTCATTACGGACGCGGCAATACCTAATATGTGTGTGTGGGTTTTTTCATTTTTTTTATTATAAAATATGGGGAAAGGGGCGATTTTTTTTCTTTTTTTTACTTTATTAATTTATTACTTTATTAATTTTATTAAAAACACTTTTTTAAAACTTTTTTTTCTTTACTTTATTTCTGATGTTCACTTTTGGGGGTCTGATCCCTTCGCCTGTTCGTGTATGACATTGAGTCATACACTAACAGGTTGCCTAGGAGACCCAGCCTGAGGCTGGATCTCCTCGTCACCCGTAGAAGGCAGGTCCTGATGCCGTGCAAGGGATTGGACAGCCTCTGCATGGTATCGGGCTGCCTTCTGACACATCGAGTCCCCGCCACAGCAGTGCTGGGACACGATGGGCTCCTTAACCCGCCGCAAACCACTTCTATGTTGCAGTCAGCGTGGACCGCGGCATAGAAGGGGTTAATCCGCCGGCATCGGCTTTTACAGCAATGCCGGCGGATACAGCAGGGGCCCGGCTACTAGGGAATGCCGGGCCCCTGCAGTGATCGTGCGCGCACCGCTCCAGGGCCCGCCCAATCACCATGACGTACTATTACACCAAATTGCGGGAACTCAGTGGTTTCCATGACGTAGTCCACACAAAAAATTTATGACATCCGCGATTATGCCAATTGCAAAAGCATGGGATTAGTCTATCTATGAACATGTCCAATGCAATACGTGGGAAAAACCATGAGAGAGCTAAGGGGACGGATAGGGGAACATCTACCGTTAGGTCCATAAATATTGGGACATCGACACAATTCTAACATTTTTGGCTCTATACACCACCACAATGGATTTGAAATGAAACGAACAAGATGTGCTTTACCTGCAGACTGTCAGCTTTAGGCCTCATGCACACGCCCGTGCCGTTTTTTGCGGTCCGCAAACCGCAAAAAAACTGAAGCCGCCCGTGTTGCCTTCCACAATTTGCGGACTGGAACGGGCACCGGCAATATAAATGCCTATTCTTGTTTGCAATGGGGCCGCGGAACGGAGCCACGGATGCAGACAGCACACGGAGTGCTGTCCACATCTTTTGCAGCCCCATTGAAAAGAATGGGTCCGCATCCGAGCCGCCAAAACGTCATCTCGGATGCGGACCCAAACAACAGTCGTGTGCATAAAGCCTTAATTTGAGGGTATTTACATTCAAATCAGGTGAGCTGTGTATGAATTACAACAGTTTGCATATGGGCCTCCTACTTGTTAAGGAACCAAAAGTAATGGGACAGTTGGCTTCTTAGTTGTTCCATGGCCAGGTGTGTGTTATTCCCTCATTATCCCAAATACCTAATGCCGCTGTATATACATAAGACAAGGACCATTCTTTGTTCTGGGTGCTGGCGGATATGTGTGGGCTGGCATGAGGAAATTCTATTACATGTGGTCGTCATAGGTGTTAAATTCCTTTGAGATCCATGTGCGCCACTCAACCAACTCTGATGCGCTCTTTGAGGTAATTGCACGCACCTTCTCCAACTTCCCACTTAGGCTCCGGACTGGTGCACCTGCCCGACCCCTACCACCCCTACGGAACGGCCTGCCTCTTCCTTTGCCTGTCATTTTCAAAATTACCCTGTGCCAAAGTCCCTAGAGAAGAGCAGTATTTGTGGAAGCAGGTATATCAAACCCCTTAATCAGTATTTTGTGGAAGCAGATATCTCTCAGGCCTCAATCAGTATTCGGTGGAAGCTGGTATATCAAACCCCTTACTCAGTATTTTGTGAAAGCAGGTATATAGAACACCTGAATCAATATTTGGTGGAAGCAGGTATATCGCACTCCTCAATCTGTATTTCTGTGAAGCAGGTATATCAAACCCCTTAATCAGTATTTTGTGGAAGCAGATATATAGAACCCCATAATCAGTATTTTGTAGAAGCAGGTATATCGCACCCCTCAATAAGTGATTTGTGAAAACAAGTATATAGAACCCCATAATCCATATTTGGTGGAAGCAGGTATATTGCACCCCTCAATCAGTATTTTGTGGAAGCAGGTATATCAAACCCCTTAATCAGTATTTTGCGGAAGCAGGTATATCGCACCCCTCAATCAGTTTTTTTTTTGGGCAACAGGTATATAACACCAGTTGCAATTAGTTATTCCAATAGCGTTTGGCACTCTATATAGCTGCAGTATTGCAGCAGAACCGCACACAACTGCTGCACAATACAAATGCACTATAATATACTTTCTATGTTAGAAAGTGTATTATAAGTATATCACACCCCTTAGTATATCACACCTATCGATAGCACACCTATAGCAGTCCTTAAAAGGACTTTTGTATACCTATTAGCTAGAGTTTGGTGTCCCTAACAGCCTGTCCCTGCTCCACACAGCAACCTCTCCCTACACTGGCAAAACACTGAATGTAAAATGGCTGCCAGATCATGTTCGTTTATAGTGTGGGGGGGGGGGGGGTGTCCATCTGCTGAAACGTCCCAATTGGCTGTCCTGTCCCACCTGATGGATGTGTACATATACAATTATATACAGGAGATGACCAGCGTGCTCCATATCACTGTATACAAAAATATGTATAATGTATACCAGCTGTACATATATAATTATATACAGGAGATGCCCAGGTTATACCAACATCTCATGTTGTCCTATGTAGGTTTCTATGATTGGCCATCATGTAGCAGACTTTAGAAAATGGACATGTTATGGGCTTCTTAGTGTTTTCACAAGTTCTACCCTTTAATTAAACACATTTGGTATTTGTCGGAGGTGTTGACCTTTTACAGATGTCTTAAGCCTTTCACAGGTAATGGCAACGCAGGTGAAATATCGATAATTCTTGATACTGGACTTCTTTAAGATGCATCAGGTGCAGGTCTCCAGAACTCTGTCTGCCACCTCAACCTTTCTCCTCCATCTGGTTTCTGACAGATATGACAGGGAGAATTGATAGGTCAATTTTCAAGCAATATAATATTGATTGCTTTTTATGGAAAAGATGGAAAAATTACAGATTTTTTGTATAACTGTTCCATTAAATAAATGTTCTCAAACTTGGACTCGAGTCTGGACTTTAACCCTTTAAAGGACCTCTTGACATGTCTGCTTTAGTAAAAACTTACATCTACCATACAGTAGCAATTCTAAGGTGTATTTCCTTAGGACTCTATGTTGTGTCGTTGCTCTCCTGACATTGCCAATAAGCACTGACTGGCATGCCCTTGAACAAGGGGAATAGTAACCCCCAATTAGCAATTTATTTTATATTTCTGGAAAAAATAACAGTGAAATGGCAGGATTTTAAGAAAAAGTTACCCCAAAATTGTTATTTTCTGAAGAAAAATTTACAAATAACACATCATGAGATGGGACAGGTCATTTTATATGCATAAAAGGGGGTGAGGGAGGTTGATCAAGATCATAGTAGGCTGCTGATGGTGCAGTACCCCAGTACAGGGGGTATCTGCAAATGTTGTGTATGTTATGTAATGTAAACCCAGCATGGTCTGTTATTGTTGGCAGGAACAGTGTTAATCATCCTGTTCCACCCCCCTTAAGAGGGGCAGGAGTGGGCTGGTTCTAGTTCCTGAACAGGGAGAGTCTAGACTAGCATGTGAGGAGGGATGAAGAAAGTACATGTGCTCCTTCTCCAGAGACTAAGCAATGTCTTTGAAAGTTACTGCTTCTGCTACAGCAAGACAGAGAGAAAGAAAGAAGAACTTAGAATATGCATGGCCAAGCATAGAAGTTAGCAAGGTAACCTGCAACTACAGCTATACAGACTTTGCTGCTTGTAAGGGATTACAGTGTCGGTCACACTTAACCACATCTTGGCTAGACGTTTCTCTAAACACCTCTATCCCACTGTTGACACCACAGCCATAATTGCCAGATTACAGCTACCAGCCAGAGAATCTAGTGAGAGACTTTAGCAAGGTAGCATACCAAGAGTGCCGTTATTTGCCACTCTGCCAGCCTCCATACCTCGCTGTCTTGGAAATGGAACTGTACTGTGTACAGATTATTTTTAGATGTACTACAACTCCTATTTTGGACTTACGTAAAGAGACATGTACTTTTCTACCTCTGGTCTGATTTCCAGACTCTTACCACACCATACACAGGCCATTGCACTACTATACCTCCTGCCAGGCACCCATATAACCACCAACATCAAAGGCACCCCAAAGTACCATCAGGCAGCAGCCCCAACCACAGGAAGTGCCCAGAGGGAAGAAAGGGTGCACCTTCCTCTTAACGCGCCAGCCGTAGAGATCAACGGCCTGAGGGAAATCACTGTGACACATCCTATAGTCAGAGCCACTACTGCTCACATCCTCCACTCTGGCTCCTCAAGGGCTCACTGCAATGTTACCCCTTGGAGGTTCATCGATCCCCTCGAATGAAGGGATATTGCTATCAAAGCACAACGGCCACTTTGGGAATGTAGATCAATCCAATTTTGAAAAGTGGCAGACGCAGCCCATTTATTCTAGGGATCAATGGGAGTCCTAGAGTTTGGACCACCACAGCTAAATTTCCTAGTAATATGCCATAACACTCATATTAGGCCAACCTAAATTTCTTCTCCTTTCCCCACAGCCTTTCATTGACCATTTAATTCACTGGGTCGTCTGTATAATGCTGGATGGGCACAGGTCCTCCAGAGAGAGGGATTCTCTTTGTAACTGGTTTATCCAAGGTTGTTTTTTTATTTTTTTTATTTAAGTGTGAGGAGCAATGATGCCCTTGGATTCGTCCCACCAATCAACCAGTCACTAATGAATATTTATGTGCAGTTCTAAATGTTCTTCTAGGATTTGGATGTTATTATAGGAAAACTTTATGACTGCATGTACTCATTTGGTCATGATGACGCTCACATTTGGGATAATGTTTATTCTAAGCTTCCTGGTTCATGAAATGTAGGTTTGTTTCATTAGAAAGCTATGGGGCAGCCTATGGACAGATCTACGGGGGCAGTTGTCACACATTGTTATTTCTTAGGTAAGAGAATAAAGATTACACAAACCTATACACTATGGTATTTCTAGTAAACAATGTGCATATCATAGAGGTATACTGGGGCAGACTGGCCATATAACCTACAGGAAAATTTCCCAGTGTCCGATGACCAGGGGGTCCACCTGAACCCTCCTCATGGCCACTGGGCAGGTACATAACAATCTGGTGCTCTCAGCTTTAGTTAAACAATTGTATCACCATCTTCAGTATGGTAATAGGGCAGTATTTTATGCTGCACTCTGGTATTTGGTTTTGCTGGGACAGTATACTATGGTATTGCCGGCCCTACCTACTTGTGTTGGCCCGCCTAGTGTCAATTTGGACTCATCTACAACTTGGGCCACTTTTAGGTTTTTTCCATAGCCACTTTAAGTTCCCAGTCCGCCCCTGGGCCCATATACCATGTGGGTGCTCTGGGGCCCAGAAAAAGATGTGGACCAACTGTGGTTTTTTCAATGGTGGTAAGGACCTGTGCTGAGATTCCTTTTTTTACAGTTTTTACAATCAAGAGTATCAGTAGTCTTAAAGTGGTTGTCGGAGAGTTTTAAAGATTAAACTAACGGCAATAAATGTTTAAAAACTTACTTACTGTTCCTGTTAAATCTACCAATGCTCATTGGTCCTTTCTGATCTTTGTTTACTTTTCCGGCCGCAATGTCATCACGCTGTCACGGCCATGGCTATGACCGTGACTCTCTATCCGCATGCGGTTGCCTGCGGTTTCGTGTGGGTTAAAACCACAGGTGAGGGCCGCTAGCGTGTGGCCTAACTTGTGGTTGCCGCGGGCAACCCGTTGTCTCATGTGTATGTGCAGCAGCAGTCTGAGCGTGGCTAGGCAGCGTGCTGCAGTAGCATGCGGTCTCACCTGACTCCCTTTTTGTTAGGTGTGTGTGTTGTGTGCACGGTGTATTATGTTTTGTGTGCACTTCCCCTTATATGTGTGTTTTCCCTTCTGTGTGCTGGAAGGGTTAACTTCCTTCCCAGTGTGTGTGATGTCACTGGGTGTGGTTGACCGGTGGGTGTGGCTTTTTGGCCTATATAGCCTGAGTCTCTTGCAGGCTTCAGTAGGTTGCTTCAGCCCTGCTAGCTGGAGCAGCCTCATGTGTATTTGATCCGCCTGTGAGAGCCACCACTGTGGTCATAAGTTTAAGTTCAGTTTGTCTTTGTCTGTGTGATGTTCGGTCTATGTTTTCTGGTATATTTCTGTGCTGCCATGTATCTGGGTTCCGGTGTGTGGATGAGTTTGTGCTGACTTCAGTTTGTTATTTGTGGACTTCAGCTTTCCTGCACACGGATCCAGTCAGCAGGGCTGTGGCAGGTGGCTGGAACTAGTGCAGCTCCTGCCATATACATTGGTTTGCATTCGTGTTCCCCTTTTCCCTACTGCTTGGCCATTGGGACTCCTGCTCCTCCCTGTCTTGGAGGAGTGGGTTGTCCTACTCTGTTTCCTAAGTCAGGGCCGACTTGAGGGCTTGTAGGGACTATTAGGTTCCAGCGTATGAGCCCTCCTACCATCAAGGTCGGCTCATACTGACAGGAGACAGGGTCAGCGTTAGGGACGCAATAGGAGGTGACCTGCTCCCTAATGCTGTGGTCCTGGCCAAGCAGCAACCGGACATCCTCTGACATCACACGGCTGAGGATTTCCCCCATCCTCAGCCGTGACAGTATGACCACAGCGGCATCTCATGTGGCGTTCCCTCGAAAGAGGGTAAAGCATGCACCGCCGTCTGCGGATGGGGTGCATGCGCGCTCTTCGGAGGGAGAGCGTTCTGGGGGTTTCGCCTCTGACAGCGCGGTGAGTGGCGTTTCCCCGCCTTCCCTTCACCGTTGCCTCGTTTGGCGTCCCCCTGATTTTATCCCACGTGGTGTTTATTTGGTGCACGTGGTGTTTATTTGGTGTGTGCTTTTGCACACCTTCGGAAGAGGGTGCAGCATGCAGTGCCATACCCTTGTGGCCTGCATGCGCGTTCTCCGGAGGGAGAACGTCCCGGGGGGATCACCGTTTACGGCGCGGTTGGTGGCTTATTCCCCGCCACCTTACCTTCCGCGTCCGTGTTGGTGATCCCTCGTCCCTCTCCATGTTCCCATCTCTGGTCGTTTGCTGGCAGCACTCCGTGAGTGGTCCGGCTGCATGCTGGTTAGGAGTGTCTGCTGGCAGCGACTGGAGTGGGGACGTGAGTGGAGAGTCCCCTCGCCCATCTCTCAGTGGTTCTTTCCCCTTTGTCGCTGGTGCGGGCTGCAGTCCTCGTCGGACTGGCTAGTGTGAGCCGGGAGAGGATGCAGCTGACAGCGACCCTTTTTTGGAACCGGCTGAGAGTGGACGTCCCCTTCTCCCATCCCCTTGTGTGAGTTCCTCACCAGTTTCGTTTTTTTTTTCGGTGGGGGGGCTTTGAGGGGTGGGAGTGTCACGGCCATGGCTATGACCGTGACTCTCTATCCGCATGCGGTTGCCTGCGGTTTCGTGTGGGTTAAAACCACAGGTGAGGGCCGCTGGTGTGTGGCCTAACTTGTGGTTGCCGCGGGCAACCCGTTGTCTCATGTGTATGTGCAGCAGCAGTCTGAGCGTGGCTAGGCAGCGTGCTGCAGTTGCATGCGGTCTCACCTGACTCCCTTTTTGTTAGGTGTGTGTGTTGTGTGCACGGTGTATTATGTTTTGTGTGCACTTCCCCTTATATGTGTGTTTTCCCTTCTGTGTGCTGGAAGGGTTAACTTCCTTCCCAGTGTGTGTGATGTCACTGGGTGTGGTTGACCGGTGGGTGTGGCTTTTTGGCCTATATAGCCTGAGTCTCTTGCAGGCTTCAGTAGGTTGCTTCAGCCCTGCTAGCTGGAGCAGCCTCATGTGTATTTGATCTGCCTGTGAGAGCCACCTCTGTGGTCATATGTTTAAGTTCAGTTTGTCTTTGTCTGTGTGATGTTCGGTCTATGTTTTCTGGTATATTTCTGTGCTGCCATGTATCTGGGTTCCGGTGTGTGGATGAGTTTGTGCTGACTTCAGTTTGTTATTTGTGGACTTCAGCTTTCCTGCACACGGATCCAGTCAGCAGGGCTGTGGCAGGTGGCTGGAACTAGTGCAGCGCCTGCCATATACATTGGTTTGCATTCGTGTTCCCCTTTTCCCTACTGCTTGGCCATTGGGACTCCTGCTCCTCCCTGTCTTGGAGGAGTGGGTTGTCCTACTCTGTTTGCCTAGGTCAGGGCCGACTTGAGGGCTTGTAGGGACTATTAGGTTCCAGCGTATGAGCCCTCCTACCATCAAGGTCGGCTCATACTGACAGGAGACAGGGTCAGCGTTAGGGACGCAATAGGAGGTGACCTGCTCCCTAATGCTGTGGTCCTGGCCAAGCAGCAACCGGACATCCTCTGACATCACACGGCTGAGGATTTCCCCCATCCTCAGCCGTGACACACGCCTATTTGCAGCTGATAACTGACCTTAATGGTTGCATGCCATACTTGCTGCCATCACTGTTGAACACTGTTGATTGGCTGCAGCAGTCATGTGTGGGTGCATGATGTCATCAGTCATCATTGCAGCAGGAATAACCAGACCATTGAGGATCATCGGAGCTACGTTTTAAAAATTTTATAATACATCAGTTAATTTATTTTTTGAACAACCCCTTTAACCAGTAGCGCAAGGCGGCCCCTCTCAACACTCCCCTAGCTAGGTCTCTTCTGCCTAGGCTACCAAGGGGTCTGATGGGGTGGAGGACAAAGATACAACTGAGTGTGGCACCAGGAGACCTTCAGCACTAGGCAAAAGACCTGGGGCATGTGCCCGTGGTGCCCAACGCTAACAGTGCCACTGATTATTTTTGGGAAAAGCTTAGGAGCAATATGCCTCACCTCCATACAATGCACCCCACACCCCACCATGCTTCATTCTATATGCATAACAGTTTAGTGGTATTAACCACCTGACTTATTTTGTTGCTATTTAATTATAATTCCCCGTTAGAAGAATGCTTTAATTCAGTCGTAGATTATCCCTCTCAATTTGTCACTGTCAGTTGCTCCGATTACATCCGGGCATTGTTTCATCATTTGTTTGGCTGCCATTCAAAGCTGAGTCTCCAAGATTTGAGCAGCGTTAATGCTGCGTACACGGCTTTTATCATCCAAGCAAGTGGGCTTAGCAAGCCTATCATTATTTTAGGATTAAAGACATTTGAAAATACCTGTTTTCTTTGGTGACTATAATAACTGTGCATGAATGTTCACTTTGATTAATTTTTAAAAATCAGAATTGCCTATAATCGAGGTAGGATTTGAAGGTTGTAATAAACTAGTTGTGAACAACAGAAAAAATGTAATTAATTAAATAGTAGGACGCAGTGGTCTGTGAACAGTCACGCAAGGTCATAAGTTATCTTTTTGTGTACTGATCAAATGATCACTCCACATCAATCAAAGCAATCAATCCCCTGTACTGCTAGGGTTAATTTCTCTTTCTGTTTTTGTGCTCAGCTGCTTAAATAGAGAGCTAATCAGCACTCCTATATATGCTAGGCTGTTTCTTCTACCCCTTGCCTGAGTAATTGGTCTTTCTAGCATGCTAACCTGTGAAAGAGCTATAACTCGTTTGTCTGCCTGTGTACTGACTTCTGCCTGATTCCTGGATTCTGACTCTCTGCTACCTGACTCAACCTGTGCCTGTTCACCGTACTGACCCTGTGCCACCTGCCCTGACCTTTGTACTGTTTCAGGTATTCACACGTACTCTACCTGCCCTGAACTCGGCCTGTTTCTGAATACAAGTTTGCCTGTTCACTCGGGGCCCCACACTGGTGTCTCTGACCCAAGTGGGTCAGCAGAGAACCAAAAGGAGACTACTCCAATAGGAACATGCTTGGTGTGTTCCCTGCAGCAAAGACCAGATCCCTGTATTAGGGTGAAAACTTGGCAGCCAGGATAATGCCCTTAGGTTTAGCCTTAAAGGGTTTATGTAATCTCAAACATTGATAGCATTTCACTAGGATATGCCACCAATGTCTGATAGGTGCAGGTCCCACCTCTGGGACCCACACCTATCTATAGAATGGAGCTAACAAAGTGTAGAAGAGTGGACAGCTCACGCATGACCACTGTCCATTCGGCTATTTCCACCAGACCAATAGAAGTGAATGGAGTGGTCGCTGCTCTTACACTATGCGCTTCAGATTCATTACTATGGGATTTCTAAAAATAGCCGAGTGCGTTGCTCAGCTTTTTTCGGCATTCCCATAGAAATGAATAGAGGGTGGCCGCCCATGAGCAGTCCGTTCCTCACTTGACAGGCTCAGTTCGAGAGATAGGTGTGGGTCTAAGGGGAGGGGCCCACACCTAACAGAACTGGAGGCATATCCTAGCTACATGCCACCAATGTGCGAGATGAGCCAACCCCTTTAAGCCAAGTCTGTTGGTTTGGACAGTGGTTCAACAACCATTCTCTGTAACACAAGGGACAAAGGAATGTTTTTTAAGATTTTGCTGATACATTCTGCTGTGAGAGAGGAGGAGAGAGCTGTTTTATTCCTTGCCTGAACTCTGTTCCCATGACCTTATTTAACAGTTTGATCTACTCTTTTTAATTGAACATTTAAAGTACCCGTCCCCCTTCCTGACATGTTTGTTTTAGTAACTACTTGTATTCCTCATGTAATAACAGTTCTGGAGCATCTAATTTTATGGCTCTATGTTGTGCCATTCCCTTATTATTTCTTCGAGAAGTTATGAAGGAATTGCCACCAGCTTGCAGTAAAAGTACAGATGGGTGTTACCAGTTGGGGGTGTTTCCCTGCACCTGACACCAGTAGCACTGATTGGACAAAGTCAGACCCTCCCTACTGGTAACTCCCAGCAATTTATTTGTAAACTTCTAGCAGGAATAATACAGGAATGGCCATAAGAATAGATGCTCCAGAAATGGCATTTCATGTGGAATGTAAGTAGTTACTAAAAGAGACATGTCAGGAGAGGTGACAGCTCCTCTTTAAAAATGTCAACCTATTTATACACATTTTTGCTTATTATAATAATAAAAAATTGATTGTCCCTGAGAGTGCTTTGCACAGGCCTGAAAATTGGAATTAAGATGATTTCCAGCTGGGTATTGCATACACATTTTTATCAGACTGGATGTGACTTCGTCAAAGATGAATAGATGCACAAGAAGGCAGGAGGTGTAACTTAAAGCTCCTTGTCTTTAAAGGGGTTGTCCAGGTCTAAAAAATTTATTTTTAATAGAAATTATCAATACGTATTTGGTTGGTGGTCATTAGTTCACCCCCAGAAGGTCATATAATCAGTAGTTGCACGGTCAGCTTTATTTAGCTTTTCAATTAATAGGAAATGTGAAAGTTAAGCTGTTAAAGGGGATCCTCATTTCATATGAGAAAGGAACGTGGATCTATGATACTAAGCGAAAGCGTGAAAACTGATGGTGCCTGTGTTTGGGCCATGGTACTCTGCTGGCTGAAGCATTGCCTGACCCCAGAGATTGGCAGGGGTCTGACTGGTTGGATCTAAACCCAATCCAAAAAAGCTTAATGGCTCAGAACTTACCAACCACATTATTGGAGGAATCGGTTAAGTCGTAACAATTTACCATCAATGTCTCTGGTGAGACATCCCCATTACGTATGATGAAGGTTTAAGTAATGTTGGTGAACCCAAGACAGAAAAATTTAAATTAGTGGAGTGCAGAGCCAAAGGTTATAGTCAACAAGTTGGACCAGCAAAACACGCTGCACAAGGGGGCACAAACTAATAACTAAAGTCAAACTAGCCAAAGTCAGGGAACAGAGAAGATCTTTAAACTAGGTGAAATAAAGCAGGTTGAAAACTAATAGTGTAGTCAAACACAAAGCAATCATCATGCTCTCTGTGGTGGATGGTGCTAAAAACATTAAGTACCTCTCGCCGGAGGAAAGCTTCTCACTGTAGTACGAGAAAACACAATGATGAATAGTCTGCCAGGCTTTGAGTCACAAAGAAAGATTATCTTCAGCGTGGAGTTAAAAATGCTCACCAGAGATAAAACAAAACTATCTCCTCCAACCACACAAATGTAAATCGTTCAGCGGGACTCTGGAGGATTTGATTTCCGAAAGTAATGGAAGAAAGCAATAAGCTCTCATTACTGAAGACAAGTGAGTGATGAGAAACACAAACATTTTAGCCAATTTTAATTTCTGACTTTTATGTATAGTTTATAATAATCCTATTCAATGACCTTACATTTCCTGGAACTCTGGCCCAAATTGTTGCTTAAACCCCTTTGTGGCTAGGATATCACCGTTGGTGCTAGTGGTGGGCTAGCAAAAAGTAAACACGTCAAGTAGGGAGAAATAGGGTATTAGTATAATGTGTGCACTGACCCTAAAAAATCCCTACTTGTCCTATTAATGTATCCAAAGGACGGGGTCCAAAAAGCCCCGCAAGGGGTGGCCCTGGCTGGAACTCTGGTCCTATGCTGGAAGCCCTGTTAAGGCCCTAGACAGCAATGAAACAACCGTATACCCAGTAGGTGATACAAATGGTTACAAAAAGTTGATTAGGGTTGTTGGAAAGGCTCTCCCAACCAAACCCAGGCCCCCCCAGGCACCAGGCTGAGGTCGTGTATGTTTTACATGTTTGTCTGTTTGTAGGGGCTTTTATCTCCTGTGTGATTAAAAGTGACGTTTTATTCTAGTTTACTGCCCCCTCACAATAATTTTTTTCGTATCTTTGGAGCAGTGTTCAGGTAGGCCCGACTACTTATCCTGTTTAACCCTCATTTTTTAAATTAGCATGGAGTCCGGGTGATCTACAAGATACTTCCCTTTGGTGGGTCCTGCTCCAGCCGAAGAACAATTTCCTCTGGCTGCAATATCTTCTGGCAACCGAAGAATACTTTCCTCTGGTTTACTTTACTGTGTCTAGAGCTAGAGGTGTAGCCAGCCACCCCTTAGCTACCTCCTAAGAGGGCTGAGCCAGAATTATTAACCCAGGCTGTACCTACACCATGCACAGATGTTCTGAGTACACATTGCATAGCATAGAATCACATGGCAAAATATTACAATACAGTACACTACCAAACAATTCCAGATACCCCTGAACTGGGGTACTACATCAAGACTGCAATAGAGTAATAGACTAAAGGAACACACCAAGCAAAACTATCCTCATCTTGTTATGAGGAGCCTGCTCAACTGTCTCCTGGAATTCTGGCCAAGAATGAGTGTTCCTTTTTCTTTCGATAAACTGGCTACAGTCTTGTAGGGTTTGTTTCTGTCTTCTGCTGGATCAATGCAATAGGATATTAGGAAGACTCCAAGCAAAACCACCCTTGAGGAACCATACAACCATGTCCTGTCCGCAATGCTTAAGGAGAAAATGCTATAGGCTCTTCAGGCTGTACCACATTCTCCATTCGTCTGTCGAAGTTGAGTTGTTGCATTGTATGTTCATTTTAATTGTACGCTGGGGTGCACAACATCCACACAATCTGCCTGACGTATTGGTCGAGCATTAGGCAATCCGTTCATTCTACCAGTCTTCTCCCTCACCTGGTATCTGTTCAATGGTATGCATAGAAGATACTGCAGATGCACTTGAAATTTCTTAAAATTTCATCAAAGCCATTTTGAAGAGTTCCAATAAGCTGCTTCGAAATCCAGATGATGAATGCACAGAGGCCACGTGACTGCAAAAGAAATTATATGAAACCACAAACCGCTATCTCGCTGCCAATAAGAACCCTATGGAGAATGTAAGGAAAGTGATCATTATGTGTGTGGGCTGAAGCTCTATCAAATTACAACCACTGCGTGCACTCCTACCGTAGGTTGCCTAATTAAAATCCTAGAGAAAAACAAGAATTCATTTGTAAACTAAATTACCGCTGGGTATGAAAAAAAAGTTGGAGATCTGCAAAAATGTGATTATATCTGATTATAGCAGTAGAAATCATTCACTGGGAACACGTAAAAGCCTCTACCAGGGGTGTAACTATGGGGGGGGGGGGGGTAGAGGGAGAAGACACACTTAAGCTCTGGTGCTTGAGAAAACATCAGTATAAATGGCACATGGTAGGTGGGGGCCCTATTGCAGATTTCTCATTGGGGCCCAGGAACCTAACCTCATAGTGACCAGCCTGTTTTGGGCCTTAGGCCTCTTTCACATGGGCGTTCCAGACTTGCTCCGGATGCATCGCGTGTGCATTGTGGGAACCCTGCGCGAGTAGACACTCAATTTTAGTTAATTTTGACTGCGATTGTGTTCCGATGTTCAGTTTTTTTCGCACAAGAGCAATGCGTTTTGCATGGGCGTGAGAAAAAACGGAATATGGTACCCAAACCTGGACTTCTTCACTGAAGTTCGGGTTAGGTGTTCTATTCATTTTATTATTTTCCCTTATCACATGGTTACAAAAGAAAATAATAGCATTCTTAATACAGAATGCTTACTAAAATGTGGATTAAGGGGTTAAAAAAGAAAAAAAAATTAACTCACCTAATCCACTTGTTCGCGCAGCCGGCATCATCTGCTTGCTTCTTCTTTCAGGACCTGCAAAAGGACCTTTCTATCTTCATTCAGCAGGACCTGCGCTGACGTCACCACGCTCACCACGTCATCAAAGGTCCTTTTGCAGGTCCTGAAATAAGAAGCAAGAAGACGATGCCGGCTGCACGATCAATTGGATGAGGTGAGTACATTTATTTATTTATTTTAACCCCTCAAGGCACACATTTTAGTAAGCATTCTGTATTAAGAATGGTATTATTTTCCTTTATAACCATGTTATAAGGGAAAATAATACAGTGAATACTCTTTAATGGGGTCCGGGATTGCTTTCATCCCTATCCTCCTAGCAACCATGTGTGAAAATCGCACCACATCCGCACTTGCTTGCGATTTTCACACAGCCCCATTCATTTCTATGGGGCCTGCATTGCGTGAAAAACGCACAATATAGAGCATGCTGCGATTTTCACACAATGCATAAGTGATGCGTGAAAATCACCGCTCATGTGCACAGCCCCATAGAAGTGAATGGGTCCGAATTCAGTGCGGGTGCAATACGTTCACCTCACGCATTGCACCTGCACGAAATTCTTGCCTGTGTGAAAGGGGCCTTACTGACCAAGCGTTCTTCCTTTTTTCATTGTCGCCTTCCAAGAGCTATAACTTTTTAAATTTTCCATCTATGTAGCTGTATGAGGGCTTGATTTTTGCGGGACAAGTTGTAGTTTTTAATGGCGCCATCTTGGGATACAGATAACTTTCTACCGGTAATTAACTTTTATTAACTCTTTCTAGGGGGAGATGTGAAAAAACAGCAATACTGCCGCTGAGTTTTTACATTATAAATGTTTCTGCGTTCATTTTTTGCCATAAATAACATAATATCTTTATTCTCTCTGTTAGTACGATTACAGCAATACCAAATACATATATTTATGCTACGTTTTACTACTTTCGTGCAATAAAACTTTTGTGCAATAAAACTTTCTATGGAGTTCTGTGAGGCGACTTTTTTTGTTGTTTTTTTTTATGGCGTTCACCGTAGTGGATAATTTGCAGGTTATTACGGACACGGTGATACCATACATTTGAGGGAAATTTTATTTTTGCAATTTTTTTTTCTGTCACGCTTACATACGGCAGGCACCATTTGCAATCCGCAAATAAGGGGTTAAACAGCCCGGATTGGCACTCCTGCTGCACAAGGGACCCTGGCAGCGCTTAGACCGGGTCGCCATGAAAAGGCATATGGGTGGTACTAAGGATTAAAAGATACATCTCTGACCAGGAGCATATATAGATCTCATAAGGCCCCATATCAAAACTTCGTATGGGCCCCCTTGCCTCACCCAGTTTCCCAGTGCACATGTGACAATCTCTACAAAACAACGCAAAGTGCAACACCCTGGATTTCTGACAAATTTAAGCTGAAGAGTTTTAACTAAAAAAAAATTATAAAAAAAGTTGCCCTCCACCTCCTCCATCTCACCCACCTTATACGACTTCGAAAAAAGTGGAATAGGTGTTTCAAAAATTTGGCGCTCATTCTGAACAGCATATTTCTCAAAGTATTACACCAGACAACTAGTGTAAATACATAAAAAAAATCTCCTGCTTCCCCGTCTGCAGCCACCACTAAGAGGAGCTGAATGCACTTATACAGTTACCATTTACTAGAATGGAAGCTGAAAGATCTATGTACACTGAACTCCCCCCAGTGGCGGCTGCATGAAAATGCAGTGCTCTCTTGGGAAAAGGACTGGCTCTGGTGTCTACAGACTGTGGTCTTCTTAAGGCAAGCCCAAACCATCTGGATAGTTGTATCTAGTATGGCCATCATATCTCAAAATATCAGGGGCAGACTTAACATTCAAATTCAACAGTATAGGGAATAACTAGCTGATCGCTGGGGGTCCAACTGCTGGGACCTCCACCGATCATGAGAAGAGGGGTCCCGTTCTCCACGTTCTGAGTGGCAGGTCATGTAAGCCCACTGGCGCTCAATTAATTCTCTATGGGAGCGTCAGAGATAGTACAAGAGTCGAGTACAGTGGTGGGACCCCCAGCGATCAGCTAGTCATTCCCTATTGTGGATAAACCTGGCACAACCCCTTTAAAGGGGTTCTCCGAGCTTTTACTATTGATGACCTATCCTCAGGATAGGTCATCAATATCAGACTGGCGGGGGGGGTGACACCCGACACCCCCGCCAATCAGCTGTAGGAGGAGACGGTGCGCGCAGTGTGAACGTGACGTCTCCCTTCTCTCTACCTGTCCAGTGCTGCTGTCTATGGCAAATGCCATAGACAGCCGTAGCAGACATGAAGAGAGACGGGAGATGTCATGTGCTCATTGCGCGCGCCGTCTCCTGATACAGCTGATCGGCAGGGGCGCAGGGTGTTGGACCCCCGCCAATTTGATATTGATGACCTATTTTAATTTTCCACTCCAGCCTGAGGTACCTGTGAAGAAATCCATACTCACCTGCCCCCCTGCAGCTCCTTGGCTCTCTTTACTGGTCTTCCGTTCCCTCTATGTCAAGTTTTGGACAGACAAAGTCACATGCGTCACTGCAGCCAATGACCTGTGACATGCCCCCAAGCAGCATGTCACTGCTGGGTCATGTGCCACTTGGGAACACGCCCCCGCTGAGACCAGTCATTGGCTGAAGCAACACACATGACCATGTCCAGGGATCAGAAGACAACACGTGACCCTATCCAGAGATCAGAAGACCAATGAAGGGAGACAAGAAGCTGGAAAAGAACAGCAAGGAGCAAGTGAGTGTGGGCTTTTCCACAGACTGGGGTTGAAATTGAAAAAAGTAAAGAAAAAAAAAACTGGACAACCCCTTTAAGAGGTAAAGATCTTTTGAAAAATTTGGCGCGTCTTCTGGCAGTCCATGTGGTGACAACATCAAACCTATTCCAGGTATGCGCTACAATTTCCATCAGGATTGATCTGCAGATAATTTGCTATTTCTTTGTACAACAGAGAATTGGTGTACTGCCCCACCCCACCCCCCCCCCCCCCCTTCCCATTTTCCTAAATTTAATTTGAAAAGGAATTTCCCTCCGGACATTTATGGCATATCTACAAGTAAAAAAAAATGCCCATCATGAATGTTTATTCATGGGATTCCCCAATTGCATAATTATTGCTGATTATTCTTCTAAGTTTTGGGGATTTTTTTGAACCGCGGCTGATGCCATCATACCACCGCCAAGCCCTGCTGCAGAAGATGTGACCTTCATCTTGGATTTAGCTGAAATGCGGAGCTGACGATGTGTCAAAGTAGAGCACTATAAACAAGATATGTGCTAGGAATCTTCTGATGACAGATGAAAGTGCAGGCTACCCGAAATAGCGCAGGCACAGGAGGCGACTAAAACTCGCTTCCACCGCTTCGTTTCTAATTAGCTTGCAGATGACCGGTGAAATGTTATACCGTCAGAATGACTGGCTCTTTACTATTAAGGTACAAGAGTTAGACCTAGAAAGCGAGGATCAAGGGACGCTGGGTGCGCACCTGGGCCGCGCGGATCTTTCAGCGCCGCCAAGCTCTGTAAAGTGGGGACAAGGCATGTGCTTCCTTCATTTCACTGCTGGCTTGATTTGCTTTCATAAAGATATGTTCACAAGGAATATAAAATTCTAATCTAGAATCCGGTGATAATTGACACCGGCCATCGAGATTCAGCGGTACTGGAAGCCATCTTTAAATGAGAGGAGCGGTATGGGAAATGGAGCTGACAGATTTCCATTATAGTCTATAGTAGTTGAAGAAGAAGCGTAGCACGCTCACTTGGTTGATGAGCATGCTCACTTGGTTGATGAGTGTGCTCACTTGGTTGATGAGTGTGCCCACTCAGCTTTTTCCTTAGCACCAGCATTAAAGGGGTATTCGAGTTATATTAAGATACCCCCTATCCATAGTGGTAGGATCCCCACTGATCATGAGAATGGGGGCCTTGTACCCCATGGAACCCCCAAAATGAACAGAGGGGCCAGTTGGGCATGCGCATGGCTGCTCTGTTCATTTCCACACTCGACTATCTCCAGAACGGAACGGCTGAGTGTATGCATGACCGGCTGCTACATTCATTTTGCAAGCACCCCTGTTGTGATCGGTGAGGACCACAGTGGTAGGACCCCACCAATCTAATAGTTAGCCACTATCCTTGGAGAGGAGAGTGACCACTGCAGGTGAGGCCACCTCTGCACCTGGGGCTGGCAACAGTCATCTCACTTTTTAGAAGATGTGATCAAAGTCATTGATCTCCAGTTTTATGTGTAGACTTATGTGTCTCCATGGTTACAGACTACAAACAACCCTGTGTAGTCTGACTCTACAGTCATGACTTAGTGTTCCCTTTCCTATTGTTTGTAACTTATTAAAGGGGTATTCTGGCTATATCAAATTATTCCCTTGCCACAGGATAGGGGATAATTATTAGAGTGGCGGAGGTCCAACATCTGGAACCCACACTGATCACAATAATGGGGCTCTGTACCCTCAGAGAATGAAGCAGCAGGTTCAGCATGCTAACTGGGACTGAATCAAATTAGTATATGGAGAGTGCTTTATACAGGTCCATAGCTGCCTAGCCTTGTGTCTAAATACCCTAGTTAAGGCAAAGTGGCTTGTTGGAGCCCCTCAGCACCTGGGGCACATTCCTGGTTGCCTCACAATCTATTCCCCTGCCACATGGTTTAAGGCTCCTTTACACTGCCCAATGTTCGGGCCGTACAAAGGAACGCTCCCTTCCCAACAATCACCTGCTCCATCAGGCATTGTAAAGGGGTCTTAAATGGGTTTCCCGAGACTTTTTTTTATTTATGACCTATCCTTTGGATAGGTCATCACTCAGTATCTGATCATTGGGTACAACACCTGAGGCCCCCGACGATCAGCTGTTTGAGAAGCTACCGGCGTTCTCAGTAGCGAAGCAGCCTTCTTCTTAGCCTAGGCCAGAGACATCATGGTCATCTGTCACATGGCCTAGGTGCAGCTCAGCCCTATGTGCTTTACCTCCGATGCCTTCTCAAGCAGCTGATCGGCGGAGGTCCCGGGTTTCGGACCTCGACCGATCAAATACTGATTACCTATCCAGAGGATAGGTCCTCAGTATAAAAGTCTCGGAAAAGCCTGTTTGAGGTAGAGCTTGTATGGACCAAAGGCAAGCAACGATGCTGTCCTCAAGCACTCCACTCTGGCATCTGCTGTGACCTGCAGGGTCACTAACCTAAATAAAGCCAACACGGGGCGACAGGCAGCAATATTTGGGTGCAGCTGGAAATAATTTTAGCTGTAAGAAGACCGCCTAAGGATTTACGGCTGCTATTTGCGGATCTGAAAAGATCTTTGCGGTTAAATATATCAGCGCGACACAACCTGCAAAACACTTGGCAGCTGGGATTTTTGCTATTTTTGAAAAGTTGACATAAGGCGAGCGATGTATAAGCTGTATATGCAGTATTAAATATAGCTCTGGTAAGTCTAGCCTGGGTCGTTTCTGAGGGTAGAGTACACGGTTTGGCTCGGGTTTTCAGAAGGAACTTGAACCATCAAAGGTGCAAATTCTCCAACTGCAAAAATAGTCTTGTGGGCTGTCAAAACAGGCCTGTTTTTATGTTGTACCCTTGTATATTGCACCCTTTCAGTAGGTTCACACAGAGGATTTTGAGCATGGGTTCCAGCGTGGATTTGGTGCTGAAAACCAGGCCAAATCTGAGCTGAAACCACCACCCATTCCACGTCGCAGTTTATGAGGCCGATGGTTTTTGTCATGTGGTTTACAAGACCGCTCCAAGAATGTACAGGTTCATTCTTGGAAAGGTTACTGAGTGGACCACTCGCAAAGCCGCAGTGGGAGCATGCTCGCTAAAAAAAATCTGTCCATCAGTTCAGTCTATACTGCAATGTTGATTCAGAAGAAGGCAAAAAATCCATGACCACGCTTTCTTGCTATGTGTGTGGATGGGTTGTAGTCTCTGACATCTACCACGCTTTCTTGCTATGTGTGTGGATGGGTTGTAGTCTCTGACGTCTACCACGCTTTCTTGCTATGTGTGTGGATGGGTTGTAGTCTCTGACGCCTACCACGCTTTCTTGCTATGTGTGTGGATGGGTTGTAGTCTATGATGCCTACCACGCTTTCTTGCTATGTGTGTGGATGGGTTGTAGTCTCTGACGCCTACCACGCTTTCTTGCTATGTGTGTGGATGGGTTGTAGTCTCTGACGCCTACCACACTTTCTTGCTATGTGTGTGGATGGGTTGTAGTATCTGACGCCTACCACACTTTCTTGCTATGTGTGTGGATGGGTTGTAGTATCTGACGCCTACCACACTTTCTTGCTATGTGTGTGGATGGGTTATAGTCTATGAAGCCTACCACACTTTCTTGCTATGTGTGTGGATGGGTTGTAGTCTCTGATGCCTACCCCGCTTTCTTGCTATGTGTGTGGATAGGTTGTAGTCTCTGACGTCTACCACGCTTTCTTGCTATGTGTGTGGATGGGTTGTAGTTTCTGACGCCTACCACGCTTTCTTGCTATGTGTGTGGATGGTTTGTAGTCTGGGACACCTACCACATTTTTTAGAGTTTAGCACGCCGTTTATCATCTTGGAAAGGTTGGGAGGTGAGGCAAGAAACCTAAGAGCAATAAAACACAAAACTGGAATACGATTGTACAACACGAATAGAACGCAAGTGTCAAAAATTAATAGCTCCTAGATGGGACAAGCCCAGGCACTCAGCATATACACAAATATAATACACAAATGTATATCCAAAAATATATCTTTACTGAAATCGATAAAACAAATAAATAGATGCATAAATTGGCAAAGACAAAGACAACCACATGGAGAGTGCACAAAACATGTCGGGACATCAAGTTATAGCATTGCAAGTAATGGAGAAGGTGGGATGGAAAAACAAGTATAAATAAAAACAAAATCAAACCTTGTGGATCCCCCACCTAGATTTAAAAAAAAACATGATTCACAACATATACACAATACAGACCCGGCAAGTGGCACCTCCAAGAGACCACGACACGTGTTTTGCGTCAGCTTCCTTCCCCTGGTCGATTTTAATAAAGATACATTTTTGGATATACATTTGTGTATTATATTTGTGTATATGCTGAGTGCCTGGGCTTGTCCCATCTAGGAGCTATCTTGGATAGGTTGCAAAATGTTTAGAAGAAGCTCAGGTACTACTACTCCTATTATCATCATTGTGATGTGTGCCTATACATAGCTATTAGAAAAAGACTGTACTTTGACTTGCCTTGGAACTGTGCCTTGTTATCGGATGTACTACTACTCCTATTCTGCACTTTAATAAACAGAGACTTGTTCATTTATTTATTTTTTTACAACTGGCCTGATTACTGACTCCAGAACCCTGCACCTTCTGCATGGCATCCACACCAAATCTGTGACATTAAGAGCACCCCAACCACCATCAGGCAGGAACCCCAACATCAGGGTCCTATCAGTGCCCTGGCCCCAGAAAGCATCATTGTAACACTTGCCACGGTGAATAAGTATTGCAGCGAGAGACACTACCACTCCCATCCTCCGCTCCGACTCCTCAGGGGCTTGCGGCACTGGCCTTGAGTTAGCACCTCAGTGGCCCTGGTCCACCAATCCATTCAGATCTATTTCTATTACGTTGACTGACTTTTCCGTAAGGGTGCAATGCGTGACGTGAATGCATAGCACCCGCACTGAATCCTGACCCATTCATTTCACGCATCAGTTCTGCGTTGCGTGAAAAACACAGCATGTTCTATATTCAGCGTTTTTTACGCAGGCCTGGCCCCTTAGACATGAATGGGGCTTCAGTGAAAAACGCATTGCATCCGGAAGCAAGTGCGGATGCAATGCATTTTTCACTGATGGTTACTAGTGTAGTGTCCCACGAGGTAAATGTGGGCACCACACAAGGGTCAATTGGGCCACGTTGTCCTCCTACTCCTAAGGGACAGTGGCAGTGTGTTTAACAGTCCATTTTAATGTATTCTTATATGCTTTTATGTGTATTCTTCCCTGTGATGTGTGTAGCAGGCCTATTAGGGTGTAGTTCAGCCTCCTAGACACTAGAGGGAGCTAGGGAACCCTTAGTATATATAGTTAGGCCCAGACAGGGAAGAGTCAGTGTAGTCCAGGAGGCTAGTAAGGCCTCTTTCACACTTGCGTTGTCCGGATCCGGCGTGTACTCCACTTGCCCGAATTACACGCCGGATCCGGAAAAACGCAAGTGTACTGAAAGCATTTGAAGACGGATCCGTCTTCAAAATGCTTTCAGTGTTACTATGGCAGCCAGGACGCTAATAAAGTCCTGGTTGCCATAGTAGGAGCGGGGAGCGGGGGAGCAGTATACTTACAGTCCGCGCGGCTCCCGGGGCGCTCCAGAGTGACGTCAGAGCGCCCCATGCGCATGGATGACGTGCCATGCGGTCACGTGATCCATGCGCTTGGGGCGCCCTGACGTCACTCTGGAGCCGGGAGCCGCACGGACGGTAAGTATACTGCTCCCCCGCTCCCCACTACACTTTACCATGGCTGCCAGGACTTTAGCGTCCCGGCAGCCATGGTAACCATTCAGAAAAAGCTAAACGTCGGATCCGGCAATGCGCTGAAACGACGTTTAGCTTAAGGCCGGATCCGGATCAATGCCTTAAATGGGCATTCATTCCGGATCTGGCCTTGCGGCAAGTCTTCAGGATTTTTGGCCGGAGCAAAAAGCGCAGCATGCTGTGGTATTTTCTCCGGCCAAAAAACGTTCCGTTCCGGAACTGAAGACATCCTGATGCATCCTGAACGGATTTCACTCCATTCAGAATGCATTAGGATAAAACTGATCAGGATTCTTCCGGCATAGAGCACCGACGACGGAACTCTATGCCGGAAGACAAGAACGCAAGTGTGAAAGAGCCCTAAGTGCAGTCTAGCCTGCCTGAAGTTCCTGAGCCTCAGTTAGCTCAGAAGATTCACCCCAGGAGAAGGGTTTGCCTCCTGGGAGAAACCTGCAGTTCCCACAGAGCAAAGAGCAGAGCAGAAGAGTATTCCAGCTAGACAAGTAAGCTGAAGGGCAGAAGGATTATTAACTCCAAGCAAGGGATATATACCTGAGGAGGATTGTTACCAAGGATAAAAGCCAGCATTAAGGCATATAAGCCTTGGGATACAGACAGCCAGGATATCTGAGGAATAGTGCAGCCTGGTCTGTGAGTGTTGTTCTTACCCTCTGAGTATCTTGCAAATAACATTACCTGCCATTGATGTATAAGCCCGCTATTGATTGCTGCTGCAAAGTGGAACTGAACTCAAACTGTAAAAAGTTGAACTGTTTCCAGTAAAGAAAGTTTGGTTCACCACAACACCGTGTTCCTCACTTCTTATTACTATAAATCGGTGTGCCACCGTTACCGGCACTGGCGTCACGAACCTTAAAGGGACCTTGCCCCAGGCACATTAAACACCTGCAACATCCAGGGCACCTCATCCACCATCAGGCCTGGTCCCTAAATACAGAGTGTGCCCCAGAGGACCCCTGTGCCAGCCTCTCTATCACTGCTGTACGCCTGCCCAGGGTTTCCTACAAACTGTGAGTAATCCTCGCTTGCCCATTAACCGTGACCTCACATCGCAATAACCTGCAGGGCGGCGTACTGCATATTTTGGCGCCACGAACAGGATTTACGGATTATTCCTGCGCCATTGTGGAATTAAAACTGTGTGCCGTTATTTGCCCATAAAGTGAAAAGCCCTACTTGTTTATTTGAAATTGCTGGGTCAAAGAACTCTAATAATTGCGGTGTGAAAGACTGTATATTGCATGGACCGTTTTGCTGCTTATTTAGCCACCGCTTGCTGTCAGTGAATAGACAGCCGTATGCTTAAAAAGATGGCATCCTAAAGACTGACTGGATTTGTTTGCTGCGCCATCGCTGTGCTGTATTTGGCAGGAAAAATTGGCAATCCTTTCTGCTAAAAAGTGGCGGTGGAAAGACTATATGTCCGGCACCGCCCTTTCTACAAATTAGATCGCTGCGTATAATGGACTCCGCCTCCCCTATGCTTGGTACTCGGGGGGCGGCCTCCCGGAGCAATGGGAGGTCTTGTCTACAATTATTGGTGCCGCCCTGGCGCTCTCCAGAGAAGGATCGAGCATGTTGAAGAGCGAGGACTGCTCTAATTTATGGCCACCTGTTGTCCAGCAAATGGATTCTGCCAAAATGGAGCAAGAGACGCTCCACTGACTACTCTCCGGGACGGAGATACCCACCTGCCTGCCGCCAGGATCACAGCCCGAGCCCTACTTTGGCTCCTGGAATGACGTTGTCAGGCCCAGCGTGCAGTGGTCCGCACTGATGGCGAGGTGCGGGAGGCAGCGAATAAAGAAGACCACTCGCCAGAACTTACTTTGAAGAGTTGGCCAAAAATGTCTACGAGCGCCACACCGACACCCAACCCCGCCTGGAAAGGAGAATGGGGGTGTGGTGGCCTTTGATAAAGACCGAGGCTTCGGTTTTATCAAGGATTACAATACCGGCAGAGACTTGTATGTGAACAGGAGGTCCGTCAAGCGGAGCTACCTCCCTGAACATTTGCATAACCTCCGCGAGGGAGAGGAGGTAGATTTCACCCCTGCCGAGGGCCTGCGAGGCCCCTTCACAACTGCCGTGACCCGTCCCAAGCCGGGATCGGAAGACTGGGAAGAGCCAGAAGTGCCTGCCAGCCGGAACATGAACCGGAGCGTTCCCCAGAACCGGCCCACAACACCTTCCAAGAAAGGGGCTCTTTTATCGGCCCGAATGTATTTTGGCAGCCCACAGTTTTGGAGAAGTGGGTAAGCCCATATCATTCACCTGAACTGCCTTGCCGGGAGAAAACTATCAAAGACCTGGAGAATCTGGAGCGGTTCCACGCTGCATTGGACAATATTTGCAAGGGAGAAAGTGCAGACGCGGCGCCGGAACCTGCGGCGGCCATGCCCGACAGTCCGGAGTCCCTACCTGATCCTGCGGTGACATCGGGGAGTCCCTGCAGCGACGCAGCGTCCGAGAGCCTGGAGGACCAGATTGTGCAACTCGAACTCCAACTGCAAGGCCTGCGCCAACTTGCCATAGCCCGTGCAGTGCCTTCTGTCTCCTGAAAGGAAAGAACTTACTACTAAGGACTCAGACGTCTCTGAGCCAGAGGTAAGGGTGCCTATCCCTGCCAGTCAGCCAACCATAGTGACTGCGGCTGCTGTTGGGGCGCCAGAGCGACTCACCTATGCCCGGAGCCGTCGCTTACAGCCAGCGCCCCCCAGACATCTGGAGCCACCTGCCGTACCTACGGCCAGAGCCGGCAATTCCCTTGAGGCATTGAGGCCTCCCGCGGCATATGGGGCCCATACCTGTAAGGGGTCCATTCATGCTACAGTTGCCGCCTAATACTATTTTGTGAGCCCAGCCATATATGGACCCTCGTGCCAGGCCCAATCTACAAACAGAACCAGGATGTACCACTGATGTTCAAAGTGGATCCGATACATACCTGTAAGTAGGCCTGCCAGGCCATGTTTTGATTTTTGCTGAGGGACCCTTATTTAAGTGGATTTAACCCGAGTCCTTTGTTTTGTCCCTATCAGCTGCTGCCAGTTTCCCACGGCTCAGTGGTGGTCGTAGGCCACTGAAAATACCAAGTGCTTTATGGCCATGCTGTTTACAGGACCCCCTGCCTGCTTCAAAGAACTCAAGCCAAGTTGTGCCTAAGTTTATTTGCACCTTAACCCTTTTTAACCCCCTTTTCAGGTTGATTAAGGGACATTACAGCACTTATTTTATATGCCATTTTATATGATGTGGACTTTGTGTGCTGTGACTTTTTATGTGCAACATTTAACTTAAAAGTGATGTGCCCAGAGATGACCCTAATTCTATTGGGCCTCTGAGATGCTGTTTTATGGGACTACTGTATTTTATTATGGGCTATCCTGGTATCCTTGACACGCTGCACCAGGTCAGCGCCCCCTGTTCCCTTCACCGGACTTGTTCCTTAGCCAGCGGAACTGCCTGAGATATGTATGTGTATTTGCAAATGTAGATGTGTGTTCCTACTTTGCATTATTTTTGTCTTTCAGGTGCCGTCTCCAGCTGGGCAGGGCCCCTTTATGTTGCGCCGAGGACGGGCAACGTCATAGCAATGGTGTATGTAGTGTCCCACTAGGTAAATGTGGGCACTACACAAGGGTCAATTGGGCCACGTTGTCCTCCTACTCCTAAGGGACAGTGCCAGTATATTTAACAGTCCATTTTAATGTATTCTTATATGCTTTTATGTGTATTCTTCCCTGTGATGTGTGTAGGAGGCCTATTAGGGTGTAGTTCCTACTCCTAGACATTAGAGGGAGCTAGGGAACCCTTAGTATATATAGTTAGGCCCAGACAGGGAAGAGTCAGTGTAGTCCAGGAGGCTAGTAAGTGCAGTCTAGCCTGCCTGAAGTTCTTGAGCCAGAGTTAGCTCAGAAGATTTACCCCAGGAGAAGGGTTTGCCTCCTGGGAGAAACCTGCAGTTCCCACAGAGCAAAGAGCAGAGCAGAAGAGTATTCCAGCTAGACAAGTAAGCTGAAGGGCAGAAGGATTATTAACTCCAAGCAAGGGATATATACCGGAGGAGGATTGTTACCAAGGATAAAAGCCAGCATTAGGGCATACGGGCCTTGGGATGCAGACAGCCAGGATATCTGAGGAATAGTGCAGCCTGGTCTGTGAGTGTTGTTCTTACCCTCTGAGTATCTTGCAAAGAACATTACCTGCCATTGATGTATAAGCCTGCTATTGATTGCTGCTGTGAAGTGGAACTGAACTCAAACTGTATAAAGTTGAACTGTTTCCAGTAAAGAAAGTTTGGTTCACCACAACACCGTGTTCCTCACTTCTTATTACTATAAATCGGTGTGCCACCATTACAGGCACTGGCATCACAAACCTTAAAGGGACCTTGCCCCAGGCACATTAAACACCTGCAACATCCAGGGCACCTCATCCACCATCAGGCCTGGTCCCTAAATACAGAGTGTGCCCCAGAGGACCCCTGTGCCAGCCTCTCTATCACTGCTGTACGCCTGCCCAGGGTTTCCTACAAACTGTGAGTAACCCTCGCTTGCCCATTAACCGTGACCTCACATCGCAATACCCTGCAGGGCGGCGTACTGCACTAGGAAAACGCATTGCACTCGCATGGAAAAAACTGAACGCAATCGCAGACAAAACTGACTGAACTTGCTTGCAAAATGGTGCGAGTTTCACTGAACGCACCCTGAACGCATCCGTCACGCTCTTGTGAAAGAGTCCTAAGGCTAGTTTCACCCTAATGCAGGGATGCTCAACCTGTGGCCCTCCAGCTGTTGCAGAACTACAACTCCCAACATGCTCTGATGGCTGTCGGGGCATGCTCGGAGTTGTAGTTTTGCAACAGCTGGCGGGTCGCATGTGGATGCGGGCTGGTGCGCTTTCTGTGACAGGACTCCTTTTTAAGTCCTAGTCCGGTCCTGATTGTAACAAACAATCAGCTGTAAAGAGCATGAGGTCAGAACTGTCTCCATTCATAGACAGCAAGCTGAGAACTTGAATATGGCGAGGAGCTGGAGCACAAGTGTTAGAAAGGTGCAAAATGTAAGATTTATGCAGTAAGATTTATCCTTATTATCAAATCCTGCCCTTTATTTTTGGAAACCAGTACCACAAGAGCTGCGCTCCCGGTGTCCGTCTGCAACGGGGGCAGGTTATGCTGGAGGAATTATAACAAACAGGACATTAGGTGGCGCTATTGTCATCTGTCATACACTTCCCCTTGTTGCAGCATTTTTACAATATATCCTCCCTCCATCAATACCATATTACTTTGTACTTCACAATGTCTCCCAAAACTCTGATACAGACTTTAGATAATAGTAGAATGAGGAGGCTCTCCTGCTGAATCGTAAGGGATAGGGCGCACCGTTCAAATGGACTCACCCTGTCTAGAGAGGTAATTGTGTAATAGTAGACAGGCACTCACTCGGATACATGTGCATGCAAAAAATGTTTGTTATGCTCAAATATTTATTATGGTGAAAAATAAAATAAACTAAAATATATACAATAAAAACAATATATCCCAATGGCTGTAGAATAGAATAAGTAAAACAATCCCCCAGTGTTATATTCTGCTTTGCTCAGCACATAGGTAAGTATTCACATTCAGGTTAGAAAAAACTGCATCGCAATTCATTCCTCCATTTGTACAATAGAATCAATTTGGTCCCGATATCTGCAGAGTAGAACAATGTAATCCGAATGTGAATAATTATCTAAGTGCCGAGAAAAACTGAACCTAAGGGCTCGTTCACACGACCGCTGCTGTCCCGTGCTTTGAACCGCAAATTGCGGTCCGCAATGCACGGGCACCTTCCGTGGTTGCAGGCGCATGGGGATCGCAGTCCCATTCATTTGAATGGGTCCGCGATCCCTTTGTTCCGCAAAAAGATACAGCATGTTCTATCTTTTTGCGGTGCAGAGGCACGGAACGGAACCCCAGAAAGCACTCCGTAGTGTTCCGTTCCGGGCTTCCGTTCCGCATCTCCGGATTTGCGGACCCACTGAAATGAATGGGTCTGCATCCGTGATGCGGAATGACAACGGAACAGTGCCCGTGTATTGCGGATCCGCAAATGCGGCCCGCAATACGGGAGCGGGACACCAAGGGTCGTGTGAACGAACCCGAATACTGGAGGATTATTTGATTTGGTTTGAATTTACGTAGTTGAGTGAATCACACCTGTTTTAGGGTGGGTTCACACTAGCGTTAGGGATTCTGTTATGGCTTCCCGTTATAACATGGTTATAACGGAAAATAACGGAATTCCCAGACAGAATACAACATGGAAGCCTTTAAAAGGCATTCCGTTTGCTTTCCGTCCTAATAGAAGTCTATGGGAAAGCATAACGGATCCGTCGACAGGACTTTGTTTTCCGTCTTGCATAACGGGACCCAGACGGATCCGTTTTGATTCCCATAGACTTCTATTAGGACGGAGCGCAAACGGAATGCCTTTTAAATGCTTCCGTTTTGCATTCCGTCACAATGCAAGTCTATCGGCAGAAGAGCGGATCCGTCCTTCCGTCTTATGGATTCCGTTATAACCATGTTATAGCAGAAAGCCATAACGGAATCCCTAACGCTAATGTAAACCCACCCTTAGGGCTCATGCACACGACCGTATGGCTTTTTCAGTGTTTTGCGGTTCCTTTTTCTTACGGATCCGTTTTTGGTTTCCGTTGAGTTTCCATTTCCTTTCCGTTTTTCCGTATGCCATATACAGTATACAGTAATTACATAGAAAAAACTGAGCTGGGCATAACATTTTCAATAGATGGTTCAGCAAAAACGGAACGGATACGGAAGACATATGGATGCATTTCCGTATGTGTTCCGTTTTTTTTGCTGACCCATTGACTTGAATGGAGCCAAGCACCGTGACTTGCGGACAAGAATAGGACATGTTCTATCTTTTCACGGTACGGAAATACGGAAATACTGAAACGGAATGCACACGGAGACACTTCCGTTTTATTTGCTGAACCATTGAAATGAATGGTTCTGTATATGTTCCGCATACTGAACTCAAAAAACGGCCAGTATACTGAACGCAAAATACTGTCGTGTGCATGATCCCTTAGGCCTAGTTCACACGAATGTAGTGTACGGGAGAGTAATACCCCGTCACTACTGAAGGGTCACTTGGGTATTGTCGTTCCCCCTGTATTTAAGGGGAGGTTGGTATAGGATATCTTATAATGTCATGCTATGTATTTTCCTGTTACTGTGAAACGTGCATTTGCAGGCCGGCTAGGGTGTAGTTCCAGCTCTGAGTCACTAGAGGGAGCTAGGGAACCCTAGGTTATATAAGGCCCAGTCAGGAAGTAGTAGCAGGAGACAGACTGTGGGAGCAGAGGTCAGAAATGATCCTGTGTCTGAGAGAAGGCCAGGCTATGGGCCTGTGAGAGCAGAGCAGGCCTGAAGCCTGCCGGCTAGGAGAGGGTAGTAAAGGCCCTGTAACCGGGTTCCGGATCCAAGGAAAAGGTTCCCCTCCTGAGTCACCATCCGTTCAGCTGAAGCAGCATAAGCGAGCCACAAGCCAAGACACAGATTACCACAGAGGCCGATCAGATAAAGCGAGAGGTACTCAAGATAACAGAGGAGGTACTAGATAAGGACAGCTTCAAGGGTACGCCAAATAAAGGGCATTAGACCTTGGAGAGAAAGTCACATGTAGCAGGACCAGTCAGGAATAGTGTGCAAGCCGCCTGTACTGCATCTCCTGTAATCAACACTCTGTATAATTCATCGCTAAGACCGGCCTTCCTGTAATGTCAAGAACCATCTGTATTCTTCTAAAACCAACCGTCTTTTATGGAACTGTGCACTACCAGTGTCCATGTATTATCCTGACTGATATTCAGTAAAAGTTCCAGTTTTTGTTGGCTATCCTGTGCTTGCTTCATTCTTCCACCATACTTTACACGGCGTGTCACCGTTTAATTGACACTGGCGTCACGAACTCTTTAACTACCTGCCTGTTCCAGTGTTTGCCCCATTTGAAGACGACAGTGGATCCCAGGTTAGTGGTCAATCTGCACTACAAAGCCCAGCATACACTACTGACCCCCTGGGACACTGCACGAACGTATGGCTTTTATAGTTTTTTGCGGTCCGTTTTTCATGGATCCGTTGTTCCATTTTTGAGTTCCATTGTGTTTCCGTTTCCATTCCGTTTTTCCGTTCCGTTTTTCCGTATGCCATGTACAGTATACAGTAATTACATAGACAAAATTGGGCTGGGCATAACATTTTCAATAGATGGTTAAAAAAAAACGGAACGGATACGGAAGACATACAGATGCATTTCCGTTTTTTTTGCGGACCCATTGACTTGAATGGAGCCACGGAACGTGATTTGCGGACAAATATAGGACATGTTCTATCTTTCAACGGAACGGAAAAACGGAAATACGGAAACGGAATGCATATGGAGTACATTCTGTTTTTTTTGCGGAACCATTGAAATGAATGGTTCCGTATACGGACCGTATACGGAACACAAAAAAAACCGCCCGTACATTCGCAAAAAAAACGTTCATGTGAACTAGGCCTTACTCTGTAGATATTGGGGCCTAATTGATCCTATTGCACAAATGGAAGGATGAATTACGATGAAGTTTTTTCTAACCACAGTGTGAATACTTACCTATGTGCTGAGCAAAGCAGAATATAACACTGGGGAATAATTTTACTTATTCTATTCTACAGCCATTGGGATATATTGTTTTTAATGTATATATTTTATTTTATTTTATTTTTCATCAAGTTGCACTTTATTTTAGCATAACAAACATTTTTTGCATCCACATGTATCCGAGTACGTGAGTGCCTGTCTACTGATACAGATTTTGCAGCATTTTGTACAGTAGCTTATTTGCTTAAAAAAATAAAATTAAATAGCCACAGGCTGGAGATCATGGAAGTAATGTATTGCAGCAACATCTGGGCCCAAAGGTGTAAGTACCATAGAGGGAGCCCATGCAGCTGCTTTAAGGTCCTCTGATAGAGAGGGGTCCCTGGCCAGTCCTTTCCCCTTTGTAATTAGCTGTCGAGAAACTATACAGGTAGCCCCTCCCCTGAGGAACTGTATTATTTGTAAACAAGGGAGTAGAGAATTGTTCAAAGGGTTGTGAAGGGTAAAACAAACACTCTTTTGTCCCTGGGGGGCAAAAACAAGGAACATGATAGGGGATCATTTTTTAAATGTGCTATGAGATCCCTTTCTTATATGTATGGCACTCAGCCCCCCCACGTTCACAGGTCAGTGAAATAAATGAAGTAGACACATGGTTAAAATAAGTTTCTGCCGGTTTTATAGTCAAAATGACATTTTACACAGACCACAGGAACACGCCTATATTTTTGTGCAAAAAATAGTTAAAATAAAACCTCTTATTTTTACATTCTGATATACATATTTAACAAGGTTTATGGCACCGTTACCAGATTCAAATGAAAACAAAAATATATAGAATAATAATTGCTTTTCGATACCTCTGTCTCAGTGCTGGCGCTTTTCACCACTTTAAGTGGACCTGTCTCATAGACATAGTGGACAGCGCCATTTTATAGGCCGGACAAGTGAAACCACACCTCCTAACATTGGAACCCCTGTTCATGGGACCTTCATTTGAGGTGACAATAAACTTCCAAGAAATGCCCATTTTCGGGCACAAGTGGATAAAACCCAGCCCTTTAAAGGGCTTGTCCAACATTGATATTTTTCCAAAATTCTCCCCCACCTGTGAAGGAAAGCATACTTACCTAATCCCCAATGCATGGTCCTGGCCCTGTGGGTCTGGACCTGTCTTCATGGCCCAGCATGTAAACTTTCTGCATGGATGGCCCCCTCACTGAAGTATCCACAAGCAGCACGTAACCCCACAGTGACATGCCATCTGGGGACACGTTCCTACTGAGGCTAGTGGCGTTACTTGAAATGCCTGAGCCCCACAGCAACTTTTTGAATGGGCCACACACCCCCGCAACTTCTTCTCAACCCCCTCCTCCTATGCAACCCCACTTCTGTGGCTAGTCAAGATCACGCTCTCAGACAAGGCCGGACAGCCTTTCTGTCCATTTTCTACTGTGTCCTTTTATAATATTGTTGAGGGGGCCCTGACAATAAAATATTTTAGTCCTCCTCCTGGGTGGGCCCTTTCGGAGTTCCAGCCCCAAAGCAGCGCTTTCAAAGCTTCCCCTATAGCTATGCCCCTGACTGAGGCCAATCATTGACCCCATCATACACAAAGTTTACATGCCGGAGAACGGAAGTGCTGTGAAGACAGGTCGGGACTCACAGAGCCAGAACTGACCATGGGGGAGCAGGTAAGTATACTTTCCTTCACAGGTCTGGCAGGGTGGAATTTAAAAAGGAAGTGCCCTTGGACAACCTCTTTAAGGTCCTTCACACCGGACAATCCCATGAAAAAAGGAAAGTTTGGTAGTATGGTGCCTCATGGACTCTAAAATAAACCATGGTACCATCCAACAAAATGGCCGCCACCACTATGTGTAGATTCACACTTAAAACATTCAATCAACTCTAACAATTCTCACACTCAAAACAAAATTATTGCACATTAAGCCGCTGAGGGCAAGTAATGGTCAAGGTCTTTGTCGATGAAACCGTATTAGCCCAAATACAAAAATATAACATAACGCACCCAAAAATTAACCCTTTCTATTCTGGCCATATGATTTTTTTATTTTATTATTATTATTATGGCCGATTGAGTTTTTTTTTTTGTGTTTGTTTTTTACTTTTTCATCATCGCTGTCTGTCTTTGGAGCTATAGTCTCAAGGTACGCTTCTTACACAGTAGATGAATTCCTGACAACATTGCTCTCCTCAGTCTATGAACCTGCACAGACTACGGATGATCATGACTTTTTTTCTATCCTCAAAAATTTACCAAAAATATTACCGTCCTTCCACAGATTTTTTTTTATGTTTTCATCCGGTTGATGTTTTTGAAAAATATTTCTCAGCTATTTATAAAATTTTTGCTACACCACAGTCTCCACTCCGATTAGCTTTGGTGTGAGAATCCTCGGTGTTATCCCGTTATTTAAGTCTTCCTCAAACTCCAGTAATTGTCCCATAAAGTTGAGATTTGGAGATATGATTGGTCGCTTTCCTTTGACGAACTTGTAGGCATCGGTCATGGTCATCCGTGTGTGCTTCATTAGGTAGGCAATCACAATGGTGGCGGAGCGAGAGACGCCTGCTTGGCAATGGATAAGAAGGCCTTTCCCGCATTGGTGAGCTTCCTCTGGAAAAGAAAATAGGGAATCATTTAGGAGACTGGACCCATATTTTGCCAGTGTCTTTAGAGCTCCCCTATGTAGGTGTTCCTTAAAGGGGTTGGTTAATATAGGTCATCAGTGTCTGACCAGTGGGGCTCCAACACCCAGCATCCCCGCTGATCATCTGTTCTAAAGTAGCTCTGGCGCCATCCATTGTGTAGTGGACTGAGCAGCTCCATCTTCTACAGAATGGACAAAGCTAATTCCGGTGTCAACTTCCATCTCCGGAGCCAGTGCAGAACAGCTGATCAATCATGGTGTCAGACACCTGCTGACCAGACTTTGATGGCCTATCCTCAGGATTTGCTATCACTTTTATAATCCTGGACAACCCCTTTAAATATACTGAACTGGAGCGAAGACACTTGTTGATCACAGCAGCTAACAGACGTGATTCCCCTAAACAGCACACCATGTGGCTAGGAATGGTATTGCACATTCTAATAATTTTTTTCCTAAAGGAGATTTCCAGGAATATTCACACAACCAACTTTCCGTTGGTGGGAGTCTAACCTCCCAGAAGCAGGCACATGAAAACTTTGAGCTCCATGTGGAACAATAGTGAAACTGTTACAGCACCACACCATTCACCACCCCTTATTTTACTAATTGATGGGTTCCCCTATAAACCACATATGTTCTCTACACATCATCACAGTGACATGGTCCTACCCATAAATAGATATCGACATTAACCTCTTCCCTACCTTAGACCACCAAGGATGTTAACATTAACTGCCCCTGACCACCAGGAACTTTGAAAACGATCTCCTCAATACACGAAGCCATCAAGAATCTGGATACTCATCTCCTAACCACCCTAGACCACCAGATATATTGTCATTAACCCTTTATCAGGGACATTGAATAATAAAAAGTCTTCAGATAGAACCACACTCCCTTTTTAGGCTAGTTTCTCACCCACAGTAAAGCTATCTGGCAAGCTGTTCCGGCAGTTCACCATATACAACCTAGCCAGATTTTGCCAGTTTCCTGCATGAGCGCCAGGTTTCGGCCAGGCAAAAACTGGAGCACAAACAGTTTTTTTGTCCAGCCGAAGCCAAGCGCTCATGCTAAAAACTGGCCGAATCCTCGACAGATCCCATTATAGTCCATGGTTTTTGGTGGTGCTTGGTAATATCCGGCCAGGCCAGATACGGTGAACTCAGGCTGTTCTCTGCCGGAACAACCTGCCAGATAGCTTTACCGTGGGTGTGAAAGTACATTATCGGGAAAAATGCTACTCTTGCCCATGAGTCGTGTCTTGCATTTACTTGAATCTGGCTGAGTTGCAATACCAGGCACCACCACACAGACAGGAGTGGCGTTGTTTCTGGGGGAAAAAAAATGTCACTTTAGTCAGACGCCCAGATCCAAAGGAAATTGAGAACTTACCTATGAATTCGAACGCCTCTTCAAAGTACTGCCTGAGGTTCTGCTTGTTGCTGTCCGTTGCTGGTAGACGTTTGTAGTTAAAGATACTTTTCTCGTAGTGATAGAGAGGCAGGTGTGTGGTGACATTAACGATGTATCCGATGTTCATCCTCTGCATCTTTTCCAAATCTTGGGCATCGTGTTCATTTCCGAGGAAGAGGAAGGGTAGAATGGGGGTCAGTTCTGCGTTCTCAATGTCCGGGGTGCTGGGGACAGACTGAGGTAGTGTAATGGTCACCGCCGACGCCCCGCCTCCGTCTGAGCAGTCTTGGAGTTGGAGGGAGTTGTCACACAGGTTTTCATGGTTCTGTTTGAAACTGCTGAGGCCACCTGGAAAAGAACATGAAAGAGTCACCTCCAGGCACTCACATCGGTGAGCAGGTCACAAATACAACATTTTGACCTGAATCTAGAATTCCAAAAATTTGCAGATTATCAGGAAAGCATTTAATGGTCTGTTATCTTTATTTTTTGGCAGAGTTTAGGGTTGACTAGCTGAGACCACCTCTGAATCTGGTGACAGTCCTTGGTCCAATCCCCTAAAATTGTGGGCTTACAGAAAATCACTTGGCTTTGCCAAAGGAACCAGCATCAAAAGAAAGAGAGCTGCTGCAGGAAGCTAAAGATGGTCCTCCCCCCACATACACACTATATCCTATGTCACCACTTCTACTGCATCTAGAGGCCTGGGGAAATTACTACCCAATATCTAAGGTGGCCCTAATAATGGACCATCCAATGGTCTACCATCTTGACATATCTGCAGGAGTTGAATGGCCGAGGGCTCTTTCACACGAGCGGATCCTGTGCGGGTAATCCGCTGTGTGAAAGACAACCAAGCCCCGTTCTGGACAGCAGAGACACGGAGCAGTAACATGATTGATAATGCTCTGTGCCGCTCTGTGACCTTTTTACTACAAAATCACGGTGACAGCTTTATGTCTCTGTGATTTTGTAGTATAGAGATCACAGGGAGGCACAGAGCATTATCAATCATGTTACTGCTCCGTGTCTCTGCTGTCCGGAACGGGGCTTGGCACTTTTTCACACGAGCCGATGCCGTGTGGGTAATCCGCTGCGTTAAAGAGTGCCAAGCCCCGTTCCGGACAGCAGAGACACGGAGCATTAACATGCTTAATAATGCTCCGTGCCTCTCTGTGATTTTTTTTATGTCTGAGAAAACAACATGGGGGAGATTTATCAAACTGGTATAAAGTAGAACAGGCTTGGTTGCCCATAACAACCAGATTCCTCCTATCTGATTTGGGAACAGCTGGGTGGCAACTCATGTGTGAGCAGTAAGGGAGGCCATATTTGTTGTATTGTATAAGTCAGGTGCTGCAAAAAAAAACGGCATAAAAAGAGAAATTCTTAAAGAGCGCCTGTCGGCAGAATTAACCCTGTCAGGCAGGGTTGATCCTGCTGATTAAAATGATACCGGTCTTGTGAAAATCGGTTGTGGCATTCCTGAGAAAAAAATGATTTTGTTATTTATGCAAATGAAGGCGCTAGTGAATTGAAGGGCGGGCCTAATCTCTCGATGCTCCTCAGCTTTCTAGTCCTGGCCACGCCCCTTACTTAATGAATAAAAGCCTTTTTTCTCAGGAACACCACAACCAATTTTCACTAGACAGATATCATTTTAATCAGCAGGATTGGTACTACCAGGCAGTATGTTTGGTGTCATAGGGTTGATTGTGCTGACGGGTGCACTTTAAGTATGTTAGCTTAATTTTAAAATTTTGCACGACGTTTGCAACAAGGTTTTCTTTCCATTGCTTTACACTACACTAAGAATGAAGCAACTTTACAATTAGACTCTTAATTAAAGTCATACCGTTTTGTGTCTACAGCTCATATACAGATCCATGTGTCTCTATGGTTACAGACTACAAAACCATAAATAAATACATCTCTTAAGGTTTCCATTATATGACTGCTTATACGGCAATCAGTCCCTGTCCATCTAATGACACTGATCCAAAGATGTACAGTCCTCATTTAAAGGGATGCTCCAATTTAGCTACTTATAGACGCACACCTATCTCCAGAATGGGCCCGCACCTCTCCTGGTGAGGTTGCGGCTGTAAATGGAAAGGTTGCCGCACATACCCATTTCTCTCAATTCACCTTTATGAGCGGCTGTTTTCAGAACTCCTAAGGCCCCTTTCACACGGGCGAGTATTCCGCGCGGATGCGATGCGTGAGTTGAACGCATTGTACCCGCACTGAATACCGACCCATTCATTTCTATGGGGCTGTTCACATGAGCGGTGATTTTCACGCCTCACTTATGCGTGAAAATCGCAGCATGCTCCTCTTTGCGCTCCTCTTTGCGCTATTTTACTATGCATTCTGTATTCAGAATGCTATTATTTTCCTTTATAACCATGTTATAAGGGAAAATATTACAATCGACAGAACTTCTGTGAAGAAGTTCGGGTTTGGGTACCAAACACGCGCGATTTTTCTCACGCGAGTGCAAAACGCATTACAATGTTTTGCATTCGCGCTGAAAAATCGCGGGTGTTCCCGCAACGCACCCGCACATTTTCCCGCAACGCCCGTGTGAAAGGGGTCTAATTTACAGAGGCCTATTCACCAGGAGAGATAGAGTTCGTACCTCGGAGTTCTGAAGATAATTTCCGGTCCCACAGATGAGACCTCAATCTATCACATATTTATGACATACCATAAGGATGTGTTACAAATGTCTAAGATGGGAATATCCCTTTAAGTGAACAGGTCACTTTCCTTAGCAAGATCAATACATTCCTCTCCCGCTGCTGTCATCATTACGATGATTTCACTGACTACATGGCATCCAGTCCTTATTCTACTGAGAAATACAGTATTTTCCTCAATTACCTAATCACTTGGGCAGATAAGTCACTGCCTCCTGCAAAATCAACACACTCTCATGACCCCGACTGCTCAACAACACATATTTTGAATGAATCACAAGGCAGTGATATAAAAGGCTGTGATTCTGAAAGTGTCCTTGACCCCCAGACCTCGCTCAGGGTACAAGAGAAGTGAATCGCCAGTGTAAGGCCTCATGCACACGACAGTATCTATTTTGAGGTCCACAAAAAACGGATCCGTAAAAAATACGGATGACATCCGTGTGCATTCCGTATTTTGCGGAACGGAACAGCTGGCCCCTAATAGAACAGCCCTATCCTTGTCCGTAATGCGTACAATAATAAGACATGCTCTATTTTTTGGCAGAACGGAAATACGGCCATATGGAAACGGAATGCACTCGGAGTACATTCCGTTTTTTGGGCGGACCCATTGAAATGAATGGTTCCGTATGCAGTCCACAAAAAAAAACGGAACGGACATGGAAAGAAAATACGTTCTTGTGCATGAGCCCCAAGAATAATAAGCAGAAAAGCTGATGGGATTTATAGTTTATTGTCAGGTGCGAAAACCCCCAGATATGAGAACGACCTCTGCTTTCAGTTCAAAATTAGGGCGTAGTCCTAAAAATATGAGGAAGCGCTGCTGTAAACAATCACAGGGACTGAATGCCTCTAAACATTCCCTTTCTGAACAGGAAACGATTACCAGCTAATAGAAAAAAAGAAAAGAAACATAATAATAATCATAATACTAAAAAAGTCAAACTGTAATCAGTAATACTGTAACAATAATACTAATGTATTAAATATAATAAACAATTATCTGAATTAAAAATATAAAAATTTATAGTAATTTTTAGAGATGAGCGAATTGAATCCACTCAAGTGGAATTTGATCCGAATTTCAGGATGAATTTGATTCGCCGCTGCCACCATCTTGAATGAAGATCTCGGCCAAAATCCCGTGCATGATGACGCTGGCCGGCGTGACGACGGCATCTTCGGCCGCACAAGATTTTGCGCCATATCTTCAAGCAAGATGGCGGCAGCTGCCCGTCGCGAGCAAATGGAGGCGGTAAGTAAAAATTTTTTTTGTTAATTTTACACTGTTTTTAAACTCAGATGCCGCGGTCATGTATAAACGCGGCATCTGAGGCTATCGCACCTCCCTGTCATTGCACCCGCTACTTTGCTTTGTGACAAAGTAACTCGTCACAAAGCGAATTCTTTTGTAAAATTCGGCGAAGCAGCTGAATTGAATTTTTGAAAACTTCGCTCATCTCTAGTAATAATAGTAATAGATATTATTATTATATACTAAATAGAATATTATAATAATGATATACATTTAAATATTAAAAATATTAATTTGATAGTAATAATAGCAATAGATAGAATAATAATACAATATAATTATTCATAATTAACTTTTTTTCATAACTTTTAGATGATTTAATTCCTTTTTTAACAGTTTTAAATTACTTCATAATATGATTTATTTTATAATAATAATTCCCAGTTGCTGTCTGTCCTGTTAAAAAATAATACTAAATAATAAAAAGTAATAATACTAACTATAATAATAATAATAATAATAATAATAATAAAAACAGCAATTATAATCCTGCATTAATCATTATCTCTGCATTTTAATTGGTCCAATATTTTTTTACAATTATTTTATTTATATAATCAGTTTATTTGAACAATATGTTTTGGAACAGTTCCCAGTTACTGTGCATATTCTGTTAATAATAATAATAATAAAACATTCTAATAATGATAATTATAATAATTTCACCAATTAAAAATGTATAATAATTCTAGAGAGATGTCTAATATTCTGTCCATATTAAAGAAGCTTTTTCTTTTTATTTCCCTTCATTTTTTTTATATTTTTTTTTGCAGTTGTTCGGATGGCGTACAACATCTGTACCATAAAGGCGGCCCATCCTGTGCTATTCATTCTGAGAGTTGTCATTATTGGAAATGCTGCTAAAATACAATTATTTCTCTGCAAAATATTAATTTAAATGAAATAAAATTTAATACAAAAAAAAAATGCATAAAATGTTAAATAAAAATTAAATGCGTGATAAAAATATGTCTAGAGGGGTGTCCTGTATTGTCCACATGGAGTAAGAAATATCGGTCATACACAGTCTGCATGATCCCAAAGGAACCAATTAGAGCCGACATCTATTTGGAGGAACATTGAGCTTTCCACGTATTCATGTAAAATGCTTTTTCACGTGCCGTATTATGGAGATGCTCTGCCCTAGAAACCTGGCCTCTATGGGACTACGGAGTGCATCAATGAGGCACCATACAGCAGCACATAAAGCAACTAGTGTCGGTTCTACATTAATGGCCTGAAAGGAGCTGAGGATGAAGGGGAAGAGTGTGCAGAGTGACCCCAAAGGCAAGAATCTGCAAGGAGGACAGCATCAAGAGATATCTGAGAAGTTCTGAGGGTTCTCTGCTCTCCCCTCCCTTAAGTGTTAGCAGCAGGGAGGGGGAGGATGTTGTACACAGGGAATGTGTCTTACAGCTCACACAGGCTGTCGATAGGGAGGAAACCACACGTAGGGCAGTTTTCAAGGGTAGAGAGATGGCAGAGCACCCACGTCAGACTCTGCAGGAGGAGGGCAGGGGAATCACAATCTTCAGAATCAAGGTCTGTCAGCACAAGTGAGAAGAGATCCCTTCTGAGCTGTAGAAGGAGAAAACGGTGTTGTGCTGAAACATGAGAGCTAGTGAAGACAACAACATCCTGGACACACAAACCTCACATCCAACATTTATTACCGACACATGAAAAAAGTCTGACACTAGGAGCAAGGGGTCTGAAAAGGAAGGAAAGTTTCACACTGATAAGTTAGTGGAACTTTTTTACCAAGTGTACCACTAACATAAAAAAGTCACTTTCCCATGTCAAGTGTCCATAACCTTTAAAACTGGACGACTATACACCACTGGTTTATGACTGCGAGTCCCCTTCTTTGATGAACCTGTCCCACCATACGTCTCGACACTGAGTATCCGCACTGGCTTAGGCTACTTTCACACTTGCGCTGTTGTTTTCCGGTATGGAGGTCGGGCAGAGGATCTCAGTACTGGAAAAATATGTTTCCCTTTTGTCCTCATGCATTTGAAGGAAAAGAGATCCGTTCAGGACGCCTTCCGTTCCGGCACCATTGCGTTTTGCGACCGGACACAAAACTGCTGCAAGTCATAGAAACGGGAAAAAAAACGAATCTGATGACGGATCCGTTTTCTTAGGAGCCTACTGTAAAAAAAAAAACTGATTTGTCACCCATTGAACTTCAATGTATTTAGTGACGGATCAGTTTTTTTCCGTTTTGATTTTACACAACCGCATCCTAAAGGAACTGATGCATCCTGATGTGAAAAATCAAAATGGATCCGTTTAATTCCGGTATTGAGATCCCCTGCTGGATCTCAATACCGGAATTAACAGCAGAAGTGTGAAAGTGGCCTAAAATGACACCAAGTTTTTTACGTCGATTCAACTTTTTTTTTTTTAAGTTGCATTTAATAAATGTGTTTAAATCCTGCCCAAGCATTAAGCCACGCCCACTTTTGCCTCCCAGGTGCTGTAAATTGGGCCACCAATGGTCAATAGATGGTACATAGCAGACTAGACATGTGGGCCTTTGGTTACGGAGTTAAGTACGGAGCCGGCTGCTGCAATTTTATTTTTTCGGTCGCGGTCTAACAGAATTCTGCACAAATAACGGTACTTCTGCCTCTGTATGATACAGTGAAGGCGTACTGCGATGCAATAGAGGGCCCGTACTGAGGCAGGGACAACACATATAGGAAGGGACAATAGAAATGGGGAAGGACCAGCAGTAACACAGTGCAGCACAATATACCGCCACAGCAGAACCAGATACCATAGTGCAGCACAATATACCGCCCCAGCAGAACCAGATACCACAGTGCAGCACAATATACCGCCCCAGCTGAACCAGATACCACAGTGCAGCACAAAATACCGCCCCAGCAGAACCAAAAACCACAGTGCAGCACAATATACCGCCCAGCAGAACCAGATACCACAGTGCAGCACAAAATACCGCCCCAGCAGAACCAATGCTGCCCCAGCAGAACCAAATACCACAGTGCAGCACAATATACCGCCCCAGCAGAACCAATTACAACAATGAAGCACAAAATACTGCCCCAGCTGAACCAGATACCACAGTGCAGCAAAAGATACCACCCCAGCAGAACCAATACTGCCCCAGCAGAACCAAATACCACAGTGCAGCACAATATACTGCCCCAGCAGAACCTAATACCACAGTGCAGCACAAAATACCGCCCCAGCAGGATCAATACAGCCCCAGCAGAACCAGATACCACAGTGCAGCACAATATACTGTCTCAGCAGAACCAAATACCACAGTGCAGCACAATATACTGTCTCAGCAGAACCAAATACCACAGTGCAGCACAATATACTGTCTCAGCAGAACCAAATACCACAGTGCAGCACAATATACTGCCCCAGCAGAACCAAATACCACGGTGCAGCACAATATACTGCCCCAGCAGAACCCAATACCACAGTGCAGCACAAAACACTTCCCCAGCAGAACCAAATACCACAGTGCAGCACAATATACTGCCCCAGCAGAACCAAATACCACAGTGCAGCACAATATACAGCCCCAGCAGAACCAAATACCACAGTGCAGCACAAAATACCGCCCTAGTAGAACCAATGCAGAGCCAATGCTGCCCCAGCAGAACCAAATACCACAGTGCAGCACAATATACTGCCCCAGCTGAACCAGATACCACAGTGCAGCCCAATATACTGCCCCAGCAGAACCAAATACCACAGTGTAGCACAATATACCGCCCCAGCAGAACCAAAAACCACAGTGCAGCACAAAATACTGCCCAGCAGAACCAGATACCACAGTGCAGCACAAAATACCGCCCTAGTAGAACCAATGCAGAGCCAATGCTGCCCCAGCAGAACCAAATACCACAGTGCAGCACAATATACTGCCCCAGCTGAACCAGATACCACAGTGCAGCACAATATACTGCCCCAGCAGAACCAGATACCACAGTGCAGCACAAAATACCGCCGCCTGAACCACAGTTTGAAACTGTCCTGAAGATGGCAGTTGAACTCAGGAGGACACCTGCGGCTGCTGGCCAGGTGCATTAGCTCCTGATGCTCCTACATTAATTAATGCTTAGAGCATCAGATCTTTTTGTATCTGTCTGGTGACTATGAGGAGTCCTTGGGCGGGCCCCTGAGCATCGGCCCACCAGGAAATTTTCCTGTAGGGTCTATAGCCAGTCCGCTCCTGCACATCTCTATGGGAGTCCTATCAATGGGCTCTCTGATATGGCCGTGTGCATGAGCCCTTGGGCTGAGACGGGTAATTTAGCACCGTAACATAGAATACATAGAAATTAACAGCAAAAATAACTACTGTTAGATATCTTAAAAGAGTTGTCCGTGGGGGAGGAGGGGTTATTTAGAAAGGGCTCATAATGGATTAAAAAAAATAACTGAAGTTATATTCACCGGGGGTGTACACAAGATATCACACAGCAAGATAGCAACCCTTAGTACGCCTCTTCCTGTGAATTTTCTTTTTTATTAAGTGGAATTTTTTAATTAAAAAAAGTACATAAATACATCAATAAATCTCCCCCATGCAGGTCTACGGCCTTTGATTCCTTTCATATACTGTCTGATAAAACTGGTTGGCAGCTGCCACTAGGGGGAGCTCTGGGCATAGGAATGTATACAGTTCCCACTGAACTCAATGGTAGCTGTAAAAATCTCTTTGCACTGAACTTCCCCTATTGGCAGCTGCAGGAAAATACAGTGGTTTTACTTCGACACCAGGAGAAGGAGTTCGTGCCAGGATCTTCCTCACCACAGGCCCCCACAGCAGTGACTCCCCCCCCCACCCCACCTGTTTGACTTTCACGGTCATGATGTGTCTATGTAGCAGAGCTGAATGGGTCATCTTTGTGGCTGCATGAATTGGACACTCCGATATAACACAGTTCAGTAGATTGTATCTGCACATATAAGAATTTGTGAGTTCCGCCAAATGACAAACTCAGTTCTGCTACATCTTTTTTCATCTTTATGATCCCTTACTCAAGTTTATTTCCATAAGATATAATGCGCTGACTGTCCACGTGGCACTGTCGTTGATTTATGGGACAGTTTGCCTTAATATTGTGTGTCTTCTTTATAATGACATCATTGTCAGGATCCCCACCTGCCTGGCCTCTATGGCAACGCCACAAGAGCACACAATGACATCAGCCGTGCAGACAATACAGAACAGCGGCTCTGTCTAATGCTTGTCCCACAGTTCACTTCCCGGGAACGGATGATGTAATGTGAACAGGTGCAAGGGATTTTATTTGCCCAAGTGAGAAAAAAAAAAAAGGAACTGAGACTGATAGCGCGTCTACGCGATGGTAATTCTCAACTGTATCGTTTTATGGCACCATATGGAGCGTGAGCCGCAGGGCTCGGCCTGACGTCCATAAATACAATCATACAGCAAAGATCTGCTCACTAACCTCTCCTGAGGAAAAATACATAAAATACATATAAAATATATATAGATACACAAAAAATGTGTATAAAATATATATAAAATACGCATAAAACATCTACAAAACATACATTTAAAAAGTATAAAAAGCATGTAAGTATCTATAAAATCTGTATAAAGTACGTAAAAACTATGTATAAAATATGTATAAAATACATATAAAATATACATGAGATATCAAGATATCTATAAAATACATATAAAATATACACACGATCTATAAAAATCCACATAAATATCTAAAAAATATATATAAAATATCTATAAATTACTGTGCATATAAAGGGGATCATTTATCCAATCAGATACGTCATTTTTGCAAGCACTTCGTGGTCCTCGCCATTTTTCACAGTGGTCTATGTTTAAGAGCTAAGGGTCCATTCACACGTCCGTAGTGCATTGCGGATCCATAATACACCCGGCCGGCACCCCCATAGAACGGCCTATTCTTGTCCGCAATTGCGAACAAGAATAGGACATGTTCTATTTTATTCCGGAGACGCGGACCGGAAGATCGGGGCCGTGCTCCGGAAATGCGGATGCGGAGAGCACACTGTGTGCTCTCCGTATCCATTCCGTCCCCATAGAGAATGAATGGGTCTGCACCCGTTCCGAAATTTGCGGAACGGATGCGGACCCATTATACGGACGTGTGAATGGAGCCTAAGGCTGGGTTCACACAGGCGTGTCCGGATTAGGTCCGGATACGTCCCGGTGTACTGCGGCAAACCCGCGCGATTAGGTACGCAATTGCAGTCAGTTTTGACTGCGATTGCGTTCCGATGTTCAATTTTTTATCGCGCGGGTGCAATGTGTTTTGCACACGCGTGATAAAAAACCGACTGTGGTACCCAGACCCGAACTTCTTCACAGAAGTTCAGGTTTGGGTTAGGTGTTGTGTAGGTGTTATTATTTCCACTTATGGTTATAAGGGAAAATAATAGCATTCTGACTACAGAATGCATAGTAGGTGATCAATTGAGGGTTAAAAAAATAAATAAAAATTAACTCACCTTCTCCTTTTGATCGCGTAGTTCCCGGTCTCTTCTTTACTTCTTTAATGATGAATTACCGACTAGGACCTGTGGTGACGTCAGATCACATGCTCCAATCACATGGTCCATCACTGTGGTGATGGACCATGTGATTGGAGCATGTAATCTGACATCACCACAGGTCCTAGCCGGTAAGGCTACTTTCACACTTGCGTTCGGGGTTCCGCTTGTGAGCTCCGTTTGAAGGCTCTCACAAGCGGCCCCAAACGGCCCCAATGCATTCTGAGTGGATGCGGATCCGCTCAGAATGCATCAGTTTGGCTCCGTTTGGCCTCCATTCCGCTCAGCAGGCGGACACCCGAACGCCGCTTGCAGCGTTTTCATGTCCGTCTGGCTGTGCGGAGCCAAACGGATCCGTCCAGACTTACAATGTAAGTCAATGGGGACGGATCCGTTTGACGTTGACATAATATGGTGCAATTTCAAACGGATCCGTCCCCATTGACTTTCAATGTAAAGTCTGGACGGATCCGTCTGACTAACAATTAGACTTAGACTTTTTTCTGAAATATAAATCAGACGGATCCGTTCTGAACGGATACCATTGTTTGCATTATAGGAGCGGATCCGTCTGTACAAATGCCAGACAGATTCGCTCCGAACGCAAGTGTGAAAGTAGCCTCATTCATCGTTAAAGAAGTAAGAAGAGACCGGGATCTACGCGATCAAGAGGAGGAGGTGAGTTAATTTTTTTATTTTTTTTTAACCCTCAATTGATCACCTACTATGCATTCTGTATTCAGAAGGCTATTATTTTCCCTTATAACCATGTTATAAGGGAAAATAATACAGTGAATAGACTGTCACCTAGCAACCATGCGTGAAAATCACACCGAATCCTCTCTTGCTTGCGATTTTCACTCAGCCCCATTCACCTCTATGAAAAACGCAGAATATAGAACATGCTGCGATTTTCAAGCATTGCAGAAGTGATGCGTGAAAAATAACGCTCATGTGCACAGACCCATTGAAATGAATGGTGCCGGATTCAGTGCGGGTGCAATGCGTTCACCTCCCGCATTGCACCCGCGCGGAAATCTCGCCCGTGTGAACTCAGCCTAAAAGTGAAATTAGAACTGGATTACACTCATTTACTATGTGCGACTTTTGCAAATGTTGAAAAAAAGTCACAACCCACGCCAGGGAACCTAAGGCGTCTTTCACACGAGCGTAATGGATTAGATCCGGATGCGTTCAGGATGCGTTCAGTGAAACTCGCACCCTTTTGCAAGCAAGATCAGTCAGTTTTGTCTGCAATTGCGTTCAGTTTTTTTCCACGCAGGTGCAATGAGTTTTGATGCGTTTTTCACGCGCGTGATAAAAAACTGAAGCATCCGTCAGTGAAAAACGCTTTGCTTGCGGATGCAATGCGTTTTTCACTGAAGCCCCATTCACTTCTATGGGGCCAGGGCTGCGTGAAAAACGCAGAATATAGAACAGGCTGCGTTTTTTACGCAACGCAGAACTGATGCGTGAAAAAAAAACGCTCATGTACACCGACCCATTGAAATGAATGGGTCAGGATTCAGTGCGGGTGCTATGCTTTCACGTCACGCATTGCACCCGTGCGGAAAACTCGCTCGTGTGAAAGAGACCTAAAGGTTGTAAACCACATTACGTTAATGCCACCAGTTCATACATTTGGTGCAGGCCCTCAAAGCAAAGCCAGACTTAAAACTGACACAAAAACAACCTGAAATGATAAGCGACTCCCAATATATGTGTAAAATATCTATAAAAATACATATAAAATATGTATAAAATATTTATAAAACAAATATAAAATATATATCAAATATCTATAAAATACATATAAAATACACATAAAATACATGGTATAGGTCCACACTGATATCACACAATCACCAGAAAATATAAACCCCTAAAACATTCTCTTCTGTTGAGATGAAAGGGGGGGAGTCCAAAATTTGAAAAAATTTGCAAAATTTGTCTAGATTGTATCTGGTATTGCATTCTTATCAATGACACACAGCTAACGGACAGGGGTGGCGCTGTTTTGGAAAGAAAGCAGCCATGTTTTTCTAATCCCGAACAGCCCCTTATATTCCTGTCTATTATATCTGCTTCTAGAATTCTTTGTTATATTCAATATGCCTTGTCCTATTCAGTTTCTTCTTCCCTCTACAGTTTTTTCTCTCTCTTCATGCTTGCCACGTGGGCAGGCTCTTTGTGGTGGGATGTAAGAGCTGAGCATGTTGCTTTAAGTCAATCCGATGTCTCCTCCTCCCCTCTCACAGCATGTACTCCTACAGACAGAGAGGCTGCAGCTTCATCTCCCTTCTACCCCCTCTCTCTTTTGAATATCATTTTATTTATTTTTTTCAGGAGACTTCTGAACAAAGGGAAGTACAGACAACTGGAAGGTGAGGAAGACATCACTTTCCTAAAATAATATATACTACAAAGTTTCATAAAGTCACATGTTTTACTGATTTATGCATAAAAAAAGTGTACAAACATAGATATGCTGGCGGCAAAAGGCAATCGCTTCCTTCTCTAAAACCATCTACAGCTGAACAGTCTCCAACCTAGAACGGCTCCAGCTCTGCTCCGACATGAGAAGGAAAACAAAGTCTCCTCAGTGGTTTTGTGTACACAGCATTAATTCCTTCTGATACGGTTAGATCATTTATTTATATAGAAACAGAACACCCTGGAAAGAAGAAAAACCGCTACTGTATTACACCACGTTCCTGACAGATGGCGGATTACAGAGGGTCAAGTGGAAGGAAACACTGCATTTGTAAAAATTTCTGCACGATGATCCTAAACCACCCAAAAATAGAAAAAAATAACAGAACCTTCCCTATGATGAAAGTGGTTATACATTCTATTTCTATAGCGGTCTGCGACTACTGTCCTGTAGAAGTTGCTAACCTGCTTTCCTAGAATCCTGAATGGCAAACATGCCTAGACATGCAGTCATATTATGAATGAATAGAATGCGATAATTGCAGTGAAGACTGACACTTAGTGAAAGCCATAAACTTAATTAAACTTTGGGGAAGGATCCCATGCAGGTTTCCAAGATACATAGACCTCCTCTAGTCTGCAAAGAGCTGGGTGACGACCCTTTTAGAAGTGGTCATCTTGCTATGGGGACCAAGATAACACAGAAATGGCTAAAAGCTATAATTTTGCACAAGAAGATGCTTCTGCAATGACTGTGTAGCATCTGAACAAGCCGAAAAGTTTTTCTGGTCTTGTAAGTTGACGCAAAAGTTTATTTATTTTTTTTAAACAGTGCTTTAAGGGGTATTAAAAATATTTAGCTATATGCTATTAAAGGGGCCTTCCGAGGCTTTTACACTAATGACCTATCCTCGGGATAGATCATCAGTATCTGATCGGTGGGGGGTCTAACACCTGAGATATCTGCCGATCAGCTGTTTAATAAGGCAACGGCGCTCGCAGTAGTGCCGCAACCTTCGCTCTGCTCATTGTATAGTGGGCGAGCTTGCTTAGCACCATTCACTTAAATGGGGCTGAGCTGCGTCTAAGCCATGTGACCAATGAACGTGATGTCACCTAACCTAGGAAACCATGAGCGCCGATGCGTTCTCAAACAGCTGATCGGCAGGGGTCCTAGGTGTTGGACCCCCACCGATCAGATACTGATGACCTATCCAGAGGATAGGTCATCAGTATTAAAGTCTTGGAAAACCCCTTTAACATGAAATCCAAAGAAAATGACATGTCATAGATGACCTCGGTAAAGTCTGACATCTCCAGACTTAGAAGTATCTCTAAAAAAAAATCACGTCCCTTTGACATTGCTCGGAGAACCTCTATGACAGAAGTCTCTGTGTGGAGCCAAAGGAGTTTGATATCACTAGAGGGCTCAGTTATTCTGGAAATTCATGGTGGTCAGAGACCACAGACATCAACGATGTGAAGTTCTCACATGTATCTATGACATATCAGAAGATCATTTCCTTCAGTTCCCTTTAAATACGTACTATAAATACAGACAAAGTGACATTTTAAACACTAGACACTCTTAAAGGGTCCAGGAAAAGAAAAAGGATCAGCCTTATACTCCCAGGAACAGCACCACCTCTCACCAGGATCTGTAGTTGGTATTGAAGCCATGTTCAAGTAGACAGAACCTGGCACAACCCATGGACAAGAGTGGCGCTATTTCTGGGGATAACAAAGTAGATCTTTATTTCTAATCCTGGACAAACCCTTAATAGGCTGTACAGAGGCTCAATAGCAATGAGATGGATGAAGCCAAGGCCAGGAGTCATAAACATGTCACTCAGAAGGGTGAAGACCCAAGCAGAAGACAAGATGGAGCACTGTGACCTTCTGCATATTGGGTGGGAATTCCAGTTTCAGTGTGTCCCATAGAATACCCGCCTCACTCCTGTCTTTGGCACTGCAGCTCCTACACAGCGTCAGACTGGCCCCCCAGGAGTACCAGAGGATCCTCCAGGCTCTGACACCATAGTGGGTCCCAAATTTTTTTTTTAAGCCAATCACTTGCCACTAGGGTCTATATCCTTAAATCAAAATCTATTAGACTTTATTGTTGATACAGGGTTTAGGCCCCCAGAACAATTTTGTCTGGTGGGCCCAAGGAGCACCAGTCCAACACGGCTCCTACACAAATACAAAACTTCCATAACAGAGAGATATTTCCACATCCTGGCCCGGTATAGACTACCTGTATAACCACAGCTGAAAGCCCCGTTACTGGAAAGCCCCTTTAAGAAGAATCCTATAATCCTACAGTGTAGGACACACCGGGTGACCCTTCATGATGACACATCTGTTAGCGCTGACCTGAGCGGTATTGGGCACAATGTCCATCTACATCCAGAAACAAACAACACAAAGTAAACACAAGCAAGAAATAAAAAACATAGCGTCACCTAGATACCTGACAACCCGCGGTCACATCATGTGTCGTACAGTACAGTTCTATTAAAAGGGCGAGGACAGTATATAGGACTGAAAGCATCTAGTAATGCAAATCTATTTATCTATCTATCTAATATCTATTGAAATATCTATCCATATCATATATGGATATATCAATATTATATCTATCTACTGTATATCATACCTAACTAGCTAGCTCTTATTTATCAGTAGAGAAGGCCTTGCGGTTCGCTCGGCGGTCGTTTCGCAGCGAACATTGCGCTTTTGCGAACATGCGAACATATGACGATGTTCGCATGTGCCATATTCTTTTGCATTGTACCGAACTTTGACCCATGACACATCCATCAGGTGGGACAGGACAGCCAATTGAGACATTTCAGCACATGGACTTACCCCCTACCCTATCAAAGAACATGTTACCAGCATCACAGAGGGCTGTCAGAATGCAGCATTTCCAGGCCTTGCTGCGAGAGATGCTGCATTCTGCTGTTGCGGGCGCTGGCAAAGGAATTTCCACCCACAGCGAAACAGGTGCAGGTACCAATCCTACCGCGCCTGCAAGAAGAGGGCGGTTTGAAGATGTGTTGGTCACTTCGGATATAAGATCATTCTTGCAGCCAACCCATTGAGAGCCGCCCTCCGGATCCAGCCTCAGGGAACGCCTAGGCCGACACATGTCCTTCTACATCGGGTTAACGGCTCTGAGAAGTGAGGAACCCCAGGACTACTGGGTGTTCAGGCTTGACCTGTGGCCAGAGCTGGCACAATTTGCCATGGAACTCTTGGCTTGCCCCTTATCGAGTGTCCTGTCCGAAAGGACGTTCAGCGCAGCAGGGGGGAGCGTGACCGTTAAGCGCACTCGCCTAGTTCACGTCAGTGTGGACTACTTCACATTTCTAAAAATGAATGGATGAGGTATGGATCTTGGAGGAATTCAACACGCGTAATTGAATTTCCTCATGCCAGCCCACACATATCCGCCACCACCCAGAACAAAGAATGGTCCTTGTCTTAAGTATATACAGCGGCATAAAAGGCCTTTTCTGTCAGGTGAATGCCTAATTTTTGGGGCCTGTACTGGCCTACAGTAAAATTTGTATCCAGTGACCTCCTAAGGCACCTCCAGCCACATAATCACAAGTTCTTTTCTGTCAGGTTAATGCCTACCGTAATTTTTGGGGCCTGTACTCCACTGGCCTACAGTAAAATTGTTATTCCGTGACCGCCTAATGTACTGCTAGCCACATAATTACTTGTTCTTTTCTGTCAGGTGAATGCCTAATTTTGGGGGCCTGTACTCCTGTGGACTAAAATAAAAATGTGATAGGCTCCAGCAGGGCACATTTTTTTGAGTTTCCCTTCAAGATGCATAAAAATGGCCCCTGATTAAAATACATATTTTGGGTGGGAATTTTTGACAATGATCCCCCTCTGGTATGTCAATGTACATGTTGTGGGACTATTTTTGCACTTCTAGTAAGTATTTGGTGGCTGCCAATATGACCTGAAGGTTTTTCAGGTTCGCTTGCCATTAAAGTCAATGGGGTGCTCCACGAACGCGCGGTTCGCGAATATTTGTTTGCGTACGCTCGCTTTCGCGAATAGTCCCAGACGATGTTCGTCCATCACTATTTATCAGCTATCTATCTCATATCTCTATCTATCTATCTATCTATATATACAGTCATGTGAAAAAATTAGGACACCCTTTGAAAGCATGTGGTTTTTTGTAACATTTTTAATAAAAGGTTATTTCATCTCCGTTTCAACAATACAGAGAGATTAAAGTAATCCGACTAAACAAAGAAAATTGAAGAAAAGTCTTTTCAAGATCTTCTGTAAATGTCATTCTACAAAAATGCCTATTCTAACTGAGGAAAAAGATAGGACACCCTTGCCCCTAATAGCGAGTGTTACCTCCTTTGGCTGAAATAACTGCAGTGAGACGGTTCTTGTAGCCATCTACCAGTCTTCGACATCGGTCTGAGGAAATTTTACCCCACTCCTCAATGCAGAACTTTTTCAGCTGTGAGATGTTTGAGGGGTTTCTTGCACGTACAGCCCTTTTCAAGTCACCCCACAGCATCTCAATGGGATTCAAATCTGGACTTTGACTTGGCCATTCCAGGACTCTCCATTTCTTCTTTTTCAGCCAATCTTTGGTTGATTTACTAGTATGTTTTGGGTCATTGTCATGTTGCATGGTCCAGTTCTGCTTCAGCTTTAATTTTCTAACTGATGGTCTCACATGTTCTTCAAGCACCTTCTGATACACAGTAGAATTCATCGTGGATTCTATGATGGTGAGCTGACCAGGTCCTGCTGCAGCAAAGCAGCCCCAAACCATGACACTTCCACCTCCATGCTTCACAGTTGGTATGAGGTTCTTTTCTTGGAATGCTGTGTTTGGTTTACGCCAAACATGTCCTCTGCTGTTGTGTCCAAATAATTCAATTTTGGACTCATCTGTCCAAAGAACATTATTCCAGAAGTCCTGGTCTTTGTCAACTTTATCTCTGGCAAATGTCAGTCTGGCCTCGATGTTTCTCTTGGAAAGCAAAGGTTTCCTCCTTGCACACCTCCCATGCAAGTTAAACTTGTACAGTCTCTTTCTGATTGTAGAGGCATGTACTTCTACATCAACAGTAGCCAGAGCCTGCTGTAGTTCTCGAGATGACACTTTAGGGTTTTTGGAGACCTCTTTTAGCATCTTGCGGTCTGCTCTTGGGGTGAACTTGCTGGGGCGACCAGTCCTGGGCATGTTGGCAGTTGTTTTGAAAGCCCTCCACTTGTAGACTATCTTCCGGACAGTGGAATGGCTGATTTCAAAATCTTTTGAGATCTTTTTAAATCCCTTCCCAGACTCATAGGCTGCTACAATCTTTTTTCTGAAGTCCTCTGACAGCTCTTTTGCTCTCACCATGGTGCTCACTCTCACTTCAACAGTCAGGAGCACACCAAACTAAATGTCTGAGGTTTAAATAGGGCAAGCCTCATTCAACATGCAGAGTAACTATCTACTAATTATGTGCACCTGGTGTGATATACCTGTGTGAGATCTGAGCCAATTTAAGAGGGAATACATGTGAGGGTGTCCTATCTTTTTCCTCAGTTAGAATAGGCATTTTTGTAGAATGACATTTACAGAAGATCTTGAAAAGACTTTTCTTCAGTTTTCTTTGTTTAGTTGGATTACTTTAATCTCTCTGTATTGTTGTAACGGAGATGAAATAACCTTTTATTAAAAATGTTACAAAAAACCACATGCTTTCAAAGGGTGTCCTAATTTTTTCACATGACTGTATCTGTCTATCTATCATCTATCTATCTGTCTATCTATCTATCTATCTATCTGTCTATCTGTCTATCTATCTATCTATCTGTCTATCTCATATCTATTTAACATCTATATTATATGTATCTATAGTATACCTAATTTTCTTTCTATATATCTATATCTATCTATCTATCTATCATTTGTTGGTGATGTGGCCTTAGTGAACACAATTTTGTAAGTGACCCAGAAATCACTGCAAATACATTTTCTGATGAGTAACATTCTTTTAGAAACATAAGTAAAGCCACGTAAGCAGAGTTTTAGGTTACCTTAGTTTCTCCTTCATGGAAGAAATGAGCTGAATGAAGGAGATGACTGCGGGTGAACTGACCTGTATAACACTAAACTAACATGGACATGTTTGCAGAATGTTATTTACATGTATACATATCCGTACACAGACTTATCCCAGAGTGAAAATAAGGACACAAAGGTCACTAAATTATTCTTATAAAACACCTACATGCAGAAAGCCAGCCTGAGTCCCTTGTCCACATGTCTAAATAACAAACAATAATTTTACTATAATACCGCCCCTACAAAAGTATAACAAGCCAGAGTCTAAGTCAGGAGAGTCAGCAGACACCAAAACAGAAAACAAGGGGTTAATCCAGAAACAAACTGAAGAGTCAAAGTCGGGAGGAGAAGCAGAAACCTCACCAGCAGATGTGGTGTTAATCTAGAAAAACGTCAAGCCAGGAGAATCAGTAGAAAACTAATCAGTAGACCATGGATAAATCCTGAAACAAGCCAAGGTTAATAAACAGGAAGGTCCAACAGAAATGCAGCACAAAGAACAAGTAGGAGTCAGTAAAACAAAAATCGAATGCATTAATAAGCAGCAACTGCCTAACTAAAATCCCCCGCCTAGCTCTGAGATAGGACACCAAGCCAGGGAACTGAATGATTGACAAGAAAGAACTTGGCTGATCAGCACGGCAACCCTCCTAGAACAGGATAATTTCCTGACAAAAATACTGCCCCAGATGTACAAGACTACAACTAATATAATACTGCCTCCTATGTACCAGAATATTACTACGATAATACTGCTACTATGTACAAGAATATAACTACTATAATACTGCCTCCTATGTACAAGAATATAACTACTATAATACTGCTCCTATGTTCAAGAATATAACTACTATAATACTGCTCCTATGTACAAGAATATAACTACTATAATACTGCCTCCTATGTACAAGAATATACCTACTATAATACTGCTCCTATGTTCAAGAATATAACTACTATAATACTGCTCCTGTGTACAAGAATGTAACTACTATAATACTGCTCCTATGCACAAGACTATATCTACTATAATACTGCTCCTATGTACAAGAATATAACTACTATAATACTGCTCCTATGTACAAGAATATATCTACTATAATACTGCTCCTATGTGCAAGAATATAACTACTATAATACTGCTCCTATGTACACGACTATATCCACTATAATACTGCTCCTATGTACAAGAATATATCTACTATAATACTGCTCCTATGTACAAGACTATATCTAATATAATACTGCTCCTATGTACAAGAATATAGCTACTATAATACTGTCTCCTATGTACAAGAATATAACTACTATAATACTGCTCCTATGTACAAGAATATAACTACTATAATACTGCCTCCTATGTACAAGAATATAACTACTATAATACTGCTCCTATGTACAAGAATATAACTAATATAATACTGCTCCTATGTACAAGAATATAATTACTATAATACTGCCTCCTATGTACAAGAATATAACTACTATAATACTGCCTCCTATGTACAAGAATATGACTACTATAATACTGCCTCCTATGTACAAGAATATAACTACTATAATACTGCCTCCTATGTACAAGAATATAACTACTATAATACTGCTCCTATGTACAAGAATATAACTACTATAATACTGCCTCCTATGTACAAGAATATAACTACTATAATACTGATCCTATGTACAAGAATATAATTACTATAATACTTCCTCCTATGTACAAGAATATAACTACTATAATACTGCTCCTATGTACAAGAATATAACTACTATAATACTGCTCCTATGTACAAGAATATAACTACTATAATACTGCTCCTATGTACAAGAATATAATTACTATAATACTTCCTCCTATGTACAAGAATATAACTACTATAATACTGCTCCATATGTACAAGAATATAACTACTATAATACTGCTCCTATGTACAAGAATATAACTACTATAATACTGCCTTCCATGTACAAGAATATAACTACTATAATACTGCTCCTATGTACAAGAATATAACTACTATAATACTGCTCCTATGTACAAGAATATAACTACTATAATACTGCCTCCTATGTACAAGAATGTAACTACTATAATACTGCCTCCTATGTACAAGAATATAATTACTATAATACTGCTCCTATGTACAAGAATATAACTACTATAATACTCCCCGCTATTCTCAAGAATATGGATCTTCCCCGGTAGGAAAATTCTCATATCAGACTTGCACTAATCTTTATCTATTAATGGGACAAAACCATAAATCCGGAGGGAAAAGCACAAAGGCAACAAACCCTAAATTACCGACTGATGGAGACATTGGAAGTAAATTGAAAACCCTCTAACAAGACTATAGACGGAGCTCATTATAAAAAGAGAAGCTCGTCTAATTAGCAGCCATGCTTATGAATACGCTGAGGGTATCCAGAGAGCGCTGACTGATAACCTCAGCACATTATTCACAGCAGTTAATTTCTGCTTGTAACGGCCATAATTATGTCCTTGCCATAGGAGTCGATGCGCCTCCTCGCTGCCGTGTCCACATAATTCCAAGGTCACAAAAAAGTTCACTTGGACAGGCCCGGAGCTAACTAACTTTGCAGAGACAGTAACTAACACAAAAGGAAGTAATCACATACTACCGCCATACAGTGTCATTATAATACTGCCATATATAGCCCAAATACTACCATTATATGGTACACAAACAATAATAACCAACCAAATAGTGTTTTAAACAGCCTACATAATATTACAGCTCCAATTAAACTACCAGACACTTCCCATCTTATAGAGGACGGAGACCCTGGGCAACTGCCTGGTTTGCCTCTTTCCAAAAACAACCCTTTAAGATGCTGACAACTGGTTGGGGCACATTTCCAGCCCAGCAAAATGGTTCTCATTGTCAGTGTGATCCCTCAGCCGCCGACGGGACAAACAAAGTTGAATGTCTTTGCTCTGTACATTAGCGGTAATACCTAATATCAGAAGCTGCAGAAAAATCATTACAAATTATACCCGGACGGCTATAGAGACACAAATCCAAGTCCAAGGCTACTTTCACACTGGCGTTTTGGATTTCCGGTTGTGAGATCCGTTCAGGGCTCTCCCAAGCGTCCAAAACGGATCAGTTTTGCCCTAATGCATTCTGAATGGATAAGGATCTGCTCAAAATGCCCCAGTTTGCCTCCTATCAGTCTCCATTCTGCTCTGGAAGCGGACACCAAAACACTGCCTGCAGCGAAAACTGAGCCAAACGGTATGTCAATGTAAGTCAATGGGGACGGAACCGTTTTCTATGACACAATCTGGCACAATAGAAAATGGATCCGTCCTCCATTGACTTTCAATGGTGTTCAAGACGGATCCGTTTTGGCTATGTTAAAGATAATACAAACATATCTGTTCTGAATGGATGCAGACGGTTGTATTATCTAAACGGATCCGTCTGTGCAAGCCTATGGCAGTGAGGTCTAAGGCACACGAGAGACTGCGGACTGCCCCCCGTGCAGCAGCATCCAGCATGTCACAGGCAGTGTGCAAACTTAAGCCTATGGCAGTGAGGTCTAAGGCACATGAAAGGCTGCGGACTGCTCCCTTTACAGCCACATGTCACATGCAGTGTGCAACTGAAGCCTATGGCAGTGACATCTATGGCACACAAGAGGCTGCGGACTGCCCCCCGTGCAGCAGCATGCAGCATGTCACAGGCAGTGTGCAACTGAAGCCAATGGCAGTGAGGTCTAAGGCACACAAGAGGCTGCGGACTGCTCCCCGTGCAGCAGCATGCAGCATGTCACAGGCAGTGTGCAAACTCAAGCCTATGGCAGTGAGGTCTAAGGCATGTCAGAGCTTAAGCCTATGTCAGTGAAGTTTAAGGCACATGAAAGGCTGCGGACTGCTCCCTTTACAGCAGCATGTCACAGGCAGTGTGCAAACTGAAGCCTATGGCAGTGACATCTAAAGCACACAAGAGGCTGCGGACTGCCCCCGTGCAGCAGCATGCAGCATGTCACAGGCAGAGTGCAAACTGAAGCCTATGGCAGTGAGGTCTAAGGCACACGAGAGGCTGCGGACTGCTCCCCGTGCAGCCACATGTCACAGGCAGAGTGCAAACTGAAGCCTATGGCAGTGAGGTCTAAGGCACACGAGAGGCTGCGGACTGCTCCCCGTGCAGCCACATGTCACAGGCAGAGTGCAAACTGAAGCCTATGGCAGTGAGGTCTAAGGCACACGAGAGGCTGCGGACTGCTCCCCGTGCAGCAGCATGTCACAGGCAGTGAGGTGTAGAGGCGGCTGGTTGGCTCAGTCACAACAGTTGAATACGTATTCTGCCTGATATCTTGTAGATGGCGGTGACATCAGACATCATGATTACAGGTGAGCACTCACTTGTGTAAGTATGTTTTTTTTATTTTGCAGGTTTCTGTTCAAAGTGGCTTTTTGTAACTTATTCCGTAGTATAGGCCATCAATATTAAAGGGGTAGTTGGTGAGGACCCCTTTAAGGAAGTAGTCTAAACATAAGAGTTAACAGATGACTTAAAACTGAAAGAGGTATTAAGCAATAATTTGGATAGGTCAGAAGTCCCCTTTAAGGAAAACCCACTAATCTATAAATATCATGGTAAGTTTAGTGAAGTTCCCCTTTAAGTAAGGCGACTGTATGAGGTGACGCCATGCGCAGCTTTCCATTCATGTTTATTCTGCCGGTTTGCACACCGCCCGTGGCATTGTCAGAGAGAACCTGAAATTCAGGTCTTACAGTACATTACATAAGGCGATGTGTGCAGAACACATCCCGATTCCTCCACATGTTGGCATGGGTTCAGGCACGATGTACCCAGAAAGGGTACAGTACCAACCGTATACTGGGTGGACTTATATAACAATGCATAATAGCAGCACACCTACCGCCATACAGCTCCCGAAGCTTGCTGTACTGTACACTGTGCGCTGTGCCCACACCCTCCTGTCCCAGCGCGGGTCACTTTCCCTGGCATGTGCGGTGCAGATTGATGGGCAGGGAATCAATACTAACGAGAGATTAGTGTTTTATCTCTATGTGCGGCACATATCTGCTACACGGGGGACGATTACTTATTCATTATTTATACCAAACCAGCAGAAGGACCCGGCTCCTCACCGGTAGATTTCATCTATTTCATTTAATGTTTCTGTGTGACTTTAAAAGATATTGACAGTATCCCCCATAACAGTGACCTCTACAGCACCCCGTCCCCTTAACAGTGCCCCCCCCACAGTGCCCCCCCCCCACAGTGCCCCGCCTCCAGGGGCGTAACTACAGGGGAAGTGGCTGCTTTGGGCCCTAACCCAGAAGGGCCCCCTCAACAGTATTACACAATGACATTATATACAGTGGCAGTATAGACAGTGTAGGAAACGGATGGAACGGCTGCCGGGCCTGGTCTGAGAGATCTTTACTAGCCACAGGAATGGGGGCGGCATGAAAGGAAGGGAATGCGAAAAAAATTATTAGGGAAGGGGGGGTCCTATTCAAAAATTTGCTGTGGGGCCCAGTCATTTCTAGCTACGCCACTGCCCGCCTCCTTAAAATGGGACCTTCACAGCAGCCCATCCCCTTAACTTTGACCTTTACAGCAGCCCACCCCTTTAACAGTGAGTTTCACAGCACCCTACCCCCTTGACATTGACCTCCTCAGGGGCCCGCCCCTTAACACTGACCTCCATAGGGGGCCGTTCCTTTATCTGTGACCTCCACTGTTCCCTGCCCCCTTAACAGAGACATCCACAGCACCCGTCCCTTAACAGTGACCTCACAGTACCCTGACTTAACAGTGACCTTCACAGCATCTGTCCCTTTAATAGTGGCCCCTGCCCACTTAACAGTAACATCCACAGTGAACGCCCCTTTAACAGTGACCTCCACAGCAGCTGCTCCTTTAATAGTGGCTCCTGCCCCGTTAACAGTGACCACAACATTTTGTCGTACCATTGTCGCGCAACAATTTTTTATGATGATAGGCTATGGTGTCGCACTGCGACATGCTGCGACTGCGACACAACACTTGCAAGAACTCCATCCAAAATGGATTTTTCTGTGACTCCAGAGCTGCACTCACTATTCTGCTGGTGCAGTCACTGTGTACATACATTACATTATTTATCCTGTACTGAGCCCGAGTACATCCTGTATTATACTCCAGAGCTGCACTCACTATTCTGCTGGTGCAGTCACTGTGTACATACATTACATTACTTATCCTGTACTGAGCCCGAGTACATCCTGTATTATACTCCAGAGCTGCACTCACTATTCTGCTGGTGCAGTCACTGTGTACATACATTACATTACTTATCCTGTACTGATCCTGAGTTACATCCTGTATTATACTCCAGAGCTGCACTCACTATTCTGCTGGTGCAGTCACTGTGTACATACATGACATTACTTATCCTGTACTGATCCTGAGTTACATCCTGTATTATACTCCAGAGCTGCACTCACTATTCTGCTGGTGCAGTCACTGTGTACATACATTACTTATCCTGTACTGATCCTGAGTTACATCCTGTATTATACTCCAGGGCTGTACTCACTATTCTGCTGGTGCAGTCACTGTGTACATACATTACTTATCCTGTACTGATCCTGAGTTACATCCTGTATTATACTCCAGAGCTGCACTCACTATTCTGCTGGTGCAGTCACTGTGTACATGCATTACATTACTTATCCTGTACTGATCCTGAGTTACATCCAGTGTTATACTCCAGAGCTGCACTCACTATTCTGCTGGTGCAGTCACTGTGTACATACATTACATTACTTATCCTGTACTGATCCTGAGTTACATCCTGTATTATACTCCAGAGCTGCACTCACTATTCTGCTGGTGCAGTCACTGTGTACATACATTACATTACTTATCCTGTACTGATCCCGAGTACATCCTGTATTATACTCCAGAGCTGCACTCACTATTCTGCTGGAGCAGTCACTGTGTACAGACATTACATTATCACACTACCCTATCAGTACTAGGTAGGGGACATCATATTGACATAAGAAGGGTAACACCCAGGTATTCATTATTTATACATTTCCTTGGAGGATTAACAGAGGAACACCACAAAATTGTAAGATGCTCCAGACAGACATGTCAGGTCCTCTTAAAATTAGGAAGTTGATATTTCTAGGTCTGATCTCGAGAACTGGGCCCCTTCTTGCAGGCGCTGTTAATGAGGCCGCGCATGCGCAGCTTTCTCCTTTTATTTCTATGGGAGTTCTGGAAATAGTATCCTGTGGATATGCCAGAGATGTTTACATGGGAATAACCCTTTAAGCGCTTCCCTAATATATTCTATTTGGTGGCTCCAAACCATAAGGAACCTGTTCCTCCAGGGAACAGCATCTTCTGGAAGTTTCCACGCCCCCATCCCCTGTATATAATATATAGCCTCGCTGCGGCGCTCCCCACCGCGCCGAAATACTGTTAAATAAAGCAGGTAATAGAAGTGCCGGGGTTTTTTATTTTTAACCTGGCTCCGCTATCTGACAAATAACATGTGACAGGTGGCAAGAGCCGTCGTCCCGAGCCGCGGAGCAGTCAGCTCCAATTTTCATGCATTGCTAGCACATTCGCCTTAAGGTTATGGCTGCCCTGAAAAAAGCCTCTGACCATTAGGAGACATCACAGCTGCTGCTGCAGAGAATTAACAGTCTGGGAGCGCAAGGGACAAATAGCGAATTTCCCCTCGTCGTAGTCCTCCGAACACTAGAACTATTTCACAGAAGAGAGTGGATTTGTAATTCTTTATTTTTTTATTTTTTTGCAGTAGCAGCAATTTGTGACCTACAAAGTCTCACGTGTGGAAGCAATGAGTTCATGCGAGTTTAACCGTAGAAGCTGCGGAAGATCACTACTGGATGTAACGTGGTTATATAACCGTAAGGCGCAGCAATGTGCCGCCATAGGGGTGCTCCAGGCACCTCAGCCACCCCTGCTGAATGGGGGGCCACTGAGGACCTGGCACCTGAGGCTGGGGACCACCAGCGATATTATTTAGACTTTATGTATCACTGCATGTGGGGATTATGAGAGCACCGTACCGTCAGATTTGCTTGGGCATTATGTATACCGTACGATATATTATAGATAGAACATAGATAGATAATGGATAGATAGATAGACCTTAGATAGATAGATAGATAGATTTAGATACAGGATAGATAGTTAGACCTTAGAATTTAGAAAGATAGATAGACCAGTGTTGAAATGGGGCTCCTTGGGCCCATCAGAGGAGAATATTCTCAAGGCCCGACCCCTATATCATTAAATCTAACAGGTTTTGAATAAAAGAAATAGACCCTAGTGACAAGTGAACGGCTTCGAAGGCAGAACATGTTCTTTCTTTCTGCTGAACCTTTGAAGCCCACTTTGGTGTCATAGTCTGGGATCACCGGAGGTTCCTCTGGTACTCTGGCGGACCAGTCCAGCCCTGAGATAGACCGGTAGATAGGACATAAACTGATCGATATTGTTCCTTTTCTAAGTCACAGTTGATATTAAAATTAAAATAAGCGAACACGTTTTATCACCGGTGGCAAGATTAGCAGTCACATTATTTTCAGCATAGGCATGATTACAATGACAGGTGACACCTCTGTCACACCGCTGACAATGGATGATGTCACAGCTGACCTCCTCTCTCTCCCTGCACAGGTCACAGAGCATGCCCAAAACTCTATTTACGAGCTCTCCCCTTTTTACTGGAGCTTCCAGAACATTTTGAGAGACCCTGGAAGTATGGGGACTACCATGGGCCTTCTGCTTTCCCTCTTCCTTTCCTGCTCCCCCTACTTCACAAGCTTTACAAGACCTACATAATTTTACAAGTTCTGCTGCTTCCCGAGCATCTCGAGGATCATTCCACGTTCCCACAAGACAATCATTTCACCATCCGCGAGCTGCTGAGCCATGGGCTTGACTGACACCAAACCGGCTTCTAATTCCATCATAAAATACATTCATTTTTAAACAGATGATTAAAGGAAATCTCGAGCGGCCGCTCCTGGTTACATATCAGAGCGCTGACTCATCTGAAGTAATCACTCTCCTCTAGCATCTCCTCGCCAGGGCTGAGCGCACAAAACAATGGGCCAAAAAGTGAAATTTTATATAGATGATGGTCACATCTTATGTATTGTAAGTTCTTAAAGAGACAGCACTCACGCATTAAATAACAGATGTCATCAGACACAGATACATATGTCCTGTAGATACAAATATGCTGAGGTCCTGGGATTAAATCCCATCAAAGTAAAACATCTGCATGAAATGTCTATCTTCTACCCATGTTCTCCTAGGATTCCTCCAGGTTCTCTGGTTTCCTCCCATACTCCAAAAACATATTCATAGGTTATTTGGCTTCCTATGATACACATAAGACTGGGAGATGTGATGTCATCATGTGTGCATGATGTCACTTCCTGTGAGATGGTCAGCTGATCAGGAAGTCTACGGTAGCTGGCTGGAAAATAATAAACTCCTTTGTCTCTTTCAGGCAATGGGCTCACTGTTCGGACATTCGGCAGCTGCAATTGTTATAACCCCACTGGCCCTGACCCGACCCCCTATCTAGTACCAAAAAATGAACCCACACATTTTCATGTCCTGCTTTGTTTTTGTTTTTTTTGTTTTTTTTACCTAACAAGAAGGCACATGCTGGTCATGAAGGAAGGGGAATATTGGAAAGGGTATCACCAATATTTACTCAACATTACTCTTACCCAATATGGGATTTGTGAATTACCAAAGGACATTCCATGACAGGTTCCATATAAAAAAAAGCTTGTAAACTTTGAGTCTTGAGCTAGGTAGGACCACCCATGGAGAAGAAGACCGAGGGGCTCCATGAGCTTCCTCTATGGCAGACATACACTTTCCTGGAAAGTTTCCAAGCAAGGATGAGAAGGGTTACGCTAAGAAAGAACAACACATCAATATCCATTAAGGATAATGGGAATTAATTAGCGGCTAATTGAGAGTAGTCCTTCTCGGCTCCACAGTGAAGAAGGACCCGAGCGCCAGAAACGGACAACTATGATTAAACTGTATTCAGGCTTCTAATAATTGTAGTTAATGGTGCAACCGCATCTGCTGAAAACACAATCAGGTGTCCTAATAGCTTAGACTCATTCTATGATATCCTGTCACAAAAAAGACACAATGTCAAAGGCTTTTCAGCACCCTACAGACATTGGGATGCTATCAGACTGGATGACCATAAAGTTTTTAAAAAAAATATGAAAATCTAAAACATTTAGATCTGGAAGGAGATGAGGACAATTTTCAACTGTTCATCTGAGCCATAGTCACATAGGTCCCTGAAGATGGGATTGATAGTGCTGTTTGAAGGGTCCTTCCACTGGTCTACAGTGGAGTATATCTAAGCAACCATTGGAAAACAGTGAAAATATTCAGGTCCAAACCTATATAAAAGTTAAAGTATGGAAACGTTTCACTTAGGTTATGAGTGCCATGGTAAGATACCTCCGGGGGACAGGGACGTGAACTGACGGTGGCGGTTACACTGACTATTGACTGCTCGTGCGCTGCTCTGTCTACTTATTAGTGGATAGACGTCCTGTAAATGGTGCTTCTCATGATCTTACTGGCAGGGAGTAATCAATAATTCATTCACACTTTCAGCAAAGGAAAGCAAAAAATTCCCACCGCCTCGCTGTGTCTCATCACTGTCACTGTGCTGGCTTAGTCTACAATGGAAAACATGCATTCTATATGATATATGGTATAGACATCTCAAGGAGACACTGCTGTACAATGTACAGTCCATGCAAGGAGTGATGAGGGTCATGCTATGTTAAAAACCATCACGACCTTACAGAACAGCTGGAACCAATTCAATAGGAAATTATACAAGGGATATTCTGGGATATTATGTTAAGAAATTGCAATTGTTTTGGTAACTGGCTGATTTTCTCAAAGAACTGCCTTATTATCTCAGTTACTGCATCAGGAACAGCCTTACTCTCTCTGGAACAACACCTTTACTATCTCAAGAACTTGCTTATTATCTCAGAAACTGGCTTTTTATTTAATGAACTTCGTTATTATCTCAAGAACTGGCTTATTATCTTTAAAACTGTATTATCTTAAGAACTGGCTAATTATCTTAGGAACATTGTTATTATTTCAAGAACTGGCTTATTGTTTCAGAAACTGGGTTAATATCTCATGAACTTCCTTATCATCTCAATAACTGTCTTATTATCTCAGGGACATCCTTACTATCTCAAGAACTGACTTATTATCTTTAAAACTGTATTATCTTAAGAACTGGCTAATTATCTTAGGAACATTGTTATTATTTCAAGAACTTCCTTATTATCTCAATAACTGTCTTATTATCTCAATAACTGTCTTATTATCTCAATAACTGTCTTATTATCTCAATAACTGTCTTATATCTCAGGGACATCCTTACTATCTCAAGAACTGACTTACTATATCCAGAACTTGCTTCGTATCTAAGCAACTGTCTTGTTATTTCATAAATTTCCTTATTATTTCCAGAACTGGCTTATTTTTTCAGAAATTTACTTATCATGTCGGGAACTGACGTATTATTGCAAAGGCTGGCTTATTATTTCATAAACTTGCTTATTATCTCAAGAACTGAATTATATCAAGCTCATTGTCTCTGAAACATAGTTATTATCTCAAGAACTGGCTTATTATTTCAAGAAACTGCTTATTTTAGAAACGGGGTTAATGTCTCATGGATTTCTTTATCATTTCAGGAACTGACTTAGGCTACTGTACTTTCACACTTACGGCAGAGGAATCCGGCAGGCAGTTCCGTCGCCGGAACTGCCTGCCGGATCCGTCAAAACGTATGCAAACTGATGGCATTTTAAGACTGATCAGTCTTACAAATGCATTGAAATGCCGGATCTGTCTTTCCGGTGTCATCCGGATCCGACACTAATACATTCCTATGGAAAAAAATGCTGCATCCAGCATTCCGGCAAGTGTTCCGGATTTTTGGCCGGAGATAAAACCGTAGCATGTTGCTGTATTATCTCCGTCCTGAACAGTCAAAAAGACTGAACTGAAGACATCCTGAATGGATTGCTCTCCATTCAGAATGCATGGGGATAAAACTGATCAGTTCTTTTGCGGTATAGAGCCCCTAAGACGGAACTCAATGCCGGAAAAGAAAAACGCTAGTGTGAAAGTACCCTTATTATCTCAAAGGCTATCCTATTATATCAAAATCTTGCTTATTATCTCAGGAACTGGCTTGTTATTTCACAAACGTCTACATTATCTCAAGAACTGGCTTATCTTGTTTCTTATGTCAGGAACCTCATTATTACCTCAAAAACTAGTTTGTTATCTCAAGAAATCACTTATTATATAAGGAACTGGCTTATTATCTCATGAACATCCCTTACATATCAGGAACTGCCTTATTAACCCAGTAATTGGATTATTAATCTCAAAGAACTCACAAGAATCAATCTCACAAGAACTGTCCTATTATCTCAGGAAAGCCCTCGTTATCTAACGAACTGGCTTATTACCTCAATAACTTGCTTATTATCACATGCACTTCCTTATTATCTCAATAACTAGCTTATTATCCCTGGAACTGACTTCTTATCTCAAAAACTGGCTTATTATCTTAAAGATTGGCTTAATTCTGATGCTCTGACTTATTATACCAAAAATCGAACTGAAAGTTTTGACTTATCTCAGAGGTCTGGCATATTATCACAAAGATATGGAATTACCTCATAGGTTTAGCATATTACCTCAGCGGGATGATTTATTTTCTCGGAGAATTGACTTGTCTCAGAGGTCTAAAATGTTATCACATAGGTGTGGTATATTATCTCAGAGACATGTTTAATGGCAGAGGCTTCACTTTCTGTCTTAGTGACTTATTAACTTAGGGCTGAGGTGTTGAAATGTTGGCTGCCCTGACTGGACAGGCTTATTATCTCAGAGGTCTGGAATATTATCCTTATTTTGTCAGAAGTCCACAGTATTATCTTGAGGTCTGAATTATTATCACAGAGGTCTCACTTATTACCTCAGAGGTCTGAAGTATTCTCAATAAGGCCTGACATATTAGAGATATGCTTTATGAAGTAAGAGTTATTGTGATAGATATCTGAATTATTACCTCAGAGATCTGGCATATTATCCCAAAGCAACACATGTCACAAGTTTGACTTATTATCTCAGTGAGCTGGGGGTCACCTCAAAGTTCTGACTATTCTCAGAGGTCTGTAATATTATCTCAAAGACATGCTTTATTATGTCAAGGAACTGAATTAAGCTGGCCGTGCACATCAGATGTATGTCAGCCGAAACCACTGGACCAGCCGACCATCTAACCTCTACGGGGGCCTCTCCACTCGACCCGATGGCAGAAGTCAGGGGCGACAAGGATCAGGCTGTTGGAGTTCAATTGCCCAATCTTTTTGCTTTTATCCCATCTACTCATTCAGAATACAGATGGGCAGAGCCGAGTGTGCTGGTGTGTGGAGTGGTTGAGAGTAGAGTTGAGCGAACACCTGGATGTTCGGGTTCGAGAAGTTCGGCCGAACATCCCGGAAATGTTCGGGTTCGGGATCCGAACCCGATCCGAACTTCGTCCCGAACCCGAACCCCATTGAAGTCAATGGGGACCCGAACTTTTCGGCACTAAAAAGGCTGTAAAACAGCCCAGGAAAGAGCTAGAGGGCTGCAAAAGGCAGCAACATGTAGGTAAATCCCCTGCAAACAAATGTGGATAGGGAAATGAATTAAAATAAAAATTAAATAAATAAAAATTAACCAAAATCAATTGGAGAGAGGTTCCATAGCAGAGAATCTGGCTTCCCGTCACCCACCACTGGAACAGTCCATTCTCAGATATTTAGGCCCCGGCACCCAGGCAGAGGAGAGAGGTCCCGTAACAGAGAATCTGTCTTCATGTCAGCAGAGAATTAGTCTGCATGTCATAGCAGAGAATGAGGCTTCACGTCAGCCACCACTGCAACAGTCCATTGGCATATATTTAGGCCCAGCACCCAGGCAGAGGAGGGAGGTCCCGTAACAGAGAATCTGTCTTCATGTCAGCAGAGAATTAGTCTGCATGTCATAGCAGAGAATCAGGCTTCACGTCAGCCACCACTGCAACAGTCCATTGGCATATATTTAGGCCCAGCACCCAGGCAGAGGAGAGAGGTCCCGTAACAGACAATCTGGCTTCATGTCAGCAGAGAATCAGTCTGCATGTCATAGCAGAGAATCAGGCTTCACGTCACCCACCACTGCAACAGTCCATTGTCATAAATTTAGGCCCAGCACTAGTGTTGAGCGGCATGTCCCATATTCGAATTCGCGAAATTTTGTAAATATTCGAAAGAATATTCGTAAAATATTCGCGATTATTCAAATTCGTTATTATTTCGCATATGCGATAATTCGAATTTTCGCATCGCATAATACATATGCTATGCAAAATTCACATGTGCGCTAATGAAATCGCCTTACGAAGATTCGCAACTCAATTCAATCACTAATGTATGAATGCAATGCCCTTTGCCTCTGTTCTGGGACAAGTGTAGATATTCGCATGTGCGCTAATAAAATCGCCTTACGAAGATTCGCACCTCAATCACTTTCTAGGGAATGTGAGACTTTTGGGAATCAATCGAGATACAGTGGGGGGTGATGACAGTAGTTGACAGAGTACAGATCAATGTAATCTGTAAGGTGGAAAGTAAAATAAAAAATACGAATATTCGTAAATCGAATTTTACGAAGTTCTACGTATTCGCGAATATGGTGCTATACTATATGAATGCACAGGCCTTTGCCTCTCTGTTCTGGGGACAAGTGTAGATATTTGCATTTGCGTTAATAAAATCGCCTTACGAAGATTCGCAGCTCAATTCAATCACTAATGTATGAATGCAAAGCCCTTTGCCTCTGTTCTGGGACAAGTGTAGATATTCGCATGTGCGCTAATAAAATCGCCTTACGAAGATTCGCAACTCAATTCACTAATGTATGAATGCAAAGCCCTTTGCCTCTGTTCTGGGACGTGCCGATATTCGCATGTGCGCTAATAAAATCGCCTTACGAAGATTCGCGCCTCAATCACTTTCTAGGCAATGTGAGTAAGATCTGAGCTGTTGGACCTTTGGGAAACAATCAATTATATGTGTACTGTAATTTTGTGGGGGGGGGGGGAAAACAAAAAACGAATATTCGTTTTTACGAATATATAGCACTATATTCGAAATATTCGCGAAATCGCGAAGTTGCGATATTCGCGAAAAAAATTTGCTTTTCGAATATTCGCGCTCAACACTACCCAGCACCCAGGCAGAGGAGAGAGGTCCCGTAACAGACAATCTGGCTTCATGTCAGCAGAGAATCAGTCTGCATGTCATAGCAGAGAATGAGGCTTCACGTCAGCCACCACTGCAACAGTCCATTGGCATATATTTAGGCCCAGCACCCAGGCAGAGGAGAGAGGTCCCGTAACAGACAATCTGGCTTCATGTCAGCAGAGAATTAGTCTGCATGTCATAGCAGAGAATGAGGCTTCACGTCAGCCACCACTGCAACAGTCCATTGGCATATATTTAGGCCCAGCACACACACAGGCAGAGGAGGGAGGTCCCGTAACAGAGAATCTGTCTTCATGTCAGCAGAGAATCAGTCTGCATGTCATAGCAGAGAATGAGGCTTCACGTCAGCCACCACTGCAACAGTCCATTGGCATATATTTAGGCCCAGCACCCAGGCAGAGGAGGGAGGTCCCGTAACAGAGAATCTGTCTTCATGTCAGCAGAGAATTAGTCTGCATGTCATAGCAGAGAATGAGGCTTCACGTCAGCCACCACTGCAACAGTCCATTGGCATATATTTAGGCCTAGCACACAGGCAGAGGAGAGAGGTCCCGTAACAGAGAATCTGTCTTCATGTCAGCAGAGAATCAGTCTGCATGTCATAGCAGAGAATGAGGCTTCACGTCAGCCACCACTGCAACAGTCCATTGGCATATATTTAGGCCCAGCACACACACAGGCAGAGGAGAGAGGTCCCGTAACAGAGAATCTGGCTTCATGTCAGCAGAGAATCAGTCTGCATGTCATAGCAGAGAATGAGGCTTCACGTCAGCCACCACTGCAACAGTCCATTGGCATATATTTAGGCCTAGCACACAGGCAGAGGAGAGAGGTCCCGTAACAGAGAATCTGTCTTCATGTCAGCAGAGAATCAGTCTGCATGTCATAGCAGAGAATGAGGCTTCACGTCAGCCACCACTGCAACAGTCCATTGGCATATATTTAGGCCCAGCACACACACAGGCAGAGGAGAGAGGTCCCGTAACAGAGAATCTGGCTTCATGTCAGCAGAGAATCAGTCTGCATGTCATAGCAGAGAATGAGGCTTCACGTCAGCCACCACTGCAACAGTCCATTGGCATATATTTAGGCCCAGCACCCAGGCAGAGGAGGGAGGTCCCGTAACAGAGAATCTGTCTTCATGTCAGCAGAGAATTAGTCTGCATGTCATAGCAGAGAATGAGGCTTCACGTCAGCCACCACTGCAACAGTCCATTGGCATATATTTAGGCCTAGCACACAGGCAGAGGAGAGAGGTCCCGTAACAGAGAATCTGTCTTCATGTCAGCAGAGAATCAGTCTGCATGTCATAGCAGAGAATGAGGCTTCACGTCAGCCACCACTGCAACAGTCCATTGGCATATATTTAGGCCCAGCACACACACAGGCAGAGGAGAGAGGTCCCGTAACAGAGAATCTGGCTTCATGTCAGCAGAGAATCAGTCTGCATGTCATAGCAGAGAATGAGGCTTCACGTCAGCCACCACTGCAACAGTCCATTGGCATATATTTAGGCCTAGCACACAGGCAGAGCAGAGAGGTCCCGTAACAGACAATCTGGCTTCATGTCAGCAGAGAATCAGTCTGCATGTCATAGCAGAGAATGAGGCTTCACGTCACCCACCACTGCAACAGTCCATTGGCATATATTTAGGCCTAGCACACAGGCAGAGCAGAGAGGTCCCGTAACAGACAATCTGGCTTCATGTCAGCAGAGAATCAGTCTGCATGTCATAGCAGAGAATGAGGCTTTACGTCACCCACCACTGCAACAGTCCATTGGCATATATTTAGGCCTAGCACACAGGCAGAGCAGAGAGGTCCCGTAACAGACGATCTGGCTTCATGTCAGCAGAGAATCAGTCTGCATGTCATAGCAGAAAATCAGGATTCACGTCACCCAGGACTGTAAGAGTCCGTTTTCATAAATTTAGGCCCAGCACCCAGGCAGAGGAGAGAGGTCCCTTAACAGACAATCTGGCTTCATGTCAGCAGAGAATCAGTCTTCATATCATAGCAGAGAATCAGGCTTCACGTCACCCACCACTGCAACAGTCCATTGGCATATATTTAGGCCTAGCACACAGGCAGAGCAGAGAGGTCCCGTAACAGACAATCTGGCTTCATGTCAGCAGAGAATCAGTCTGCATGTCATAGCAGAGAATCAGGCTTCACGTCAGCCACCACTGCAACAGTCCATTGTCATAAATTTAGGCCCAGCACCCAGGCAGAGGAGAGAGGTCCCGTAACAGACAATCTGGCTTCATGTCAGCAGAGAATTAGTCTGCATGTCATAGCAGAGAATCAGGCTTCATGTCAGCCACCACTGCAACAGTCCATTGGCATATATTTAGGCCTAGCACACAGGCAGAGGAGAGGTTCATTCAACTTTGGGTAGCCTCGCAATATAATGGTAAAATGAAAATAAAAATAGGATTGAATGAGGAAGTGCCCTGGAGTCCAATAATATATGGTTATGGGGAGGTAGTTAATGTCTAATCTGGACAAGGGACGGACAGGTCCTGTGGGATCCATGCCTGGTTCATTTTTATGAACGTCAGCTTGTCCACATTGGCTGTAGACAGGCGGCTGCGTTTGTCTGTAATGACGCCCCCTGCCGTGCTGAATACACGTTCAGACAAAACGCTGGCTGCCGGGCAGGCCAGCACCTCCAAGGCATAAAAGGCTAGCTCTGGCCACGTGGACAATTTAGAGACCCAGAAGTTGAATGGGGCCGAACCATCAGTCAGTACGTGGAGGGGTGTGCACACGTACTGTTCCACCATGTTAGTGAAATGTTGCCTCCTGCTAACACGTTGCGTATCAGGTGGTGGTGCAGTTAGCTGTGGCGTGTTGACAAAAGTTTTCCACATCTCTGCCATGCTAACCCTGCCCTCAGAGGAGCTGGCCGTGACACAGCTGCCTTGGCGACCTCTTGCTCCTCCTCTGCCTTGGCCTTGGGCTTCCACTTGTTCCCCTGTGACATTTGGGAATGCTCTCAGTAGCGCGTCTACCAACGTGCGCTTGTACTCGCGCATCTTCCTATCACGCTCCAGTGCAGGAAGTAAGGTGGGCACATTGTCTTTGTAGCGTGGATCCAGCAGGGTGGCAACCCAGTAGTCCGCACAGGTTAAAATGTGGGCAACTCTGCTGTCGTTGCGCAGGCACTGCAGCATGTAGTCGCTCATGTGTGCCAGGCTGCCCAGGGATAAGGACAAGCTGTCCTCTGTGGGAGGCGTATCGTCATCGTCCTGCCTTTCCCCCCAGCCACGCACCAGTGATGGACCCGAGCTGCGTTGGGTGCCACCCCGCTGTGACCATGCTTCATCCTCATCCTCCTCCACCTCCTCCTCATCCTCGTCCTCCTCGTCCTCCAGTAGTGGGCCCTGGCTGGCCACATTTGTACCTGGCCTCTGCTGTTGCCAAAAACCTCCCTCTGAGTCACTTCGAAGAGACTGGCCTGAAAGTGCTAAAAATGACCCCTCTTCCTCCTCCTCCTCCTCCTCCTCCTGGGCCACCTCCTCTTCCATCATCGCCCTAAGTGTTTTCTCAAGGAGACATAGAAGTGGTATTGTAACGCTGATAACGGTGTCATCGCCACTGGCCATGTTGGTGGAGTACTCGAAACAGCGCAACAGGGCACACAGGTCTCGCATGGAGGCCCAGTCATTGGTGGTGAAGTGGTGCTGTTCCGTAGTGCGACTGACCCGTGCGTGCTGCAGCTGAAACTCCACTATGGCCTGCTGCTGCTCGCACAGTCTGTCCAGCATGTGCAAGGTGGAGTTCCACCTGGTGGGCACGTCGCATATGAGGCGGTGAGCGGGAAGGCCGAAGTTACGCTGTAGCGCAGACAGGCGAGCAGCAGCAGGATGTGAACGCCGGAAGCGCGAACAGACGGCCCGCACTTTATGCAGCAGCTCTGACATGTCGGGGTAGTTGTGAATGAACTTCTGCACCACCAAATTCAGCACATGCGCCAAGCAAGGGATGTGCGTCAAATTGGCTAGTGCCAGAGCTGCAACGAGATTTCGCCCATTATCACACACCACCAGGCCGGGCTTGAGGCTCACCGGCAGCAACCACTCGTCGGTCTGTTGTTCTATACCCCGCCACAACTCCTGTGCGGTGTGGGGCCTGTCCCCCAAACATATGAGTTTCAGAATGGCCTGCTGACGTTTACCCCGGGCTGTGCTGAAGTTGGTGGTGAAGGTGTGTGGCTGACTGGATGAGCAGGTGGAAGAAGAGGAGGAGGAAGCCGAGAAGGAGGAGGTGGCAACAGGAGGCAAAGAATGTTGCCCTGCGATCCTTGGCGGCGGAAGGACGTGCGCCAAACAGCTCTCCGCCTGGGGCCCAGCTGCCACTACATTTACCCAGTGTGCAGTTAGGGAGATATAGCGTCCCTGGCCGTGCTTACTGGTCCACGTATCTGTGGTTAGGTGGACCTTGCCACAGATGGCGTTGCGCAGTGCACACTTGATTTTATGGGATACTTGGTTGTGCAGGGAAGGCACGGCTCTCTTGGAGAAGTAGTGCCGGCTGGGAACAACATACTGTGGGACAGCAAGCGACATGAGCTGTTTGAAGCTGTCTGTGTCCACCAGCCTAAATGACAGCATTTCATAGGCCAGTAGTTTAGAAATGCTGGCATTCAGGGCCAGGGATCGAGGGTGGCTAGGTGGGAATTTACGCTTTCTATCAAATGTTTGTGAGATGGAGAGCTGAACGCTGGCGTGTGACATGGTTGAGACGCTTGGTGACGGAGGTGGTGGTGTTGGTGGTACATCCCCTGTTTGCTGGGCGGCAGGTGCCAACGTTCCTCCAGAGGCGGAGGAAGAGGCCGAGGCGGCAGCAGCAGAATAGGCCGAGGCGGCAGCAGCAGAAGAGGTAGCAGGGGGAGCCTGAGTGACTTCCTTGGTTTTAAGGTGTTTACTCCACTGCAGTTCATGCTTTGCATGCAGGTGCCTGGTCATGCAGGTTGTGCTCAGGTTCAGAACGTTAATGCCTCGCTTCAGGCTCTGATGGCACAGCGTGCAAACCACTCGGGTCTTGTCGTCAGCACATTGTTTGAAGAAGTGCCATGCCAGGGAACTCCTTGAAGCTGCCTTTGGGGTGCTCGGTCCCAGATGGCGGCGGTCAGTAGCAGGCGGAGTCTCTTGGCGGCGGGTGTTCTGCTTTTGCCCACTGCTCCCTCTTTTGCTACGCTGTTGGCTCGGTCTCACCACTGCCTCTTCCTCCGAACTGTGAAAGTCAGTGGCACGACCTTCATTCCATGTGGGGTCTAGGACCTCATCGTCCCCTGCATCGTCTTCCACCCAGTCTTGATCCCTGACCTCCTGTTCAGTCTGCACACTGCAGAAAGACGCAGCAGTTGGCACCTGTGTTTCGTCATCATCAGAGACATGCTGAGGTGGTATTCCCATGTCCTCATCATCAGGAAACATAAGTGGTTGTGCGTCAGTGCATTCTATGTCTTTCACCGCTGGGGAAGGGCTAGGTGGATGCCCTTGGGAAACCCTGCCAGCGGAGTCTTCAAACAGCATAAGAGACTGCTGCATAACTTGAGGCTGAGACAGTTTCCCTGGTATGCATGGGGGTGATGTGACAGACTGATGGGGTTGGTTTTCAGGCGCCATCTGTGCGCTTTCTGCAGAAGACTGGGTGGGAGATAATGTGAACGTGCTGGATCCACTGTCGGCCACCCAATTGACTAATGCCTGTACCTGCTCAGGCCTTACCATCCTTAGAACGGCATTGGGCCCCACCATATATCGCTGTAAATTCTGGCGGCTACTGGGACCTGAGGTAGTTGGTACACTAGGACGTGTGGATGTGGCAGAACGGCCACGTCCTCTCCCAGCACCAGAGGGTCCACTAACACCACCACGACCATGTCCACGTCCGCGTCCCTTACTAGATGTTTTTCTCATTGTTATGGTTCACCACAACAACAAATATATTATTTGGCCCAATGTATTGTATTCAAATTCAGCGGGATATAAATTTGAGGCCTAGTATTTAGGCGCTGGGTGACCGGTATGGATTTAGTGACAGAATTAGACTTGGAAATGCACAGAAGCGTGTGTGTGTGAAGTTATTCTGAATGACCCTATGTGCACCTTCAATATGATCTACCCTTTTAGGGATAGATTTCAAATAGCTCTGATATAGCAGAAACCACTAAATTATGAAATTGCTAAATTGGGAATTGTATTTCAACCCAGAACAAGAAATGTGCTTGAACGGACACTAAATAACTCGCCCAGCTACAGCACTAAGGACAGATTTAGCGGGATATAAATTTGAGGCCTAGTATTTAGGCGCTGGGTGACAGGTATGGGTTTAGTGCCAGAATTAGACTTGGAAATACACAGTAGCGGGTGTGTGTGAAGTTATTCTGAATGACCCAATGTGCACCTTGAATATTATATACCCTTTTTGGGATAGATTTCAAATAGCTCTGATATAGCAGAAACCACTAAATTATGAAATTGCTAAATTGGGAATTGTATTTCAACCCAGAACAAGAAATGTGCTTGAACGGACACTAAATAACTCGCCCAGCTACAGCACTAAGGACAGATTTAGCGGGATATAAATTTGAGGCCTAGTATTTAGGCGCTGGGTGACCGGTATGGATTTAGTGACAGAATTAGACTGGGATATGGCCAAAAAATAAACAGACTATTGCTGGTTAAATGCACTTGGTGTGACAGCTTCACCCTGATGTAGGCTTTAGCCAAAAAACAACCACACCATTGAGGGTTAAATGCACTTGGTGACAGGCGCAGCTTGCCCCTGATTTAGTATATGGCCAAAAAATGAACAGACTATTGCTGGTTAAATGCACTTGGTGTGACAGCTTCACCCTGATGTAGGCTTTAGCCAAAAAACAACCACACCATTGAGGGTTAAATGCACTTGGTGACAGGCGCAGCTTGCCCCTGATTTTGTATATGGCCAAAAAATGAACAGACTATTGCTGGTTAAATGCACTTGGTGTGACAGCTTCACCCTGATGTAGGCTTTAGCCAAAAAACAACCACACCATTGAGGGTTAAATGCACTTGGTCGCAGCTTGTGCTGGCGCACCACAAGACACAAAATGGCCGCCGATCACCCCAGAAAAATGTGACTGACAAACGGTCTGGGCAGCCTAAAAACAGTGAGCAATTGAGGATCAGCAGCTCAATGATCCACAGCTGCAGATCGATCAGTTAATCAAGTCCTTTGGAGGAGTTAATCTGCCTAATCTCGCCCTACTGTCGCAGCCGCAACCTCTCCCTACGCTAATCAGAGCAGAGTGACGGGCGGCGCTATGTGACTCCAGCTTAAATAGAGGCTGGGTCACATGGTGCTCTGGCCAATCACAGCCATGCCAATAGTAGGCATGGCTGTGATGGCCTCTTGGGGCAAGTAGTATGACGCTTGTTGATTGGCTGCTTTGCAGCCTTTCAAAAAGCGCCAAGAAAGCGTCACAAAAGCGCGAAGAAAGCGACGAACACCGAACCCGAACCCGGACTTTTACGAAAATGTCCGGGTTCGGGTCCGTGTCACGGACACCCCAAAATTCGGTACGAACCCGAACTATACAGTTCGAGTTCGCTCATCCCTAGTTGAGAGGAAAAGCTGTCGGCTGAACGAGCTCTCAGCTGTAATCTGATATCTATGGCCAGCCATTGGACTTTTTATCTCAGAGGACTCAGATATTATCTAATAACTCCGACATTATCTCAATGCCCTATATAAGACACCTATTCAATATAGTAAGAATAATATCACATTTGGAGTCACCCCGGAGAAAGACTGGACTGGGACTGAAATCCAGTCCCGACATTTTAAAACAGACGGGCCCACTTGCTGTGTCGTGGATAAGAAATATGTTTGTGCACCCCACTCCTGCGATCCAACCCCTCCAGTGCTGATGGCACATTTGGGTAGATATTCAGGAGAATACAGAACTACATACCTATCATATTCAGTCTCCTCTAATGTAGATGTTCTCTTTCCTCATCTTTTCCATTGGGAGCAGACCGCCATGATGTCATCTTTCATCCACATCTTGTGTCTGCACATCTTAGATTCCTCGCTTCTCCACTACCCTGGTGCCTCAACACTGTTATCCTACTGCTACCTCCAATACTGTGTCCGCTGTGGCCCCAGTAGTATTAAAGCCTCCAAAGTGCCCACTAATTATGCCCCTATTGTGTCCCATTAGTAATAAGCTCCTCTCAAGTACTCCCAATAGGCTGCTTCAAGGGCCCCAGTAGTAATGAGACCCCTAAAGTGCCCCCAGAAGTAATAAGACCTCCTAAAATACTCCCAGTAGTAGTAATGCACCTCTATATGGCTGCTTTCACATTAGCGCTTTAGCTTTCCGTTCTTCCGCTCTGTTTTAGGAGCAGAAGAACGAAAGTAACGCAAGTGTCGGATTTAGCACCTAACAGAAGCGAACGGAGTCTACGGATCCCATTGACTGTAATGGGCTTCGTAAGGTTTCCGTTCAGGGGAACAATTTTCAAGCAGAGAGAAAAGTCCGGCATGCACGACTTTTGTCTCTGCTACAAAAACCTTCTCTTGAACGGAAACCTAACGAAGCCCGTTACAGTCAATGCGATCCGTAGGCTCCGTTCGCTTCTGTTAAGTGCCGAATCAGGCACTTGCATTATTTTAGTTGTTCTGCTCCTGAAATGGAGCAGAAGAACAGAAAGCTAAAGCGCTGATGCAAAAGCAGCTTAAGACCCCTCTACAGTGCCCCTAGTAGTTATAATGCACCCATGTAGTGCCCCCAGTAGTTATAATGCCCCCCTCTATTGCCCCAGTACTTATGCCAGTGTAATTCCCTGAGTAGTTATAAAATGCCCCTGTAGCGTCCTAGTAATTCTAATCCCCTCTGTATTGATCCAATACTTACTTATAATGTAGTGTTCCCAGTTGTAACAAGGCCCCTCTATAAAACCCCAGTATTTATAGTGCCCTCTATAGTTCCCCCATAGTTATAATCCCCCCCTGTATTGCTCAGTTTTTATAATGTCCCCCTGTAGTAATAAGGTCCCTCTATAGTGGCCCAAGTAATTATAATGCCCACCTGTATTGCCCCAGTACTTATCTCCTCTGTAGTGCCCCTAGTAGTTATACTGCCCCTTTGTATTGCCCCGAAAGTGACAGAAAAAATACTCACCTGAGTCCCACTCCAGTCTTCAGTCTGCGAAGCAGGCCACAGGCCTCTTCAAGCCCATGACCTGAGTTGCCCATATCCCAGTGCAGGCCATCACTATGAAGGGAGACCCAGCACAGATGGTCGTGATGATGTCATTGATTCACGACTTCCTGCACTGCCTCATAGGTTTCAGGTATATTGGCCTATGAGAGTCAACGGCGGAACCTGGAACAGTTGGTTCCTCTGTCCCTCTGCTGAGAGCAGCCATCCAGTAATATCCACGGTGGTCACTTTTTTCGGAGACCCTAGGCAAAACAATAGCCCTAGCAGCACCCCAGATGGGCAGTTCAGACCTGCCCCAGAGACTGTTCTCCAGCCATGTCATTTTCCATATGGGCCCATATTGATCACCTCTGTTTTCTATATGCAGGAATGTCAGTAAAATATCCTGAAGAGTAGTTGTGTCTCTGGAGAGAAGCAATGCCGCCCCTATACAGCAGTTATATGAAATGTGACCTAATGGAAATGTAGTAGAGTCTTGTGGAGGAATGTGGAGGTGTCAGTGAAGATAGAAGATCTGGATATGAGGATCAACTTATACAAACTTCTTGCTCTGTTCTGACCTAAGTAATAGACAAGAATAACATACCACAGTGCTATAACATAAAGCAGGACACCGGGACATTTTAGGACTGGGCCTCAGGCCAACTATATCATGCACTGGTGTGATAGATAGATAGATAGATGAGATAGATGATAGATGTTATTGCACTATATGTGCCCTGCACTGTGGAAAGGGTTATTGCGCAGGCAGCTAAAACTGAGAGAATTTGGGACTTTCTACCTATGCCCGGAGAAGTTAGAAATCTTCCACAGTTACAATAAGGGACTACGCAATGTTTTTTTTGGGGGGGAAACAGACACGCTGACCTTCTGACTTCCTAGTTTAGCTCTGTTGTTTATGTCTGAAGACTTGTTTATGTCTGGAAAAGTTGCTTAATGTTTCCCATACACTTGTGTTGAAACTCAATACAAGTTTATGACAGACTGAAATTGCAACATTGTTTCTATTTAAGCTGTGCTTCTCCACTCTTCCCACTACAAGGTTCTAATTCAGTTAGAAACTGTATATCAGGAGAGCAATGAGAGCCCCTAGATCACGGGTGTCAAACACAAGGCCCGCGGGCCGAATCCGGCCCGCCAGGCCTTGTCATGTGGCCCGCCGCCGGCCGCAAGCCTTCACCTTTTATTATCACTTCCTGCAGGCGGCCCCTGCAGGAAGTGATAATAAAACTACAAGCGCTCGCCGAGACTGAGAGGAGGGAGGAGGGAGGAGGCAGGCTGGGCGCTGGCAGTGTGAGTCATATGTCACGCGCCTGCGCCGCCCACTTTATGAATGAAGCAGGCGGCTTGGGCGCATGACGTATGACTCACACTGCCAGCGCCTGTCCTCCCGGCCTGCCTCCTGCCTCCTCCCTCCTGCCTACCGAGCGGCGAGCGCTTGTAGTTGTAAGTACCCACAGATCCCCCATAAGTGTCACCCCAGATCCCCCATAAGTGTCACCCCAGATCCCCCATAAGTGTCACCCCAGATCCCCCATAAGTGTCACCCCAGATCCCCCATAAGTGTCACCCCAGATCCCCCATAAGTGTCACCCACAGATCCCCCATAAGTGTCACCCACAGATCCCCCATAAGTGTCACCCACAGATCCCCCATAAGTGTCACCCCAGATCCCCCATAAGTGTCACCCACAGATCCCCCATAAGTGTCACCCACAGATCCCCCATAAGTGTCACCCACAGATCCCCCATAAGTGTCACCCACAGATCCCCCATAAGTGTCACCCACAGATCCCCCATAAGTGTCACCCACAGATCCCCCATAAGTGTCACCCACAGATCCCCCATAAGTGTCACCCACAGATCCCCCATAAGTGTCACCCACAGATCCCCCATAAGTGTCACCCACAGATCCCCCATAAGTGTCACCCACAGATCCCCCATAAGTGTCACCCACAGATCCCCCATAAGTGTCACCCACAGATCCCCCATAAGTCCGATACAACCGGCCCTTTGACGGTGACCAAACTGCTGATGCGGCCCCCGATGAATTTGAGTTTGACACCCCTGCCCTAGATGTCTGCCGATAGGGATCAGTGTTTAGTAAGACATACTCTGTCAGAGTGACCAGAAGAAAATGGGGATACTCTGCCACAGACCCGACTACCAGCCTTCTGAGAGAGAGAGGGACAGCTAGCTAAGGACTTTCCTCAGCATGAAACCTTCTTCTGCCAGGGAGACTGGAGAAGCCAGCCCTATGCCTCGCCTGTATTGTTTTGCACTTGAATTCCTCCAGTAAAGAAGCGCACTGGTTTACTGCAGACCCTGACTCTCTGGACCTAATTCCCATTGGGGTGCATCACACCTTACCATCCCTTCCGGAGAGCAGCAACACGTGGTGACACCTGGAGGTGTCCTGGGGACCCAGAGTAGTGTTGGGGCCACCCAAACCCAGCCAATGCAGATAGATAGATAGTGTAACACCTCAGAGTGGTGTTACCACTTCTGAACCTTGCTACTGTCTTTATTGGTCTAACCTGAATGTCATCTTATGCATTTATTCCTGGTCCTCCACAATGTGCATTTCTATTTTGTTAATCAACTGTTATGTTCACATGTAATGTGCCTGGTTCACCAGCAGGTGGCAGCAAACATGGCAGAGCTGCAGTTAGATAGAATGGAACCTTCCATTCCATTCTAACCCCTCCCCCTGTGGGGAGTGGGTGAGTCCGACTTCCTGCAGGAAGGGTGGGAACCAGTTAGAGGTCAGTACCCCAAGCCAGGTGAAGGTGTGCAGGGCCATGTTTCTTCTGGACATGCCCAAGCCAAGCCAGTCAGAGCACCCTAAGATCAGCTGGATATGGAGGCCAGAGCTTGAAGCCTCAGAAGCCAGGAAGAAAGTTCCCTGGTATAATTTAAGAGACAGACTACAGAGAGAAGTTGCAGCATACAGCAAAATCTGAGTCATACAGTCAACCTGTCAGTACAGCAGAGCCAGAGAGCAACAGATGTAGCAGGGTTGGGTTTGCCTGCCAGAGATTTAATGCTAAAGCCTGCTGGAACTAAGACAAAGTTTGAAGATTGTTTCTGATGAATCTTCATCAATTATTTCTTCAAACTCCTCAATTATAACCCCCCATTTGCTGCTTCGGAGCCAACGCCTGGGATCCAGTTGTATCCAGGTAGGAGCACCGTGACACAAACATTTAGGGACATTGTAGGCCACCCTATACCACTCAGCCATTCCTACACCTGGGTACCAACCATATTATCGGGCCCTAGGGGGCGGCCTGTTGCAACAGATAGATATTAGATAGTTAGACAGATAGATAGATAGATAGATAGATAGATAGGACAGACAAAAATAGATAGATAAATATGAGATAGATAGATAGGAGATAGATAGATAGATATTAGATAGATAGATGAAATAGAATGATAGATAGATAATAGATAGATAGATAGGACAGACAGAAATAGATAGATAAATATGAGATAGAATTAGATACAGGTTAGATAGATGATAGAGAGACAGACAGACAGATAGATCATTTCCTATGGTTGGGATGTATTAGCAGCAGTTAGGCTGCCGGGATTGTCTCTCTTCTCTGGTCTGTGATCCTTCCCCGGCAATAAGTCAAATGTTATTCCTTATTCAGTGAGAAATGCCAGAGCCCCTAATAATCCCTGAAGATGTCACACCTGTCCTATTATAACCGATGACATCACTGTCCTTCCCATACCTCTCCGGACGGGTTCTGTATAACACACTGGTATACGTCCCTATGAAATGAGTACATTTATAATATAACGGAGAAATCGCGGCTACCCACCATGCCGCGGTGTCAGTGCTCTGAACCGGAGCAGTAATTATATCCCGGCGGCTTAGGGAGTCTCTGATCAATTTCTACCCTATGTGATGCCGTAGTACTGAAACGCAGCCAGGCCGCCTGCCTGAGATGTCGGACCAAACATGGCTTGTGCGGAGGCCGGTGGGGGAGGGGGGTTTATACTTGGACTGACGGCTAGCAACCAGTGTTTATCAACACAAAAACACGGGGATCAGTTGTCCCGGCAATAAATTAGGACTGAATTGCAGAGTGCAAAAATACATCTCCCAAAAATAAAACAGGCGGCTGCACAGGAACACGCAGGCCGCACTTTCCTCTAGAAAAGTCCTCCATACGTTGCGTGGTTTTAATGTACATCCCCAGGTCAAGTCTAGGGCAGGACGGAAACTTAGAGCCGCTTCCAGGGAGATCCTCTCTGCAGCTTTTACCGTCAGTGCTTGAAAAGTGCAGATGCAGCAGAGCCGAATGTGTCATTTAACTCTGTGGGGGTCTTCATGGTATGTGCAGCTTAGGGCTCATACACACGACCGTATGTATTTTGCGATCCACCAAACACGGATCCACAAAAAATACGGATATTTTGCGGAACGGAACAGCCGGCCCCTAATAGAACAGCCCTATCCTTGTCCGTAATGCGGACAATAATAGGACATGTTCTTTTTTTTTATGGAACGCACATGGAGTAACTTCCATTTTTTTGAGGACCCATTGAAATTAATGGTTCTACATACGGACAAAAAACGGAACGGACACGGAAAGAAAATACATTCATGTGCATGAGCCCTTACTTACAGTCCCACGGATTGCCATCTGTGATTGTGAGTAGTGCCGGATAACAAACTCTGCTCTGCTACATCTGTGCTTTGTCCTTGAGCACTCTCTGTCAGACACAGCCGCTGGCAAATAACACTGAAGGATCCCAAGCAATGACGGTTTATAGACTCCGAGGATATAGACCTACCTTCGCTTTCGCCGACAATTAACACCCACGATCGCTTACACGCGGCGAATGTTGACGCTGTGTGTACCGCTGCAGAAACCGCAGCGATTGATCACTTTGGATGTTGTGGACATGCTTGTGCTTAGCTCCAATGAATAAAGCTAAACCGCGAGGAGACACCCGCCACGGCACCAAGCGGCGGCTGTCCACCACGCCACGCCCAGAAGGGACAACGGTCATGGCTTTAAACTGCTGTCCCAACAACTGCAGCACTGTCTCCATTGAAAACAATGGAAGGCAGACAGCCACCGACAGAACTTTGGCCCAGTGTCCACGCCAATTCCGCCCCGTGAACAGTCCCTTAAGACCTTGACCTATATAGATCCCAGTCCCAGATAAACCATAACCACGATACGTAACTCCATGACTTGTATATACAGTAATATAGACCCTCATGACATATACAGAAGCCAAGGAGCCAGACACATTAGACGCCTCCCAACTCTCCCATATACCTGCACGCTCAGTTTGGCCGAGCATGCATGTGTATGTCCATGTGTTCTCAATAGAGACTGCAATAGGCTGCTGCCAGGCACCTTCATGAAGAGGACTGCACATGTTGAAATCCAACAGCACGATCCTTCTCTCCTCCTTGGAGAGAGACAGGAGGTCCCCATACACGTCAATTGGTCCTGTGAACATGGACTGGTTTGTCTGACGCTGTATAATGGTCTCCTGTAGGACACACTACACGTGACCAGAGCATTTATGGGACCTTATATTAAAAGTCAATAGGACAAATCAGTGAGTGGTGGCTTCAATCATCATCATCATCACCTCAACATCTGTCAGGGGCAATGAAAGCATACATAATACAGAATGATGACCACAGAAGGAGGTTCAGGAACTCTGTGATTTCAGACAGCGCATGAAGCTCATCCAGATGGCCGTCCTTAACAGAAGATTAATTACCTAATTAAATTGAAAGGTTCGTTCCATCTCTACGACGTCCGAAATCCACGGTAGCAGCGGCCATGTTATATGGCAAGTGTAGTGGAACTGATCCCTTAAATGAGACACGAGGTACTATACAGAGTACGTAATCCCTGTGTCATGCTCCGCCCCCTCTGCCCCAGCACTCAGATATGGTATGTTCCTTTAAAAGACTTTTGGGACTTTCTGATGACATAATAATGCGGTGATGCCACCAAATAATTAGTATCTTCGGCACTGAAATCTTTCATGGGCCGGTGGACATGCATCAACACCCTGGTGGTCCAGTGGTATAGTGTCCACATCACAGTCAGCCAGTGGACAATCGTCAGCTTTCTGGTAAACCATAAGGTATAGCTCAGTAGATAAGCATTCACAAATACAAGTATCAAGTGGCACGGTGTTCCTGGTGTCCTAGTGGTTACTCCTACAGTACACGCTGACCTGTTTAATTATGACCAGTCCCTGGCTTTCACCAATAAAATTTAATCCCTGGTGGTCCGGTGGCATAGCGTCCACATCACAGTCAACAAGTGGACAATCGTCAGCTCTCTGGTGAACTTTTAGGTAAGAACCCACTTGTTTGGAGCTCAGTATATAACAATCTTCCACAACAATTAACTACTACATCATGGAACAGTGTCCCTGGTGTGCTAGTGCAGCGTTTCCCAACCAGTGTGCCTCCAGATGTTGCAAAACTACAACTCCCAGCATGCCTGGACAGCCTTTGGCTGTGCGGGCATGCTGGGAGTTGTAGTTTTGAAACAGCTGGAGGCACACTGGTTGGGAAACACTGTGCTAGTGGGTAGTTCTACAGTACATGTCTATCTATTTCATTATGTGCAGTCTTTGGTTTCCACTAACAATAAAACTCCCTGGTGGTCCAGTGGCATAATGACAGTCAGCCAGCGGACAATCATTAGCTTTCTGATGAACCATAAAGTAAGAGCACACTCCCTAATAGTTCAGTAGATAAGCATCCACAACTGTAAATATCAAGACCGTGGGGGCACAGTGTTCCTGGTGTCCTAGTGGTTAATCCTACAGTACACGCTGATCTGTTTAATTATCATTAGTCTCTGGTTTTCACCAGTAAAAAAAAAATCCTGGTGGTCCAGTGGCATAGTGTCCACATCAGAGTCAGCCAGTGGACAATCATCAGTGGAAAAAAAATACATAGTAGCTCAGTAGATAAGCAACCACACCTAGTACCTAGTTACACAGTGTGCCTGGTGGCCTAGTGGCTAATCTTAAAGTACATGCTGTCCTGTTTGATTATGATCAGCCTCTGGTTCCTACCATGAAATACAGTCTAAACCACTAGAATGAAGTAAGGGTTGGATTATGGTTTGGACTGCATAACCACAACAATCTTTAGGTTATATGGTTTTGATTGATGCTTCAACTTTCGCCAAACAATAGTCCTTCAGGTCTATGGTTTTATGACCAGTCTCTGGTTTAACGACCCTTGCCACAGTGGTCTAGGACTGAGCAATAGCTCCATGTGGTTCCAGCTGTCGGCAAATGTGTTTGTTCCTGATTCTACTGTTACTGACCGAACTGGTATATTTGACCATATTTACCCATCCACTGCCAATCCTGATCTCTGTCCACCATTTATACAACCAGCCTTGACCTGTGCTTTGTCCAACTAAAATTCCAGTATGCTGCCTTTGGACCACAGCTTGGTGTCTTCAGTCTATCTATCCCTTAGTAGTTTCTAACTGAGTCCACTCTGGGGGGTAGCAACCTAGGGTTTCCATCTGAGATGACCATACCTCCTTGCAGGGTAAATGGTGAAGAACTCACAATCCTTAGACTCCGTTCATTAGTTTAGCCCTGGGCTAAATCTGTAAGTGACCTAGTAGGTCCACATCTTCTCCTGGCCTTGATACAGTTTTGGTTTTTGGGTGAAGAACTTGCAATCTTTAAGCCTCGTTCACACTTCAGTGTTTAGTCAGTGATTTCCATCAGTGATTTGTAAGCCAAAACCAGGTGCAACTCTAAACACAGAACAGGAGCAGATCTTTCCCTTCTACCACATGTCTGTGGAGGCTCCACTTCTGGTTTTGGCTCACAAATCACTGATGGAAATCACTGACCAAACACTGAAGTGTGAACGAGGCCTTAGACTCTTCATTAGTTTAGCCCTGGGCTAAATCCATGAGTGACCTAGTAGGTCCACATCTTCTGCTGGCCTCATACAGATTTGGTTTCTACTGAAACTTTCTGTAACCAACAGTCCTTAATAATGAGTCCTAAACCCTAACTTTTGAAGACATGTACACACCGCTAACTCCATAAAGAATATTCTTGCTCTTGTTCCAGTAACTGAGCAGATAAACATCCATGACCTCATGGAAGTGCCTAGACCTTGGTGGCACAGTGACCCTGGTGTCCCAGTGGCGTAGTCCCCACTACCAATCTTAGTGTTCTCCATCAAATACATACTGAATGTGTAGAAATAAGAGTTGGTTTATGAATTGGACATGTTCCTCTGTAGTAGTGTTAATTTGAGGACCTGATTGCAAACTCTTTGAGCAGTGGTCTCCAACCTATGGTTCCCCTGTTGTTTTCAACATTGGAAGTTGTGGTTTTAGGAGTCACACTGGTATAACGCCCCATTAATTTCCTATATAATGCTCACAATGAATACTCATTCCTCTTTTTTTTTTTTATCTTCTGCCGGCTCCAGACCAGGATTTGGCAGCTCTATGACAGGACACAGTCCCATATATCAGTAAACGTCGTTGACTCGGTCACTGAAACTCAAGCAGGCTCGGTTATATTTAGCCTGTGTGGCCTGAGTCTCAAGTGAAGTTCATAACCCCAAGGAAGTGACATCCATGTTTACAGGCAGCTAAAAAACGCTTTGTTTTCTGCCATTCAAATGACTTACGAGATAAAATATGAGAAGAAAATGGATAAGAAGGATAAAGCTGACAGAAGCTCCTCTCCATGTCACCCCTGGCCTCCTGTATTTATCATAATGTTCTGGGTCCTTTAAACAACTGCACATCATGACCCTTGGCTTCTGCCTTCAGTATCTCCAGAGTCTTCCAAAGCTGCAGCTGTGACACTGTGCAGAAGGACGGTTTGATTGCTGAGGGCGGCTTAAGTGGCGTTTGCTTGAAAAGTAGACATCGTGCCAGTGTTCTAGAAGGAGCAAAATCCCAAACAGAGCAGAAAGGACGTGCATTAATGTCAGTCAACCGGGCAAGCTTGGCCCAAGTCCTGTGTCACTCAAGAAGAAGTTCTGTTCTACACTTTCTTAACTGTCCATGTAAACCAAATATTGTTCTATATCTATCTACTGTATTATCTATCTATCTATCTCATATCTTTCTATCTATCTATCTATCTCATATCTATCTCTCTATCTTATATCTATCTATCTATCTATCTATCTTCTATCTCTCTCATATCTATCTATCTCATATCTATCTATCTATCTATCTATCTTCTATCTATCTATCTCATATCTATCTATCTATCTATTATCTATCTATCTATCTATCTATCTATCAATCTCATATCTATCTCTCTATCTATCTATCTATCTTATATCTATCTATCTATCTATCTATCTATCTTATATCTATCTATCTCTCTCATATCTATCTAATCTGTTTCTAAATCTATCTATCTATTTATCTATCTTATATATTTCTATCTATCTCCATGTGTTCTTCACGGACAGCACCCGCACCCACTCATTTTAATTTTCAGCTTTTGCAGTGTCAGTGGAACACGAATAACACACGTAGAGCAAAAAACGGACACGTGGACCAAACACAGATTCTTCACGGAAATCTTCATGGGTCAACCACTGACCATCTTATCACGGATTCCATCACGGACATGCGAATAAGGCCTAAGCCAAACTGACACACTGCAGCTGGAAGTAACACGACATACAATAACGTATAAACGTCTTTTCCAGAATCTCCGCCACGCCTGATCCTCACTAATGTCCTATAGGGAGGTCATCAGTGTGCTGACGTTCTCTTTTCAGACTTCTGGGAATAGGAGGGCCCCTAACCATGAATAACGGGGTCCCTTGTCCTTAATATACAGTTATGGATGACATACATCACAGGGGTGTTCCGGCTGGGACCGGCGGCGTATCTCCGGTATATGCCACCACTTCCTGATGGGCGGGGGTCTCACCATGGACAGGGCCACACATTAGGCTGCAGCTTCCTGCACGGCGCCTGGACGGGAGCGGCGTCCCCCTGAGGGGGTCCCTGATTTCAGACCCCCACTGATCGGCAAGTGACGGCTTCTCCAAGCGATATGCCATCTCTTGGTAAAGCTCATCAAAAGCAAAGCAGTGGAGAACCCCTTTAAGCTTTTAGGCAGCCCTGATATATATGGTCATGGTGACAGGAGGATGACACCCATCATTGTAGACTGATACGTGAAGATCTCCAGTAACCCTGGTTAGTAGTCCTCCCAATCGGCTTTCCCTTACCCCTGACTTACGTGGATTACCAGCAGCGATTTCATATTCCGCCTCGCCATGTGACGTCACCTCCAGGCCTCCATTGTGACCGGCAAGGTAATTACAGCAGCGCAGGCTATACGGGCGGACACCACGTATGAATGGATGAAGAAGGTGTAGACGGCTCACGCCCCGCACATCAAGCGTGGGAATAGCAATAGTTCATGTTCTTAATCACCTTCCGAACGTGAAGATGCCATTCATTATACTATAGAAGGGAAGGGAAACCCAGGGGCCCCAAATGTGTGAAGCCACAGAGGCAGCAAGGTTTCGCCCCCAACCCCAACATGCATTCATATGTACCGTTACCTACAGCAGGAGGAATGCAAAATGTTGTTTTAGCTTCAGGACTAGAATTCGAAAATGACAGTAAAAACTGACACAAAAAGAGCAAAGTATAAGGCTGGATAACAGTATGTCAGATCTGGAGTGCGGCTGCAGGATCTGAATGAATCCCATTGTCGTCCATAGCCTGAATTTGATTGCAGTAGTTAGGCTCAGGGAAAAAAGGGATATTTACCCTGCTGACCCCAACTTTTAGAGGGTTCCCCCATTCTACCTCCAGTTTAAAGAGAACCCCTCACCTCTCCTGACACGTCTGTTTAAAGTAATTACTTGTATTCCCCATGTAATAACAAGTCTTATGGCTCTATGTTGTGTCATTCCTCTATTATTCCTGCTAGAAGTTATGAATGAATTCCCAGCAGTCTATAATAAAGGTCCAGAGGGGTGGTCACCAGTTGGTCACTATCTAATGAGTGTACACCCCTAAACACTAAGGCCTCTTTCACACGGACGTCCCGTGTGAGGGACGGATAGGATGCGGGTCACAGGAAAATGCGCAATTTTTCTGCGCGAGTGCAAAGCGCTTTAATCCGTTTTGCACGCGCGTGAGAAAAATCGGCATGTTTGGTACCCAGACCCGAACCCGGACTTCACAAAAGAAGGTGTTGTGTAGATTTTATTATTTTCCCTTATAACATGCTTATAAGGGAAAATAATAGCATTCTTAATATAGAATGCTTAGTAAAATAGGGCTGGAGGGGTTAAAAAAAAAGAAAGAAAAAATTAAACTCACCTCATCCACTTCTTCACGCAGCCCGGCTTCTCTTCTTTCTTCTTCTTTTATGACCTGGGAGGAAAAGGACCTTTGGTGACATCACTGTGCTCATTACATGGTCCGTCACATGGTCCATCGCCATGGTGATGGACCATGTGATGAGCGCAGTGATGTCACCAAAGGTCCTTTTCTCCCAGGTCATCAAAGAAGAAGAAGACAGAAGAGAAGACGGGCTGCGCGAACAAGTGGATGAGGTGAGTTTAATTATTTATTTTTATTTTTTAACCCCTCCAGCGCTATTGTACTATGCATTCTGTATTAAGAATGCTATTATTTTCCCTTATAACCATGTTATAAGGGAAAATAATAAAGATCGGGTCCCCATCTCGATCGTCACCTAGCAACCATGCGTGAAAATCGCACCGCATCCGCACATGCTTGCGATTTTCACACAGCCCCATTCACTTCTATGGGGCCTGCGTTGTGTGAAAAACGCACAATATAGAGCATGCTGCGATTTTCTCACAACACACAAATGATGCGTGAAAATCAACGCTCATGTGCACAGCCCCATATAAGTGAATGGGTCCAGATTCAGTGCGGGTGCAATGCGTTCACCCTTATGCATTGCACCCGCGCGGAAGACTCGCCCGTGTGAAGGAGGCCTAACACTCAGCTGGACCTTTATGGCAGACTGCTGGCATTTCATTCCTAATATTGTAATAAGAAGAATAGAGGAACGGCACGCAGTTATATCAAAAGATACTCCAGAGATTGTAACTGAAGCAGACATGTCCGGGGCAATGACAGCTCCTCTTTAAACACGTGCATAACCCTGCGGTATCGGCTGTGACGTTATTATTGGAGCACTGTAGGGCCCTGACGTGTTCATTCATTGGCACTATTCTGTAGGCACTGTACTATAGAAAGTGACACCGTATTATGTTCTGACACCAATACCCCTTGGACTATTGGTGGTTTCCCTTCTCTAAAAAAAACTCTAAAATGTTGTAAAACAGTTGCCGCAGCTTTTTTAAAGGGCGTCTGTCTGCAGATAAAAGTGCAGAGAGAGCGGAGTCTCTAGGTGTAACGGCACCACCCCCGTTGCTCCTAGAGGCTCATTTGCATATATTAAAACATAATGTTTCTCAGCAGTGCGGGCACACATGAACATGGGACCGTCACAGATGCCTTCAGCTGCCAAGCGCACATGTAACAGGTCAGCCAGTGTCATAGGTACAAAACTGCTGACAGATGCCCTTTAAGGAATTTCTATCTATTCCTGCCCCCAATATGCTCTGCAATGTAGCTGCATGGTCAGTCCCTCTATAGGTGGCCATACACCTATAGAGGGAGCGCCCCCCACTCACGCATGCCTGGCTCTGCTAAGCGTCCTTATATTCTCAGTGAGGAGGAAGCCTCTGGTGGCAAGTTAACTCCCCTGAGAACTAAAGGATTGGGCATGTTGAAATCCAACAGCTCAATCCCTATCTCCCCTACAAGGGATAATCCGTCAGTCCTGCCCAAATTGGTGGGTTCAATGTTTTTCTAATGTGAACGGCCAGCTTAAAGGGATCCTGTCACCTGAGACCCCTATAAACTACCAGAATGGATGGATGGTCTACAGACGGCTGTGCTCAGATCAAAAGTTCTTATCTTTATACCCATCCCCGTTCCCTCGTTGTTTGCCAAGCTGTACCATGCTGTGCATAGATAGGCTGAATCCTGGAGTCCTCTCCATTATGTGCTCAGGAGTCCCCTCTATGCATCCCATGGCTGATTTGTGGGGGTGAGTATAAAGATAAGTACTGATCTGAGCTCAGCTTCCTGTACAATATTCATCCATCAGGGTCATTTAACAGGTGGTTTAAGGTAACAGAGTCCCTTTAAGATCTTAAACACTTGTCAGCAGAGTCAACACTATATTGCCTGATAGGGTGGATCCTGCTGATTAAAATGATACCTGTCTTGTGAAAATCGGTTGCATCATTCTTGAGAAAAAAATACTTTTATTATTGATGCAAATGAGAGCCAAGGGGCGGGGCCTAGCTTCTCTGTGCTCATCAGTGCTGGCCACGCCCCTCCGCACTGAAGTCTTCACTTACATAAAGTATAAAAGTCTGTTTTTCTCAGGAATGCTACAACCGATTTTCACAAGACAGGTATCATTTTAATCAGCAGGGTCAACCCTACCTGGCAGTGTGCCCGATTTCGTGGGATGGATTCTGCTGGAACCTGCCCTTTAAGAGTATCACAGCATTGCATTGTAACACAACAGACACAGAATTATACATTATTTGCTTTCTATATGGCTAGAACATTGGGGGTGTGAAAGCATAGGAAAGCAAAGAGTATAAAAATCAGTTTCAAGCAGGCAATGACTTCCACTATAGAGATAGACCGGGGGGCGGCTGACCACAGACATTACATAGCTGCCAGCAGACAGTGGTCGCCCATAAGTTCCCCCATAAACAAAATAAGAATACATCAAATGTGTATGTTGTTTCTATGGAAGGAGGAGGAATAAGAAGCTACCAGACACCCTCAGCACCGCTTGTCCCTGGGGAGGTCATTAGATCAGCCGAATAAATCCAACAGAGCGGATCCTGTACTTTCTCAAGATGTGGTGCCCGGTGGGGTCAGTAAGCACCCACGGATCTTAGCATGCCTCTCCAGTTTTTGACTCTTTCCATACTCTATAGGAGCACCTATGTAACCTAGTCTTTTACTACAAGCAGCAGCAACAAGCCCCGATACAGGAACGCTAATCACCTGACCTTGTCGTACCCGGCACATCCCTTACATGGCTTATTTCCAGTAAACATTGAGTTAAACACTGGGACATAAGACCTGATATTCCCATCGTCACCACATATTGATATCAAAGTGCAACATGAGACGTAGAAATCACTGCAGAGAATAGTGTTTGGTCACTCAATGTCCATGATGCCCTGAGCAGGTAGGACATCTATCAGCTACGGATATACAGGTCATTCTGTGGGGAGGAGACATGGATGTAGGTGTAAGGCCCAGGAGAGGCGGCAGACCGTGCCCTGTGCAGCTGCGTGCATGTCACAGGCGGTGTTAAAAAACGTTAGCCCCTTTCACAGAGGTGCAAACATGATTGGTTGGCAGTAAACATGACATCATAATGACTGGTGACAATTCACGAGGACCTGACTGGACAAACAGCAATGGTGGCTACCTAGTGAGAAGAACTGTTAGAAGCCAATAACTCATTGGCTGCTACGGGTTATGACGGACGGTCAGGATCTACATCGTAGTGATAAATACACCCCAATGTCTTTAGGCTAGTGGTAAACAGCTACAAGTGGGGTTCAATGGGACGTGGCGAGCACCTCTGCCTGACATCAAGCCCCACAGGAATGTAGAGGAGTCAATGGATGAAGATCTATCTAAGTATGGCAGCTATGGAGGGTTTAATGAAGATGCAGTATTAAAGGGATATTCCGGTTAGACAAAGTCTATCCACAGAATTGGGGATCACTATTAGATTGGTGGGGGTTAAACCACTGGGACCCCAACTGGTCAGAAAAAGGACCAAATGAATGGAGAAACAGGTCAAGCATGCCGAGCCATTCATCTCTATGGGGTTGCCGGATATGATGGAGTGTTTAAACCATCTCATCCTAAACCCCCCACCCCCCACAGTCCTTCCAAGTATTCCATCATTTTACGTGGGTGACAACTAAAGTGGCCTCCATCACAGCGCCCAGCTTCCCCAAAACTCATAAATGGCAAAGCAGGTGATCTATCCCCCCTGCCATCACACAGGGGCGGACAATAGCTAGGAGGAACATGGATGATATGTGCCTCAGGTGTTGGGGGTGGTGTCAACAGGCCAGTATGCTTGGCCTGTATATTTATACACAAGGCGAAGGAAAGCCTAACTCCACCTTTCATGCCTAACCCATTGTGGTCTTCAACCTGTGACAGTCACATTGTTGGGAGACTACAACTCCCAACCACTTCAGATAACGCTGTAATGGAGGTCCACTAAAGTGGCCTCCATCACAGCACCCACCGTAGTTGTCACCCAGCTACCCCAAAACTCCTAAATGGCAAAGCAGGTGATCTATCCCCCCTGCCATCATATAGGGGCGGACAGTAGTTAGGATGAACGTGGCGGGATATGTTCCTCGGATGTTTGGAGAGGTGTCAACAGGCCAGTCTGTTTGGCCTTGATATTTACATACAAGGGGAGTGAAAACCTTGCTCCATCTCCCATGCCCAACCCATGGTGGTCTTCAACCTGTGGTGGTCACATTGTTGGGAGACTACAACTCCCAACCACTTCAGACAACATCAGATAACGTTGTAATGGAGGTCAACTAAAGTGGCCTCCATCACAGCACCCACTGCAGTTGTCACCCTGCTTCCCCAAAACTCCTAAATGCCCCCGGCCATCATACAGGGGCAGACAGTAGCTAGGAGAAAGGTGGCGAGGTATGTGCCTCGGGTGTTGGGGGAGGTGTCAACAGGCCAGGCTGCTTGGCCTGGGTATTTACAAACAAGGCTAGCTCCATCTCCCATACCCAACCCATGGTGGTCTTCAACCTGTGGTGATCACATTGTTGGGAGACTACAACTCCCAACCACTACAGACAACATCAGATAACGCTCATTAAGCTCTTGCTGTTACCTTTGAGCACCAGAGGTTCCTTCCCTTCCCGTTTCAGTGACTCTAGAACGGTATGGAGCGGCTGGGGTGGTATGACCCGGCTCGGCTCATTGGTATTATCATCATACACGATGATCTCTTTGGAAAATATCCTCTTGAACGAGTCCTTGCCTTCCCTGCACGATATTAAATCCAACACCGTGATCTTCCCCTGCTGAAGCCTCCTCCGGCTGATCTTATCGGAGCAATTAATGTGAACGGCCCCTTGGATATGGCTTTTGTTGTACTCCATGAAGGGTCTGCAGTCGATGATCACGGGGCCTTGGTTGGGCAGATGGGTTTTGCTGCATTTTGCTATCTTCTTGGCCAGGTCATTGGGATAGATTATCTTGACGTTGGCAAACTGTTTGGTGGTGATGGTGGACGCGGGGCTGCCAACCTCACCGGATGGACTTAACGCGCCGGTGTTCTCATTGTTGTTGACCATTGGGTTGGGAGGGCAAGTGGAGCTGGAGGGTCCGGCGGCACTGCTGGTGATTGTAGTACTGCTGATAGTCTGACTCTGAGTGTCTTTTTCATACGCTGCCACACTGCAACAGCTGGCACTGCTACATCCGCAACCCAAAGAGCGAGCAGAGCTGTTGGAAGAGGGCATATACGTCAGATTAGCAGCGTTAAGGGACACTACGCTTGCGCTGAGCAAAGATCTGCAGCTGCCGCTCACGGAGGCGCTGTCACCGCAGGAAGGGTCCAGGCAGAGGTTAAGCTCTTGTGGTCTCACGGGTCTGGATATTGCCACAATCACCGTGTCGTCCAGAGGCGATGGAGGCATCGGGAATCTGACAGCGGCGGCGCCTCAAGTACAACTAATAGGCTGCAAAGGAGAAGAGACACCACATCAGACATGAACGCCCACTACTACCAACCACGACGTAGCAGAGCTGAGAGGATCATTAGTAAAAAAAAAAAACTCACTGACCAAGGTTTTCTACGGGGCTGAGGGTCAACCCACTTCATTCTCTCAACCCAGTGAGTTGTCAGAAAGCTCAGACCCCCTTTTCCAACCGATCCGGCTCTGCTACATCTATAGGAATCCGTGTCAGAAGACGTGAAAAGTTGGAAGTCAAGTCACTGGCTCATTTCACCCCAGTCCTTCCCACTGTCTATACAGTAGATAAGTAATAACCTGAGGTCTTGTTTTTTTTTTTTTTTATGGTTAAGCTGCTAAAAATATCGCCTGTGGACGTGCAGCCCCCCGCGACGGCCGCCGAAATGACACGACCCTTGATGAACCCTCCTATGTCTGTGCTGGGATCATGTGCCTGTACCCACCGACCTGCTGGAATGGATGAGCGTCTGGTACACAGCTGCAGTGCTCGGCTGCAGCACCCATCATCCTAGTACTACAAGACCTATTCACTGAGCGCACTATACAGTATAATAAATGGGATGTCACCCATATAAGCAGTAGCTATAAGACTGGGGGGGGCGATTTCTATCCTTTACTTAAAAGTTATGGCTTGGACATCGCCCCTCTAGTCTCCGAAGGCTCCCACTCTGTCCTCAGGGTGATCCATCCATCCTCTAGATGACACCTGTCAGCCGGTCCCTCTATAGGGTCCTGGCAGGCAAGGGTTAACCTCCCAGCCAAAAGTAATCATAGAAAAAAAACAAAAAACACATCCGCATCCCTGCAGCAGCCCCGCTCCCGCTGATGGCGAGCATGCAGCGGCGGTCTGTCATCATTAGCAAATATATATCTATGTATCTATAGAATAAATCAGATCTGCTCCAGTGAAAGACAATGGGCAGGACAATGCAGAAAGGTGCTCACCTCAGTGCCACTGCAGCAGGCTCACAGCAGCATGCTAGGGGGGATATTTCACAGCTCACATGCAGCACTTGTAATACCAGGCGACCACTTGTGCCTCTGTTCTTATAAAGACTTGCAGGGCTTCTCCAGGCAGACACTTACCGCTCTGGGCATGCCCCTCCTGCTGCTATTGATTCATCCGCTCCGCTCCCATTCACTCGCTTCCATTGATGTGCAACAATGTTACTTTCTTCTATTTTTATTTTTTTTCTCTCGCCCAGAGTAATCAAACATTCGAAAGGGGCGTGGCCACTAGAACGACTGAAGCTTCGCCACACAGCGGAGTGGGCGTTGAGAGGTACACGCCCACCGCGCGGCTATTGGCTGAGGCGCGGCTAGTGGGCGGCGCCCGTTGACTCCTGGGACGTCCTAGCGGCGCGGCTGATGTCATTGTCGGCCAATCGGAGGCGTCCGTCGGCCAGACTGAGCCGGCCGGATCTACATGCGGGATGCGCGAGAAGGGTCTCCGTGCGGCCCCCAGTCCTCTCTTCTCCGTGCGGCCCCCAGTCCTCTCTACTCAGCGACACCTGAAACTGGACGGCGGATTCGTGGTCGCAGTTTTGCTTATTTTCGACCATTTCATACCATCAGATCCTATGAGTCTGACATCCGCTTACCTTCACCCCTAGGGGCCCATTCACACACAGCGGACCGCTGCAGTTTAGGAGCCGGCGGTTTAAAGCCACGGCTGCGCCGAGAAGGTGTTGTGTCTAGGTGACGCTGTTCCTACGTTTCACCAGCAGGTGGGGCTATGGTTCACTGTTCTCACCCCAAACAGTAGACATGGGCTTTATGGGGGCGCAGGTAGCCAGGCTGTCCGTGACCATCGTGTCCATTCTCTCGCACCCCCCCAATACTTAAAAAAAAAATGTGCCCCCTCACAGTAGTTATGCCCTCCCTGTGCCCCCTCACAGTAGTTATGCCCTCTCTGTGCCCTTTTCACAGTAATAATCCCTATTGTGCCCCCTTCATAGTAGTAATGCCCTCTGTGCCCCATCCATAGTCAGGGCTGTCTTTAACGTGGGTTAAAAGGGGCAATGCAGCTGCCTCTTGATCCCCGTTGGCCACTGGTGATGGGGGGGGGGGGGGGGGGTTTGCGGCGGGGCACAGGGAGATGAGCGCTTCCATTGTGGAAGCGCTCATCTCCATAGTCATCTGTATCCCCGTCCTCAGGACAGTGATACAGATGAAAGTGTTAGGGAGGGGGAGGAGTGTCCCTTCCCCCTTCCTCTGATAGGCTGATGGTACTAGGCCGGCAGCCTATTAGAGGCCGGTGAAGGCGGCGCAATGACGCCATCGCGCCGCCTGAGCCGTACAGCGCGGGACACAGTCCGGAAGAGTCCTGCATCGCATCGCTGCCAGCCTGATGAAGGTAAGTATAAGGCTGGGTTCACACCTGAGCGTTTTACAGTGAGTTCCTACGCGCTGTAAAACGCTCAACAAGGAGAAACCAATGATTCCTTAGGGGCATGGTTCTCATCTGAGCGTTTTACAGCGCGTACGATCGCGCTGTAAAACGCCCTACGCCCCAAGAAGTACATGAGCTTCTTTGGGGCGTCTTGTCGCGCGTTCCCGTACATAGACATTCGGGAACGCGCGACAATGGGCGTTCGCTTGTCTCTGTATGCGCGATTGTAAACGCCGGTACAATCGTGCATACAGAGCGCTCCTTTCGGAACGCTCAGGTGTTTATTTTTTTATATGGTACTACTACTGGCACATGATTGGGGGGCACCTGTTACTGGCACATGATTGGGGGGCATCTATGGGGGCAATTGTTACTGGCACATGATTGGGTGGCACTATGGGGGCACTTTTTACTGGCATATTATTGGGGGCATCTACTGAGGTTACAAAGAAGGGGTATTTTATACTGGCACATTATGGGGACACAATCGGGACATTAGCTCAACTGGGGGCATTAAAAGGGGGTATTTTTTACATTGGCACATTATAAGGAGATTCATTACTCCTGGGGGTCTATGGGGAACATGATTACTAGTATGGGCACTATGGGAGCATTATTCCTTCTGGGGCACAGTGGGGGCATGTTTGTGGCACTGTAGGAGCACTATTACTACCATGTGTGCTCCAGCAGAGAAGTATTACTATTGGTGGGACTTTTGGGGGCACTATTACTGTGGGGGCACCTTGGCACAGTATCAGTTTACCACAGTTATTTTTGGGGGACGTTATGTTTACACTATTAGTATCGGGGCACTATTTGCTGGGCGCAGTTATTTTAGGGCACTGTGCCAGTAATTATTGAGGGGCACTATCTGCATGGTACTACTATTATCAGGGGGTTTATCTGTTTCTGCAGTATAGTATTGGGGAGCACAGCGGCACAGTATTGGGGGTGGTAGGATGATTTGTCCAGAAGACGGGAGGATGATGGAAAAGTAGTAAACTAAGATTTTGTTTGTCAAACTGCAGAGACGAGAAATGGCTGAAAACTGATGTCTGGTCTGAAGGTCTGAGAGGAGAAGATGAGGAAAGAACATCTACATCAAAGAGACGTCGCTGGATGTAAGAGGTACAGGGGAAACTCGAAAAATTAGAATATCGTGCAAAGTTCATTTATTTCAGTAATGCAACTTAGAAGGTGAAACTAACATATGAGACTCATTACATGGAAAGCGAGATATTTCAAGCCTTTATTTGGTATAATTTGGATGATTATGGCTTACAGCTTATGAAACCCCAAAGTCACAATTTTGAGGTCCCCTTTGCTCAGGGGGTATGGAGTAATTAGCCGACTAGAGTGTGACACTTTGAGCCTAGAATTCTGAACCTTTTCACAAAATTCTAATTTTACGCTGCATTAATGCAATTCCTTTTAATTTTCATTACTGAAATAAATGGACGTTTGCACGATATTCAAATTTTTGGAGTTTTACCTGTATGTGGCGCTGTATTACCCTGTATGTAGGGGGGGACGGAGGGGTTAGTAGTACAGTACTATCTGTAATAATAGTAAAATAAAGTAATCTGCAAAATACTATATATTTGTGTCAGAAGTTGTGCTTTTTTTAATTTTTATTTTAGAATAATGATTCTTTTTTTTTCTCTATATTAAGGGACACTATAGTCACCAGAACCACAACAGCTAAACGTCGTAGTTCTGGTGTCTTTAGCAGGTCTCTGTCTCTGCAAGCTTTGTAATGTAACCACTGCCTTTTCAGGAAAAAACTCTAGCGGCCACTCATTATTAAAGTTTTCTACTCTACGAGGTGTGTGTGTGGTGGTGGAGGGCGTGACTGCATGCTGGGGTGTGGGAAGGCGGGATCCAGGGGGCCCAAGTAAATTCTTGCCCAGGGTCCAATCAATATTAAAGACGGCTCTGTCCATAGTAATAAAGTCCTCTGTGCCCCCTCCATAGTAATAAACTCCTCTGTGCCCCCTCCATAGTAATAAACTCCTCTGTGCCCCCTCCATAGTAATAAACTCCTCTGTGCCCCCTCCATAGTAATAAACTCCTCTGTGCCCCCTCCATAGTAATAAAGTCCTCTGTGCCCCCTCCATAGTAATAAAGTCCTCTGTGCCCCCTCCATAGTAATAAAGTCCTCTGTGCCCCCTCCATAGTAATAAAGTCCTCTGTGCCCCCTCTATAGTAATAAAGCCCTCTGTGCCCCCTCTATAGTAATGAAGTCCTCTGTGCCCCCTCTGTATAAATCCCCCCACAGTAACTACTCACCTTGTCCGCTGCTGAAGCTCACAGTCCTCTCTTCCTTGCAGGCACAGATCGTGCTGCAGCACTGTGTGGGCGGCGCTTATGCAGATTTCTGGGCTCAGGCTCCGCCCACACAGGCCAGCAGAGCGATCCGTGCCTGCAGGCTGAATGGTGTTGCGGGGAGAAGTCTTCCTGCTTCACCATTCTGTGCGCCGCCGGCCTGAAGGAGGGGAGGAGCGCTGGGAGCTGAGCATTGAGTGACAAGAGCACTCCAGCAATGAGCGCTTCCATCTGTATTGATGGAAGAACTTATTGCTTCTGGCCCCCCCTGAGAGCCGGCACCCGGGGCGGAGGCCCCCTTCCCTCTAGTACGCCACTGGGCGGCACTAACTATTGTAACATTACTGCAATGAAACACAGCCTAGAAATATGTGCACACAGTTCTGTGACATCATCAGTGTGGAACACAGCTTAGAAATACGTGCACACAGTTCTGTGACATCATCAGTGTGGAACACAGCCTAGAAACACGTGCACACAGTTCTGTGACATCATCAGTGTGGAACACAGCCTAGAAATACGTGCACACAGTTCTGTGACATCATCAGTGTGGAACACAGCCTAGAAACACGTGCACACAGTTCTGTGACATCATCAGTGTGGAACACAGCCTAGAAATACGTGCACACAGTTCTGTGACATCATCAGTGTGGAACACAGCCTAGAAACACGTGCACACAGTTCTGTGACATCATCAGTGTGGAACACAGCCTAGAAATTAAACATACTGTTGTGACTTCATAATATAACCGCTTAGAATGGACACACATTATTGTGACATCATTACAAACAGCCAAAGATCTAACAACATTGTGACATCATGAAAGTACAGCATTGTCTAGGGGAACACATACACGTAGGGTTGTGACATCAGCACAGAGATACAGTATTGTGACACCACCAGTTTTGAACACAACGTAGGAATGAAGGCAACCGCCGTGGTCTTACAGCAAAGCCTAAGAATACAGAAATTGTATAGAGCACAGCCTATAAGTGATGGCGGACACTGCTGTGACATCATCACAGTAGAACAGTTTAGGTTAAAGATGAACCTATACGCTATAACTAAAGAACACAGCCTAAAAATAGGGACAAACACTGCTGTACTCTCATGGTGTCTGTCTGTCAGCCTCTCCTTTATAGGGGTTATTTCAACACGAAGTTCCTGTATCTGGAGAGACCGGCTCAGTGATCGCCTGAAGATGTCTGGCCATACAGTGACCTCTAGAGGGAAAATGTTGTATTACACTGGGCAAACATGTAATGCACGCTGAGCCGAGTCCACCATTTCTTCTACTGCCCAATTTGACGAGGTTCCAAAAATTTATGTACAAGTGGCTAAAGTAAACAAAAAGACCTCACTGCCATTTGAGGACGCTGCCCAACTCAGAGACTCAATGGAGCGTAAAGCAGATGCCCTTTTGAGAAAGTCATGGGAGGCATCCATGTTCGGACTAAAAACAAATATAGCGGCCACTTCGGTGACTAGATCCATGTACCTGTGGCTGAATAAGTTAGAGAATCACATCAGAAATAAAATCTCTCGTGAAGAGATATTAGAATCTATACCGCTATTAAAGTCCACCACGGCCTTTCTGGCAAATGCCTCGGCAGAAGCTACTCGATTCTGTGCCAGAGATGTGAGCCTTTCTAGCGCTGCCCGCAGAGCTCTCTGGATGAAATCCTGCTTGAGGGATAAAGTTTAAAAAATGAAGCTTTGTTCAATTCCCTTCTCTGGAGAATACGTTTTTGGACCAGTTCTGGATACGATTTTGGAGAAAGCGGCTGACGGGAAAAAAGGTTTTCCAGAAGATAGATCCTACAGAAGGAAATTGTCCTTTTCGCCCCTATTCTAGTCAGAACAAATCCTTCAGGGGCAAGAGAAAGTCCGGCCGCTGGAGCTACCCCAAAGGGGGCAAAGGAAGGGGATTCCTGCTTAACCCCCAAGCCAAATCAGACGACAAGCAATGATGCCAGGATAGGGGGGGAGATTGAAAAATTTTCTGGTTGCCTGGGAAAATACAACACAAAATCCTTGGGCCCTAGAGATTATTCGATCACGGTACAAAATAGAATTTACATGAATCCCCCCTAAAAAGTTCTCAATTACAAGCTTAAGTACCAAAAATTCTCGAGGAAATATGTTACAAGGTGTTCTAAATTTAGTAAAAATAGGAGTAGTAGTTCCAATTTCCATACTCTAGATGTACAGTACATTGTATTATACTAAGATATTTGAAGGTCACAAGGGACTTTAGGAAATCTGATAACCTCCTTGTTCAGTTTGCGGGGAAAAATAAGGGCATGAAAATCTCAAAATTCTCCATCGCTCGATGGATCAAGGATACCATTTCCCTTTGTTACAAACTCCAGAGTCTAGATCCTCCTAGGAATATTAGAGCACATTCCACTAGAGCAGTTTCGTCTTCCTTTGCTGAGAAGGTGGGTTCTTCATCAGATGACATTTGTAGGGCCGCTACCTGGTCTAAGCGTGCACAGATTTATCAAACATTACCGACTAGATTTGTCTAGGTCCTCCGACCTGTCTTATGGACGCAAGGTCCTTCAGGCGGTTGCTCCCCCCTAAAACTGTATAATTCTTTAGTTCTCCTTGTGATGCCGTCATGGTGATGATATGGAAAATTGGAATTAGTCTTACCGGTAATTCTGTTTCCATGAAATCACCATGACGGCACATAATTCTGTCCCCTATAATTCTCTTTTCTTGTTGGAATGATGTAATACCATATATTGCACTAGTCTTAAAGTTGTCTCTCTAGTAATTTTTTGAAACACTGGGGAGTGGTCGTGGGAGGGGGCAATTTAAACTCTTCTCTGTACCTGCCCCTGCAGAGGTCATGGGTCAATCTCCTTGTGATGCCGTCATGGTGATTTCATGGAAACAGAATTACCGGTAAGACTAATTCCGCCACACAAACTGGTGTAAAGCTAACACTGCATTCCACCATAAGAAACATCATATCAAACGTCTTGGTGGTGGTAGTGCGATGCTCTGGGACTGCTTTACTTCTGCAGGACCTGGACGACTTTTATTAATTGATGGACCCATGAGCTCTGCTCGCCATCAGAAAGTCCTGAAGAAGAAGAAGGTTTGCCCATCAGTTCATGACATAAAGTTGAGGCTCCACATCTCAATGGGAATTGACTTTCATTGAAATGTTACTGCAACACCTTAAAGAGGTTCTCCGGGAATTAAGAAAATACCTAAATATTACTTTATTATAAATACCTTTCATTAGTTATAATGGCTCATTATGTCTGGGGAGCAATCATTAGGAGAAACAAAATGGCCGTCATCCTATATGTACCCAGAAAACCTGTCCTAATCACACAGGAGGACAAGTTACTTCAGAGAAGTTAGCTAAAGAGCCGCCTCATCCTCCTCTATGCTCTGCTTGTCAGGGTTTATCATAATGAACACAGTTTAATATAATCTATGTCTGTAGGAACGAAGTTCATGAGGAGACATGAAGTACAGAGAGGACAGACTGTGGGGCTGTGGTAATGGAGACTTTCATATAAGTCCTGCTGTTTATCAGCCACATCCCCACCATGTCTCCTCATAAACTCCATTCCTACAGAGATTCAGCTGAAGATCTTATCATCTGTATTCAGGATCATAATCCCTGACAAGCAGAGCAGAGAGGAGGATGAGGCAGCTCTTTAGCTCAGTGTTGTGAAGTTACTTGTCCTACTGTGTGATTAGGACAGGTTCTGTGTGCACTAATAGGACGGCGACCATCTTATTTCTCCTAATGATTGCTCAAGAGACTAAATGAGCCATAATAACTAATGAAAAGTATTTGGGAATATATTTATAATAAAGTAATATTTAAGTATTTTCATTTTCTTAATTCCTGGAGAAGCCCTTTAAGGTTCAGCCTAAGAAAACCCTCCAATGTTGCCAAATTCCAACAATTCTGCAAGGAACAGTGGCAAAAATTCCTTCATAGTGACGTCAGCAATTATGGCAAGAAAAAAATGGGGAGAGGCTCTCATAGGGTGGTAAGCAACGATAGTTCGGTTTAGTGAAAAGAAAGGAATATGCTCACCTTTTGGTGTTGTGCGTGTGTGAGCACAACGTCCGTAAGGGCAGATACACAGAGAGAAGGGGGTCGGTGCTGCCAGTACCCGTTCGGTCCCTTTGGATGGAGTTGCCAAAAAACTCCTAGGGACTGTGGAGGAAGTAGTGAATGGTTTGTGTGCTAGCACACGGTAGGGTACTTCTTTGGCGCACAGAAAACGACCTCAATTCGGGGGCTTTTGGTGTAATAGCTGTTTATTGTGCAATGGACAACGCGTTTCGGAGTTTATAACTCCTTTCTCAAGTCTTGGGGGCGTCAGCAGCAAGAATGGCTAGATGGCTGGGAGTCTCCTCTGGTGCGTGCTGCTGTGTATGGCGAAATGCGTTGTCCATTGCACAATAAACAGCTATTACACCAAAAGCCCCCGAATTGAGGTTGTTTTCTGCGCGCCAAAGAAGTACCCTACCGTGTGCTAGCACACAAATCATTCACTACTTCATAGTGACGTAGGTAGAAGACTCATCCCAAGCTACAGTATCTCAAACATTTGTTACTGCCAAAAGATGCACACCCAGTTATTAGATATAGGGGGCAAATACTTTTTCACATGGATGATACGGGTCGGGAATGCATCTTTGTTTTCAATACTAGAATGATCATTTAATGTCTGCACTTTGTATCCACTTGTGTCGTCTCCGTCTTGCATTAAAATCCGATGGTCTAAAATGTGATAAATTAGCAAAAAGAGAAGAAGTCAGGTGAGGGCAAATACTTAGAAGTCCTACATGGTCCTTGTTTTCACTGCAGCGGCACCAGGCGTTTTGGTAACATAGACGATACTATTCGTTACTATATTGCCAGAATTGGAACACTTGGGCCTCTTTCATACGAGCGAGTGGTGCAATGCGTGATGGGAACGCATTGCGCCCACACGGAATCCTGACCCATTCATTTCAATGGGGCTGCGTACATGTGCGTTGGTTTTCACGCATCACTTGTGCGTTGCGTGAAAATCCCCGCATGTTCTATATTCAGCGATTTTCACGCCTCATAGAAGTGAATGGAGCTGCGTGATAATCGCATCCGAAAGCAAGTGCGAATGCAATGCGTTTTTCACGGATGGTTGCTAAGAGATGTTGTTTGTACACATTCAGTTTTTTATCACGCGCGTGCAAAACGCATTGCAGCCGCGCAATAAAAAATGAACAACTGAATGCGATCGCTGGCAAAACTGAATGAATTTGCCTACGAAATCGCGCATTTTTCACTGAACGCATTCGCAACGCATCTGGACCTAATCCGGACACGCTCGTCTGCAAGAGGCCTTAGGCTCCATCATTCAGAGAACTGAATCGCGGCTGGACCTCACTGCGGTCAATGGGGATCTGGTAACAGCGGATCCTGTGAGATCCGGCAGACTCCCCTGTGCCACAAAATGTGAACAAGGCCTTAGAGAGAGGGAAATCTGGATTTTAGGCACACACTACGTCCATGAGCTGATTGTGAGGTCGATAGCAGTCGCTGATCTGATGGAAATGTCACCGAACTAGTATTTCTTCATAACTATATAAAGTGTGCGCAAACAGATGTGATCTCGGATGTTTTGTTCTGATTTATCACTTTCTGGAGCAAAGGTAAGTGAATTATAGCTTATGTACCAGTGCAGTATTCTCCGTATTTGTTACATAGGTGTCCGATAAAGCTGTGGGGGGCGGGGCGTACTTGCCTTCAAATGATCAATATCAGATAGTCGGTGGGTCCGACGCCCAGTTGTTTGAAGGGGCCGCTGCACTTGTGTGAGGAATGCTTCCTCTTCAGAGCGTACCTGCTTTCTAGCGGTGGCGCCATGTCATTAAGGCCTCATGCACACGAACGTATCTTGTTCTCGTGTTCGTTCCGTTAGAATAGAATGCGGACCCATTCATTTCAATAGGTCCGCAAAATATGCGGACAGCACACCGTGTGCTATCCACATCCGTATGTCCGTTCCGTAGCCCTGCAAAAAAAATAGAACATGTCCTATTCTTGTCCGTTTTAGGCATTGTTACAATGGATCCGCAAAAAAAAACCGGATGGCATACGGATGTCATCTGTTTATTTTTTTTGCGGATCCGCAATTGGAGGACTGCAGAACACATAGGGTCGTGTGCATGTAGCCTAAGGCTACTTTCACACTAGCGTTGTTTAAATCCGGCGTTCAATTCCGACACCGGAACTGCCCGCCGGATCCGGAAAAATGTGTGAAAACGGATTACATTTGAATCCTGATCAGGATTTTGATCACAATGAAAAAATGCATTGGAAAAAACGGATCCGCCATTTATGGACTTTAACTTTTTTTTTTCACATTTTTCAGGTTTAACATGCAAAAGCCGGATCCGGTTTGACTGAACACACGGCGCCGGATCCGGCGTTAATGCAAGTCAATGGGAAAAAAGCCTGATCCGGCGTTCAGTCAAAGTGTTCAGGATTTTTGGCCGGAGGTAAAAATATAGCATGCTACGGTTTTCTGAAAAGCCTGATCAGTCAAAAAGACTGAGGCCTCATGCACACGACCGTTGTGTGCATCCGCGGCCGTTGTTCCGTTTTCCATTTTTTTCCGCGGACCCATGACTTTCAATGGGTCCGTGGAAAAATGGGAAAATGCACCGTTTGGCATCCGCGTCCGTGATCCGTGTTTCCAGTCCGTGAAAAAAATATGACCTATCCTATTTTTTTCACGGACAACGGTTCACGGACCCATTCAAGTCAATGGGTCTGTGAAAAATCACGGATGCACACAAGATTGTCATCCGCGTCCGTTTTTTCCTATCATTTCAAAGGCAAACTTGACTTAGATCACGAAACCGTTTTTGCGGACCGGAAAAAAAAAAGTCTGTGTGCATGAGGCTTGCTCTCCATTCAGAATGCATTAGGATAAAACTGATCAGTTCTTTTCCGGATTTGAGCCCCTAGGACGGAACTCAGCACCGGAAAAGAAAAACGCTAGTGTGAAGGTACCCTAAAACGGCTCCTCTCATTCAAGTGTATGTATTGTAATTACACTGCACTGACGCTGCAAAGGAGACAGTGCGCAGTTAATTTCGAAAATGAAGCTGGGCTGACACGAGCTCGGTGACCCCTTCACACAGCTGATCGCCACGGCTACCGGGAGTTGGACCCTCGCCGAACTGATATTAATGACGTATCCTGATGAGAGGTCATCAATATTAAGTCAGTGCACAATCCCTTTAAAGTATAATGATGGAATAGTGGATGCAACTGTCACCACCAAACCGTCTTCAGAAGGGGGGGGGGGGGGGGAGTCCAATGTGCTCCTCCACTTCATGAGTTCTCACAGTCATTCAGCATATTAGTCCAGGTCATGTACTTGCCGGGATGCCATTTAGGATTACCACCAGGCCAGTAAACCACCTACCCACCTAATGTTATGACAGAGTGGCGGCAGAAGTGTTGTTTTTTTTACCAGCAATCAATGGCGTTATTATGGTCTGATCAGAGGTACAAGCCCCAAGGCGCACGCTACCCCTGAAAAAATAAATAAAAAATTCTACACAGGTGCGTTGCCAACTGTACAAGAGAATACAAGTAAATCCAATGACTCACAGGTGATATCTGCTGTAACTGTAGTCCTTCACTTTCCCTTGCTTTTCAATATTGCCCAGACCGCCATGATGGCTTCTTCCAGTCCTAACTTGTCTCTGCAGAGTTAGCTGTCAAGACATTTTTGTCTCTTTGCCTTTTTTTTAGCACTTTTCCCTACTTAACCACCTCCGGACCGCCTAACGCAGATGTGCGGTCCGGAGGTGGCAGCGCTGCGCAGAGTCACGCATATACGCGTCATCTCGCGAGACGCGAGATGACGCGCTTTGCCGGCCCGCGCATGCGCAGTTCGGGCCGGCATTTCGTCAAGGGGGTCGCGTCATCAGCTTGCCAGCCAATGATCGCGGCTGGCAAGCTGATGATTTTTAAAAAAACCAATCAAGTGCCAGATAACAGATCATATTAGTAAATATGATCTGTTATATGGCTGCCTGCTCCTCTGCTGGTTCTTTTCGTCGGTTGGATCCAGCAGAGGAGCAGGCTTCACAGTGAGTACACCAAACACTACACTATAGCCCCAGATCACCCCCCTGCACCCCAATTAACCCTTTGATCACCCCTTTGTTCGCCCCTGTCAATCACTAGTGAAAGGAAAAAAGTGATCAGTGCAAACTGTCACTTTTTTTTTCCACTGTTATTGACCGTTAGGTTTTAGGTATAGTTTAGGTCCCTTGGTTAGGTAGTTAGGGATCAGTTAGCGCCCAGCCCACCGCACCGCAGTCCGTTATTCGCTGATTAGCGTATCGCTAATCAGCATTTGTACTTTTATAGTATCTGGAAGTGATCAAAACTGATCACGGTCAGATCTATAATAGTATTAGTGTCACCTTAGCTCGCCCTCCACCCAAAACGCAGTGTTTGCCCGATCAGGCCTGATCGGTCGCCCACACGTGCGTTTGCCCACGCCCGCCCCACCGCAGTGACAAAAAAATTATTTTTTTTGATCGCTGCACATTCACTTTACACGCACTGCGGCGATAAAAAAATCAGTTTTGATATTTTTTATCAACCGCAGCGGCCTCCGGTACTTCGCTAGCCTCCCCTTTGTAAGACAGGCTTGCTTTTTTTTCTTGGGTAGTCTCAGGGAATACCCCTAAATTTAGTTGCCCACATGTCTAACAGGGGGTATTCCTCTGAAGAGGCCTACAGGCTTCTGACCCAGTCGGATGAGGAGTGGGAACCCTCATCTGATGAATCCAGCGGGTCAGAATACGAACCTGTAGAAAGCAGTGGCAGTCTGACCCAAAGTTCGGACGAGGAGGCTGAGGTCCCTGATAGCACCAGGCGTACCCGGCCCCGTGTCGCTAGACCACAGGTTGCGCAGGATCCGCTTCAAGAGCAGCAGAGTGGGGCTGGCGCTGTCGGATTACGTGGTGAGGCATACACCAGCAGCCCAGCCCTTCCTGGACCTAGTACCAGCACTGCTGTGCAACCTGGTGACGTGGCGAGCACCAGAAGGGCAGTTGAAGCTGGTACGGTGGCACGAGCAGTAGTGACCCCGTCGCAGCCACCGCAAAGACGGGCCCGTAGAGCCCCTAGAATCCCAGAGGTGCTGGCAAACCCTGATTGGCAGTCCCCAACTTCAGCCGCACCTGTAGTTCCCCCTTTCACCGCCCAGTCTGGAGTTCGGGTTGAGACAGCTCAGATCGGTTCGGCCTGGGATTTTTTGAGCTGTTCTTGACTGCGGAGCTCTTGGACTTATTAGTGGCCGAAACAAACCGGTATGCCACACAATTTATAACCGCCAACCCAGGAAGCTATTATGCCCAGCCTTTCCGGTGGAAACCAGTCCAAGTTTCCGAAATTAAAACTTTTCTGGGCCTTCTCCTCAACATGGGTCTAACTAAAAAGCATGAATTGCGGTCATATTGGTCCACGAACCCAATTCATCACATGCCCATGTTCTCTGCTGCTATGTCCAGGGCACGTTTTGAGGCCATCATGCGTTTCCTGCACTTTAGCGACAACACCGCCTCCCGTCCCAGAGGCCACCCTGCTTTTGACCGGCTCCACAAAATTCGGCCCCTCATAGACCATTTCAACCAGAAATTTGCAGATTTGTATACCCCTGAGCAAAACATCTGCGTAGACGAGTCCCTAATACATTTTACCAGGCGCCTTGGCTTCAAACAATACATCCCAAGCAAGCGCGACCGGTATGGGGTCAAATTGTATAAGCTCTGTGAAAGGGCCACAGGCTATACCCACAAATTTCGGATCTATGAGGGAAAAGATCAGACCCTGGAGCCGGTCGGTTGCCCTGACTACCTGGGGAGCAGTGGGAAGACAGTCTGCGACTTGGTGTCACCCTTATTCGGCAAGGGGTACCATCTTTATGTGGACAATTTCTACACAAGTGTGGCCCTCTTTAGGCATTTGTTTCTAGAACGGATTGGCGCCTGTGGCACCGCGCGAACTAGTCGCGCGGGCTTCCCCCAACGGCTCGTTACCACCCGTCTTGCAAGGGGGCAGAGGGCCGTATTGTGTAACGAAGAACTGCTCGCGGTGAAATGGAGAGACAAGCGTGACGTTTACATGCTCTCCTCCATTCACGCAGACACGACAATACAAATTGAGCGAGCAACCCGTGTCATTGAAAAGCCCCTCTCAGTCCACGACTATAACCTTCACATGGGAGGGGTGGACTTCAATGACCAGATGTTGTCTCCGTATTTAGTTTCCCGCAGAACCAGACGCTGGTATAAGAAGGTGTCTATATATTTAATTCAATTGGCTGCGTATAATAGTTTTGTTCTCTACAGTAAGGCTGGGAGAACTGGATCCTTCCTCAAATTTCAGGAAGAGATCATCGAGAACCTCCTGTACCCAGGAGGTTCCGTGGCCCCATCCACCAGTGTAGTTAGCCGTCTACACGAGCGACATTTCCCCAATGTCGTTCCTGGTACCTCAACCCAACCGTCACCCCGAAAAAGATGTCGTGTCTGTAGCAGGAGTGGAATAAGGCGTGACACCCGCTATTTCTGTCCTGACTGTCCGGACCACCCTGCCCTATGCTTAGGGGAGTGTTTCCGGAAGTACCACACACAGGTACACCTAGCATAGGGATCACATCTCACCAGGACAGGCACACAGGGCCCATTCACTCACACAGCTGCTGCAAACGTCTCCTTTCACCTGGGACAAAGTGCATAACGCACTTCGCCACATCTTTGGGCGATTTGCGCTTTGCACATTGACCCATGGGGAAGGAGAGGTTTGTTCTATAAAGGTAAAAAAAACACCAGTAAGCAAAAAGGTTAATGTTTAGTTCAAAAAGTTAAAGTTTATATATTCTGTTCCAAAGTTAAAAAAATGATTGCGTTGCGGCCTGTTTTTTTTTTTTGTTTTTTTTTTTTGTTTTTTTTTTTACCTTCCAGGTGGACCAACCGATCGACTAGCTGCAGCACTGATGTGCATTCTGACAGAAGCATACAAGTCGGTGTATGCGGCGCTGCAAGACGAGATTTCTACTCTGCAGTAACAGATACGTTTGCCGAGGCATACGAGCTGAGGAGGAGGCGGCGTTCCTATGCTTTGGCAAACACTTTGTATATAAAAAAATAAAAATAAATCCCGGCAATGATTTATTCATCCACATCGATTGATGTGAATGGAGAAATCTGGTTTGCCAGGGCATACGAGCTAAGTGGGTATGGATGTAGGGCGGAGCTCCTATATCCTGGCAGACGCCTTTCCCCTCCTTTTTTTTTTTTGGGCAGAGATTTTTCCATCCACATTGATCGATGCGAATGAAGAAATCTGTGCCGTTCATTTTTTTCTTTCAGCCCAGAGGCTGAACGGAAAAAAAAATCTCATTACCTGTATGCTCAATATAAGGAGAATAGCAGAAACTCCTAATGCTGGCCATACATGTAATGATTGCGGAGACCCTCTAATGCCAGGGCAGTACAAACACCCCACAAATAACACCATTTTGGAAAGAAGACACCCCAAGGTATTCGCTGAGGGGCATATTGAGTCCATGAAAGATTTAAATTTTTGTCCTAAGTTAGCAGAAAGTGAGACTTTGTGAGAAAAAAAAAAAATAATCAATTTCCGCTAACTTATGCCAAAAAAAAAAAATTCTATGAACTCGCCAGGCCCCTCATTGAATACCTTGGGGTGTCTTCTTTCCAAAGTGGGGTCACATGTGGGATATTTATACCGCCCTGGCTTTTTAGGGGCCCTAAAGCGTGAGAAGAAGTCTGGGATCCAAATGTCTAAAAATGCCCTCCTAAAAGGAATTTGGGCACTTTTGCAGCCTAGATGCGCAAAAGTGTGACACATCTGGTATCGCCGTACTCAGGAGAAGTTGGGGAATGTGTTTTGGGGTGTCATTTTACATATACCTCTGCTGGGTGAGATAAATATCTTGGTCAAATGCCAACTTTGTATAAAAAAATTGGAAAAGTTGTCTTTTGCCAAGATAATTCTCTCACCCAGCATGGGTATATGTAAAATGACACCCCAAAACACATTCCCCAACTTCTCCTGAGTACGGCGATACCACATGTGTGACACTTTTTTGCAGCCAAGGTGGGCAAAGGGGCACATATTCCAAAGTGCACCTTTCGGATTTCACCGGTCATTTTTTACACATTTTGATTGCAAAGTACTTCTCACACATTTGGGCCCCTAAATTGCCAGGGCAGTATAACTACGCCACAAGTGACCCCATTTTGGAAAGAAGACACCCCAAGGTATTCCATGAGGGGCACGGCGAGTTCCTAGAATTTTTTGTCGCAAGTTAGTGGAATATGAGACTTTGTAAGGAAAAAAAAAAAAATCATCATTTTCCGCTAACTTGTGACAAAAAATAAAAAATTCGAGGAACTCGCCATGCCCCTCACAGAATACCTTGGGGTGTCTTCTTTCCAAAATGGGGTCACTTGTGGCGTAGTTATACTGCCCTGGCAATTTAGGGGCCCAAATGTGTGAGAAGTACCTTGCAATCAAAATGTGTAAAAAATGACCGGTGAAATCCGAAAGGTGCTCTTTGGAATGTGTGCCCCTTTGCCCACCTTGGCTGCCAAAAAGTGTCACACATCTGGTATCGCCGTACTCAGGAGAAGTTGGGTAATGTGTTTTGGGGTGTCATTTTACATATACCCATGATGGGTGAGATAAATATCTTGGTCAAATGCCAACTTTGTATAAAAAAATTGGAAAAGTTGTCTTTTGCCAAGATATTTCTCTCACCCAGCATGGTTATATGTAAAATGACACCCCAAAACACATTCCCCAACTTCTCCTGAGTACGGCGATACCAGATGTGTCACACTTTTTTGCAGCCAAGGTGGGCAAAGGGGCACATATTCCAAAGTGCACGTTTCGGATTTCGCAGGCCATTTTTTACACATTTTTTTCGCAAGGTACTTCTCACACATTTGGGCCCCTAAATTGCCAGGGCAGTATAACTACCCCACAAGTGACCCCATTTTGGAAAGAAGACACCCCAAGGTATTCCATGAGGGGCATGGCGAGTTCCTAGAATTTTTTATTTTTTGTCGCAAGTTAGTGGAATATGAGACTTTGTAAGAAAAAAAAAGAAAAAAAGAAAAATCATCATTTTCCGCTAACTTGTGACAAAAAATAAAAAGTTCTATGAACTCACTATGCCCATCAGCGAATACCTTAGGGTGTCTACTTTCCGAAATGGGGTCATTTGTGGGGTGTTTGTACTGTCTGGGCATTGTAGAACCTCAGGAAACATGACAGGTGCTCAGAAAGTCAGAGCTGCTTCAAAAAGTGGAAATTCACATTTTTGTACCATAGTTTGTAAACGCTATAACTTTTACCCAAACCATTTTTTTTTGCCCAAACATTTTTTTTTTTATCAAAGACATGTAGAACAATAAATGTAGCGAAAAATTTATATATGGATGTCGTTTTTTTTGCAAAATTTTACAGCTGAAAGTGAAAAATGTCATTTTTTTGCAAAAAAATCGTTACATTTCGATTAATAACAAAAAAAGTTAAAATGTCAGCAGCAATGAAATACCACCAAATGAAAGCTCTATTAGTGAGAAGAAAAGGAGGTAAAATTCATTTGGGTGGTAAGTTGCATGACCGAGCAATAAACGGTGAAAGTAGTGTAGTGCAGAAGTGTAAAAAGTGCCCTGGTCATTAAGGGGGTTTTAGCTAGCGGGGTTAAAGTCATGCTATCCTGCTACTATCCCCAATTCTGTGCCTGTTGCTATCCCAATTTCCCCTCCATTTTATGTCTCTAATTTCTACAGTTACCCCCCCCCCCCCCCAAAAAAAAAAAAAAAAAGAGACAGGGCCTATTAAAAATATAGCATGAGTAGAATAGTGCCTTTAAAAATACCAGTGCAAAAGGAGAGTGCCCCATTTTGTGCCCCTGATGGGACACACAATACAACAGCCCTCTTTGTGCCCCATATGTAATATTGACACCTCTTGCAGTAACTGACCATAATAGTGACAGTGCTTCTCATCGTGCCCCATATATGTACCAGTTTGTAACTCGTCTTGCTCATGCTTATTGCAATTGTTATGTATTCTGTATGTGCGCCCCATTTCATATATACAGCGCCATGGAATGAATGGCGCTATAATAGTTAATAATTATATAGTAATGGTGCCCACTTTGCGTTCCCATGCATTTTTTGGGCACAATTTGCATGCAACTGTGATACAAAAGCTTCACAAATACGGTTATATAAGTAAATACACACCAAAGGTGACCAGTGAAGCGTCAACCCTCAAGCTGAGTCAATCAGGGGTCTGGTCATATGACACTCCGCTTAGTCTGGCGATGTCACGTGACTTCTTTTTGCTAGACTTGACTTGTTAGCCTAGTCTATAGTGGGAGACCAATCTGAGTTTCTGATTTCAAGAGGCATTTAATGGGTGAAACTGTGCCCAACTACAAATAGATGCGCTGTAGGTCACGTGATGCAGTGATACATTGTAGCAATCTGGAGGACTTTGGTTTCGTAGTGTTAGCTTTTCTTATAGGCAAGGGATGAGGAAGGGAAACTAAATGTGTCATTTGTGATTTCTTATTTCATTAAATGTCAGAGATGTTCCCAGATGAGATCAGTAATTTCACTTTTGGAGAGTTAGATGATGCATGGTTGGACTCCTAAAGGAGACTTGAAGACTTCATACAATTTATGGTTTATGGAAGTCTCAAAATAAGATAATTGAACAATATGTAAAGGGGCACTCCCTGGCAATTAATGGACCAACTAAAATGTAATCATGACATACAACCCTTTTATTATTAAAATAACTCAAATTACGGTAATAATAAGCAATAAGAACGTAAATACATCAAATAAAATTAAAACCAATAAATATCTTGTAAATGCTGGCGGCTCTGTGGCAAATACCCCCCTAGGTTGGGGTGTTGTACACTCTATACAGCAAACCCTTATTGTATGGGTAATCTTCCCCAAATATACACAAAATTTAGGACTATGGTAGAAAAAATTCAGCTGAATATAAACATAGATTTGTACAAATCACTCTATCTTTGTGGTATAACGTTCCTGTGTATTTGAACACCTCTGGGGAATATATAGTGCCTTGCAAAAGTATTCACCCCCCTTGACTTTTTTCGTATTTTGGTGCCTCACAACCTGGAATTACCATGGATTGTTAAAGGATTTGCATCATTTAATTTACAGAACATGCCCAAGACTTTAAAGATGTTTTTATTTATTTAAACAACAAATAGGACAATATAACAGAAAAAGTCAATGTGCATAACTATTCACCCCCCTAAAATCAATACTTTGTAGAGCCACCTTTTGTGGCAATCACAGCTCGAAGACCCTTTGGATAAGTCTCTATGAGCTTGCCACATCTTACCACGGGGAATTTTTGCCCATTCCTCCTTGCAAAACTGCTCCAGCTCCTTCAGGTTGGATGATTTGCGCTTGTGAACAGCAATCTTTCAGTCTGACCACAGATTTTCTATTGGATTGAGATCTGGGCTGTGACTAGGCCATTCCAACACATTTACATGTTTCCCCTAAACCAGTCAAGTGTTGCTTTAGCCGTGTGTTTGGGGTCATTGTCCTGCTGGAAGGTGAACCTCCGTCCTAGCCTCACATCACGCACAGAGTGGGACAGGTTTTGCTCATTAATTGCCAGAGAGTTTCCCTTTACATATTGTTCAATTATCTTATTCTTTCTCACGGTATTGTAGGTACCGCCAGGAGTGCAGCAGTCCATTTCTTGAGACTACGGTAGAGGCGACAAGATGTTATAGATCCAACAAGTAAGTATCATAAATATAAAAATCACACAGATCCTCTACACTACACCACACAGGAGAGCCGACCGATCCTCTATACTACACCGCACAGGAGAGCTGACAGATCCTCTATACTACACCGCACAGGAGAGCCGACCGATCCTCTATACTACACCACACAGGAGAGCTGACCGATCCTCTATACTACACCGCACAGGAGAGCCGACAGATCCTCTATACTACACCGCACAGGAGAGCCGACAGATTCTATATACTACACCGCACAGGAGAGCCGACAGATCCTCTATACTACACTACACAGGAGAGCTGACAGATCCTCTATACTACACCGCACAGGAGAGCTGACAGATCCTCTATACTACACCGCACAGGGGAGCTGACAGATCCTCTATACTACATCGCACAGGAGAGCTGACAGATCCTCTATACTACACCACACAGGAGAGCTGACAGATCCTCTATACTACACCACACAGGAGAGCCGACCGATCCTCTATACTACACCGCACAGGAGAGCCGACCGATCCTCTATACTACACCGCACAGGAGAGCTGACCGATCCTCTATACTACACCGCACAGGAGAGCCGACCGATCCTCTATACTACACCGCACAGGAGAGCTGACCGATCCTCTATACTACACCGCACAGGAGAGCTGACCGATCCTCTATACTACACCGCACAGGAGAGCTGACCGATCCTCTATACTACACCGCACAGGAGAGCTGACAGATCCTCTATACTAAACCACACAGGAGAGCTGACAGATCCTCTATACTACACCACACAGGAGAGCCGACCGATCCTCTATACTACACCACACAGGAGAGCCGACAGATCCTCTATACTACACCACACAGGAGAGCTGACAGATCCTCTATACTACACCACACAGGAGAGCTGACAGATCCTCTATACTACACCGCACAGGAGAGCCGACAGATCCTCTATACTACACCGCACAGGAGAGCCGACAGATCCTCTATACTACACCACACAGGAGAGCTGACAGATCCTCTATACTACACCACACAGGACAGCCGACAGATCCTCTATACTACACCGCACAGGAGAGCCGACAGATCCTCTATACTACACCGCACAGGAGAGCTGACAGATCCTCTATACTACACCGCACAGGAGAGCTGACCGATCCTCTATACTACACCACACAGGAGAGCCGACAGATCCTCTATACTACACCACACAGGAGAGCCGACAGATCCTCTATACTACACCGCACAGGAGAGCTGACAGATCCTCTATACTACACCACACAGGAGAGCTGACAGATCCTCTGTACTACACCGCACAGGAGAGCTGACAGATCCTCTATACTACACCGCACAGGAGAGCTGACAGATCCTCTATACTACACCGCACAGGAGAGCCGACAGATTCTCTATACTACACCACACAGGAGAGCCGACAGATCCTCTATACTACACCACACAGGAGAGCTGACAGATCCTCTATACTACACCACACAGGAGAGCCGACAGATCCTCTATACTACACCGCACAGGAGAGCCGACAGATCCTCTATACTACACCACACAGGAGAGCCGACAGATTCTCTATACTACACCACACAGGAGAGCCGACAGATCCTCTATACTACACCACACAGGAGAGCTGACAGATCCTCTATACTACACCGCACAGGAGAGCTGACAGATCCTCTATACTACACCGCACAGGAGAGCTGACAGATCCTGTATACTACACCACACAGGAGAGCTGACAGATCCTCTATACTATACCACACAGGAGAGCCGACAGATCCTCTATACTACACCGCACAGCAGAGCCGACAGATCCTCTATACTACACCACACAGGAGAGCCGACAGATCCTCTGTACTACACCGCACAGGAGAGCTGACAGATCCTCTGTACTACACCGCACAGGAGAGCCAACAGATCCTCATCCAAATTGATCATAAGATTTGATTTAGGTTTTAATCAATTATACCCATATCGAAATGGAAATTCTCTGTCTCTCTCCTTCTCTTTTCCTCTGGCTCTCTGACTTGTCCTCCATTGCACCGTGACTTCCTTCCCCTCTATTTCACACTAAGCATAGTTCAGGAAGCTGAGATTTAGGCTGCTGTTCGTTGAAGTCTCTATATGTATTGTAACTCCTGTTCATGTCTTTGTTACTTTGATGAGAGTAAAGAAATTCAACTACATGCTGTATCATAAATGATCGCTACTTGCATTTGAGGTTATTACGAACAATCTGGGGAGAACTTCTGCTATATTTTAGCCGAGTAGTTTTTGCTGCTGCTTGCCAGTTTTTATTAAAATCACGGACACGTGGTAATTCCACATGGTTTGCTGCTGAAGGCAACTTGTTATTTCCAGGCCAGCGAACGTGCGGAGCAGTGAACATTCAGTGCAGACACTGGTTTAACCTGAATCTTCAGTGAAATTTCTGGCACCGAATGCTACACGTGTGTATTTAGTGGGAGGACTTGCAAAGTGTTGAGTACACAAGCTTTAGCATAATGCTGTGTTCTCCGCGCAGAAATCTGCCATTAATCTGATTAGATCTAAATAATTGTGTTGAGGCGCAGTCGAAAATCCAACCGTAACACCAAGCAGCTAGGGGCGAGAGCATACAAGGGTCAGGTTCAACAGCAGAGGCACCAAGCAATATATTGGGGATTAAAAATGTAAAGGTTTCAGTGAATTGGACTAAGAGAGAAGTGGCGCTGTTTCTGCATTTTTTTCTATTCTTTTATAAGGCTACTTTCACACTTGAGATCCGGCAGAGGATCTCAATACAAGAAATTAAACAGATCCGTTTTGATTTTGCACATCAGGATGCATCCGTTCCATTAGGATGCGGCTGTGTTAAATCAAAACGAAAAAAAAAAAGGATCACTAAATACATTGACAGTCAATGGGTGACGGATCCATTTTTTTAGGCTCCTGAAAAAAACTGTCTCCACTGACTTTCATTGTTTTCAGTGACAGATCCGTTTATTCCCCCCGTTTTTATGACATACCTAAAGCAAGTTGTGGTTTTATAAAATGGGAAAAAAGGTAAAAACGTAAAACGAAACTCAAAAAATCTCATGAAAAAAATGTTTTGTTAAAGTAATATCTATCTGCATGAAAAAAAAGCTGAAAAAACACCATGGAATATGCAAAACAGACTAAACTGAAAGCCATGTGTGAAACCAGCCTTAAAGGGGTTTTCTGGTTTGCATGAACTTCCTTTAAAATAATCATTTATGAAGTTCACGGTAAACTTCTAATGTATTTATTTTACCTTTATTGCTCCTATCTTCTGTTCTGAGCTGTGGTCACATGACCATGTCCATGCAGCTCTTTCTTATTTCCTATGATGTTATGTTTATGGGCGGGGTAGTTATAAGGGAGTGTCTATGTAACTAGCTGGGTGGGAGGAGCTATAAACTATCTGAGGGTTGTTAGGGGCGGTGCTGGAGCTGTGGCAGAGGAAGGAGAAGTGCATCATGGGTTTGGTTGGATACAGTAACAGGAAGTGCTACATAAAGGATGGACACAAACCAGAGAGATTGGCTTATATAGTGAAAAGGGGTCAGGAGAGTCCAGATTGAAAAGATCATTGGAGAATATGTACATGAGGTAAGCAACTATATGTTAAAAACCATAATAGAGAGAGGTAGCCAGCACGCCCAGGTAGGTATAGTAGTGGGTGCATGTCTCCACGGGAAGTGGTAAGGTTCCCCTAACAGATCGTGCTGTCTTCATACCTTTGTCTATTTTCTTTGTTAAAGACCATAGTCTTCGAAAAACTCTAAAGAAGAAAAAAGAGCCATCCATGGAAAATGGAGTTCTTCTACTACAACTGTGTCTCCATGAGAGTGGTGCAGTAGTGTCGTGAGCAGCATGCATCCCCTGCTGGGGGGTACACAAAAGAAAGAAAAGCTGAGTAAGGAGTGGGGCCTAAGAAAGGCTGCAGGCCATGCCTGTAGGCACGTCCTTGGCCAGGGACAATGATTGGAGACCACACCGTCTGCTATGGTCAGAAGGCAGCCCAGAAAGTGTGGATGGAGAGGGAATATTCCTCCTCGCAAATCTATGATGTTGATGGAGGTAGGCTGGAGTTATACTGTACATGGAGTGGCAGCTGGAGAGCGTGCATGGGGGAGGGAGAATCTCCATGCCAAAGTGCCATGTGAGAAGCTGAGTCCGATTGAGGGAAGAGGCAGTAAGGTTAGTGCCAATGGTCCTGAAGAGAAGCCTACAACCTGGCTTGTGTGTGTCAGCCCTAGGAAACACTGGATCAATGTGAGGATACATTCCCTGGGCAACTGTGTCAAACTGCAAGGAGTGAAGACCTTGATCTAATGTACTTGAGACCTGAGGCCTATACATGGATCAAGGATTATTAATTGTGTAAGACTGTAAATAAAGTGATGTGCCCTTTAAGAGACTGCAACCGCCAAGAGTAATATGCTCTCGAATTGAGCAATGCAACTGTCAAGTTGTGTATTCTTGAACATGTTTGAAGGCACAGTTTGGATGTACTCCCATGGAGAGATCATATGGACAGTATGTAAATAATTGTGCAGAAAAGTTTTGTTCTCTGTAGACATTTTTGTGTACCTCCGTCCGCCTTATTGCCCACGCCACCCTCCAAAAGACATACCTTACTGCTTATGTGCCTGTGGGTTCTATATATACAGCACTATGTAGGTGAGAGGGCTGTATTATGAACGTTTAGGATACAGCTGAACTAGAGCCTTGAAAACAGATGTCTAAGTCATTTTGGAAAACCCTATAAGGTGGAGAGTCGTAATTATAACTGTCAAAGGCAGACGCTTAAAAAATGTCAGTGGTGGGCATTAGAGGAATGTGGAAAGAGCAAATTTAGATATTGAAAAGAAGAAGCAATTTTATGCACGGCCTCCAGCCTAGCCGGGGGAAGAATGTGTCGGGAGAACGGAGTTAAACGCGACACGTCTGAGAATTATTTCAGATGATTCTAACTGGGACACTGAGAAGCTGCAGAAAAGATGGCATATCTAAGTACGTCTGCAACAAGAGGAGAATACATTAGAAAGGCGGCAATAATGACATCAAACAGGAACGTCCAACTTCATCATATTTTATTCCTTCGTCTTCTGTTATTTTAAAATGGTTCTACTGGAAGAAGGGGGAGGGGGGGAGAACATTTTTGGGTTTAAAAAAAATAATTGCAGTCCTTACGTTACAGTCCCCCCGCTCCTCAGTGATGGCCTCCAAGCCAATCACTGACTAGAGCAGTAACCCGCCTCATCCAGTGATTGGCTGAGCAGGCATCTGCAACCATTTCCTTTATGTGGTGTTGGGAGCAGGAAGTGGAGAGCAACACAGATTGGAGCAATGCCGGAACACTAGCGGTGAGGTATCGGTGAGCGGATTAATACTTATTTTTATTTTTAACTCATTCTGCCCCCTTTAACCCCACCACCACAGAAAACCACTTTTAAAGAGCATCTGTACGGTTGATCCTGCTGATTAAAATGATACCTGCCTTGTGAAAATTGGTTGTGGCGTTCCTGAGAAAAAAGACTCTTAGGGTCCATTCACACGTCAGTATTTTTCTATATCCCGAATTGCGGTCGTTTTTTTGAGGATCCGTTGTTCCTGAAAATGTTTACGTATGTCATCCGTTTTTTTCGGATCCATCGAATTTGTATTGTACCAGGAACCGATTTTTGCGGATAATATTAGGACAACTTTTATATTTTATTGGACATGCGGAACGGAACAACGGACAACACATTGTGCTGTCCGATTTTTTTCAGGACCTATTGAAAATTAATGGGTACGCAACTGGTTCGCAACTGTTCCGCAAAAAAACTGAACGGATCCGGAAAGAAACAACGGACGTGTGAATGGACCCTTATTCTTTATGCAAATGAAGGCTTCAAAGCACCAAACGGTGGGACCTAGCCCTTGGGTGCAACTTAGTTTTTAGTTTCAGAAATACTAATTTACATAAAAAAAAAAATTCTTGGGAATTCCACAACCAATCTTCACAAGACCACAGGATCAACCCTAAGGAACAGCATGCCTGGCTTAATAGGGTTGATAGTGCTGAGAGGTTCTCTTCAAGAGTTTCTCTGCTTTTCTAGAACGGCACCGCTCTTGTTCACAAGCCGTGTCTGATATTGCATTTGTTAAAAAAAAGGTTGAGCTGCGTTACCGACACTGCCCAGTGGTACCGCATCTGAAAAAATTATTCTCATCTCATTTTAACATGAACGTCTGTCTACCTTTTATAGGAGGATAGAACCTCCTTTGTACTGGTTTACCATGCAGGATTGGAGCATCAGAGCATTTGTTGCCCCGATGCTTCTCCTTGCCTTGTGCAGTATTGCGCAGCGCAAGGCTGTTTGCTGTGACCCGGTGACGTACCGGGCTTCACAACACTGTGCTAGGCAGAGACTTCCACCTAACAGGGAGCCCAGTGATGTCACCCGCTCAAGTAGGCGGTCTATAGTGTTGTTCTGGGCGGTTTGAAAGGCTGGTACCTGCCTATAAAACAGCCTAGGGAAGCGCTATAGACCGCCCACTTGCGTCGGTGACGACATCAGGCTCCCTGCTAGGAGGAAGTCTCCGCCTAGCATAGTGTTGTAAAGCCCGGGACGTCACCGGCTCACAACAAACACCCAAGCCAAACTTGTCCAGTAACAGTGGGGATTCATGGGGACCTTAATTATTGGCCGCTGAATACATTTTAGCATCTAGTAGGGGACTAACAGAAGGGAGCATGACTAGAGGATCAGACTTCACAGAGCTTGTAGTCTGTGACTGACCACAGAGAAACTTGGGTTTGCGTAGGAGCTGTAGACACTAAGGCTACTTTCACACTGGCCTTTCTGGGTCCGCTTGTGAGATCCGTTCAGGGCTCTCACAAGCGGCCCAAAACGGATCAGTTCAGCCCCAATGCATTCCGAATGGATAAGGATCCGCTCAGAATGCATCAGTTTGGCTCCGTTCAGTCACCATTCCGCTCTGGAGGCGGACACCAAAACGCTGCTTGGTGTTCGGCTGACAATGCAGAGCCAAACTGATCCGTCCTGACTTACAATGTAAGTCAATGGGGACGGATCCGTTTTCACTGACATAATATGATGCAATTGAAAACGGATCCGTCCCCCATTGACTTAAGCCTCTTTCACACGAGCGAGATTTTTCGCGTGGGTGCAATGCGTGAGGTGAACGCATTGCACCCGCACTGAATCCGGACCCATTCAGTTCTATGGGGCTGTGCACATGAGCGGTGATTTTGTGCGCTGCGTAAAAATCGCAGCATGCTCCTCTTTGTGCGTTTTTCACGCAACGCAGGCCCCATAGAAGTGAATGGGGCTGCGTGAAAATCGCAAGCAAGTGCGGATGCGGTGCGATTTTCCCGCATGGTTGCTAGGAGATGATAGGGATGGGGACCCGATCATCATATTATTTTCCCTTATAACATGGTTGTAAGGGAAAATAATAGCATTCTTAATACAGAATGTTTAGTAAAATAGGTCTGGAGGGGTTAAAAAAATTTTTTTTAACTCCCCTCATCCACTTGTTCCGGCTTCTCTTCTTTCTTCTTCTTTGCTGTGCAGGGGGTAAAGGACCTGAGGTGACGTCACTGCGCTCATCACATGGTCCGTCACATGATCCATCACCATGGTGATGTATCATGTAATGGACAATGCGATGAGCGCAGTGATGTCATCAAAGGTCCTTTACCCAGGTCCAGAAGAAAGAAGAGAAGCCGGGCTGTGCCGTCAAGTGGATTACGGTGAGTTTTTTATATATATATATATATATATATATATTTTTTTTTTAACCCCTCCAGCCCTATTGTACTATGCATTCTGTATTGAGAATGCTATTATTTTCCCTTATAACCATGTTATGAGGGAAAATAATACAATCTACAGAACACCTAACCCAAACCCGAACTTCAGTGAAGATGTTCGGGTCTGGGTACCACATTCAGTTTTTTATCACGCGCGTGCAAAACGCATTGCACCCACGCGATAAAAACTGAACAACGGAACGCAATCAAAACTGACTGAAATTGCGTACCTACTCGCGCGGGTTTGCTGCAATGCACCCGGGACGCATGCGGCCCAAATCCGTGATGCCAGTGTAAATAGGGCTTAGACTTTTTTTTTTTAAAGAATAATGCAAACGGATCCGTTCTGAACGGATACAAGCATTTGCAATATCGGTGCAGATCCGTCTATGCAGATACAAGAAGGATCCGCACCGAACGCAGGTATGAAAGTAGCCTAAGCGGTAGTAGGTGATTTTTAATTAAGGCTATTTGCAAAGATGCTTGATTTTTATTCTAGATTCACTGGAGCAATGGACTTTGGTGACAAACAAGGGCAGAGGCTTTGATGTCTGTGAAGTAAAGGTATGGCTGAACTATCTACAGATACATCGGATGATGAGTCATATCAGAATTTGCTCAGAATTTCAGGTTTCAGTGCAACATCTCAATATACTTTGTTCATGTGGTTTCCTTACACGCTCGGAATAACATGTTAGGCCAGGTCCACAGAGGCACTTTGGTTTAGGGGCCTAACTATAGCTGCGGCAGCCCACAAGGTGCAGGTGAGAAATAGAACTACTGTCTAGCACTACTACGTGGGTTCTCCAATGTGCAGTAGACGTGCCCACCATTTCCTTAGCTCAAATTGTGTTATGGACTGCCAATTTCTCATGAAACAAGTTCAATACCATATGACGACATGCTAGTAAAACCCTTAACGGGCTGTAATCCCCATCACAACCCTTGGGTGGCCGCACGTAGGCACATACAGTGGTGCTTTAAAGTTTGCGAACCCTTCATATTTATATTTCTGCATAAATTTGACCTAAAAGCTCATCAGATTTTCACACAAGTTCTAGAAGTAGATAAAGATAACCAAATCAAACAAATGAATCAAAAACATTAGATCCAAATGATCTAATATCACCTGTCTGGGAGCAGCAAAAGTATGTGAACCTTTGCTCTCAGTATCTGGTGTGACCCACTTGTGCATAGTGTTGATCACGAATATTCGAATTACAAATTCTTATCGCGAATATAGGTACTTCGAAAATTCGCGAATGTTTAGAATATAGTGATATATATTCGTAATTTCGAATATTAAAGATTTTATTTATTGCGAATTTTCGTAATGCAAATTTTTATCGCAAATTTTTCAATTGCCGAGTAAAAACATGATTCCTCCCTGCTTCATGCTTGTGGGCCAATGACTCATTGGCCCACAAGCAAGAAGCAGGGAGGAATCATGACTTTAAATGGGAAAAATTATGAATATTCAAAAAAAACTAATATTTAGCACTATATAGAATACATTCGTTTTTATAGAATATTCGTAATATTGTAAAACAAGAATATATAGCAATATAGCGAATATTAGAAAAACAAATATAGAGCAATTTAGCTAATATAGTGCTATAATCTTATTTGTCTAATAATTGTAATTTTTTTCTCATCTGAAGTTCAGATTGGAAAAAAAATTCAACTATTGAAAAAAAAGATTATAGCAGTAAATTGCTATACATTCGTTTTTTTTTTTATATTCGCTGTATTGCTATATATTCTTGTTTTAGAATATTACAAATATTCGAAAAAACTAATATATTCGATATAGTGCTATGACTCATTGGCCCACAAGCAAGAAGCAGGGAGGAATCATGTTTTTGCTCGGCAATTGAAAACGTTGCGATAAAAATTTGCATTATGAAAATTTGCATATTACGCGATCATTACCTTGTCGATTTTTCGAGTAAAAAAAATCGTTGAATATAACGAATATTCGAATTCGCTAATATTCTACAAAATATTCGCGAAATATTGCGAATTCTAGTATATAACCCCTGCCGCTCATCACTACTTGTGCAGCAATAACTGCACCTAAACATTTCCGGTAATGGTTGATTAGTCCTGCACATCGGCTTGGAGGAATTGTAGTCCATTCCTCCGTACAAAACACCTTCAACTCTGTTATGTTGGGTTTCCTCCCATGAATTGCTCACTACAGGTCCATCTACAATATTTCTATTTCATTAAGGTCAGGACTTTGACTTGACCATTCCCTGACCATTATTGCCCAACCCCCGAAAAACATGCATGTTGGGATTCGCCGTGCTTGCAAGCTTATTTCTATAGATAGAGGGAGATAACCTGTGGTGTTTTATCCCTTACATCAATGGTGGTCCGAACTCTAGGACGCCTATCAATCAATAAAATTGGGGGCTAAAGATTCTCATTCTGGGTCTTACTCAGTTAAATTGACCGGCAGATTTTCTGCAAATAAATTCGATCTGAATCTAAAGTGCCCCAATTGCCTTGGAACGTTGGATATAACACTCTGAGATCTCCTTGCCTGTAAAGTCCCAAAATGATTCCTTTTTGGTGGAAAATGCCTTCTTCTCTGTCCTCTGATCTGTAAAATAGCAGCTGTCATTTTGAGTCACGCAGGACAAATCCCAATAAATTCGGATTTGTTGGAAAGCAAAGTTTTTGGGAAATTCATAATGAATCGATTCGCTCATCTGTACTGGTCCAAGTCCCAGTAACCGGACAACCTTGTGGGGGAAAGAGGTCTTATGGAGTGGTGGTCTACTTCTCCATACAACAGCAGGGGGCAGCCTGCTCTGCTCCCACAGATACAGGTCAACTAAAAAGAATTCTAAAGCAAAACAGAATTACGGATGCTTGAACTGATCAACTGCACACTTCATGCTGAAGCTATAAATGTCCAAGTCCCAAGGCAACACTTTACCTGCAAACGCCAATAAAAAACAGTGACATTTTTATGACTTGCCATAACCGGCCACAACTGCGTGGACATTCAGAATCTGCGGCCTTCATTTCTATCAGACAACAAAGGGAATTGTGAAAAACAATAAGTACGGAAGGTTTGTTTTCCAGTGCATATCTCACTTCCATCATGTAAGATATGGCACATACAGGAATGGTCCTTTACTTTAAAAGTTTTATATTATGTAGGTAATGGAAAGTCTGATTTCAGTAGGAATAATTTTTTAAAAAAATGTTGAAATTAAAAAACTCTTGAGCTGCTCCTTTACTCCGGAACCTTCTTCCTCATTCATTGATCCTAAGGGCAGGGAAAGAGTAACTTATACTTATTTTTACCCACCTGCTTTGGAAATGACAGAAGCTTGGACTTGACAGGAATGTGGTCACTAAGCCCCACCAAGCTTCAGCCACCAGAGGTGCTGTGCAGTCTAGTTGTCTTCCGCTCCTTGCTTTGGATGACAAAAAAACACATACAAAATTGCATGGTGTGAACTTGGGATTAGAGTCTCCAGACCTTTTACCTGTTTAAGAAGTCCCTCAAAATGAAACGTCTCAGGAGCGACTAACCACCTCCATCTTCTAATGCCTCATGAATCATTAACCAGAAGTCATCACCTACGGTTTCTGTAGTAACTATTGACATTTTTTTCTTCCCCACTCTCGTGGACCTGTCAAGGAGCTACCCATCAATGCCCACATGCCTCATATTTTCCCTCAAAGCCATTGCCACAATGAATATCACAGTGGGATGAGTAGGTATTCCAGATGACCATCCAGCCCATCAATATAAGAGATCAACTATATAAATGAACCCTCTGCTGCTCTCAGGTCCAGATACTGGTCTTTCTACCATGTTTGCTTTGTGCTTATGATTTCTACCTGTACTAGTACTTGACCTGTTGTGACCTGATTGCACTGGCTAGCATTCAGATTCCTCGCTCTACCATCTCCTGATCCAGCCCGGCCACCATTCTGACATCTGGCTTGCCTTGATTACTTTTACGTCTACTACCTGGTACTACATACTTGGTTCTGTCTGACCATCCTTATCACCCACTGGTCTGTTTGACTATGTCTCAAAATCGTTTTATCCTAACCTTGTAGAAATGTAGTTCCTGGAGGTACTTACATGTGACTAGTAAATGGCAACAAAAGGCCAGGCAGTCTGGCGTCAGAAATAATGATGAGAAGAAAGAGTAATCCAGTAAGGAAAAGTCAGGGAAAGGCGAGTCAGGAAACCGAAATAGTCTATCACATAAAAAATCACATCAGGTTGTAGAAACAGTAACTGGCACTCATAATAATCCATGGGGACTGGATGCTCAGTATGGCCACAGCAGCTGTCCCCTAATTGGCATGCTGGCCAAGGCTGTTAATTGGTCCGCTAGCCAGATCCCCTGATTAGAAGAATGTCTGGCAACAACCATTGGTAGCATGGCCATGTACATGGTGCTTACACTGTCTGTCAACCCTACATGGACTGGAATGGTGGAGGCTCACAGGAGAGGACACCTCTGGAACGTTGCCAGGTAAGTACTTTACGAGTTTGTTCTAATATTGATTTTGCTGTTGTCATTTGCCATAGGAACTCTACCTCCAACCCAATAAATCTGTATCTGGTTCCACTTCCTCTTGACATTATCCAGGGATTCAAACAATGGCCAAGTTTAGGACATCTACATCCTGGAGCCAGTGGAGCACCTCAACCCTAGTCATGAGAGGAGGTGGGCCTATAGGTAAATTGTGTCATATGGTTCTGTCTCGGGATCATAGAAACCAGAATATTGCCCCTAATCTGCTCCGTTCCAAAGATCCATGATGGTCTTCTCCAAGGCCGTAACTGTAATACACTACCAATATATGCTATTTTTATGAGAGGACATGGGGGATCTCTGGATTGCTGCGGATTAGTTACAGTAAGTATAACTTTTGGGGTTAGAGCTTTTGGCCAGATTTTAAGTTTGTGGTCCTTTGTAATGTAAAATATTGTGTAAAATCTACATTCACGGTTGTTGGGCAATATACTCTCTTGCCCAACGTGTCCCTGACACATGATTTCGGTGATCAGCTTGAATTAAGTCTATCCGCCCATCAACGGTGACCTAAGCTGTCTCAGGATTTCAGAAATCCCCCTTCTGTGACTTCAGGTTTTCGTCTCTTCAGACCGAATGTTAGATTTAATTTTTCGTTCGGGGTTTTCATGAAATGACAAAAGGTATTTTTGAACGTTGAAAGCCACTTCCTTCTTGGAAATGTCAGAGGAGATGGGGTGGGCTGCCGATCAGCCCTTATACTCGTGTTAGATCTAAGATTTTATCAGCCCCTCCTGGAAAAAATAAAATAAAAATCTTCCACGAACTCTGTGAGTAAGTAGGAGACTCACTCATGTCTGAGAGTGTAGCGAGAGATCACGTTATCTCTCAACCACACGTCTCCTCCGCGTCCTCAGACGTTAAGTAGAAGAGCTTTCCCCATCCTCTCAGACGGCTGTACTTTCATGTCTTCCTCTCGCTTATTTTTATCTCTATGCATTATCATTTCCTCCCAGTCTTCTTATACAGATGTATCATAGGACTATATATTTGACGTAAGTGGCCATACTGATATTAGACTGTCAGCAGGATCAACCCTATTAAACCAGGAATAGTGTCTGGTAAGTTGGATCCTGGTGACACCTGTCTTATGAAAATTGATTGTGGCTTTCCCCAGAAATAATATATTTATTGTTTATGCAAATGAGGGCTTCAGTGCACCAAGGGACGGGGTCAGCACTGGAAAGCTGAGGTGCACAGAGGGGTCGGTGCACTGAAGCCCTTATTTACGCAGAGAATAAAAGTATTGCTGCAACTGATTTTCCTAAGGCATGCATTATTTTAAGCAGCAGTATCAACCCTACCAGGCAGTATGTCCGATTTAATAGGGTTGATCCTGCCGACAGGAATAACAAAGTTGCCATTAAAGAAGTTTTTCCAAAAATATATTTTTTCCACAGGATGGGGGATAAGTATCTGATTAGTGAAGGTCGCACTGATCTCGTGAATGGGGGACCAGACCCTCTTAATGAATGGAGCGGCGCGTCGTGCGTGCACACTGCCACTCCAGTGTACATGCCCGTCATTGCACCCCTCAGATGCTGCGTTCATCACTGATCGTGGCATCTGAGATCAAAATTAAGGCCTTTCAGGGGCTAATCCGGTAAAAAAAAATATATATATATATACTCACCTTATCAATTTCATTGTGGAGAGGCTGTCACGGCCATCTTGCCCGAAGTTCACGCACTGACATGATGACGTGATCACGCTACTCTGTTGCGGTGACGTTATCGCTAATGACTAATTTACTGCCATTTCAGGAAAATTAGTGCAAGGAAATTCTGATTTGCAACGAATAAAATTTTCCTGAAATTCTGATCGAAGTTCACTTTGTATGTAATGTATGTAATGCGCTATGCTTAGTGCAGGGCCTGACAGGGCGGCATAACACAGTGACCGTTTTGCCAGGAATGCTGCTTTACGTCGGCCTCAGAGTAATAATAGTGCCGACCACACATTGTTCCCCTATAACTGCCAACTACATAACGCATTGTCATGGGAGGCACGGTGCTGCTAACACTAATAGGGGGCACACCATGCCTCCCATGACAATTGCAGCTACACAGGGCTGCCCAAAACAGCGCCAGCAACACAGTGTCCTCATAACAGTGCAGTACCCCCAGGACATTGCTAGATACACTGACCACCATTAGTGGCAGTCCCACAGAACCAGCTCCTCCCCTTATGGTTTCCTTTCATTTCAATTGCAAAGCTGTAACAGGGTGCAGCAATTTATCATCCTTGGGCCTCATGCACACGGCCGTTGTTTGCTTCCGCGTCCATTCCGACGATTTTAGCGTTTCAGGTGAGGACCCGTTTCATTTCTATGAAGCCGTTGAAAATGCGGATAGTGTACCATTTGCCATCCGCGTCCATGATCCATGGTTCCAGTCCGTCCCAAAAATATAACCTGTCCTATTATTTCCGCGGAAAACGGTTCGCGGACCCATTCAAGTCAATGGGACCGCTAAAAAACGCGGCGGCACACAAGATTGTCATGTGCGTCCGTGTCCGTTTTATTCCTATCATTTGCATGTTAAACCTGTCTTAGACTTTTTTTTACCTTCCTTTATGTCTGGTGATCCTCCAAAAATAAAGGAAGACACGCGGAAACAAAAACGGAAACGGATCACGGAACAACGGAACCCCATTTTGCGGAACGGAACCCAACAACGGTCGTGTGCATGATGCCTTACAGAATCACGGCCACTTAAAGGCAAAGATTTAACAGATGCCCATCAGATCTGATCTGGTATTGGATGGATGGTAGATTTATGGCCCAAAAAATTTCATACGACAAGGATCACACCCCCATCTCGGGGGAAAAGCATGCAAAATCTTGAAATTAACTTTTTTTTTCTCTCCTACTCCATAGTGCCCCCCCCTCCCGAAAAACTTTGTAGCAGAAATTTTGGAATATATTTTAATGTTACAATGTATCCTCGTAAGATTATTTCTGTAAAGTGAACACATTCCACAGACTGGAGGAGAGCAGCGCGAGAGCGCGATTCATTAGCGATGCGCGGAGGCTTCATACATAAAAAGAGAGTTTTCACTTGACTAAAGCTATTTTATATTCCATTCCAAAGAAAGGAGAAGCAGTCGCCTTATCCTGGAAAGATTTGTCTTTGAAGTAAAATAATGGGAAAAAAACTGTGAGGGTTATAACGCTGCTTAATATTAAAATGTCAAATAAAATTGGTTTACATAGAAAAAAATAAAAGCATTAGGGTACTTTCACACTAGCGTTTTTCTTTTCCGGCATAGAGTTCCGTCACAGGGGCTCTATAGCGGAAAAGAACTGATCGGGCATATCCCCCTGCATTCTGAATGGAGAGCAATCCGTTCAGTTTGCATCAGGATGTCTTCAGTTCAGTCGTTGTGACTGATCAGCAAAAGATAAAACCGCAGCATGCTACGGTTTAACTTCTCTGGCGAAAAAAATTAAAGACTTGCCTGAATGTCGGATCCGTTCTTGCAATTAATTTGTGAGACGGATCCGCATCCGGATGCGTCTCACAAATGCTTTCAGTCACATCCAGATCGGCAGATCCGGCGGGCAGTCCCGACGACGGAACTGCTTGGCGGATCACACTGCCGCAAGTGTGAAAAAAGCCTAAACAGTAGAATTCTGCACCATGCAAGTCTAATTTAAATATAGGAGCAGTTTTATAGTAATTACATTCTTGTACATAGGAGCAGTATTATAGTAGTTATATTCTTGTATATAGGAGCAGTATTATAGTAGTTATATTCTTGTATATAGGAGCAGTATTATAGTAGTTATATTCTTGTATATAGGAGGCAGTATTATAGTAGTTATATTCTTGTACATAGGAGCAGTATTATAGTAGTTATATTCTTGTATATAGGAGGCAGTATTATAGTAGTTATATTCTTGTACTTAGGAGCAGTAGTATAGTAGTTATATTCTTGTATATAAAAGGCAGTATTATAGTAGTTATATTCTTGTACATAGGAGACAGTATTATAGTAGTTATATTCTTGTACATAGGAGCAGTATTATAGTAGTTATATTCTTGTACATAGGAGCAGTATTATAGTAGTTATATTCTTGTATATAGGAGGCAGTATTATAGTAGTTATATTCTTGTACATAGAAGCAGTCTTATAGTAGTTATATTCTTGTACATAGGAGACAGTATTATAGTAGTTATATTATTGTACATAGGAGCAGTATTATAGCAGTTATATTATTGTACATAGGAGCAGTATTATAGCAATTATATTATTGTACATAGGAGGCAGTATTATAGTAGTTATATTCTTGTACATAGGAGCAGTATTATAGTAGTTATATTCTTGTACATAGGAAGTAGTATTATAGTAGTTATATTCTTGTACATAGGAGGCAGTATTATAGTAGTTATATTCTTGTACATAGGAGCAGTATTATAGTAGTTATATTCTTGTACATAGGAGCAGTATTATAGTAGTTATATTCTTGTACATAGGAGCAGTATTATAGTAGATATATTCTTGTACATAGGAGCAGTATTATAGTAGTTATATTCTTGTACATAAAAGGCAGTATTATAGTAGTTATATTCTTGTACATAGGAGACAGTATTATAGTAGTTATATTATTGTACATAGGAGCAGTTTTATAGTAGTTATATTCTTGTACATAGGAGCAGTATTATAGCAGTTATATTATTGTACATAGGAGCAGTATTATAGCAGTTATATTATTGTACATAGGAGGCAGTATTATAGTAGTTATATTCTTGTACATAGGAGCAGTATTATAGTAGTTATATTCTTGTACATAGGAAGTAGTATTATAGTAGTTATATTCTTGTACATAGGAAGTAGTATTATAGTAGTTATATTCTTGTACATAGGAGGCAGTATTATGGTAGGTATATTCTTGTACATAGGAGGCAGTATTATAGTAGTTATATTATTGTACATAGGAGCAGTATTATAGTAATTATATTCTTGTACATAGGAGAAGTATTATAGTAGTTATATTCTTGTACTTAGGAGCAGTATTATAGTAGATATATTCTTGTACATAGGAGCAGTATTATAGTAGTTATATTCTTGTACATAGAAGGCAGTATTATAGTAGTTATATTCTTGTACATAGGAGGCAGTATTATAGTAGTTATATTATTGTACATAGGAGCAGTATTATAGTAGTTATATTCTTGTACATAGGAGCAGTATTATAGCAGTTATATTATTGTACATAGGAGCAGTATTATAGCAGTTATATTATTGTACATAGGAGGCAGTATTATAGTAGTTATATTCTTGTACATAGGAGCAGTATTATAGTAGTTATATTCTTGTACATAGGAGACAGTATTATAGTAGTTATATTATTGTACATAGGAGCAGTTTTATAGTAGTTATATTATTGTACATAGGAGCAGTATTATAGCAGTTATATTATTGTACATAGGAGCAGTATTATAGCAGTTATATTATTGTACATAGGAGGCAGTATTATAGTAGTTATATTCTTGTACATAGGAGCAGTATTATAGTAGTTATATTCTTGTACATAGGAAGTAGTATTATAGTAGTTATATTCTTGTACATAGGAAGTAGTATTATAGTAGTTATATTCTTGTACATAGGAGGCAGTATTATGGTAGGTATATTCTTGTACATAGGAGGCAGTATTATAGTAGTTATATTATTGTACATAGGAGCAGTATTATAGTAATTATATTCTTGTACATAGGAGAAGTATTATAGTAGTTATATTCTTGTACTTAGGAGCAGTATTATAGTAGATATATTCTTGTACATAGGAGCAGTATTATAGTAGTTATATTCTTGTACATAGGAGGCAGTATTATAGTAGTTATATTATTGTACATAGGAGCAGTATTATAGTAGTTATATTATTGTACATAGGAGCAGTATTATAGTAGTTATATTCTTGTACATAGGAGCAGTATTATAGTAGTTATATTCTTGTACATAGGAAGTAGTATTATAGTAGTTATATTCTTGTACATAGGAGGCAGTATTATAGTAGGTATATTCTTGTACATAGGAGGCAGTATTATAGTAGTTATATTCTTGTACATAGGAGGCAGTATTATAGTAGTTATATTATTGTACATAGGAGCAGTATTATAGTAGTTATATTATTGTACATAGGAGCAGTATTATAGTAGTTATATTCTTGTACATAGGAGCAGTATTATAGTAGATATATTCTTGTACATAGGAGCAGTATTATAGTAGTTATATTCTTGTACATAAAAGGCAGTATTATAGTAGTTATATTCTTGTACATAGGAGGCAGTATTATAGTAGTTATATTATTGTACATAGGAGCAGTATTATAGTAGTTATATTCTTGTACATAGGAGCAGTATTATAGCAGTTATATTATTGTACATAGGAGCAGTATTATAGCAGTTATATTATTGTACATAGGAGGCAGTATTATAGTAGTTATATTCTTGTACATAGGAGCAGTATTATAGCAGTTATATTCTTGTACATAGGAGCAGTATTATAGCAGTTATATTCTTGTACATAGGAGCAGTATTATAGTAGTTATATTCTTGTACATAGGAGCAATATTATAGTAGTTATATTCTTGTACATAGGAGGCAGTATTATAGTAGTTATATTCTTGTACATAGGAGCAGTATTATAGCAGTTATATTCTTGTACATAGGAGCAGTATTATAGTAGTTATATTCTTGTACATAGGAAGTAGTATTATAGTAGTTATATTCTTGTACATAGGAGGCAGTATTATAGTAGTTATATTCTTGTACATATGTAGTTTGGAAAGTGACAACAACCTTTCTGAGCTACAGATATTTTCAGTGCAGTGTCTGTTTCCTGATCAAATGACAAAAAAGCACAGTACATATGTGGGAGTTAAACAAAGTGGCAATTATTTTTTCTTCTTCAGATATGTACAACAAATATGTGATTTTTGTACTGGTTTATATAGATAAATGTAATATTTTGTAATTGTGAGCTCCACCTGATGTGATCTTTGGTGATCTTTGTAAAACCCTAGGGATAAGCGAATTTCATATTTTTAAGTTTGTGTGTGTGTTCATGTTGTGGTATTTACTGAATTGTGTTATGGATTTCGTTACCACGGACTATAACGCAATTCCATGACAGACTGTATAACGGAATGCCTTTAGAGGCATTCCGTCATAATAGAAGTCTATGGCCTGCACAATGGATCCGTCCGGTTTACGTTCTGCAGGAGAGGACTCCAGCAAGGTGCCATGAACGCATTCCGTATATTCACATGATTAGTTAATAAGGACCAAATAGCAAATAACATTATCACATAAATAATATCCCAAGAAAGTGACAGTAATTGTACATCTCATAATCAGAATAATTGATATAGACAATATATATCGCCATGGTCCTATATTAAAATATTGAATTCATAACCCTAATTAAAGAAAAGTACATACAAAATACCATCAAATATATATCACATAAATATTTAAGCTCATCCTTCAGTTCCTATATTAAAATGTTAAAATAAATAAACCTAATCTGAATTTAAAGGGAATCTGTCACCTGCTTTTACCATTTTAAGCTGTCACCATCGCTATGTTCACTAAAGTACCTTATTTCCAGGAGTCTTCTTCTTACTTTATTTCGTTTTGTAGTTTTTATATAAAAGCGCTTTTTATGTTATGGTAATTAGGGTCCAAGGTGCCCAGAGGGGCGTTTTTTTCACTCTCCGGTGCCCAGTGACGCCCCCCTGCAGTGCCCAAGAACGCCTCCTGATCCTCAAATAACCTCCTACAGCCCGGCAAACGGTTCCGCCCCCTCCCCACGTCATTGCTTTACAGTTTATGAGATTAGTGACACTGAGTGTATGATACCTCACACTTGGTTATGGTATATTTTACACATATGGGAGGCATCTTACTATATGGCGGAACCCCCTTTATACGTGTCCCGATAGAAATATCACAGGTTTGCTGTTGAGAAATACGTGATTAGGTATTATTGTGGGACTCAGGGTATTCTCTGGATTAGATAGGTGTACCACCCTGGACATGTATCACCCTACGTGCATGCCCCTGGCTATGTTCTCTGTATCTATGTTCTATCGTGTCTCTTTCTGTTTGCTGAACCGTTACTTATACTTTGTTGAATAATAAAGATGGTAATATTTTTTTTTATATACAGTATTTGTGTCCCATTGTTTTTTTGGTGTTCGTGTTAAGAATTTTGTAGGTTTTTGTCACTTTTAATGATGCCTAGTATGTTATTAAAATTCCATTAATCCAGTATCCATAGGACCTGCTTGATTCAGAATTGTAAAAAAAAAAATTCAAGTACTGGGTGTGTCTAACATCCAGTCAAATGTTAGAAGACCATTACTGGTTTAGTTTACTTGAGACATTTATTTTGAAGCCATTAGTTCATGAGAATAAAAGCTGCAGATGAAGATTGTCATGATTTTGAAGGAGAAAGTGACTTGTTGTGTTTCAATTAAATACTGATTAGTTCTGTCCCCTTTAATTATTATATCACCTTCTATATTCTTCGTTATGTAGTGAGTTAGGGATAGTTAGATAAGATATACAAACCCTCATTGTGCTGCGAAGGCCACATTCCAGAGAGACATGCGTACTCCACACTAGTGTTGATTGCGAATATTCGAATCGCTAATTTTTATCGCAAATATTGGCACTTTGAGAATTTGAGAAGATGTAGAATATAGTGCTATATATTCGTAATCGCGAATATTGTAGATTTTTTTCATCAGTAACCTCCCTTCTTGCTTGCCGGCCAATGAGAAGGCTGCAATGTCTTTGTCTGAGCTTAGCAACATCCCTAGCAACCAATAGGAAAGTTGCCTACCCCTCACTATATAAGAACCTCCCCAGCAGCCCTTTTCTGCAGTTTTTTTGCAGTTCTAAGAGAGAGAGCAGTGTTATTGCTGTGCTCTGTGCTTTGCTGTGTCATTACATTAGATAGTTAAATAGCTGATATATATAATACAGATAGTTAGTGGGAGATAGTCAGTGTGGGTTAGAAAGTGATATAGTGTAGCTGATAGGTTCCAGTGCAGGGTGTTAGGTAGTGTGATAGGGATTACTGTACTGTGCATTTTCTCCAATCTCAGGAAACTTCTAGCAGCTTGAAAAATGTAGCAAAAGTGACCCACGCTTGTATTGCACGCGCAATAAGCGCATATTACATTGCCGACTTTCGCAATTGAGAAAATAATGACTGGAGATCATGAATTCTAAAATTTGCGACTTTATTGCGAATATTAGGCCAAAAATTCGCAAAATATCGTGAAAACAAATATTGCCTATGCTGCTCATCACTACTCCACACTGGACATCCTTAGGAGGAGGGAAAGGTATAAACTTTTCAGCACAAGGACAAATAACTGGAACTCAGCTGAGAAAATCACCCAGGTAGGATGGTGTAGATCAATATCTGTCTCTTGTATCACTATGAGGTGCCGGCCTTGTGCTACGACATGGCGACAGTATGGTCGCAGACCAGATGATTGGTTATTATTTATTCTGTATCTGATTTGTTTGTTTTACTTTATATTTAATCACACTTAGTAAATCATTTTATCACTTAGCCTGCTTAAGCCCACTTATCCTCAAATTGTCGAATTCACATTAAAACACTTGCCCTCTCATGTAATTATATTAGCTGAGACAAACCTGTGTGAGTATAATTACATGAGGACTGTACACTCTGTAGAAAATCACATCACATGCATGACTGTAGCCGCGTGGGAAGAGAGTGTTTTAGTTATTTGTGTCATTATGTTAAGCATAACAGGGGCAATGAGTGGATGGGGAGAGAATACTCTGCAGCCAGTCATCTTATGGAAACTATGACCGCAGCAGGAAAAGAGCGTGCTGATCTTGTGATAGAAAGTGCCTTGACCATCTATTATTTTTAGAGACATCACAGATACATTTTCAGATTCCATATGTATACAGTAGGATATTCTTATCGACATGATATAATACACATAGCTAGAGTTTATACTGACACATTTATTCACTAGATGGAAAATACAGACAACCTTTGTACTAGCAGTAGTAAGTACAGCTCATACTAAGACTAATAATATACATAAATCAGAGGTGTCATAGGGTACATCTTAAAACCCAAATGCGTTCATCCCTGTCACATTCTACTTGCATTGTGGATTGGACCTGCACAAGTTTATAGGGGAAAAAAGTGGCAGGTCCCCTTTAAAATTCCCTTTGGCACAATATTCATATTTGCTGAAATGGAAAAAATCTAAATGACTGGTGTGCTGTGCATCAAGTGGATTTATAGGAGCATATCAAGGTTTTTGTCTTCTACAGAGAACATCTGTCACCAAATTTGAGTCAAAAACACCGAGCCTTCCAGTGAGACAAGCCAAGGCCCCTGGTAGACAGTCTTTCATTAAATCGCTCACTCTGCAGCTAGTCTTTTGACTTTAGGTTCTCGTGTAATATCACATGTTGGGCATTTTCTATTTCAGACTCAGAACAATCATTGACTTCATTTGCTTCCAGGTTTTTTGTTTTATCAGCTGGATTACTGATGAACAGAATTATTTGAGGGAAACCTGTCAACCAGAAATTGCTGTTCGGTCTGTGGGCTTGATATTATAGAGCAGGAAAAGCTGAATAAATTGATAAATAGTTTTATGGGAAAATATTCAGTACTGATTGTCATTTAATACCTTTCCGACCAGAGCCATACATGTGCAGCAGAAGTCTGGGCTTAAAAGATGGCACCTGCCATAGGCGCTGGGTGTCTGCTGTTTTATATCAGGTACCTGTTGCTAATGTTTGCAATTGCACACATTTAACTCCTCAGGTGCCATGGTCAATTGTGACCACAGTATCTGAGGCTGCTTTTCCCTAGGAGTGCTTTGCTCCCGGGGCCCGAACAGCTTTCCTGACCAGCAATCTGGGGAGCCATTCCTTGTGGTTGTCTCAGCTCCTCTGAAGGATCTGAGGCTACCACAGCAATAGTTCCCTGTGGCAGGGTTTCAAAGGAGCAACATGGAACTTCTGTAGGTAATTCATTGCAGTCTATTTGGAGAAATTATTAGAGGATCGCATGTTCAAGACCCTTAGGGGGACTTTAAGAAACTAAAAAAATAATAATAAAAGAACAATAACCAATAAAAACATAAAGATCGTTTGTACCAAAAAAAAACAACATATATATGTACAGTATATATATTGTGGGGATTTGCTCAGGTAGCAGGCTTTTACCCAGGCCCAAACTCCCAGGTCCCAACACAGAGACTGACAGAGCTTCACTGTCAGAGAGGAGTAAATTCCCACCACCTGACAGTGCTGCCTGTATTTTATAGCCCAAACCAAGACCCGGCCTGGAATGTTGGGAGAAGCCACCCACCCTGCACTTTGGCTGCTCCCAGTAAGAGCCACCCCGGATCAGCTTTACAGCCATACTAAATTTCAAAACCATGTCAGCCAGCACTAGCTGGTGCTGACACATGAAATTACCGGCTCTTACCTCACTGAGGCCAGGAATCTCAGTGACACATACCTTCCGTCAATGACGGACCCTTGCGCCTTCCTACATACCTCCCCCCTTTGTTCAACCCTGAGGGGGTGAACACTTGCCAGACAGTGTACCCGGGTTTCCCTGTAAGCGGCCTGCCCTGTGCTCCACTGAGAACTTGAAGTTCTGTAACGACAAGAACCATCTGGTAACCTGAGCATTCCTCTCTTTGGCCTAGCTCATCCACTTCAGAGGGGAGTGGTCGGTTACCAGATGGAACTTTCTCCCCAACAGATAATAGCGGAGAGACTCGAGTGCCCATTTGATGGCCAGGCACTCTCTCTCCACTATACTGTACCGAGTCTCGGCTGGGGTAAGCTTTTAGCTCAGGAAAACAACAAAATGTTCCTCCCCATTGATGTCCTGAGAGAGTACAGCTCCGAGGCCTACTTCAGAGGCATTGGTCTGTACCACAAATTCCCTCTTGAAGTCAGGCGTCACCAATGCCGAGGACCCACACAGGGCAGACTTCAAATCGGAGAAAGACTTTTCCACCTGTTCATTCCACTGAACCGTCACTGAATTGCGTCCCTTCAAAAAGCCTGTCAATGGTGCGGCTACTGTAGCAAAATTGGTGACAAACCTCATATAGTACCCCACCATACCCAGGAACGACTTTACTTGCCGACTAGTGACAGGTCGGGGCCAATTCCTAATTGCCTCAATTTTGCTCACTTGAGGTTTGATCATTCCGTGCATATCAATTACATACCCCAGGTACTTTGTCTCTTCTAACCCGATCGCGCACTTTTTTGGGTTAGCGGTTAAGCCAGCCTTCCTAAGGGAGTCCACTACAGCCTGTACTTTAGATAGGTGACTTTAACAGTCGGTGCTATGGATAACGATAGTGTCCAGGTACGCCGAAGTGAACCGGCGATGTGTGCGTAGTACAACGTCCATTAGCCTTTGGAACGTGCGGGAGCACCATGTAGACCAAAGGGTAATACCTTGTACTGATACAGCCCTTCTGGTGTGATGAAAGCCATTTTTTCCTTGGCAGTCTCCGTCAAGGGTACCTGCCAGTACCATTTGGTGAGGTTCAACACAGAAAAATATAGGGGTTGGAGTAACTTCTCAATAAGCTTATCTACTCGGGGCATAGGATATGCGTCAAACTTGGACACCTCAGTGACAGTTTACGGAAGTCGTTACAAAACCACAATGTCCCATCCAGCTTGGGTATTAAGACTATTGAACTGTCCCATTCACTTTTTGACTCCTCGATGACACCTAGCTGTAGCATTAGCTGCACTTCCTCTGCGATGGCTTGTTGCCGAGCCTCAGGTACCCGGTACGATTTTAACCAGACTTTTGCCTGAGGCTCAGTGATAATTTCATGCCGGATTATGGATGTGCATCCAGGGAGGTCTGAGAACACATCCATGTTCCGACTAATGAACTCCCTGGCTTCCTGAACCTGTTTAGAGGAGAGGCTGTCAGCAATTTTCACTGTGGCAGCCGCTTCCCTTGCTACAGACAGAAGGGCCAAAACCGCTTCCCCTAAGAACCCTGGTCGTGGGCTGTCTTCCGTACAGGTTTCCCTATCTTTCCATGGTTTCAGCAGATTCACATGGTACACCTGCTCAGGCTTTCTCCTCCCTGGCTGGTGTACCTTGTAATCTACCTCTCCAATTTTTTCAAGTACCTCGTAGGGCCCCTGCCACCTAGCTAGGAACTTGCTGTTTACAATCGGTATCAGAACCAACACACGATCACCCAGGTTAAAGTTCCGGACCCGAGCCTGTCGATTATAGACTCTACTCTGGGCTCGCTGTGCTGCCTCCATATGCTCCCTAACCAGAGGTAACACTGTTTCCATCCGTCCTTGCATCTGGGTGACGTATTCAACAACACTTTTGTGCAGTGGGGTTTGGTGTTCCTGCCGTATAGCAGTTTGAAGGGCAAGAACCCAGTAGAGGCCTGGGGCACTTCTCGAACTGCGAACCATGAGATAGGGCAGAAGAAGCTCCCAGTCCCTACCAAATATTAAAGAAATGTATGTAAACTTTTGACTTTGCAGAAAGTTATAAAAATGCCTTATAACATTATCTCTCTCTCATTATTCTGGCATTTGGCAAATAATAATAATTATGATAATCCTAATTGACCAAAAACAGGAAAGGTTTATTCTGATTTCATGTCAGATATTGAGAAAAACATGCATATGTGTCTTTTTATATAGTGTATGTAAACTTCTGGTTTCAACTGTATAAATCCCATAGTCTGAATGCTATAACAAGAAAAACTTCTCCTCCCAAAAAAAATTGAATAAAAACTGATGAAAAAGTCGTACACACTCTACCATGGCATTAATAAGAAGTACAGATAAGCTTACTAAAAATGACATAACTAAAGTTATGGGAGTAAGATTGTGACGATGCAAAGAAGAAATAGTTTATTTTCCAATGTTTTTTTCCCAGTATTAAAACACAAGAAAAACTATATAAATGTGGCCGTGTTTAGAAAATTGAAGAAAGGTGGGGCCAGCGCAGGGGCTTCATGACTTAAGGCCTTATGACCATTAGATTTGCTAGGAAAGAGGACCAGGAGTTACCCACCCTCCGTGTTCTTGGCTTGTGAGTGTGGGTCTTTTAATTTTCTTTTTTTAGGAGGAGGTAATAGATGGAACCGATTGAGGTGATTGTCGGGGGGTCAATGGGAGTTCAAGGCATGGTCAGGAACAGGTCTTAAAGGATCTGTAAGCACTCCCCAGACATTTTTGTCTTCCCCGAGTAGGCGTGTTACAGCTGGAGATGGTTGTTTTTGGAACTGCATTAGGCCATTCTTTACCTTCTACCCCATGGCCTTCTGGTTGTATTTATCTGCAATGCCCTAGTCATGTCAAAAGGAAATGATTGGAGGGTATGTGTAAGCTGTAATGGCAGGCCACAGCCTGCCCAAGTTAGTGTATGTGAATTCTGGTGTCTGAGGAGCAGAAAGGTCACTCTGCCACATAAAAAGACCACGGTTCATCGTAGATAAGGCTGTATTACAGATGCGACATTGAGACCCCAGTGCTTCAAGTTACGCCTCCGCAGAGCAGTATGTCTGAATGTGGCAGAGAATTTTGAGGTTTGTACGTATAATAGAAGTAACTTTCTGCAGGTAACTTTATGAATATACCATATGAGTCATAGTCTATTACATTACTCTAAGTACTGTGACACAGTGAGGGGCTGTGTCTGGCAAGGCAGGTATTTCCTCCCAGCATGTGGCGCCAGGTGAGGTCAAATACCGGACCGGAGTTTAAGTGCCGGTTCGGGTTTTGGCAGCACCTGGCTGTCCTTAAATAGGCTGCTGGGCTCAGCGGAGATGTCTCTGTTTTTGGATCTGAGGCTTTGTGCCGTGCTGGAGTGCTGAGAGCCGCATGCTGGGGAAACAGGCCCCCTAAAGCCTGCTGTGGACCGCTGGAGGCAGAACTGCCAGTAAGGTGACTCATGTTATATAAACTTTCCATTGTGTGTGAATGAACACCAAGGCTGCAAAGTTATGTTCTGTTTGGTGCAATTGCCTCAAGTGTGAATAAACACTGACGTTTTGAGTTAAGAACTTGTATATTGCCTCTGTACTGCGCCCGCTTACCCTATCTACCAGAGCGAAACCCCACAGTACATTAATAATGTCTGCCAATCCATATAATATATACTGTTCTTCTCCATAGGATCAGACCCCGCAGTAAATTTACACTTGTCGTCTTTGTGCCTTTAGACATAATATGACAAGTGTCTGGTGCTGTGTGTTTCTTCCCCACGTAGCTGAGTGATTAAGTTCATAATTACCATGTGGTTTCTGCCACTTTCAGCCGACCTCCAGCTGCTAATGTGCAATGAAGGATGTTGTAATTCTGTATGACATCATCTGCAGGCCTCACCCACACAGGCAGCACTTAGAGGGCGAACAGGAAAGTAAAACTCAAAGTCTTGGCTTCCTATTTTGGGAAGATTTACTTTCTATACCGCTGACTGCTGGTTGCAGAACTTACTGTTGATGCTATAAAGTGTGCTCGGGGCCTATATAACACCAGCATGCTCAGAAGCGCTACCACCACCACTAGGCGGAGGTGTCTACAGGTGTCTGGCAGCAGCTTTTGCCTCTCTCCATATCGAATGCACATGTCGAGTATGTACGTGTATGCAGGAGTATGGAGACATAGCTGTTGGCTAACCAAGAGCTATTGCAGGTGTATGAGCGCCTTTACAGTCTCACATGGAGGCACCAACATAATGGCTGCAATCTTCTAATCTGAGAGGCACAACAACCTTACTAGCTCCCTTCGAACACACAACTTGGCAGTGTTGCAAATAACGTTTCACGTAATGATGTGGGAGGGAACACCACACCGACAACAGGAGGGAAGAGAAAAGGGAACTAGGCCTCAAAGCTAGGGAAAGGGAAACGGACACCACCTATGGAAACCCTAATCCTAGCCCTGACTCCTATCTGTATGAACGGACCTTGAGGGTAGAAAGGTTCATACACTGGAACCTAAGACCCTGGAAACCCTGAATTGCCCTGGAGTAGTGTCTGGGCTTGAGACCGCCTGTTCCTTCCAGTATGAAAGAACCAGCATCTCCCTGAGGCCTAGTAACAAAAGACAGAGGGGAAACCATGGGTGTTGCTAGGGTCTCAAAAGATCCGGGGCCCAAGTCCAAATGTATATTGACCAGTTCTTTAAGTCGACCAACCGACCCCAACCACCCCACCATCGAAAACACTAGCACTGAAGACATTTTACTGTACTTGCTATGCAGCTATACCTGTACCTCTTATATCCAGTGCCTCCCAGGTGACGTCTACTCTCATGTAGATCTTCTCTGTCATCATCTTCTCCATTCGGTCCGAACAACTTCTCTCAGCCGCCTCGTCTCTGCAGAGTGTGACACATGGACATCTTAGGTTCCTCACTTTTCTGTACCCCCAAATACTATTCTGAAGAAAAATGAGTGCCCTACAGATAATCTTTCCCATAGTAATAGTGCTCCTCATAGTCCCACCAATAGTATTTCCCTTCTAGTATGCCCTCATTAGTAATACTGCTCCCTACAGTGCCCCCAACAGTGATAGTGCTCCGCAAGAGTGCCTCCATTAGTAGAAGAGCCCTCCAGTATTAATAATGCCCTTACAGAGCCCCCCAGTAGAAATAACGCCCCCTATTGTTCCCCCAGTGGTAATAAAGCTATCTACAGACCCCTCAGTAGTAATAAGGCTCCCACAGTGCTCTTAGTAGAAATAATGCGCATCTATAAGTCCCTCCTATAGAGCCCCCAGTAGTAATAAGAACGCCTAATGTACCTTGGATTTAAAATGCCCCCACAGTGCCCCCATATTTATATCGCCCCCTACTGTTATAATGCTCCCCCTGAAGTGCCCCAGTATTTATATCGCCCCCTACTGTTATAATGCCCCTACAGTGCCCCCAGTATTCATATCGCCCCCTACTGTTATAATGCTCACCCTGACGTGTCCCAGTATTTATATCGCCCCCTACTGTTATAATGCCCCTAAAGTGCCCCCAGTATTTATACTGCCCCCTATTGTTATTATGCTCACCCTGAAGCGCCCCAGTATTTATAATGCCCCCTGCAGAGCCCCCTGTAAGTTATATTCCTCCGTTTTGTGTTCTTAGAAATTATAATTCCTCAGCCCCTCCACCATACAGTCCCATGTAAATAACATTATTTCCCTTCCTCCAGCCCCTCCAAAATACAGTCCCATGTAAATAACATCCCTTTCTACCTACAGCCCCCTTCAAAATACAGTTCCATGTAAATAACATCACACCATCTCTCCTGCCCCCTCCAATATACAGTCCCACATAAATAGCATCACCCCCTTCCGAGCCGCCTTCAACATACAGTCCCATGTAAAGAACATCACCCCCACTCCAGCCACCTTCAACATACAGCCCCATGTAAATAACATTACCTCTCAACATTCAGTCCCGTGTAAATAATATCACTCCCTTTCACAGCCGCCTTCAACATATAGTCCCATGTAAATAACATCACCCTGCCCTAGCAACCTCCAACATGCATTCCCATGCAATTAACATCACTCCCTCAATTTTCAGTCCCATGTAAATAACTTTTCTCCCTTCAGCCCTAACATACAGTCCTAGTTAAATAACCACAACTCCCAGCATTGTTCTGCCTCTCCCTTCACTTACCTCTCCTCATGTAGCAGACCTCACCACAGCCTCTTACCAGGACTTCTCTTCACTGCTGAGCCGTCTTCTCCTGCACTGGTCACATGATGGTGACATCATCGCAGGTCCTTTTCAGCTACTGCATTTAGAATTGATCACATAACCTGTGATGTCACCACAGGTCCTTCAGCTCTTGCAGGGCATTAGATTTAATTGCAAAAAAAGGAAGGTTTGTCCAGTCTGTCTTCATGGTAATCCAAGGCACTTTATTGAGTATCAAATATTAAAAGCATTCAGGTACAAACATGCAAGGTCTACACGTTTCGGGCAGAAAACAATTTAGCCCTTACTCATGACTGCCAGTCATGAGTAAGGGCTAAATTGTTTTCCACCCGAAATGCGTAGACCTTGCATGTTTGTACCTGGATGCTTTTAATATTTGATACTCAATAAAGTGCCTTGGATTACCACGAAGACAGGCTGGACAAACCTTCCTTTTTTTGCATTCATATCCATTGCTCCCAATCCGGGTGAAGGAGCGGTCCCGTGCCTTACAGCTGGAATCCTGGGCAGATGAGAGCTGCTCAAATAGCATTTATTTTTGGATGATTAGATTTAATTGTATTGCCATCCTGAGGACGGAAATACAGCTCTATCTATCTGGCAGGCAGCACATTCGGGGCCTGGGACAAAACATCATGGGCCCAGGCCCCGAATGATTTAACCTAGCAACCCCCCTGGGAGAAACAACAAAATATAAAAGGGAAGTAACACTTAACTTCTGAAGTAAATGGACGAGCAGGAACTCAGAAGAGGACCATACACCAGCACTTACAATACCAAATTGAAGCTATCAACTGCATGAGTGGGAATGACCACTAAGCTACACCTGAGACAAGAGGTGTGGTCATTACCAGCAACAACACTGAAACCAGTGAAACCAAAGAGGCTGTCAGATCACATCACGTGCAGCCAGTCTCTTAGATCTTCTGACCCCTGTCATGTTAGAGACCGTGACATAACATTTGCGGCTATCCTCCCTTTTCTCTATCTGTATGCAGTGAGCTGCAGGGGAGTGCGTGGAGGATGGGAGTCGTACTTGTGGCTCTGAGGGTGGTAGCAGTACTCACAGTTCATAGCAGCAATCTCTCCCTCTGGCTCTCCCTGAGTCTGTGCGGTGACTGGAGGGTGCACCTGTTCTTCACTCGGGGCACTCCCTGCAGATGGTGCACCTGCCTTGTGTTAGTTGAGGTGCTTTTGATGTTGGATGATTTGGCGGGTGCAAGGCAGTAGAAATGAACAATGGAGACACTGATCAGACCCGTTGTTTGTAATAAAAAAAGTCTCTTTACTGAGGTTGATGAAAGGGATTGTAGTACAAATGTCAGCAAAAGGCACAGTTCCAGAGCACATCACCATGCAATATTCTCTCAATAGCAGCGTATGGGCAGCTACAATGATGGTGGTTATAGTACTCCCTCTCTCTAAAGACACTTCGCAGTCTTGCAGCAGAGCCACAGGCACAAACTAAGGTTCTAGTTAAAGGGGTTATCCCATCACAATGATCACTATTAAATCTGTTAATGATTTGACAGTGATCATTTTTGTACATTTAATTAATACATTAATTTAAAGACTGAAGATTTTCTCCCGGCCGGGCAATGTCCTGAACGCGCACACCGCCGCGCATGCGCCATCGTGACCTTTTCCTGGCCTGTATGTTAGAGGCCCCAAACATTAGGCATTCATCAGACAGAAAACATCAAGTGATTATGTGGCTGAAGGTATATTAGATGCTCATTGGATATAAATTTTACTGCAGGCCAGTGGAGTACAGGCCCCAAACATTATGCATTCATCGTACAGAAAAGATCAAGTGATTATGTGGCTGGAGGTATATTAGACAATCAATGGATAACAATTTTACTGCAGGCCAGTGGAGTACAGGCCCCAAACATTAGGCATTCACCGGACAGAAAAGATCAAGTTATTATGTGGCTGGAGGTATATTAGACGGTGATTGGATAACAATTTTACTGTAGGCCAGTACAAATACATGCCAAATACATATGTTTAAAAGAACTAAAAATATAAAATTGGATTAAAAACATGGCTAACGAAATCCTCCCTCTTGAACACCGGTCACGATCCCCCCTGCTGCGCTGAATGTCCTTTCGGACAGGACACTCGATGAACGGCAAGCCAAGAGTTTCATGGCAAATTGTGCCAGCTCTGGCCACAGGTCAAGCCTGCACACCTAGTAGTCCAGGGGTTCCTTGCTTCTCAGAGCGTCCACATGGTCAGACACCTGTTGGTCTAGGCGTTCCCTGAGGCTGGATCCGGAGGGCAGCTGTCGATGGGTTCTTAAGGCGGTCGTTCCTAGGTGAGTGTTGGACTTACCGCGATTTATGCATTGACAGCACAGGCTGTTGATGGCAACACTATTGTCAGCAGCTGATACATTAAAAAAAGCCCACACTGCGGAGCCATGTGCCGGCGTCCTGGGAGCGCAAGATGTGACCATGCATGGTGGATGGCTTGCTCCAGATACATTTGCAGTCTGCTTTTTGCCTCCTGTGCATGCTTCTCCTCCTTCTCCTCCCTATCCGCTACTCCATCTTTCCGTCTGAACTCCCCTCCTCTTTCTTTCTTGTGGGCACCCACATGACGTCCATCAACACGTCATCATCGTCACCTTCAGCACCACTGACATTAGAGATCTCGGAGTAGGCAGCAACAGGGGGGACCACCCTCCTTGGGCCGATCTGGGTACTGTCATCAGACCACTGGGTGGCAGCCGTTGCTACCTCCTCTTCCTCATTTGATGCCAAGAATGGCTGCGCATCGGTATGGTCTGGGAATGGATGGGAAAATAATTCCTCTGACTCGAGTGGAGGGGCTATGGTGGTGGTGTCTTTGGGGGTGCACACAGCAGAGAGTGAGGAGGGTGCAGATACAGAGGATGAGGAGGGTGCAGAAGCGGAAGGTTGAGTGAGCCACTCAACCAACTATGGTTCACCCTTTAAAGTTATCGCACGCGCCTTATCCAACTTCCCACTTAGGTTGCGGGCTGGTGCACCTGCCTGACCCCTACCATCCCTGCGGAACGGTCTGCCTCTTCCTCTGCCTGTCATTTTCTAAATGACCCTCTGCCTCAGTCCGTAGAGAAGTGCAGTATTTGTGGAAGCAGGTACAGGTCCTTCTCAAAAAATTAGCATATTGTGATAAAGTTCATTATTTTCTGCAATGTACTGATAAACATTAGACTTTCATATATTTTAGATTCATTACACACAACTGAAGTAGTTCAAGCCTTTTATTGTTTTAATATTGATGATTTTGGCATACAGCTCATGAAAACCCCAAATTCCTATCTAAAAAAATTAGCATATTTCATCCGACCAATAAAAGAAAAGTGTTTTTAATACAAAAAAAGTCAACCTTCAAATAATTATGTTCAGTTATGCACTCAATACTTGGTCGGGAATCCTTTGGCAGAAATCACTGCTTCAATGCGGCGTGGCATGGAGGCAATCAGCCTGTGGCACTGCTGAGGTGTTATGGAGGCCCAGGATGCTTCGATAGCGGCCTTAAGCTCATCCAGAGTGTTGGGTCTTGCGTCTCTCAACTTTCTCTTCCCAATATCCCACAGATTCTCTATGGGGTTCAGGTCAGGAGAGTTGGCAGGCCAATTGAGCACAGTAATACCATGGTCAGTAAACCATTTACCAGTGGTTTTGGCGCTGTGAGCAGGTGCCAGGTCATGCTGAAAAATGACATCTTCATCTCCATAAAGCTTTTCAGCAGATGGAAGCATGAAGTGCTCCAAAATCTCCTGATAGCTAGCTGCAGTGACCCTGCCCTTGATAAAACACAGTGGACCAACACCAGCAGCTGACATGGCACCCCAGACCATCACTGACTGTGGGTACTTGACACTGGACTTCAGGCATTTTGGCATTTCCCTCTCCCCAGTCTTCCTCCAGACTCTGGCACCTTGATTTTCGAATGACATGCAAAATTTGCTTTCATCAGAAAAAAGTACTTTGGACCACTGAGCAACAGTCCAGTGCTGCTTCTCTGTAGCTCAGGTCAGGCGCTTTTGCCGCTGTTTCTGGGGAATGCGGCACCTGTAGCCCATTTCCTGCACACGCCTGTACACGGTGGCTCTGGATGTTTCTACTCCAGACTCAGTCCACTGCTTCCGCAGGTCCCCCAAGGTCTGGAATCAGTCCTTCTCCACAATCTTCCTCAGGGTCCGGTCACCTCTTCTCGTTGTGCAGCGTTTTCTGCCACACTTTTTCCTTCCCACAGACTTCCCACTGAGGTGCCTTGATACAGCACTCTGGGAACAGCCTATTCGTTCAGAAATTTCTCTCTGTGTCTTACCCTCTTGCTTGAGGGTGTCAATGATGGCCTTCTGGACAGCAGTCAGGTCGGCAGTCTTACCCATGATTGTGGTTTTGAGTAATGAACCAGGCTGGGAGTTTTTAAAAGCCTCAGGAATCTTTTGCAGGTGTTTAGAGTTAATTAGCTGATTCAGATGATTAGGTTAATAGCTCGTTTAGAGAACCTTTTCATGATATGCTAATTTTTTTAGATAGGAATTTTGGGTTTTCATGAGCTGTATGCCAAAATCATCAATATTAAAACAATAAAAGGCTTGAACTACTTCAGTTGGTGTGTAATGAATCTAAAATATATGAAAGTCTAATGTTTATCAGTACATTACAGAAAATAATGAACTTTATCACAATATGCAATTTTTTTTAGAAGGACCTGTATATTACAGCCCTCAATCAGTATTTGGCGGAAACAGGTATATAGCACTCCTCAATCAGTATTTTGTGGAAGAAGGTATATAGCACCCCTCAATCAGTATTTAGTGGAAGAATGTATATGGCACCCCTCAATCAGTATTTGGCGGAAACAGGTATATAGCACCCCTCAATCAGTATTTGGCTGAAACAGGTGTATGGCACCCCTCAATCAGTATTTGGCGGAAAAAGATATATAGCACCCCTCAATCGGTATTTGGTGGAAACAGGTATATGGCACCCCTCAATCAGTATTTTGTGGAAGCAGGTGTACCTCAGCCCTCAATCAGTATTTGGCGGAAAATGGTGTATTGCACCCCTCAATCAGTATTTGGTGGAAGAAGGTATATAGCAATAGCACCCCTCAATCAGTATTTAGTGGAAGAAGGTATATGGCACCCTTCAATCAGTATTTGGCGGAAACAGGTATATAGCACCCCTCAATCAGTATTTGGCGGAAACAGGTATAAAGCACCCCTCAATCAGTATTTGGTGGAAACAAGTGTATGGCACCCCTCAATCGGTATTTGGTGGAAACAGGTATATGGCACCCCTCAATCAGTATTTTGTGGAAGCAGGTGTATCACAGCCCTCAATCAGTATTTGGAGTAAGAAGGTATTTGGCGGAAAAAGGTGTATTGCACCCCTCAATCAATATTTAGTGGAAGAAGGTATATAGCAATAGCACCCCTCAATTAGTATTTAGTGGAAGAAGGTATTTGACACCCCTCAATCAGCATTTGGCGGAAAATGGTGTATTGCACCCCTCAACCAGTATTTGGTGGAAGAAGGTATATAGCAATAGTACCCCTCAACCAGTATTTAGTGAAAGAAGGTATATGGCACCCCTCAATCAGTATTTGGCGGAAACAGGTATATAGCACCCCTCAATCAGTATTTGGCGGAAACAGGAATATGGCACCCCTCAATCAGTATTTGGTGGAAGAAAATATATAGCAATAGCACCCCTCAATCAGTATTTAGTGGAAGAAGGTATATGACACCCCTCAATCAGTATTTGGTGGGAAATGGTGTATTGCACCCCTCAATCAGTATTTGGTGGAAACAGGTATATAGCACCCCTCAATCAGTATTTGGCAGAAACAGGTGTATGGCACCCCTCAATCTGTATTTTGTGAAAGCGGGTGTACCTCAGCCCTCAATCAGTATTTGGTGGAAAAAGGTATATGACACCCCTCAATCAGTATTTGGCGGAAAATGGTGTATTGCCCCCCTCAATCAGTATTTGGTGGAAGAAGGTATATAGCAGTAGCACCCCTCAATCAGTATTTAGTGGAAGAAGGTATATGGCACCCCTCAATCAGTATTTGACGGAAACAGGTATATAGCACCCCTCAATCAGTATTTGGCGGAAACAGCTGTATGGCACCCCTCAATCAGTATTTGACGGAAACAGGTATATAGCACCCCTCAATAAGTATTTGGCGGAAACAGCTGTATGGCACCCCTCAATCAGTATTTTGTGGAAGCAGGTGTATTACACCCCTCAATCAGTATTTGGTGGAAGAAGGTATATAGCAATAGCACCCCTCAATCAGTATTTAGAGTAAGAAGGTATTTGGCACCCCTCAATCAGTATTTGGGGGAAACTGGTAAATAGCACCCTTCAATCAGTATTTGGCGGAAACAGGTATATAGCACCCCTCAATCAGGATTTTGTGGAAGAAGGTATATCACAGCCCTCAAGCTGTTTTTTTGTGGCAACAGGTATATCACACCCGTTGCAATTAGTTACTCCAATAGTGTTTGTCCCTCTATCTAGCTGCAGTATCGCAGCAGAACTGCACACAACTGCTGCACAATACAAATACACTATATTATCATTTGTATGTTAGAAAGTAGATTATAAGTATATCAGGGGGAGAAAACCAGACCTGGATCGCACATCCACAGTGCTATGCTTTGATCTAATTAAACTTGCTTCTAAGCGCCATATTGAAGTGTACAGCCCCCCATACTGCATGCTGTACAAGAGGCATTAGTGTACATTTTGATCAAAAGGCATAAGCCCACTCACCACGCCAAGGTCACCCCTTTAAGTGGGACCTACTCTGACAAAAAGGCGCAGCACAATGCGGTGACAAAGTGGCACTGCCCTAGTAGGCGGTGGGACCCAGGAGTCAAACAGCAACCCAGCGGCGGGACCCAGCGCAAACAGCAATATAGTGCTGAGAAGTGAGTTTAATTTGATCAAAGCATAGCATTGTGGATGTGCGATCCAGTTCTGTTTTCTCCCCCTGATATGTATATTATAAGTATATGACACCCCTCTATATCACACCTATCGATAGCAAACCTATACTAGTCCTTAAAAAGACTTTTGTGACCCTATTAGCTAGTGTTTGGTGTCCCTAACTGTCCCTGCTCCAAAATGCAACCTCTCCCTACACTGGCAAAACACATAATGTAAAATGGCTGCCAGATGGGGTTCTGTTATAAGGTAGGGGGTATGTCCATGTGCTGAAATGTCTCAATTGGCTGTCCTGTCCCACCTGATGGATGTGTCATGGGTCAAAGTTCGGCGCTATGCAAAAAAATAAGGCGCGTGTGAATATCGCCATATGTTCGCAAACGAGCAAAGTTCGCCGCGAAACGACCGGTGGCCATCTCTACCCATGTTCATATGTGCCCTCATTGCTGAGAAAAATTAGGTTTTAATGTATGCAAATGAGCCTCTAGGAGCAACGGGGGTGTTACCATTACACCTAGAGTTTCTGCTCTCTCTGCAACTTCCGCACCTTCTCCACTGATTGACAGGACCAGGTGGTGAAAACTTCATAATGTCTTGCTCCCCATCCCACCCATTTGCCTCACCACCACCTGTCGGGGAGCTGGTGTTTGTGGCCAGCTTGTGTGCACCACTACATGGATCTCGATAAATAACCATGAACCATGCAGTGTGCCAATGCCATGGTGGGGCATTCGGTAGTATGAATGTAGTAGTTAATGTCATGGGTAATTGAGTGTTTATAGGGAGTTTGTCAGCAGTACTGAACATGCTAAACTGCTGAAAGCTTTGGATAGGCTTCGGGGAGCAGCAGATTTTTTTTGTGAAGATTTATATTGTCAGGAGTAGTGTGAATATAAAGTTTTATTCTGTCAGGTTCTGCTCCTGCAGGTTCTGCTTTCTTTATTGTGCTGCTTTACACTCCTTCCCCTACCCAGTGATAGCTATACTGGTCTCTTGGCTGGATTCTATAGCTGTAACTCAGAGAGCAGGGGCAGATGGCCTTCACATTAAAGCTCCGCTACCTGGGCACTTGAGAGAGCAAAAATCAGGCAGATCAAAACTTGATATTCACACTAGCTCAATAAAAGGTTTGTTAGTACTGCTCTCCCCAGCCCTTACTTAGTGCTGTCAGTAGTTTAGCATGGTCAAAACTGCTTACAGACTTTCTTTAAATAGGTACTGTGTCTGATTCCCTTTTAAGTTTGACAAAGACCAGACTGCAACTATGGGCCGAAACGTTGCTTGCTACTGTATACTTCAGATGATGCAATAAAGGAGAACTTGCTGGTGCTGCTATCTTCTAGGGGCCCACATATAGCTGAGTGACCACCATGTAATACTGTACTTACCCTTCATTAGAAATGTGTGGCCTTCCGGGGTGGGCATGTGGCGAACAACTTTATGAAATAACCCATTTAAAGGACTTATCCAGTGGTATAATGTCTGAAGAGGACTTCTCAGCCAATCAGTGTCCGAGGCAGGTCACTCCCTGCTGCAGTCAGTAACTGGCTAAGCAGGCATCTACTTTTATTTCCTGCTAGTCAAACTAGGTCCAGGAAGTGGAGTAGGGGGAGTGGTAAGTGGCCAAACAGTAGCAGTGGAGAATCGGAGAAAGGCTTCTTCTTTAACCCTTCCTGAGCCAAATATAAAAAAAATGTAACCGCTTACATAAACAAAAAAATATTAAAAAAATTTTTTTGCGAAAACAAAAGATTAAAATAACAATAACGTGAAATGTATCTTTTGGCACAAGAAATGTAAAAAAAAACATGTCAAGAACAAAAATAGCCATATACTTTCTGTTTTGCTATATACTGATACAAAGATGTATTCAGCCAGCAATGAGAGCCCTGGAAGAGCAAAAATAATTCTGCAAAGTTTTAATTTCCTGTCTACATAAGGAGAAAGCCTTCACTATAGTGTTGGAAAATATTCAGCGGAGCGTTTTCCAAGTGATGAGTAATTGTAAATGTCTTGGAATACACAATGCTAATGTTGTGCTATTTGAATTGGTGCCATACATAACACCAGAAATGTGACAACCACCTGTAGACCCACGTACAGATATTATTACTGGGGTAGAGGACACAAACTGTTTTATGTGGTGAAACATGATAGTAAGTGGAAGTATTTATCTCCAGATCTCGAGGGGTACAATTTCTCCTTGGGGATAGAGCGCCTTAATCAACGTGAGGCTTATAGGCCATACATGCTCCTCTAGAATTCTGGGAAGGTATGCAAATGAGTTCTTAACAAGCTCTGCCCCAGATGCCACCAGATCATGTAAGCCAGCTATCCTATAAGTCAATGTTCCACCCTTTAAATAGGCCTTGAGACATGACTCGGATATGAAATAATCCAGCATCTCATCTGCAGGCTCGAACATTGCATTATAGGTTAGCTGCCTTACATCTGGTGGCATTAGAGGCAGAGCTTGCTAAGCGCTACATTTGCATCCCTTTCTCTCCATATCTTGCCATGAGGAGGCAGCTTTTTATTTTCAACAAAATGATCTGTTGACCAGTTTCTTTATATATGTTCATTGTGGTCAGACCACAGTTTTCTAACATAAAGCTCGGGAATTGCCTGTGAAGACCTAGAGTTATATGATACAATTCTGATTGCCTTATGCCACCTCTAGGGGGAGCTTAGGAGCATTCAATTGAATGGGAGCAGCATCGCAATATCCAGGCATGGCCACTACAAAGTGTATGGAGCTTTGTAGTTCTGGTACTTGATTTTAGTCCTCCAGCTAAGGAAGGCTGATTGGAGATGGTGCCGATAGCTGGACCTCGACCGATTAGATATCGATAACCTATAACCCATTTAAAGGGGTTTTCCATTGCTTATATATTGATAGCCTATCCTCAGGAGATCATTAATTTCAGATTATTTACGGGGCCTGCTTACTATAGCTTAGCCCCAAGTCACTTAGAATGGGAGCTAAGCTGCAGTACCCTGGCACAATGACACGGCCACTACACAGTAAATGGAGCCTTCTACTTTCAGCTCCATCCACTAGATAGTTTTCAATGTCAACCACCTCTGGCATCAGCTCTTAGATCAAGAATGGGGCCCCGCCGAGAATGATGAGCATGCCGTGCCAACACGGAAGCCCCATGGAAGTGATTGGAAGGATGGCTGCATATGCACATATTTCTCTTTATTCACTTCAGGTCCATAAATGTTCAGATGGGAATACCCCTTTAATTGATGTTATGCCCGCTTTCATCTATGGATCTTGTGTAGGTAAAATATTCTATTGGCTTGGAAATTTGAATGATTAAATGATGAGAACATAAGCACTAAATCAAGTATTTTGGATAGAATAAAAGTACCGCCATGGGGACAAACCAAGCCCCATGTCCCAATGAACAGACATAGATAGATGTATATGCAATAAATATAAACTCTTTGATACTGACAGCCCTAGTATATATTATTTAACATACAGTAGAGGTAAACTAATTTTAGATGACTAGATGATGAGTACTTCAAGAATTCAAACTTACCGTACACACCTCACACAGGTTCTGCCACATTTTTATCGGACGATGAGTCATTTTGGCCCCAAACCCAAAATACAGTTTCTATGTTGCAGGTTGTCCCAGGTCTAGCTCTTTGTGTGGTCCCAGTTATAGCCCATTGGTTTTAGAAAATCTGTTGAGCGTTGTCAATCTCTCCCAATCATTTGGATGGGCTGAGAGGGTTTGTACAATCACTGGGGCTCAGCTAGGTCAGTAGTATACAATGAATGGACACTTGGTTGGTACAAGGCACTCCGACAGATTTAAATTTGTAATTGATTTGGCAGCTACATTTAAACATTGAGCATGTGGTTAGTATTGGTGCCTTGCAGAACTGGGGTCCTGGGTTCGAGTCCAACCAAGGACAACATCTGCATGGAGTTTGTATGTTCTCCCCATGTTTACGTGGGTTTTCTTCTGGGTTCTCCAGTTTCTTCCCACACTCCAAAGACATACTGATAGGGAACTTAGATTGTGAGCCCCATTGGGGACAGCCTGATGCTAATGCTCTGCGGAATATAGTAGCGCTATATAAGTGCATAAAATAAACAAATAAATGTAGTCCAAGAACATGAATAAAATAACCCCTGGTTTCAAAAAATACCTAACTCCTGAGAAGAAAGAGGCCACACCACTGGTGTAGCACTGCCACCCATTCACTGTTTTCCCCCACACAACAGCACCCTGGTCACCCACAGAGCCTCTTGATTTTTAAGACCAGTCTGAGGTTTTACATATTCTATAATATAGCTGCCTTTTTCCTCTTTTACTGAGTGAACCCATAATAATATCCCATACACCATGGCTCCCCTGAGTGGACACAGTGGTCACAAATTGGATGTGAATTTTGAATCATAAAGGGGTTATCCCATGAATAATGGAAAAAATGGAAAAATACATCATATAGTACATGACAACCTCTTTCTAACAGAGCTAGAACCAGCCCTGGACCTCACATGGATCCAGAGATCTACCCATTCATAGTTTCAATTGCTGTGTTAGATTTATATCAAGTTGGCAGCTCAGGGGGCATGTCCTTTCTGTGGTAGCTCAGAGAGAGTGTCCCTTCTACTGCAGCTTTCTGCCTACCACAACTCAAGAGGCAGTTGAAGGACAGAACTGAGCATATGCGTCCACCTAAACGAGGTTGACAAATAAATAAAATAAAAAAACACACAGAAGGTGGCGCTATACAGATACGTTTTAGTAAATAACAAAAGTATTCATGTCTAGCTGCTGGTTTGAAAACTGCTAAATATTTTTCTTCGGACAACCCCTTTAAGTCCTATTTAAACTGGTCGACGATTGTGACCTTTGAATTGCTTCCTGGTGATTGTCGATATTGATGAATCATGCCGTTGCTTGATTCTGGAGAAAAAGTATCCATCCATATGCAAAAGAGCAGTTAAGTGCACCGAGCCACTCTGTGCACCCTTGCTCCTCCTCAGCCAGCCCCTCCCTCTCCTTCTTGATTGACAGGACCAGATGAGATGACTATGCAGGAACCTGGCCTTCAAAGCACACATTCTTATTAATATTCCAGTGCATCTAATATGAAGAGCTGAAGCATTTTTACAAATAACCTACCAGCTCCTTATGCAAACCTATGCATTGCCATAGCAACAGACAACAAACACATAGTTGCCAACTGTCCTGAATTTGCCAGGACTGTCCCTGATTTTCAGAGGCAGTCCTGTCAAATTTGCGCCATTTCAGGCTGAAAATGGTCAGGGCTAACGCAAACACCGCCTATGAATGGGAGGTTCTGGCAGATCCAAGGCATTTCTGGGGGCAGGGCTCATGTGACCCATTTTACCAACTGAGATAATGAGGTAATTATGCAAACAAACCCAGTCATACTTTTCCATATGCCCCCTTCTTAATGAACATTAAAGTCTTAGTGGACATGAGAAAGGGAGCACAACTGGAGGATCAGACTACAGAGAGCTTGCTTGTTGTCTGTTACCATGGCGATGCATAGGTCTACCTAGGAGCCTTGGACACAAAATGGTAGGACATTTTTAATAAAGACTATTTGTAAAGTTGCTTCATTTTTTATTTTAGATGCATCAGGGTACTAAAACTTTTTGGGATGCAAAAGTGTTTATCGGCCTTTAACCCAGCAGCCTCCTATTTTTTTTAAAATACAGTCCTGATCAAAAGTTTAAGACCACTTAAAAAATGGCAAAAAATCATATTTAGCATGGCTGGATCTTAACAAGGTTCTAAGTAGAGCTTCAATATGCAACAAGAAGAAATGGGAGTGAGACAAAACATTTTTTGAGCATTCAATTTAATGAAAACAACGGATAAACTGAAACAGGCTGTTTTTTCAGCTGATCAAAAGTTTAGGACCACACCTCCCAAAAAAACCTAAACCCCCCCCCAAAACAGAAATCCAACTTACAAACATGAACTCAGTAACAAGTAGCTCCGCCGTTATTGTTTATCACTTAAAAAATTCGTTTCTGCATGCTTGATGCAAGTGTTTCCATGAGGTGAGTGGGATTGTTTCTCCAAGTGGTAAAGACGGCCGCACGAAGGCCATCTACTGTCTGGAACTGTTGTCCATTTTTGTAAACTTCCCTTGCCATCCATCCCCAAAGGTTCTCAATTGGATTTAGATCAGTGGAACAGTGGAATGTCCCATGTTTGGTGCTCTATTGCAAAGTCCAAACGAGCAGTTCTGTGGCGTTCAAGGAGACGAGGTCTTTGAAGACGTTTTTTGATGGTTATGGGGCTGATGGTTATGGGGCTGCAGTCAGCACTAGTAAGGGCCTAAATTTGGGTCGAGGATCGTCCAGTGTCTTGACGGACAGCCACTTGGATCCTCCGGCTCAGTGTTGATGAAATTTTTTGGGGTCTTCCACTTGACTTTTTTGTTCCATAACCCTCAGGATCATTTAAGAATTTAAGAAATTCCAAATTACTGTCTTACTGCGTCCCACCTCAGCAGCGATGGCGCGCTGTGAGAGACCCTGCTTATGCAGTTTAACAACCCGACCACGTTCAAAAAGGGAGAGGTTTTTTGCCTTTGCCATCACAAGGTGTGACTACCTGACAGAAAATGACAATGAATCCACATCTTTGCACAGATTTGGCCTTTTAAAGGCATGTGGTCCTAAACTTTTGATCAGCTGAAAAACAGCCTGTTTCAGTTTATTCGTTGTTTTCATTAAATTGAATGCTCAAAAAATGTTTTGTCTCACTCCCATTTCTTCTTGTTGCATGTTGAAGCTCTACTTGGAACCTTGTTAAGATCCAGCCATGCTAAATATGTTTTATTGCCATTTTTCAAGTGGTCTTAAACTTTTGATCAGGACTGTATCAAACAAACCATTTCACTGATGTGTTACAAAACCTGTTCCATTTATATTTGGAGAACGAGGACATATCTCCAGTCCCGGGAGGTTAGAATGTAGATCAGTCTGCCTCTCTTGACTTCCAGCCCTGAGCCGCACTGCTCTTCCACATATCGCTACATAATTTATATCTCCTTTATAAATGTACAGCATATTGTTTGCTTAAACTTTTACCATTTGCTCTTAAGGAGCGTTATCATTTCCTTTGTTAAAAATATTCTCATACTCATTCTTATTATTCAGAATAGAAATGTCTGAGGCGGCCAGCCAGGAAACTCGGGGGAAGAATGCAAAGCACTTTGAATGTCATCGCATTGAGATATGAGTCATCCGACTTCGAAATTTGCCTGATCTGTGTAACTCTAAAGAAATTCATCGAAGAAACATAGACGATAGAATTTTAAAATGAAAATAGAATTTTACGGATTTGGCGACTAGTTTATGAAATTTGAGATGGTGACGTGGACCTGAACCTGTTGAATGCTTACAATCCCGTGACTTTTTGTGATTTTATTCCAACCCTGACACTTGAATATTGGTAGGAAAAGTGGCCATGGTCGGCTATGTTAATGATGGGCCACGGGATTATCAAATGTAGTTTTTTTTAAAAGTTGCAAAAAAAGGTGCAACCTTACTCCAGTCACTGGGTGGAGTAAAGAAACTGGAGTATCGACTCTAGGCAAAAGTGTTTAAAGATATGCCGAATTTATCAAACAACGAGTGACATTTGATAAATTTGCCGAAAGGCAACGCAGACCCAAGAAAGATGGACTCACAATAAATTCCTTCCATTAATTCTATAATACATTGCAGAAAGCTTATTTTTCTATCTCGCTGACAAGTCCTCATTAAAGGGGTAGCATAAAAATGTATCCTTTTTTCAATATTCCCCCTTTCCGATATCCTCCATAATAAAATATAATTCCAGTTTAGGACCCTTCCAATTCAAATTCCCAGTAGAGATCTCCGTAGTTTGCAAACAGAAGTGATGAAATTCATTTGGGGTAATAAGCATGCACGTATCTCCCATACTATAATGTGTTGAATACAGGTAGAGAAAGAAACAAAGTTCGTGGCACTCACCGGAGCCGTGATTATGTTGCGGCTTTATTCATGCTTCAAAGAAGAAAAGCGTTACATCGGATCCAGGGGCAGACACACTGTGGCAAGTAGTAGCGGCTACGGCCGTTTCGCGCGGCAGGCGCGCTTCTTCTGGCTGCTGTGTTGACATAAATCACAGGGAGGTCTCTCAGTCCCCGACTTTGTAAAGTACTACAAAGCGGCGGGGTTGGCTCAATTGTTCCTAACACATCTACAACCAGAAGCACACCCTTTGTGGGTTTCCCTTAAACAGTCCCTCCTTACCCCGTGGTCCTGGAAAGCCCTGCTCTGGACTCCCCTCCTCTTACCGCCGTCGATCCAGACCACATCTCCATTATCCCATCACTCACTACTACTCTGGAGGTCTGTTAGGTTTAAATATGGGCTACAATCCAGGCATACACCACTTCTTTATCTGTTTGGGAATCCGGCCTTTTCCCCGGGTCTCCGGACAGATACTTTTCAGTGGTGGATTTCTAATAGATTCTCATCTCTTCACAAGTTCCTGATTAGGGGGAAATTGATTTCATTAACTGACTTCAAAGACAAATATGAACTCCCAGATAACGAATCCTATAACACCATCCAAATCTTCTCTTTTCTTCACTCTCTGAAGGTCAATAACCTGAACCTAGATTTTACCCCTTTTGAGCGGTTCACCACTTTTTCCATGTATAAACAAGGACCATATCAAGAATTTATGGAACGCTTAACGCCTCATCAGAACGGGTTAAGCTACCTTACATGAGGGATTAGGAAGAGGATATCTGGGAGGAATATCCCGTAGCAAGTGGCACCTTCGTTCACAGACTTTAACTAAGAATTCATGGCAAGTCACTCTGGCGGAGACCTCACAGGACATATCTAGTACCCTACAGACTACACCGTATTTACCCTGAGGTATCACCTCTTTGCTTTAGGGGCTGTGATGTAGAAGGTACAGTCTACCATACCTGGTGGTCTTGCCCACATGTTCAACAATTTTGGAGAAAAATTTCTCGATTGCTTTCTTCGGTATTGGATTGTACCTACTCACCTTCTCCCTCTCTATGTCTTCTTGGGTACAAACTGCCAGGGATGACTTTTTCCAAATTCAAGCTCTCACAACATATATTATTAGCTGCCAGAATTCATATTGCCTCTAAGTGGAGATCTAGCACCTTGAGTTTTCAAGCAGTGATATTTAAGATCAACAGAATCCTCCTCTACAAGAGACTTTCAGCCATTCGTATGGATACATACAAAAGTTTTGAAAAGCTCTGGGAGCCCTGGCTGTCCTCTTCCCACTCGGTGGACTATGAATATAGCATGACATTGTAGCCTATTATACGATATATATAGTCACATACAGATGTTGTAAATTTAAAAAGTCACTAAGCTTTTCTAATGCATTACTGTCATACTACACTACCATCTTCTATTGCCTGATCTCCCATTGTATTTGTTGTCATGATTGTACGATTCCGTTTGTATTGTACAAAATCTGTACGTTCTTCTATATAATGATAAGCATTTATGATGCTTTTTCTTCATTAAATAAATCTCTGAAACATAAACAAAAATTCCAAAATATACTCAATTATAAAAAATTTCACCCGTTCCCATGAGGAAAAGACTCAATTCTCCCTGATGCCGAATTAATATCCCATTTGCGCCAGCCCCTTCTGATGACATCAGGCCCAGAGACAGTGAAAAGGGTACATATCCTTACCCATAGTTTGTGTTTGACCTTGATTGTGGACCTCTGCGCTGCCCACGCTCCCTTTGGTTCAGTCACCTCGTATTTGTAGTCTGACTCCCTGGATGTTGACATCTGGCTTGTTGACCGTTTATGTCTCTATCTACTCTTCTGGTTTATCGCAATGCTGATTGTTCCTTAGGGTTGTTGTTGTTTTTTGCTTTGGTCCTGATTTTGCTTCTGCTCCAGATGTCTCATAGCACAGCTGCCACCTGGCTATTTTGGTGAAGGGGAAGATTTCTCAGATTCAGCCCCTTAATTTAGCCAGCGCCAAACCAATTACAGTGCAAGGAGCCACTTCTCCAGTGAGACACATACCAAACTTACAGCAAGTCAGAAAACCTTGAGAAGAAACCATTGCTGACCACTTTAACTAAAAAGATCAGAACCATTGTTCCGCAAGTGTCTAGATCTGGGGGGGACGTATTAAGTCTGGCATTTCTTAATAACATACCCCACTGGTATACGATGCACCAGAATTATTAATAGATTCTGGAGCACCTTTGCACCAAAAAATTAAATCTATGCTTCCAGGTGCAAATTTGGGGTTAAAATATAATGTTTGTAATTTTAATGCTATGTACTGCACATTCAGTTGTCCCAGCATGAGCCAGGCAAGGCCAGAGTTAACAATCATGGCCCAGCCCTCTCTGAAGCTTAGGGTGTGAGATGGCTCCACCCCCTAGTTCCAGAAGTATCCAGAAAGAGTAGCTGTAGAGAGGGTGGAAGAAGGAGCAGTCACCATGTGCTCCTATCCGATATACTCCAGCTCCAAGGCTTGAAGCCACCAACACCTCTACAAGCTTCAGGAGATGCAAGCAAGGACTAAAGAAGAAGGATTTGCATGGCTACAGCCAGAAAGAGACAGCAAGCTAACCCAGTATAAGGTGATCCAGAACCTGCTGCTGCAGAGGGATAACAAGTTAAGATACCCTATGCACCCCAGAATAGTGGACACTACAGCCATGGTTGCCAGAACACAGCTATTAGCCAGAGATCCATATAGCAGATATTTTAGCCAGAGTAATCTAAGGACCAGTGCCATATTTATCTGCTTAACTCCTTCTGGGACATCTGGGAGGACTTTGCATTGTATAAAAATGTACTAGAACTTCAATCCTGAACACAGTAAACAGACACTAAATTTCATCTATCCTGGTCTCTGACTCTCTTAATGCCACATGCTGGCCATTGCATTTCCATCACATGCCCTGCCTAGCACCCATATGGACATTAACACCAGGAGCACCCTCAAACTACCATCATGCTGGAAGCCAAAGCTACAGGTAGTGCCGGAGGTAACACAGGGTGCCACTCCTTCCCTGCACTGACCCCAGGGAGCAACGGCCTGATGGAGTACACCGTGACACATCATAATCAGGGCCACTACCACTCTCATCCTCTACTCCGGTTCCTCAAAGGCTTGCTGCACAAGGAGCTTGGGTAGATTTCAGATGTAATTTGCTCTATTTTTCTTGCGCAAATATTGCTAAATATGTTAAGCTGTGTCTGAAAAGCCCCACCTCCCCTCCTCTGACCCTCATTTTTTCGTAAAAGTGGAAAAGATAGCAGAGTTGGACAAAAAGTGGCACTGGAAACAAATTTACTACAAACCGGATTCCAAAAAAGTTGGGACACTATACAAATCAAACTGAATGCAATGATGTGGAGGTGCCAACTTCTAATATTTTATTCAGAATAGAACATAAATCACGGAACAAAAGTTTAAACTGAGAAAATGTACCATTTTAAGGGAAAAATATGTTGAATCAGAATTTCATGGTGTCAACAAATCCCCAAAAAGTTGGGACAAGGCCATTTTCACCACTGTGTGGCATCTCCCCTTCTTCTTACAACACTCAACAGACATCTGGGGACCGAGGAGACCAGTTTCTCAAGTTTAGAAATAGGAATGCTCTCCCATTCTTGTCTAATACAGGCCTCTAACTGTTCAATCGTCTTGGGCCTTCTTTGTTGCACCTTCCTCTTTATGATGCGCCAAATGTTCTCTATAGGTGAAAGATCTGGACTGCAGACTGGCCATTTCAGTACCCGGATCCTTCTCCTACGCAGCCATGATGTTGTGATTGGTGCAGAATGTGGTCTGGCATTATCTTGTTGAAAAATGCAGGGTCTTCCCTGAAAGAGATGACGTCTGGATGGGAGCATATGTTGTTCTAGAACCTGAATATATTTTTCTGCATTGATGGTGCCTTTCCAGACATGCAAGCTGCCCATGCCACACGCACTCATGCAACCCCATACCATCAGAGTTGCAGGCTTCTGAACTGAGCGTTGATAACAACTTGGGTTGTCCTTGTCCTCTTTGGTCCGGATGACATGGCGTCCCAGATTTCCAAAAAGAACTTCGAATCGTGACTCGTCTGACCACAGAACAGTCTTCCATTTTGCCACACTCCATTTTAAATGATCCCTGGCCCAGTGAAAACGCCTGAGCTTGAGGATCTTGCTTAGAAATGGCTTCTCCTTTGCACTGTAGAGTTTCAGCTGGCAACGGCGGATGGCACGGTGGATTGTGTTCACTGACAATGGTTTCTGGAAGTATTCCTGCGCCCATTCTGTGATTTCCTTTACAGTAGCATTCCTGTTTGTGGTGCAGTGTCGTTTAAGGGCCCGGAGATCACGGCATCAAGTATGGTTTTACGGCCTTGACCCTTACGCACAGAGATTGTTCCAGATTCTCTGAATCTTCAGATGATGTTATGCACAGTTGGTGATGATAGATGCAAAGTCTTTGCAATATTTCGCTGGGTAACACCTTTCTGATATTGCTCCACTATCTTTCTGCGCAACATTGTGGGAATTGGTGATCCTCTACCCATCTTGGCTTCTGAGAGACACTGCCGCTCTGAGAAGCTCTTTTTATACCCAATCATGTTGCCAATTGACCTAATTAGTGTTAATTGCTCTTCCAGCTCTTCGTTATGCTCAAATTTACTTTTTCCAGCCTCTTATTGCTACTTGTCCCAACTTTTTTGGGATTTGTTGACACCGTGAAAATTTGAATCAACGTATTTTTTCTTTAAAATTATACATTTACTTGGATTAAACGTTTGATCTGTCATCTACGTTCTATTACAAATAAAATATTGAAATTTGCCATCTCCACATCATTGCATTCAGTTTTTATTCACAATTTGTTTAGTGTCCCAACTTTTTTGGAATCCGGTTTGTACTTTTGTATGCCACAAAACTAGCATAGACGAATGATAAATTCCCCCATGTGTCTATACACATTGTAATATAAAATGCTATTACAATACTAGAATAATAATGTTAAATTATAACTTCACAGTATCTAATTCTAGAATATTGCAGAATATAATATTACCATGATGAAGAAGGAGCAGAAAAATGTAAAAAAATAATGTTTTTAAATTTTTCAAAATGAGCTATAGAGGTATAGAAATATGAGCTATGAAACCCATGTTACAGCAGAATTATTAACTGTCATTATTTTATAATGCAGCTTTTTTCATAGATTGTGTACCACAAGGGTAGCCCTGTAAATGGCAGCGTTACAATACGGCCAGCCCATTCACTTTTAAAGGCTTCACACTGCAATCCAGAGTGGGCTGAAATCCTTTGCTATTGTAACAGCAAATATACAGTTTTTGCTGATAATATTTTTACACCTACGACACAGGCCCATAGATCTGAAAACTCCTCTAAGTGACAACCATTGAAACAGCTGGTTCTGAAATACAGACCTTATTCTCCAACTGAGTCATCGCCAAAACCAGCTCTGCTCTAAAATAACTATGTCCCTTCCCTCAGAATATATTCTAGGTATTTTTCTCTACTGCATTCACATAAACAAGTACTAGCAGACAAATGATAATCTATTTTATGGATCTTGATGATGCACAAGTTGAATTACACTACATCGTAGAGCAATGCCACTGTCATCATGTCTCAGAAAGGAATACAAAATATACTATAATAACCACCCCTATAGTTCAAGAGCACAACTACTATAATATATCCTACTAGGTACCAGGATGAAATTACTATATTCCCATATAACTACTATTATACTGCTCCTATGTACAAGAATATTATACTGCTCCTATATACAAGAATATAACTGCTATAATACTGCTTCTATGTACAAGAATATAACTGCTATAATGCTGCTCCTATTTGAAAAAAGAGTATCCAGCTCAATTCAGGTGAAATTAAGAATTTCGTTAAAATCCGTAATGCAAGTATAAATCTACATGTTTCAGACCTCTTAGATATATGGGTCCTTCCTCATGACAAGCATGTCATGTATGCTTGTCATGAGGAAGGACCCATATATCTAAGAGGTCTGAAACATGTAGATTTATACTTGCATTACGGATTTTAACGCTGGAATAAAGGTCATTCTTAATTTCACCTGAATTGAGCTGGATACTCTTTTTTCAAATTTCTGGACTTCCGTGCACAAGGGGTGTTCACAACCAACGCAGGTGAGAGCTGCCTTACTACATTATCTAATGCTGCTCCTATGTACAAGAATATAACTACTATAATACTGCTCCTATGTACAAGAATATAACTTCTATAATACTGCTCCTATGTACAAGAATATAACTACTATAATACTGCTCCTATGTACAAGAATACAACTACTATAATACTGCTCCTATGTACAAGAATATAACTACTATAATACTGCTCCTATGTACAAGAATATAACTAATACAATACTGCTCCTATGTACAAGAATATAACGACTATAATACTGCTCCTATGTACAAGAATATAACTACTATAATACTGCTCCTATGTACAAGAATATAACTACTATAATACTGCCCCCTATGTACAAGAATATAACGACTATAATACTGCTCCTATGTACAAGAATATAACTACTATAATACTGCTCCTATGTACAAGAATATAACTACTATAATACTGCCCCCTATGTACAAGAATATAACTACTATAATACTGCCTCCTATGTACAAGAATATAACTACTATAATACTGATTCCTGTGTACAAGAATATAACTACTATAATACTACTACTATGTACAAGAATATAACTACTATAATACTGCTATGTACAAGAATATAAAGACTATAATACTGCTCCTATGTACAAGAATATAACGACTATAATACTGCTCCTATGTACAAGAATATAACTACTATTGGGGCGGAGCCTGACCGTGAAGCTGAATGGCAGCAGCTTCCTGAGCTCCTAACTTACGCCGGTGTTTTAACCCCTTTATACTCTATCAGTACGCACACCAATGGGGAAATCTGGCAAGGATCATCTGGAGCTGACACCTGCCCACTCCAAACAACCAGACATGGAGCAGTACCTTAGAAAGCAGGCGAAATCGCGCCCCACTGAGATCTCCAAGATGGCGCCTCGCGCCACAGCCATCAGATGCTGAAGACCCTTCAGAAGCCGGCAGCGCATCAGAGGCCTCGGAGTGCAGGCAACCTCGGAGGCGCTCAAACCTATCCAAAGCGGTCTTGAATGAGCTTTTGGACGCTGCTTTAGCTCCTCTGAAAAGGGACCTGGAGGACAGTAAACACGACCTCCGTGGCTTAGGTCACAGAGTAATGGCGCTTGAAAACTCCCAAGACGCTATCCTTCAGCATGAGGGGAAAACTTGCTCGGCCCTACAAACCCACCGAGACTTGATCAACGACGCCCTCCTCCGAATAGAGGACCAGGAGAATCGAAGTAGGCGCCGAAACCTGTGGATCCGAGGCCTACCTTAATCCATCGCAGCAGAGGCTCTCCGCAAGGTGGCGGCTAAAATTTTTGCTCAATTACTAGGCCCGGACAGGGCAGCCACAGTGGTTGTGGAACGCATCCACCGCGCATTACGCCCGAAACCAAAGCCCTCAGACCCACCGCGTGATGTTATCTGCGGACTTCTCAGCTTTGTGGGCACGGCTGACCTCCCTCGAGCCAGCAGGGAAACCGACAGTCTGAGGTATGAGGACTCCACTCTCCTGTTTTTCCAGGACTTAGCGCCTACTACGCTGACAAAGCGGCGTATTCTCCGTCCATTGCTTGATGCCTTAAAAGCATCGGCCACCCCGTTTAGATGGCTGTATCCCTTTGGCCTGGCCATCTTGAAAAATGGCAGGCAACTCACAGTACGCACGCCTGCAGACTTGAAAACCATCTGGGGCCCGCTTGGCCTTTCGCCCATAGATGTCCCTTCTTGGATGTCTGCTGATCAAGGGGATCCTTTATCGGCACCCCCAAGAGTTGATAACTGGCTCGACATCTCCCCAGGGAAGACTGACAAGGCCAAAAAAGACTGGCAAAACACCTGAATGTTAGGGGTCTATCAACCCTGCTACCTCATTATGGGTTTTCTCCCTTACACTGCACAGTGATTATGTCTGTGCTCTCAGCTGTCCGGTTACTTACCTATTTCTCCAAGTTCTAAGTTCAACTGCGAATGGAGATGATTGTGTGCTGAGTTCTCAACCCTTCCTGGTTCATGAGGACCTTGTTGAGTAGATGGTGCTGTTGCTGTTCTCGCAGATTGCTGTCCCCACAGATCTCTGTTGTAATGTCCTGGTTTGGACTTTTGTATTTGCACCTTTACCTCACCCCAGCTGGCCAATACCCTGGGTTTACACTGGTTTTTCACATTGTGATGTTCACTCCCCCTCTGAAAGCCTCTCAATGGCTCTCAGTAGTCTCACGGATGCCCCCACCTGATGGATCTCGGCATGATGTCGTGATGAAAAAGGATCCTCTATGCATCAGGTGTCTTGTGGGACTTCTCAAATGTGCTCCAGAATGTTTCTTGCCATCTTACATTCACATGTCCTCCCTTTCAGTTATTGTTTTACCTAGCCTGTCCTACTCTCCTTCCCTTTTTGTCCTTCCTCTCTGCTCTGTTGAAATTCGTCATATGCTCTAGAATTGCTCCTATCCAGAGGATTATGCTCTCTTCATTGTCACATGTTTTGTACCCATGACTACCTTTGTTGTATCTTCACTGAATGTCCAGGGTCTGAATGAGCCATGTAAGAGATCTCAAATGCTTTCGCTTTTGCAAAAGGATAAAACTTCTATAGCCTACTTTCAAGAAACACATTTTAAAACTGAGAAGATTCCGAAATTGCCGACCACGAAATTCACCCAATGGTACCATAGTACTCATACGTCTGCCAGCAGAGGGGTCAGTATTGCGGTGCACAAGGGACTTCCTTTTAAACACGTTGTGACTTCCTCAGACTCTGAGGGGCGCTTCTTTTTATCAAAGGTCTCATTGCTCACACCTCTGTTACGTTTGCGAATATATACGCTCCCAAAAGGGGTCAGATCCCTTGGCTCGTTCAGACCCTTAGACAATTGAATACCTTTAAAGAAGGAATGCTTATTCTAGGTGGGGATTTTAATGTGGCCCTGGAGCCGTCTCTAGACTCTTCCTCAGGCCGGTCATCTATCACACATAGGCTTCTGAGGCGCCTCAGGGTTTCCCTGAAAAAGTTAGATGTATTTGATGTGTGGCGCACACTGAATCCCTCGGGAAGGGATTACACATTGTATTCCCATGCCAAAACTTCATATCACAGGATTAACTACCTATTCCTCTCCTCTGCCAGTGCCCCATTAGTCTCTAATGCTAAAATTAGGAGTATTGTCCTTTCTGACCCTGCCCCGATTTTTCTAACTCTCTCGCTCACCAGCCTCCCAAAGAAGGATTGGACCTGGAGATTGAATGACACCCTTATCCAGGACCCTGACAATGTCTCTAGGCTGTCAACTTCATTGTCCGAGTTTTTCCACATCAATACCTCCGGGCTTTCACCCCCACCTATCCCCATTATTTGGGAGACGCACAAGGCCGTGATTAGGGGCGAACTGATTGCTCTAGGCTCTCACATAAAGAAACAACGCTCTCATACCCAGAACTTATTAATGTCCCGCATCACGGCCCTCGAGCTCACCCATAAGCAATCCCAAGGCTCCCATGTAGCCACAGAGTTGTATGAAGCCAGGAGTGACCTAAAAAAAACTTTTAAATGCTACTTCCGCCAAGCTGCTGTTTCGCTTTAAGTTCAAAGCTTATGCCCATGGTGACCGAGGGAATAAATTAATGACAGCACTTAGTAAACAACAACAAATGGATTCCTTTATCCCCGCTATTAAAGATGGTTCGGGCACCAAACATAAGGCCACACCAGAAATAGCAAAGGCGTTTTGCGCCTTTCACTTTAACCTGTACAATCTGCCGCCCTCGGCTCAATCAACTCCAGAACTGATAGCTAATGTAACAGATGAATTCCTCCGTACGCTTGATCTCCCCTCCATAAATCCCTCACAGGCCTCCCAACTCACCGCCCCAGTCACAGACACTGAGATCCTGAAAGTACTATCTTCAATACCCTCTGGAAAGAGCCCTGGTCCTGATGGCCTGAGCATTTCATACTACAAGACTTTTAAAACTATATTGATACCATACTTTAAATCCCTCTGTAACCACTTACTAACTGGTGGGTCGGTACCCCCACAATGCCTAATGGCCGATGTAACCATCCTTTCCAAGGAAAACAAGGATCCCCTCGAATGTGGCAGTTATCATCCCATTTCTTTATTAAATATGGATGTCAAGTGGTGGGCGAAGATCTTGGTCCAACGTCTCCAATTGATGCTTCCTGACCCTTTTTGTCCTAGTCATGGAAACCTTATTAAGCAAGATCCGCCAATCAACTGGGATTGAGGGCATTACCGTGGGATCCCAGAGGCATCTGACGGCTGCCTTTGCAGATGATCTCTTGGTGGTGACTTCGAATCCCAAGTCATCTTTCTCCGAGCTGCTCACCATCTTTGAAGAATTTGGCTTCATTTCCAACTTTAAAATAAACTATACCAAGTCCATGGCCCTCAACGTCTCCTGCCCTTCAAACATAGTGCAGACCCTCAAGCACACCACCCCTTTTAAATGGGCCTCAAGAGATATACCATTCCTTGGTATTCGAGTGACGGCTAACGCCAAAGATCTATTTTCCTCCAACTACCTGCAGTCTGTTAAAACACAACTTCAGGCACTGAACATGCCATTTATTTCCTGGATAGGCAGGAAAAACTACTTAAAAACCTATATAGTCCCTACAGACATTGCCAATCTGGGTCCCACAGTCGTTCTTCACAGAGGTCCGCCGGATGATGTGCTTCTTTCTTTGGAGAGGCCGGTCCCCTAGAGTGGCATACAACATTTTGACTGGAGAAAAGAGATTTGGGGGATTCGGGTTGCCCGGTGTACATATATACTACAAGGCCAACCTTATGTGTAGGGGCATGAGCCTCCTCTTAGATCATCCAGGGAATATTTGTTCCCATCTGGAGCAGACTTTACTTACAAACCGTGAGAAATTGATCATGTGGGGTGTCCGTTCATGCTCCCCCCTGGCCACCAAGTTGTCTCTTCTTTGGAGAGGGGTGCTACTCACCTGGTCTAAGCTATACCATTCCAAGACACTTAATTTTCCTAGCCCTGTGCTCCCATTGCATCTATTACAATCCTTTATTCACACCACAGTTCAGGATCCCACGGGAGTTTGGACCTTGCTTAAGAAGTACACCTTGCAGGATGTATTAACGCCAGAGGGGGAGTTGGATTGGGGAAGGGTCCTCCAACTGCCAAGGGTCAATTCAGCATCATTTTTACACCTCCATTGTTTTAAGAGGGACATGAGATCCCTACAACTGCAGACCTCTCACTTTGACTCACCTACTTGGCTGGAGCGGAGACTGAGGTCCGTGCAGCCCTCTGACAGACCTTTCTCGACGATGTACAAGAAACTCTTGTCTTCTGCCCACTCTGAACCACATTTTTTGTGTTCTTGGGAGAAAGAACTATCCATTAAACTATCTGACCCGAAAAAAGCCTTAATATTGACCCATTCATACGCCTTTAGCCGTTGTATAAAAATTCTGGAGAATTCGTACAAATTGCTCATCCGCTGGAAAACACCAGAGTTCCTTCACAAACTCTATCCAGAGGTACCAGAGGTCTGTTGGAGGTGTGGGGCGGACATCAGTTCTCTCTCCCATATCTGGTGGAGTTGCGAGAATATATGCCCTTTCTGGAACCAAGTTGAGATTATGCTAAACAAGATTTGCTCCGCCTCTATTGTATTGGATCCAAAATTAGTCCTACTCTGGTGCCCTAATGTATCACTCACCCCAGCCAAATCAGATCTGCCCACCATACTCATTACAGCTGCCCGCTTACTGATTCCTCTATTCTGGAAACAGACCCTCTGTCACGACAATGGTCATGGTCGTGACTCCTGAACCGCATGCTGTTGCCTGCGGTCTGGTTTGGTTGTTCAACCGCAGGTGAGGGCCGCTAGTATGTTGCCTCACTTGTGGTTGCCGCTGGCAACATAAGGTATGTGGCAGTAGAGCAGCTGAAGCTGGTTGCTAGGCTGCTCGCTGTCATAGCATGCGGTTGTCTTAGGCAACTTGTGTTATATGTGTGCACTTTCCCTGTTTGGTGTGCACGGGGTTTATTTGTGTGTACACTTCCCCTTTTAGTTGCTGTCTTCCCTTGCCTGGTGTAGGAAGGGTTAACTCCCTTCTTTGTGTGAACACTGGGTGTGTCTGAGTGTGGGTGTGGCTACATGGGCTATTTAGCTCCTGCTGGATGCCAGTATCTGAGGGCAAATGTTAGGACATGGAGAAAAGAACTCTGAGAATGAGGGATCACCCACAATGCCATGCATGCAGCCAATCAGCAGCCAGCCAGCCCTGTAAATAGCCTCAGCCATCTTGGATTCAGCCATTTTCCAGTGTACTTAGTGCAGGGAGAGATGTCAGCAGGCGCTAGGGACAGTGCTAGGAAAGACATTATTGTGCTGAAAAAACTATTTACAAGTTCAGGGAAAGATTATTCAAGGTTTAGGGAAAGGATAGGGAGGAATCATCTACGCTATAAAAGGAGAACAAGGTGCAATAGGAGAGTGTACAGCCTGGGTAATAGGAGCGATCCTTTTACACCTTGCTGCACTAATTGGGGATCCAAATTGCTATTATACTGCTGCTTTTAGGTTTGCAATAGATGATACCTCTGTAATTCCAGCAAATCATGTTTGTTATTGGGGTGCAAGTTCTGTGTGATACAGCCATTAATAGGGTGTATTTATAGAAAATATACGCACGTCATATTAACCGTTCTGCGGTGCATTTAAATTGTTCTACAGTTACTTTTGGGGTGTATTATTGTAATAAAAGTACATCTTATTTTCCGTTCTGCTGTGCAGTTACATTTTTCTACAGCCTTTTTTGGGGGTGTATTAGTGCAAAGAAAGTACATCTTATTTGCGGTTCTGCGGTGCAGTTACATTGTACTACAGCCTTTTTTTGGGGTGCATTAGAGGAAAAAACAAGTAAGTTTTATTTGCCGCTCTGCAGTCAAGTTACATTGTTCTACAGCTTTTTTGGGGTGTATTAATTTCCTTTTAATGTAATTATTTTATCTAACAGTATGTAAGACAGACAAGTGACAGGCCCTTCAAAGGGAATGGGCAGTGGCCAAAATGTTTCTGCCGCAGGCACAAGTAGAAGCAGAATAAGGGGCCGTGGCAGCAGGAGTCGCAGCGAGAGGCCTGACCTCCCAGTGTCAGCTAGCGGTCGTGTCCTGTGCAGCAACCCAGCGGTGCTTTAATGGTTGACTCGATCTTCTACTTCATCGCAAGTGACATCAGACACCCCCAGCCAAGAGTCAGAGGGTTCTTTAGACACAATGCTTAGTTGGCATGGCCCAGGAGCAGGCCCTGTGCTCTCACTTGTCCTCAACCTGCCTTGTCCTTTTTGTTCCCTCTGCTAGAGAAGTATTATATGCCATAGGCTCGGCTCCACTTTTCAGCGAGGACGAGCTACTAGAGCACAGTCAGCAGCTACTGCCCAGTGAAGATCTGGTAGAGAGATCTGCGCTTCCTCCGGTAGGCGGGCAAGTAGTGATGAGGAGAGTCGCGTGGGAGCTGATGTGTGGTCAGGCTCCTGGCCTTGAGACCATTGAGGAGGACATCAGTGACATGCAGACAGTAGTGGATGATGATGAAGCCGATCATCATCAGGAGAAGAGGGTGGCAGCTTGCGCATGAGGCAGCGGCTGAGCCAGCAAGGTGGTAGCGCGGCCGGGAGTCAGCAGGATGACAGTAGTGGGAGGTTGGGAGCCAAATGTGCCTGGGCTAGACCACCCTCTTCACAGGAGACTACCTGCCCGGAAAATAGTGGTTCAGGGGTTCACAGAGGCAGTGGTAGCAGGCAGTCAGTGCGGAGTGTTGGTGGGAAAAGGCCATACTCAACGGTGTGGCAACTTTTTGTTAGGCCACCGGAGGAAGTGAACATGGCCATTTGTCGTGGCCTGGAAGAACTGTGTCTTCAATGTGGTGGTCCAGCCTGCCACAGGAACCGCTGCATCACCCAGTGGCACGCACGCAATTTCATGCAGTCAAGGCTCCACCACCTTAGCTGAAGGGAGCTGTCTGTCTCTCCCATCATCTGCTGGTCCTGATGCTCCTGCTCCTCCTCCTACTCCTCGTCAGTCATTCCATCAGCAATCGATCACCAAAGCGATTGACAAAAGACAACAGTATGCTGCTGCCATGTCACCACTCTGTCACTGGCCCACTCTGTGGTCTCCTCATGCTGCTGCCACCTCAACACTATGTCACTGAGCCACTCTGTGGTCTCCTCATGCTGCTGCCACATCATCACTCTGTTGTCTCCTCATGCTGCTGCTACATCACCACTCTGTGGTCCTCTCATGCTGCTGCCACATCACCACTATGTCACTGGGCCACTCTGTGGTCTCCTCATGCTTCTGCCACCTCATAACTATGTCACTGGGCCACTCTGTGGTCTCCTCATGCTGCTGCCACCTCAATACTTTGTCACTGGGCCACTCTGTGGTCTCCTCATGCTGCTGCCACATCACCATTCTGTGGTCTCCTCATGCTGCTGCCACATCACCACTCTGTCACTGGGCCACTTGGTGGTCTCCTAGTGCTGCTTCCACATCAACACTATGTCACTGGGCCACTCTGTGGTCTTCTCATGCTGCTGCCACATCACCACTATGTCACTGGGCCACTCTGTGGTCTCCTCATGCTTCTGCCACCTCATAACTATGTCAATGAGCCACTCTGTGGTCTCCTCATGCTGCTGCCACCTCAATACTTTGTCACTGGGCCACTCTGTGGTCTCCTCATGCTGCTGCCACATCACCATTCTGTGGTCTCCTCATGCTGCTGCCACAACACCACTCTGTCACTGGGCCACTCGGTGGTCTCCTAGTGCTGCTGCTACATCAACACTAAGTCACTGGGCCACTCTGTGGTCTCCTCATGCTTCTTCCACCTCATAACTATGTCACTGGGCCACTCTGTGGTCTCCTTATGCTGCTTCCACTTCAATACTATGTCACTGGGCCACTCTGTGGTCTCCTCATGCTGCTGCCACTTCATCATTCTGTGGTCTCCTCATGCTGCTGCCACATCACCACTCTGTCACTGGGCCACTTGGTGGTCTCCTGGTGCTTCTGCCACATCAACACTATGTCACTGGGCCACTCTGTGGTCTCCTCATGCTGCTGCCACATCACCACTCTGTGGTCTCCTCATGCTGCTGCCACATAACCACTCTGTAGTCTCCTCATGCTGCTGCCACATCACCACTATGTGACTGGGCCACTCTGTGGTCTCCTCATGCTGCTGCCACATCATCACTATGTGACTGGGCCACTCTGTGGTCTCCTCATGCTGCTGCCACCTCACCACTCTGTCTTTAGGCCACTCTGTGGACTTCTCATGCTGTTCCCACCCTCCCCACTACATGACTGGGCCACTATTTTGCCTTTTTGGCCTGGTTGATTTCATCATTTATTTGACCCATCTGATCTGTCAGAAGGAAGGAAAAATGAGATGGACAACAGATCCTGTCTATGTAGCAGCTGTAAGGCCTGTATGACATGGTCCCTATTTAGCATCAGAATTTGCTTATGATTTGGTAGTCAAAAACAGGAGTGGGTACAAAACACAGAAGACATGCAAATATTCCATTCACATGTCATCTCTGTTTTGGATCTACTCCTGTATTTTTTTGGGCTTTAGCAATACTGATGGATTACTGACCAAATGCTGACCGAGTGAAGGCGGATGTTCAGCAGACAGGATCAGTTTTTTGGGGGTTATTGTTCCGACGGATCAGAGGAAGGGCAAAATAATAAGTGATGTCAACACAAACTTACTGCTGACACCCTCTCCACTCTGTCGGGGGCTGTACTTGTATAAGCGTTTAATAGAACAGGATCTGTAGACATCTATGTGGGATCAGCTGACGACGGTGTAAAAAGAGTGCGCTCTTTCACACTATAGTAGGATCTTGGGCCTCTGCACAGTTCTTTATACCTGGCGCTAACATTGACCTGTAAGGCTGAGTTCACACTTGAGTTATTTGGTCAGTTTTGACCCCATAACTGCCCAAATAAGTGAATTGTGCAGTGATTCTAAGAGCGACGCCTGTCATCTGTGTGTCATACATTGTCACAGTATTGTTTCTCTACCACAGCAGACTCCCTATGCGTGTTACTGCAGGGCACACTGTTCTACGCCACTATACAGGCTCTCTGCAGCTAGGAAATAGCTGCTTTTTAACGCTATTTGCCACAAATAAATTTGGATCGAATAAAAAAAAATATGGAAAATTCGGCGAACTGACCGAATTGAATTTTTGAGGAATTTGCTCATTTCTAGTCTACACGTTTTAACATGGAGTCTCATCGGGAGCAAGGTTGTGCAGCATTCAATTTAGCATAATAGGTGAGCAGTCGACTCACAAGTGTGTGGGTGGCCATATAGGAGAAACGCTCTTTCCTCGTATTGACTGCATCAACAATGCAGCAGCGTGTATGTGTTTTTTAGAAGCTGAAATGAATGGGAGCTAATTGTCCATAGACTTAGCGATGGCGTACATTCCTGCTCCCAGAAAATAGGCATGGGACCTGCATTCAGAGCCTCATCTGTGTGTATAGTGTGACCACCCTGCCTTATGTAGACAGTACAGTAGAAGTGTTATCAGTCATGAAATCCCTATCCTCTAATGTAAATGAGATGACTCTGCTGACCCTACCTCAGGCTACACAGAAAAGCTGAAAAAAAGCTGTACTTAAAAAAGGAAATGCCAGCCTGTTGTGTGCTCTCTAGTGACTATTGTAAAAAGTGGAATGTTTTTAAATATATGGATAGTCACATAATTCTTAATTTTTTAGTTTTTAATAATATCTTTATAATAAAAGGCGTATTTGAGTTATCACCCTGATTGAAGGCTTTACTGTAGCATTGTTGAATATAATAAAATGATATCAAGAATACACAGCTGCGCAAATAAATCAAATTTAATCTGGGAGAATTTGGTGATAATTACGAGTTTTACGCATTCTTACCTTTAACCACATAAGATGACCAAGTCTGTACATTTAAGCTGCATCATTTCTTAATTACAGAAGTGTATATGGTGTGTATGTGGACTGCCAAGGCATATGTCTCGGTGGATGAGTTGGCTGTAGAGCTCTATGATGTCATTGTGTAATCGCTCATTCTTCTTCTCCCTCTTTGATATACATTGGCCGAGACTCAAGATCTCCCATCATTTTATTAAAAGGGAGAGTATATTATAAGCAGGGCTTAGGTCTTCATTGACCTGATGTTGAAAGCAAACATTCCTGATATGATGCAACTGGTGCCAAGAAAACAGATGTTCAACGACTACCTGACAGGGTCCTGACAAAAACTGGCGGAACACCAAGGCCTATATATAGAAGAATGAACACATCATGTTGATCTAAGTCACAAGGGTAAAGAAGTAGGTAATTGGCAGCTCAGTGCCAAGTTATAAGCCGCTCGCTCATAAAAGACATGAGACTCAAAGTGAACATTCAAACAAAGTGCACTGTTAAAGGGTATGTAGAGTTTTGCAACTATTGTATTGTTCCAGTGAAGCTGAAAAATCTTCCCACATTTTATGTATGTGTAAGCCGTGTACCGAGGTGGGCTCCCCAGGATACAGCGAAGTCACAGTCAAGGAAAGCGACACTGACACCAGCCTAATATGCAAGAACAGAAACTTTACTTTGGCAAAAGTAATAACACAAGTATAATCGCAACAATACAAACATGTACAGAAAATGCTATACCCCGGACCCACAGTCACTGTCCCTGCCCAGTGGACAGGCCTAGCCGATGGCGGACACAGCAGAGCCTGCAAAGTCAATGCTGCACCGCAGAACAGTTCTGTACAACCTGGCAATCACACAACCCTAACTATCTATCTAGTTTCAGGCCTAGGCTTAGTCTCTGTTACTTCAGGCGCCACTATAAAGCAATGAGTAAACGGGTGTACTGACCTGCGTCCGTCCGTTCTGGGCCCTAGGATGCCGCTTACCCGGGATGGCCACCAAGCTCTCAGCAACCGTGCGGCCTTGCTTCATGATAAGGCTTTCTGTCCACACACTGGAACTGGTCTTCCTGGGACAACCTCTCTTTTAAAGGGATGGATCCAGTGAGGGAACAACAGCTACTCTCCTTCCTTTGAGTGTCCATTCTCTGCCAGACATCCGCAAGCCAGGATGGAATCAGATTCAGTCCCTCACAGCACAATCCTTCCACCATGTCAGATTAGCTCAGACTTCCTGGTTTTTAGAAGCAGCTTGCGTTAGTCATCATCTGCTTTGCATATGCAGATCCCAGAGTGTGCTGACTGTAGCTGCAAAACAGTGGCCTCTAGTGCCTGAAATGCCAAATGACAGCTCCAATACAATCTAGGCATAAACATTATGCAGACAGAGCTTTTCCACAATCTCACATGCCACCCCACTCGAAGTTGTCGTCCTCGGCAACTCTCCCCATACAAACTCATCCTGGGTATAGCACTATGGAGGCACACCAGCATTGTGCCTCGCTGACCTTCTCAGATTGAGGGTTTCAGAAGTACTGGGGACATCAGGCATATTTGACAAGAGAGGAGCTGTTGACTGTTCAGCACTGCACCTGGGTGGCAAACCTGTCAAAGACGGAACCTCTGTGGATACCTGGGCAGGGACAACCCACCATTCCTCCTCTTCCTCATCTGAGGAACTTTCCTCCATACTCGGAGCGTGAGGAGGCACCCCCTCCACGCACACCGGCTCATCAAAATTGCAACGTCTCAACATATTACGGTGTAAGTTCCGTGAGGGTCCCCCTGTCCCTACTGGCTCTACCTCATAGACCAGAATAGCGGGGTCTACCCTTCTCTTCACCGTGTATGGAACTGCCTCCCACCGTCTATTCAACTTCCCAGATGGCGTTTTGGCTTTGACCATCACCCGATCACCCAGGACATACCCAGCTTTCTGCACTGGTCTTGGGTAAGGGTGTACCACCTGTCCCAGGCGCTCCCCGACAACCTTGTGGACCGCTCTCAGCTGGCTGCGGTGCTTCTGCACCCATGCTGTGGTACTTTTTGGTGGGGGTTCCATCGGGTTGGGCATGTGGAGATCTTTAATCTCCCATCCGGCTTGTCCAAACATGAGCATATGTGGAGAGTATCCGGTGGTACTGTGTACTCTGTTGTTATAGGCCCACATCAACTCAGGTAGGTACGCGGGCCACTGGGATGTTTGACTGTCTTCCAGAGTCCGCAGCATCTGAAGCAAGGTGCGATTGAAGGGTTCGCACGCCCCGTTTCCTTGTGGGTAATACAGAGTTCAATCCCATACAGTTGGTACAGTTTATTCATTAGAGTACCCTGAAAGCATGCTCCCTGGTAAGAAGTTATCCTCCATGGACACCTGAACACCTGTATAAAGTGTTTACAGACAGCTTCGGCGGCCGACTCCGCGGTTTGGTCTCTGGTGGGCACAGCCACCGCATACTTGGTAAAGTGAACAGTTAGAGCCGTTAGAGCCGTTAGAGCCACTTGAACATTTTGTCGCTCCCAAAATGCGCTCCCTTTTCATGAGCTTCCCTGGCGGCCTCCGGTCCAAACGACATGGGAATGACTATCTGTTGCCGGTACTGCAGCTCTGACTGTAAGTATATGATCCGGCATAGGAGGCCCTGGGTAATTGTCAGCTTATCCCACTGCCTCAACAACTTTTGACCCTCTGGGGTCAGATGGGCTCGTTCTTCTGGCCGAGGCCAGATCTTGCTCCGAACCCATTCTTTCACTTTCCACAAGTCCCGGCAGCTATTCTGGACTCTCTCCCAATCAGTCAACGTTTTCCCCAGCACCAGCGTTATTCCAGACGCCACCCCACTTGAATGGGCCACATCCGGGAACAGAGGTAAGCGACCAAGATCAGGAGTTTCAGTATCCTTTAAAGCCTCATCGGCTCTCTGATTCGACTGTTCTACTGGAACTCGAGAGAGAGTGCATCAGCGTTGCCGTTCTCCCTACCGGACCGGAACTTGATGCTGTATTGGTACTTAGAAAGGGGAGCCAACCATCTTTGCTCGAGTGCACCGAGCTTAGCATTCGCCAGGTGTGCCAACGGGTTGTTGTCTGTCATCACAGTCACTTCTGCACCAGTCAGGTATTCTGCAAACCGTTCGGTCATGGCCCACACCAGTGCCAGTAGTTCCAGTTTAAAGGAGCTATAGTTATCAGGGTTGCGTTCTGACTCTCTTGGGGATCGGCTCCCATAAGCGATTACTTTCTCCCGTCCATCCTGTACTTGGGACAATACGGCTCCCAGACCATGTAGGCTTCAATCAGTATACAGCAGGAATGGGGTATCAAACCGTGCGTAAGCCAGGATCGGCGCATTGGTCAGCGCCTCTTTCACCACTTCAAAGGTCTCTTGTTGCTGGGGCCCCCAGTCGACGGGGTGTTTATTCGGGCCCCCAGCCGTGCCTCATAGCAACTCGTTTAACGGGCACACCAGATGAGCGAATTTGGGTATAAACCTCCTGTAGTAGCCGGCCAGTCCCACGAACGCCCGTACCTCCAGTAGCGTACTTGGCCGGGGCCACTTCTGAACGGCCTCCACCTTGCTGGCCGATTTTACCCTCTCCTGGGTGACCACATGTCCTAAGTACTCTATATTCTGTCGGAACAGCTGGCATTTTTTTGGCTTTATCTTGAGCCCATGGTCTCGTAGCCGTCTCAAGACTTGTCGCAGCTTCTGGAGGTGATCTTCAAAGGAAGCCCTGAACACTACTATGTCATCCAGGTATATCAATACTGATTCGAAGTTGAGACCACCAGACAGTGTTCCATCAATCGCTGGAATGTCCCCGAAGCATTAGAGAGGCCGAAGGGTATCCGGTTGAACTCGTAGAGTCCTATAGGTAGAATGAAGGTCGTCTTGGCTTTGTCCTTCTTGGCCACCGGCACCTGTCAGTACCCACTAGCCAGGTCAAGAGTTGAGAAGAACTTTGCTTGGTTTAGGGCTGATAATGACTCCTCAATCCATGGAAGGGGGTAGGCATCCCAGACGGTCTGAGCATTCAGCTTCCGATAATCCACGCAGAACCGGAAACTCCTGTCTTTCTTTCGCACCAAGACTACCGGAGCAGCCCACGGACTTTGACTCTCCTGGATCACCCGGTTCTCCAACATGCTGGCCACCATGTATTTCCCCTCCTGATACATCTTAGGTGGGATCTGCCCTGATCGGCGCAGCATCGCCGGTTTAGATTTCATGTTCAATGGCAGTAGCACACCCAAAGTCCTCATCATGTCTTGAGAAGGCCTCCTGAAATTTCCAGAGGATGTCTTCCAGCAGCTTTTGTTTCCCCGGGGTCAAGGTTCTGCAGTCCACCCCCATACGGGCCATGATCACTCGACCGTTCCACTCCGCTGTCGGGGTTTCCCTTGAATGGATCTCCACAGCATAGATCCAGGCTTATCTCCTATCCGGCTGCAGTGTGAAGCCCCTTCGTCGAGCGATACCCCCTTCGGACACATAAACTTTGGCCAGCAGGGTGTTTGCAGGGACGGTTATCTCGCAGTCCTCAACATTACAGCAGCGTATAGGCACACATCCGTCCTTCACAATGGCAAGGGCTACCAGTGGGCGAATCTGCGTTTCTTCTTGATAAGCGGGCTTGATTAGGACCTCCAGTCCATTCAGTCGTCATCCAGCCCCAACTGGCAGCATCAATATTCGCTCTTGCCGAGGTGGGATCTTCAGGGGGGTTCCCCGAAGCACCCTCACGTCTCCAACCGGACAGGTAACTCTTTTGCAGGCTACAGCTCCTCACCATCTGTTGTAAGACCTTCTGGGTAGGCCGGTGTGCGGTGGCCTGTTGCCAGTACTTCGGCCCTTCCTTGGCATAGAGTTGATGGTCTAGGTCTCTCAGTATATTCATGCCCAGGGTCACGTCCATTCCTTTCCGGGACGAATAGTCCACCAGACCCCTTTCTTGCCGATGTCTTGCCCAAACAGTCGGACCCGCATCCAGACTATCCCTCAAACATCCATCTCTCTATTATCGTCAGCCGTCAGCCTGATGACGCTCCCGTCTTCGGACTCCATCTTATGCCCGAAATGCCTCTCGAAAAACTCCAGAGGCATTAGGGTACACTCTGACCCTGTATCAACTAGGCAGCATACCTTTCGGCCTTCCAACTCGGCTTCTAATACGGGGCTGCTGGCATACAGATCACGTTCTTCATGCAGAGGGCTTAACTTCTGGTGCACCGCCGCAGGACGTCCAGCTACTGCAGCGGTCGGAAGTTTGATGTCGGCTCAGACGCTACCAGGGTGGAGTGACACGAGGTGCGGGCACCGTTTCCAGAGGCTGGGACGGTTCTGCCTTCATCTGGGACACTTCCAGCCGAAGCTCCGATCCTTCAGACCCCGGCCGGTCCCTTGTAAGATGCGTGTTATTCACCACTCTCGCTGCCGCAGGTATGGGCTCTTGCTCTTTCTCTACAGCGGCGAAGTAGATGCTGTAGAATGTTATATCGCCCATTGTTCGGATCATCTCTTGTAATTTATCTTGTAAGAATTTATTGGAGAGCACCACTATGAACTCATAGAAGCCATCCACCTCCCAGAGACCTCAGGGTCTCGTCGTTGTATCTCATTCAGCGTCTCCTGTAGAGCATTGGAATATTGCATCAGGGTCTCGCCCTCTCGCTGGGGTCGGTTAAAGAAGTGACTCCGTAACTGTACCACTTTGGCCCGCCCCCTTTGGGCTCTCTCTAGCAGGGAGAATATCTTCTCTAGGGTATCTCGGAGTCAGGCCTTACCATCACTGTCCGCCTGACGTCACCCTCTAGGGCTCCAAACGCAACCTCGGCCCGCAGTTCAGGGGGTCAGGTTACACATTTTAACCGCACTTCGCACTTTTTCAGTCCAGTCCTGCAATGTTATGTTTCTACCATCACACTTTGGCAGATGACTCAGCAGTGCCCCTACAGGGATGTATCCTACTGGGGTAGCCATATTGTTGGGGTAAAGCTGGACTTGCGCCTGTGCACCCTGGGCTGGGTCCTGATCCGGCACTACTGGCGCCGGGGGACGATCTCATGCCGCGTTCCCGTCCATATCGGTAGCTGTATCCTGCCGACTACGCCAAGTTGTAAGCCGTGTACCGGGGTGGACTCCCCAGGATACAGCGAAGTCACAGTCAAGGAAAGCGACACTGACACCAGCTTAATATGCAAGAACAGAAACTTTACTTTGGCAAAAGTAATAACACAAGTATAATCGCAACAATATAATTGCAAAGTCAATACTGTGCCGCAGAACAGGACAAACCTAGCTGATGGCGGACACAGCAGAGCCTGCAAAGTCACTACTGTGCTGCAGAACAGTTCTGTACAACCTGGCAATCACACAACCCTAACTATCTATCTAGTTTCAGGGCTAGGCTTAGTCTCTGGGCCCTAGGATGCCGCTTACCCGGGATGGCCACCAAGCTCTCAGCAACCGTGCGGCCTTGCTTCATGATAAGGCTTTCTGTCCACACACTGGAACTGGTCTTCCTGGGACAACCTCTCTTTCAAAGGGCTGGATCCAGTAAGGGAACAACAGCTACTCTCCTTTCTTTGAGTGTCCATTCACTGCCGGACATCCGCAAGCCAGGATGGAATCGGATTCAGTCCCTTACAGCACAATCCTTCCACCATCTCAGATTAGCTCAGACTTCCTGGTTTTTAGAAGCAGCTTGCATAAGTCATCATCTGTTTTGCATATAGAGATCCCAGAGTGTGCCGACTGTAGCTGAATGACAGCTCCAATACAATCTAGGCATAAACATTATGCAGGCAGAGCTTTTCCACAATCTCACATATGCAGCTCCTATGCAGACATGTGCCTCCAAGGTTATACATTTTAATTCCTGTGTTGCTTTATCCATTTTGTCACTTCTGCTACTATTCTGACTATAGACTACAAAGTGAGCCCAACCACTCATGAAATGTATTTTTTATTGTTTATGTTGGAGGCGGAGTGAACAAAAACAGCATCTAAGAACTGCCACCCCAGTGTACAGGTTGGTCCTACAGCAGTCTGACAAACATGTTTACCCAGATTGTGCTTACACAGTGTATTTGGGTTCCCATAAATCAGTGGGTCCACGTTTGCCCAGATTGAGATTCCCATAGCTCAGGGGGTCCAAGTTTACCCAATGTATTGGGCTTCCCATAAACCAGTGGGTGCATATATACACAGATTGAGGTTCCCATAGCTCGGTGGATCTAGGCTTACCCCTACTGGGGTTTCCATACCTCCGTGAGTCCAGGTTTACCTAGTTCAGGTTTTCCATAGCTCAGTGGGTCCAGGTGTACCCAGACCGGGATTCCCATAGCTCAGTGGGTCCAGGTTAACACAGTATATTGGGGTTCCCATAGCTCAGTGGGTTTGGGTCTACACAGAGTTTTGGTTTTCCCAAAGTTCAGTGAGTCCAATTATACACAGTACATTGAGGGTTCCCATAGCTCAGTGGGACCAGGTTTACACAGTGTATTTGGGGTTTCTATAGCTCAGTGGGTCCAAGTTTACCCATATCCTTGTTTACATAGCTCAGTGGGTCCAGGTTTACATAGTGTATTTGGGTTCCTATAGGTCAGTGGATCCAGGTCTACACAGTGTATTGAGGGTTCCCATAGCTCAGTGGGTCCAGGCTTACACAGTGTATCAAGGTTTCCATAGCTCAATGGGTCCAGGCTTACACGGTGCATTGGGATTCCCATAGCTCAGTGGGTCCAGGCTTACGCAGTGTATCAGGGTTCCCATAGCTCAGTGGGTCCAGGCTTACACAGTGTTTCGGGGTTCCCTTAGCTCAGTGGGTCCAGGCTTACATGGTCTATCAGTGTTTCCATAGCTCAGTGGGTCCAGGTTTAAATGGTGTATCGGGGTTCCCATAGCTCAGTGGGTGCAGGCTTACACAGTATTTCGGGGTTCCCTTAGCTCAGTGGGTCCAGGCTTACATGGTGTACTGGGGTTGCCATAGTTTGGTGGGTCCAGGTTTACACGGTGTATCAGGGTTCTCTTAGCTTAGTGGGTCTAGGCTTACGAGGTATATCAGGGTTCCAATAGCTCAGTGGGTTTAGGCTTACACGGTGTATATAGGTTCCCATAGCTCAGTGACTCCAGGCTTACATGGTGCATCAGGGTTTTCATAGCTCAGTGGGTCCAGGCTTACACGGTGTATCAGGGTTCCCATAGCTCAGTGGGTCCAGGCATACACGGTGTATCAGGGTTCCCATAGCTCAGTGGGTCCAGGCATACACGGTGTATCAGGGTTCCCTTAGCTCAGTGGGTCCAGGCTTACACAGTGTATCAGGGTTCCCATAACTCAGTGGGTCCAAGTTCTAACCATACAGATGCTGGCTCTGGTTTAACTATAAGGCCTCTTTCACAAGGGGCGTCCCGGATTTGCTCCGGATGCATGTGCATTGCGGGAAACCCACGCGAGTAGGCACGCAATTGCAGTCAGTTTTGACTACGATTGCGTTCCAATGTTCAGTTTTCTCCACGCGAGTGCAAGGCGTTTTGCACGCGCGTGAGAAAAAACTGAATGTGGTACCCAGACCCCAACCCGGACTTCTTCACTGAAGTTCGGGTTAGGTGTTCTATTTATTTTATTATTTTCCCTTATAACATGGTTATAAAGGAAAATAATAGCATTCTTAATACAGAATGCTTACTAAAATGTACCTTGAGGGGTTAAAAAAAAAAAAAAGTTAACTCACCTCATCCACTTGTTCGCGCAGCCGGCATCTTCTTCTTTCTTCTTCTTTCAGGACCTGCAAAAGGACCTTTCATTACGTTGTTAGCGTTTTTCCTCCAGGCAGGTTTATGATGGTTATACGATGAGGCATCAGACCTCCAACCCGTGAATATTTCCCTGTGCAATGAATATCCGATTTGCACTGGCCAGGAGATAAAAAACGTCCCAGACTGAACTTGGGTTGTCAATATCTAAAATCTTTATTCGACAGCACATACTTATAGAGCATTGGGGGTCAGTGGCGGATTACAATAGGGACGTTCGGGTCGGCAGCCCCGGGCCCAGCACCGCTGGGGGGCCCAACGCCGACCCGAACGCCCACATACTGCGGCGGGGCACGGGAGCGCATAGCTCCCTGTCCCGTCGCCTATCACCGCCATAGGCTTCAGACCTAGTAGGCCTGAGGCCTATGTGGTAGTGAAATCCCGGCGCAGGCGTGCGTGATGACGTCGTCAAAGTGAAATCCGGGCGCAGGCGTGCGTGATGACGTCATCACGCGCCTGTGCCGGGACACAGCACATTGACGTGTGCACGCCTGCCTCATCTCGCCTTCGTCTGCGAGCAAGTGCCTGGCCCTGGACGGGGTGTATTTAGCTTTTATTTTTTTTTATTTTTTTCCATTTTTTTATTTCATGTGCCTACTTTCGGGGACATGTGGGGGACGACACACAGAGGAGGACATATTAGGGAAGAGACCTCGAGTACATGGGAGGGGGAATGTGGGGGCTGTGTGGGGCTAAATTATTATGGGAGGGACTACTATGTGGGGGCAAATTACTATATGGGGCTGTGTGGGGCCAGATTATTATGGGAGGGACTACTATGTGGGGGCAAATTACTATATGGGGGCAGTGTGGTGGAAACTATTGTGTGGGGGCAGTGTGGGGTAATTGCTATGTGGGGACAGTGTGGGGTTATTTCTATGTGGGGACAGTGTGGGGAAATTGCTATGTGGGGACAAATTACTATGTGGGAGAAACTATTGTGTGGAGACAGTGTGGGGAAATTGCTATGTGGTGACAGTGTGGGGGCAGTGTGGTGGAAATTACTATGTGGGGGCAGTGTGGGGGGAAATAACTATGTGGGGCAGTGTGGGGGAAACTATTGTGTGGGGGCAGTGGGGGGTAATTTCTATGTGGGGACAGTGTGGGGAAATTGCTATGTGGGGACAAATTACTATGGGGGGGAAACTATTGTGTGGGGGCAGTGTGGGGTAATTGCTATGTGGGGGCAGTGTGGGGAAATTAGTATGTAGGGACAGTGTGGGGGCAAATTACTATGTGGGGCAGTGTGGGGAAATTACTATGTAGGGACAGTGTGGGGGCAAATTACTATGTGGGGCAGTGTGGGGGAAACTATTGTGTGGGGACAGTGTGGGGAAATTGCTATGTGGGGACAGTGTGGGGACAGTGTGGGGAAATTGCTATGTGGGGGCAGTGTGGGGGAAATTACTATGTAGGGGCAGTGTGGGGGAAATTACTATGTAGGGGCAGTGTGGGGGAAATTACTATGTAGGGTAAATTACTGTGTGGGGGCAAACTACTATATGGGGGCAGTTTGGGGGAAATTACTGAGTGGGGGAAATTACTATGGGGGATTACTATGTGGGGGCAGTGTGGTGTAAATTACTATATGGGGGTGTTGCTATTAGGGATGTACTGTAGGGGCAATTCTGTTATTTTTGGGACACTATACAGGGATTATTGCCTGGAGCACAATAGAGGGTGGTATTATTACTCAGGGCACTCTAGGGGACATTATAGCTTCTGTGGACACTATAGGAACATTTGGGGTAATTTATCAAACTGGTGTAAAGTAGAACTGGCTTAGTTGCCCATAGCAGCCAATCAGATTCCACCTTTCATATTTGACAACTCTTTTGGAAATCCAGTTCTACTTTACACCAGTTTGATAAATGACTCCAATTATGTCTATTAGGGTCACTATTTTTTAACAAGTATAGTACCTTGGACATTGGGGAGCAAAACAGGCACAGTATTGGGGGTGGCAGGATGACACTGTGGGGACACCAGGATGAGGAGGGTGATGGACAAATTGAGAAATCTAACGTGTCTGTGTTACAAACTGTAGAGACGAGATGCTGCTGAAAAAATTTGCCATGGTGGTCTGGGTCAAACGGAGGAGAAGAGGAAAGAGAAGGTCTACATGACAGGAGATGTCACTGGATGTAAGAGGTATGTGGTGCTGTATTCTCCTCCATGTCTTTTTTATTATAATTATATGTATTTTAAATTTAGCGACCAAATTTTTCAGTTTAGGACCCAATTTGGGGTATTTTTTTTTGTCTGAAGATGTCATATGGCCTAAGAAGAGACTGTGGCGCTCATGAAGCACCGCAGCCTCTTCGTACAAAAAAAAAACTAAACTAAAATGGAGGGGGGGGGGGGGGGTCCAAGTTGGGTAGACAGCCCCGGGCCTATCATTCACTTAATCCGCCCCTGTTGAAGGTGGGAACATAGTGTCTGGCAAGATACAAGTGAAACTTCGTTAAACAATACTGGTATCTGCTATATACAATACATGAATGGGTTATTTTACATATTGACCAAGGTTAATCTAAATGCTAATAAGTTGAATGACTTGTCATAGGTTGCTGTCATTGTATGTGAGGTGTGATTTTAAATAGCCTTTTGTTAAGGGAGGAAGGTGCTATTGTGTCCAGCAACTGGCAAAGGGTGGGAGATGTGCTAATTCGGGGTACTGCATGAAACGGTGATGTATTAATAGTAAAATTATGAAAAATCCCTTTCAGACGTAATCGCGTCCTGCTGAATGAAGAATGAAGGGCGATGCCGGTTGCTCGAACAAGTGGATGAGGTGAGTAAATTTATTTATATTTTTTATAACCCCTCAAGGCACATTTTAGTAAGCATTCTGTAGTCAGAATGCTGTTATTTTCCTTTATAACCATGTTATAAGGGAAAATAATACAGTGATTAGATTTTAATGGGGTTGCTCATCCCTATCATCCCCATGCGTGAAAATCGCACCGCATCCGCACTTGCTTCCGGATGCTTGCGATTTTCACGCAGACCCATTCATTTCTATGGGGCCTGCATTGCATGAAAATAGAACATGCTGCGATTTTCACGCAACGCACAAGCAATGCGTGAAAATCACCACTCATCTGAACAGCCCCATTGAAGTGAATGGGTCTGGATTCAGTGCGGGTGCAATGCTTTCAACTCACGCATTTCACACGCGCGGAATTCTCGACCGTGTAAAAGGGGCCTAAGGCCTCTTGAACACGAGCGTGACGGATTAGGTCCGGATGCGTTCAGGGTGCGTTCAGTGAAACTCGCGCCATTTTGCAAGCAAGATCAGTCAGTTTTGTCTGTGATTGCGTTCAGTTGTTAATTTTTTTTCCACGCGGGTGCGATACATTTTGATGCGTTTTTCACTCGCGTGATAAAAAACTGAAGGTTTACAAACAACATCTCTTAGCAACCATCAGTGAAAAACGCATTGCATCCGCACCTGCTTGCAGATGTGTTTTTCATGCAGCCCCAATCGCTTCTATGAAAAAATGCAGAATATAGAACATGCTGTGATTTTCACACAACGCAGATGTGATGCGTAAAAAACAAGGCTCATGTACACAGCCCCGTTAAAATGACTGGGTCAGGATTCAGTGCGGGTGCAATGCGTTTACGTCACGCTTGCACCCGTGCGGAAAACTCGCTCGTGTGAAAGGGGCCTAAGGCTTTTCATGGTGTTTGTGACGACTAATTAATAAAATGTTAATTTTGCTTTTCTGTCTGTTAGGCCTCATGCACACGACAGTTTTTTTTCACGGTCCGCAAAACGGGGTTCCGTTGGTCCGTGATCCGTGACCGTTTTTCCGTCCGTGGGTCTTCCTTGATTTTTGGAGGATCCACGGACATGAAAAAAAAGTCATTTTGGTGTCCGCCTGGCCGTGCGGAGCCAAACGGATCCGTCCTGAATTACAATGCAAGTCAATGGGGACGGATCCGTTTGATGTTGACACAATATGGTGCCATTTCAAACGGATCCGTCCCCATTGACTTTCAATGTAAAGTCTGGAGTTCTGTTATACCATCGGATTGGAGTTTTCTCCAATCCGATGGTATATTTTAACTTGTAGCGTCCCCATCACCATGGGAACGCCTCTATGTTAGAATATACTGTCGGATATGAGCTACATCGTGAAACTCATTTCCGACAGTATATTCTAACACAGAGGCGTTCCCATGGTGATGGAGACGCTTCAGGTTAGAATATACAAAAAAACTGTGTACATGACTGCCCCCTGCTGCCTGGCAGGTGCTGCCAGGCAGCAGGGGGCAGACCCCCCCCCCCCTGTTTTTAACTCATTGGTGGCCAGTGGGCCCCCCCTCCCCTGTTGTTAACTCGTTGGTGGCCAGTGTGCGCACCCCCCTCCCTCCCTCTATTGTTTTAATACATTGGGGCCAGTGTGCGCGCGCCCCCCAACCCCCCCTCTATTATTTTAATACATTGGGGCCAGTGTGCGCGCGCCCCCCCAACCCCCCCTCCCTCCCTCTCTCTATTGTTTTAATACATTGGGGCCAGTGTGCGCACCCCCCCCAAACCCCCCCCCCCTCCCTCCCTCTATTGTAATCATCATCGGTGGCAGCGGAGTAGAAGATTTTCATACTTACCTGCTTCTTGCTGCTGCGATGTCTGCGTCCGGCCGGGAGCTCCTCCTACTGGTAAGTGACAGCAATGCGCCGCACAGACCTGTCACTTACCAGTAGGAGGAGCTCCCGGCCGGACGCAGACATCGCAGCAGCAAGAAGCAGGTAAGTATGAAAATCTTCTACTCCGCTGCCACCGATGATGATTACAATAGAGGGAGGGAGGGGGGGGGGGGGGGGGTTGGGGGGGTGCGCACACTGGCCCCAATGTATTAAAACAATAGAGGGAGGGAGGGGGGGTTGGGGGGGCGCGCGCACACTGGCCCCAATGTATTAAAACAATAGAGGGAGGGAGGGGGGGTTGGGGGGGGGGCGCGCACACTGGCCCCAATGTATTAAAACAATAGAGGGAGGGAGGGAGGGGGGTGCGCACACTGGCCACCAACGAGTTAACAACAGGGGAGGGGGGGGGGCCGCACAATGATATTCAAACTGGGGAGGGGGGGGGGGGGGTCTGCCCCCTGCTGCCTGGCAGCCCTGATCTCTTACAGGGGGATATGATGGGGTTAATTGTACTATCATATCCCCCTGTAAGAGATCGGGTGCTGCCAGGCAGCAGGGGGCAGTCTTGTACAAAGTTTGCAGTGTATTCTAACTAGAAGCGTCCCCATCACCATGGGAACGCTTCTGTGTTAGAATATACTGTCGGAAATGAGTTTTCACGAAGTGAAAACTTAGATCAGAAAAAGCTTTTATGCAGACGGATCTTCGGATCCGTCTGTATGAAACTAAAACCTACGGCCACGGATCACGGACACGGATGCCAATCTTGTGTGCATCCGTGTTCTTTCACGGACCCATTGACTTGAATGGGCCCGTGAACCGTTGGCCGTGAAAAAAATAGGACAGGTCATATTTTTTTCACGGCCAGGAAACACGGCTCACGGATGCGGCTGCCAAACGGTGCATTTTCCGATTTTTCCACGGACCCATTGAAAGTCAATGGGTCCGTGAAAAAAACCGGAAAACGGCACAACGGCCACGGATGCACACAACGGTCGTGTGCATGAGGCCTTAATAAAATGACAAATGTCAGGTGAATGATGTTAAATTAAGTAATAAAACCAATGAGGCATCAAAATCTGACATTCCTCTGCAGTGCAGGACAAGCCGTGGATGGAGCGTGACCTAAAAATGCTGCTGGCGCTGATGTAGCTGTCTGTCAGTTCACAGGAAAGGATTCTGCTTACATTATACATCTTAAGGACATCAGTTATTGGGGTTGTCTCATCTTGACAACTGTTTTCTGAATGCCTCATCAGACTATATGGACATCACAGAGGAGGGTGCCCTACTTGGGGCCTCCGAGTAAAGAGCCACTACTAACAAGCACCAGCTATTGCTCTGTTGCGTCGGACAGTGTATTACATGGACAGGCATCAATTTGAATAGCTGCATGTAATACCTCATTTCACCTGTAGTGGCCGCTGCAGTGCAAATGAGAGCCAAAGGATTCGGGAATGGCACCTGATCGCTGCATCGGCATTTTATACAAAATGGGTTCTTTGTTATGAGAAAAATAAAATAATACAATTCTGTAAGATTTAATAATTATTTATTAACAAATCATCTTTTATATATGGGACCAGGCTCGGACTGGCCCACAGGGGTACAGGGGAATCCCCCGGCGGGCCCCTGAGCAAGGTGGGCCCCTAGTCTCCCACCCCCTGCATAAGTGGCACATAACTTACTGTACTACATACATATATTCAATGTACAGCACCTCAACCAGCCTATGTTCATATATGAACATTAAAGATTATTAAAGAAACTACCCACTTTATTATTATAGACACGGTCAGATAGCTGCGATGACTTCTAGCTATAGAGGAAAGCTGCCAGTATCCTCTTTTCCCCAGGATCTACCTTCTCAAAGTTGCTGCAGGGACCCCCATATTAAATCATCTGGTATCAGGTGCCCCCCCCCCCCAGCTATGTGAGCAGGTAATATTTGTATAGGCACCCCAGTCCGACACTGTATGGGACGCATATATTAGGGACATCCTAATACAGGATGTAACTAAATGATTTTCCTATTTCATGACATAAAGTCATAGTTTTATTAAAGACACGGAGGCGAGTATTGCTTTCTCCTTCTTTACTGAACCACCAATAGCAGCAAAGAAGAAATTTACATAATCATAACAATAAAGGACCCTCCCCTGATAGATCCTATAATAAGCAGTGTCCTCTTCATCAACTTCCTCTTTCTTTACATCCGCGACACCAACTGCAACTGTAACAGGAACCGGAACTGGACCCGAGAACTGCAACCAACGGGACCCACGAACAGCAGAATCAAGCCAACCTGGCTAACACTTCAGGAAACCTGGAACCATGGAACAGACCAAACACCGTGGAGAATTCAGAGCAAACAATATAGCCAGTGTAAGAATCGGGTCAGGTAATGAACGAAAAAGCGACCCTGGAAACAGTAGCACACAGCCAGGTCGGTGAAAAACATAGGACAACAAATAATACATGATATACATTAAATATATATAAATATCAACTAAAGACAATGTAAACAGTCCAACAATAACACCCCACAAAAAAAGGGCGGGCAGGAGAAATATCCAGGGCGGGCAATACTCGCCTCCGTGTCTTTAATAAAACTATGACTTTACGTCATGAAATAGGAAAATCATTTAGTTTTACATCAAGACACGGAGGCTCATATTGCAAGTTCAAAGTTGACCAATAATGGAGGAGAACACATGAGGAGGCGGTCGGAAATAAAATTCCCGAAATGTGGAGGCCCTAGACCAATCCGCCAAACGCAAAATGTCCTCCAAACGAGCCCCCAAAACCGCCAGGGCAGTGGCAGCCGCGCCCCTGGCCGAATGAGCGGTAAAGACCGTTGTATCAATCCCAGCAAGGGACATGACCCACTTCATCCAGCGCGCCAAAGTGGGGCTAGACACAGTGCCAAAAGGATGACGAATAGAGAGGAACAACTGTGGAACGGCCACAGAGCGGTGAGCTCGAGTGCGCAACTCATATTCCCGCAAGCAAGCCACAGGACATAGCGCCGGGGAAGACGGGAAACAGGGAAAAGAGACAGACCGAATATTGGTCTTGGTGCACCGCGTAATGTTAAAGGTGACGCCCTCAGGAGAAAAGGACCGAGCATCATGGTCCAGAGCCCTGATGTCAGAAACCCGCTTACAGGAAATAAGGCAAAAGAGGGTCAACAACTTGGCCGAAAGCTGACGGAGGGAAAGAGACGCGTTCTCAGGCCACGCAGTGAGGAAAGAGAGGACCAGAGAAACGTCCCAAGTGGTAGTGAAGCGCGGACGAGGAGGCCGAGCCAAGCGAGACCCACGCAGCAAGCGCGACACCAAAGGGTGCTGACCCGCCGGAACACCATCAAAACCCTGGTGGGTTGAAGAAATCGCCGAACGGAACAAATTAATGGTCCGATACGCCTTTCCCGCCTCAAAAAGAGACGTAAGGAACTGCAATAAATGGGTCACAGGCGCCGAAATGGGATCAAGGTTCCTTTCCACGCACCAGCTAACCCAAGATCTCCAAGCTGCCCGGTAAGATTTTCGGGTGCCGGGAGCCCAAGCGTTATCCAGGAGGCGTCTAGTTGCCTCCGAAACTCCCTCGACCTCTCCGGGCGTCCCGAGATCCGGCACGCCAGAAGCTGAAGGGATCCGTCGACCAGTAGGGGGTGGGGTACGCCCAGAGGGCCCTGGAGGAGATCAGTCCGAACCGGGAGGAGGAGAGGTACATCCACCAGGAGTTCCAGGAGTATCGGGTACCAGGCCTGAGTCCCCCAGAAGGGGACCACCACCACCAACTCCGCATCTGACGACGAGTCTGAAGCAGCATCCTCGGGATCATGACAAAGGGCGGAAACGCATAGTGTAGAGTCGAAGTCCAGTCCTGGAGAAACGCATCCAACGCCTCCGCTTCCGGATCCGGGCGCCAGCTGAAGAACCTGGGAAGGTGAGTATTGAGCCGCGACGCAAAGAGGTCTATGGTGAAAGGGCCCCAGATGGCCGAAATCGAGCAGAACGTCTCCGGAGCGAGCCTCCAGTCGCTGCCGTCCGTGAAGTACCAGGAGTTCCAATCCGCTCTGTAGTTGTGAAGACCCGGGAGATATTCCGCCTGCACCATGAGGTCCCTGGAAAGACAGTAGGACCAGAATTCCTTCGCGAGGCGAGCCAAAGTAGCCGACTGAGTGCCGCCCAGGTGATTGACATAACGGACCGCCGACACATTGTCCATGCGCAAACGGATACACGCATGGGCCATGCCATTGGAGAAACTCCGGATTGCGAACGAACCCGCCAGAAGTTCCAACGCGTTGATGTGAAGACGGCTCTCTTCCTCTGACCATCGACCACCCGTGGAAACGCCTCGGCAGTGGGCACCCCAGCCCTTGAGACTCGCGTCCGATTCCACCACGAAATCCGGTTGGAAACCGAAGATCGCTCTGCCGTTCCACGCCTCCAAGTTGTCTATCCACCAACGGAGCTCCTCCCGAGCCTCCTGATCCATAACCACCAGATCCGCAAAGGTGGCACCGGCTCGAAGATGGGCGATCTTCAGTCGTTGTAGGGCCCGATAGTAGAGAGGCGCCGGGAATACCGCTTGAATCGAAGACGCCAACAAGCCAATGATGCGGGCCAGATGACGCAGCGACAGGGAGGTAGCCGCGAGAGCGTGTCTCAACTCCTTGCGGATCGCCCGCAATTTCTCCATCGGGAGGCTGAGGGACTCCGAAACAGAGTCCACTGTAAAGCCCAGGAACTCCATCTGACAAGATGGCGCGAGGACCGACTTCTCGGGGTTCAGCAGGAAAGAGTTGTGAGGTCCACTGAAGGTGTTGCAGCAGCGTCGACTGACACTGATGCAAAACGAGGATGTCGTTCAGATAGATAATTAGCCGCACACCCCGACACCGCAGCCAGGCCATGACCGGACGTAACAGTTTGGTAAAGCACCAAGGTGCTGACGACAGGCCGAACGGGAGGCACGTGAAACGCCACACTTCGTCCCCCCAACGGAAACGCAGAAGATCTCTGGATGCCGCGGCAATCGGGACCGTCAAGTACGCATCCTTGAGGTCCAATTTTACCATCCAGTCCCCTGGAACTAACAAGTCCCGAAGGAGGTGGATCCCCTCCATTTTGAAATGGCGATATCGCACCAAAGAGTTCAGGGCGCAGAGATTTATCACTGGACGCATCTGGCCGCCCTTTTTCTGGACTAGAAAAATGCTGCTGAGGACACCCCCGGAGGTAGGGGGAGCCCTTTCTATTGCCCTCTTCTGGAAGAGGGACCGGAGTTCGATGTCTACGAGTTCCCTGTGTGGTTGGGCCAGACCCAGTGGCGGGGGGGGGGAAGTATGAGCTCTGGAGATCCCGTGAGCTCTATGTGAAACCCCCTCACCGTAGTCAGCACCCATGGGTCTGACGTAACCGTGGAAAAATGACGGAGTCTGCCCCCGACACAAGGATCCAAAGAAGTCCCCACTGGGAATAGACTTACCGAAGGATTTGCGAGGGTTCTGGTTTCCTCGAAACAACCTCGATCGCCATTGGCCGCCTCTGGCCGGGAAAAATGGAGGAGGGCTTCTCTGCTCCTGGAAGGGTCGTCCTTGTGAGTAGGAGCCTCTGCCCGAACTGCGGGCATGGAATGCAGAACGGCCGGACAGTCGGCCCCTACCACTGCCGGCCCTGGTGGAGACCCGACCCCGGAACACCCTACGCATGGAGGATTGGGCCTTGTCTAGCGCCATAAATGCCCCCACATATCTACCGAGGTCCTTGATAAAGGAGTCCCCAAAAAGTAGACCATTAGCGTCTTTTCCTGCCTCGGTAAGAGCTAGATTAGCCAGCTTAGGGTCAATCTTAAAAAGTATGGCTTTACGCCGTTCAATGGCCAGGGATGAGTTAGAGCTGCCCGCGATACAGATGGCTCTCTGTATCCAACCAGAAAGCTCCTCCGGGTCAATTGGAGAGCCGTCAATTCTGGCCGATTCGGCCGTCTCAAAAATTTTGGCCAGAGATGTCTAGGAGCTTGTCCTGGCAACTCCTCAGTGCCGAATCTAACCCCTTACGGGGATTCCAGCCAGTTTTGGCCAGGAACTGGGTCATCTTCGGATCCACCGAAGGCGTCTCACAGACCTTGCTTGGCACTAACGGTCTGGGACATTCGGATCTAAGCTTACTGCGCGCCACCCAGTGCTCCAGATAGGTGCTCATGTGAGCCGTTGGCAGCCATTCAGCTGACCTAGGGTGGTGAAGGGCATCAGGGTCAAACAAGGGGTTGCCAGAGGGATCCACCAGGGAAGGAGCCGCACTAGGGGCGGTGGTGGCAGGACCCACAGACCCAGAGGTGGAAGGCACAGGGTCAGCAGTGCCAGGGATGTCATAATCCATCTCCTCCCCAGAATGGCCGCTCGCCTCCGCGTTAGCCTCCGCATCAGAATCCAACTCTGATTCTATATCACTGTTTTGTGCTCTAGCACATTTCCATGTACGCGCCCTTTCTGCCTGGCGCGGCAAGGCTCTTTTGCGCGATCTATGCGCGCTATCAATGGTGGCTGAGATCACACTGGTCTGTTTCTCCTGTACATTAGGAGTCTCGCCAGCGGCAGGCTGCGGATGGGTTATAGGCGACAGACTAGAGGGGCCAGGAGCATGGGCAGATAAGGCCTGGGCTATTGTTTGGGATATCATGGATGACATGGATCCCATGGCCTCAATGATTGCGCTGGAAACAGAGCGCTGCAATTCTAGGGCCTGCATATTCATATCAGCCCTTCCAGGGTCCCCAAATGGTGGTGGGGTAGGCCCGGATGGGGATCGGTCAGAAGACATATTTGTCGTCTAAGGTGATAATAATAAGGCACCCTGTGAACCTAGGGGGAACCTAATTAGGGCAGGGGGAAGCTTCACCAACCAAAACGAATCGACGAGGGGTTAGTCACCCCAGGAGCCGCAGAGAGAGGGAAGCGCTGCTGTCCGGTGCCGATGCAGAGCCGAAATCCCGCGAGAGTACGCCGGGAGCACCCCCAAAATGGCCGCCGAGATCTCGCGAGATCTCGCGGCCGCGGGAAAACAAATCGGGACTTGCGCCGGAGCGACGCGATGCCGTGGAGCGCAGCAAAAGGTAAGAGGGGCAATACCAGGGTCTGGGGAAACACTTCCGGACGCAGGACCCGGCCACAGGCAAAGCGGAACGACAAAGGGGGGAACCACCAGTCACAAAATCACAGCCGGAGAAACCGGCACCAAACGATAGGGGAAAACAAAAGATGGGTAAAGGGGGGGGGGGGACCCCCCAAGGAGGTAAAGAGGGCCCAGAAGAACCAGAAGGATACAAAGGCCCCAAGACAATAAAATAAGGACCAGGGGATAAGAATCCCAATAAGCAAAAGCGCATACAATATGGAATCCTGAGCGAACTAAAGCTTAGAAAAATCAATCTTATAATCACAGCAAACAAGCAATAAGCATATAGCAAATAGAGGTTACTTATCTTGGTGGAGCAGCAAAGAAAGAGGGAGTTGATGAAGAGGACACTGCTTATTATAGGATCTATCAGGGGAGGGTCCTTTATTGTTATGATTATGTAAATTTCTTCTTTGCTGCTATTGGTGGAAAGTAAAGAAGGAGAAAGCAATATGAGCCTCCGTGTCTTGATGTAAAACTCAGGATCAGTACAGGATAAGTAATGTAATGTATGTACACAGTGACTGCACCAGCAGAATAGTGAGTGCAGCTCTGGGGTATAATACAGGATGTAACTCAGGATCAGTACAGGGTAAGTAATGTAATGTATGTACACAGTGACTCCACCAGCAGAATAGTGAGTGCAGCTCTGGAGTATAATACAGGATGTAACTCAGGATCAGTACAAGAAAAGTAATGTAATGTATGTACACAGTGACTGCACCAGCAGAATAGTGAGTGCAGCTCTGGAGTATAATACAGGATGTACAGTAACTCAGGAGCAGTACCAGGTAAGAAACACAAAGAGCGACATTGATCAAATGCTTTATTTGCACCATAAGTTCCAACTTTTCACTTCTTTCTCCACTTTGGGCAAGTAAAGTGTGCATTGCTTGGCCTCCCACGGCCCAACATACTTTTTTTTTATTTACACCAGAAACAGGAATAAATGATAGCTCAAAACTAAGCCATCTCATAGCTGATGGAGATTTGTGACACCAGTCCTAGTATATCTGCCCCAATGTTTTTACAAGGTGACTACCTCCTTTGTAGATTATAGGTATTTATAACCTGGATGTTGCTCATAAGTGGGCATACTGCTCCATGCAGCTGCTGGCCGATTGCAGATGTAATGTTGAGCATTACCTGCCCTAGCCTATGTGAATAACTGATCTACTCACCAAGCATCAGATTACGTTACATGATAACCTTGAACGGAAAGGAAGAAAGATCCAGCACCTTGTTTTTCTTGCTTGACGTTTATTCCACAAACCAAATATACAGCGGTGATAGAAACCTCCAAAAATAAGCCCCAGTACGGTCTACATGTTTCGAACCAGATGGTTCTTAATCATGACCTCCACAGTAAATTTCCAACACAGTGTATATATAGAGAGGTGAACACAGAAATCCCTCCCCCATTAAACTAGCAGGGCGGTGCTGGTCATCTCAGGTGTTGTAATTAAAAGTGCTAACAGAAATTTAAGTGCACAAAAACACATTCAGAATTAAAAATTAAAATCCAAAATGAGCCATTATGAACAAACATTCTATAATATTGTTGCATCCAGCAGGTAGGGAGGAGAGAAATAAGAGTGCAGTCACGAGATATAAAAAATGAACAAATATATGAAAAAATCTAAAAAAGCTCTGTCTGAACACTCCTCTGCATCTGAAGAAGCTCTGTCTGAACACTCCTCTGCATCTAAAAATGCTCTGGCTGAGCATTCCTCTGCATCTGGAAACGCCCTGTCTGAACACTCCTCTGTATCTGCTGGGTGCAATCCATTTTAGTTCAATTAGGCTATACAATAATATCCTTCAAAGTTGCAACATGGTGTAGTTGTTAATGCTATCAGTAAATATACATAAGTTCCTTTCTCTGGTTTAGTCCTGCAGGGCTTCTGGAATTTAATTTTAAAATCCAGAAAGCTTCTCTTTGATATACAAGCTTTTTGAAATCTCCGCCTCTTGTGGGCAAAAACACTCTTTCTATAGCATAGGCTGTAAATGAAGATAGACTTCTATTATGAGCCGTGATAAAGTGTTTTGCCGCACTTGAGATATTAACATATGCAGGATTTAATATATAATTAATATGCTCCAACAGCCTCACTTTAAATTTTCTGGTTGAACACGTTACATGATACAGGAAGTGACTGATCGGTGGAGGTCCAATCACTGGGACCCCTACTAATCATGAGAATAGGGGCCCTGTGTTCATACAGCAGGTAGGAATAGAGCGGTGGTCGAGCATGTAGTCTGTTAATGCATTCATTCTCTATGGCACTGAAGGAAGGATCGTTAAATATAGCTATCCATGATCCCCTATGCTCAATGGCGCCCCCTGCTGCTGTTTGGACAAGTCATCAATAAGTGATCCTTGAGAGTCTGATCCTAGAGGGATTGGACAGTTTGAAAAACATCATTCTGAGCACTGCAGCCCATACTTTGTACTGCTGTCGATGAGTCCGGTTCAGGGGGAGTAAAGCACCCAAGCCCCTGTATTTTCTGATTAATGGGGTCATAGGGATTAGAACCCTAAATATGGTGAGGCTTACTGACTAGAATATCAGAGGTGGTAGGCCAAAGCAGAAGACAATCCCATGTGGAGGTGACAAGTCATAAATAGGATCAGATCAGTCATTAACGTAAATCCTGGAGAACCCCCTTAAAATTTACAGACCAATGAGAAACTCAGGTATGGTGGTGATGAAGGGGTTAAGCCAATAATACTATTTTTTTTTACCGGAGAATTTATCTCCTTTTTTAATTATTTATGTTAAAATCCTCCAAGTCAGAATGTTTTTTTATTCTCTTAAAAGCCAAATTCTGTATCACGAACCGAAATACTGAATTATATCCGCAAATTGAATTATAATTAACGCACAGCCTGGCTATGTCTATCAGTAATTAGCAGCTTGTTAGACGTCTTGGTGGGATCTGTGAGACATAAGAGCTTGGGACATTTCTTGCTGAGATAAGAGTTTGACAAGACGTCTGGATGTTTCTTTAGCCATGATAACAACATGTCTTCTGCTAAACTTTGTTAAATGTGAGCTTGAAAGTTGATGAAATTTTAATGAAATTAAAGCGTGCCGATCCTTGTTATTGTAAATTGTCAATAAACACTCAGACAAATACTCAATCATTCAAAAAATCTGGAATATGGTACGTAAGATACAATGAAGAACGGAGAGGAGGGGGGATGCAACTGCAGATTCTCACTTTGTCTTACTGTTAAGATCTTGTGAAAGAGAGGGGCAATAGGTGTGGCATCTGAATTGTTAAGGGCACATTGAGAGGCCATGGATACCAGATGTCCCCTAAAGAAGTAGAGCCAGGAAATCAGCATAATTCAACCACTGGTATACTAGATAGTGGGCTTGGTTGGGGGGTGTAATGGTCCAGTCCATGCAATACCCAAAGAAAAAATCAAACAGTTGGATGTTCACTATTCAGACCTCCCTTTACCATCTTTGGCTAGAATTGAGTTACCCAGTTGGCCACCACTTAGTTGCCCCAAGTCAGTCTGGTGTAACATGCAGGTCGCCATGCAGGGTAAGGATGTGATATAGTGGAGTATCCCAAAGGGTGGTCAGGAAAACCGGGTCATAACAAGTCAAGTCAGGTTCAATATCGAATAGAAAATCGATATGAACCAAAACAGAGAAACAAATACCTGTAACTCCAATACCTACACAGTTCTCATAATATATTTTCAACTGTTTTTGTTGGGGAATTCTTTTTAATAAGACATTGTTAACTTCTCAGTTTCTTCTTTAAGTTTTGCTTGGGGAGTTTGGAGGAGTCACTTCCTGAAGATTTCAGTTTGTGACTCATGATTGTGGTTTTTCTCTACTATAGCGTACAGTATCTCACGATAGCGAGTACAACCCTCACATTTTTGTAAATATTTTATTATATTTTTTTAATGGGACAACACTGAAGATCTGACACTTTGAAGTAGTCAGTGTACAGCTTGTATAACTGTGTAAATATGGTGTACCCTCGAAATAACTCAACACACAGCTATTAATGTCTAAACCGCTGAAAATTGTCAAATTGTGCCCAAATAGCCGTTCCCTCCCCAGTGTCATGTGACTCGTTAGTTTTACAAGGTTTATGTGTGAATGTGGAGAAAGTGTGTTAAATTTGGTGTTATCGCTCTCAGACTCTCTAATACTGGTCACTAGAAGTTCAACATGGCTCCTCATGGCAAAAAACTCTCTGAGGATCTGAAAAAAAGAATTATTGCTCTACATAAAGATGGATGAGGCTATAAGAAGGTTGCCAACACCCTGAAACTGAGCTGCAGCACGTTGGCCAAGACCATACAGGGGTTTAATAGGATAGATTCCACTCAGAACAGGCCTCGCCATGGTCGACCAAATAAGTTGAGGGCACGTGCTCAGTGTCGTATCCAGAGGTTGTCTTTCCATAATAGACGTATGAGTGCTAACAGTATTGATGCAGAGGTTAAGGGGTTCGGGCGGGTCAGCCTGTCAGTGCTCAGACCATACACCGCACACTGCATCAAATAGGTCTGCATGACTGTCGTCCTAGAAGGAAGGCTCTTCTGAAGATGATGCACAGGAAAGCCCGCAAACAGTTTCTGAAGACAAGCAGACTAAGGACATGGATTACTGGAACCATGTCCTGTGGTCTGATGAGACCAAGATAAACTTATTTGGTTCAGATGGTGTTAAGCGTGTGTGGCGGCAACCAGGTGAGGAGCACAAAGACAAGTGTGTCTTGCCTACAGTCAAGCACGGTGGTGGGAGTGTCATGGTTTGGGGCTCCATGAGTGCTGCTGGCTGTGGGGAGCTACAGTTCACTGAGGGAACCAAGAATCCCAACATGTACTGTGACATACTGAAGCAAAGCATATGATCCCCTCCCTTCGGAAACTGGGCCGCAGGGCAGTCCCCTTGCTAAATAAACTGAGGGTAAAGGTGCTGGACTGTCCAAGCAAGTCTCCAGACCTAAACCCCATTGAGTATCTGTGGGGCATCCTCAAATGGAAGGTGGAGGAGCGCAAGGTCTCTAACATCCACCAGCTCTGTGATGTCGTCATGGAGGCGTGGAAGAGGATTCCAGTGGCAACCTGTGAAGTTCTCGTGAACTCCATGCCCAAGAGAGTTAAGGCAGTGCTGGCAAATAATGGTGGTGACACAAAATATTGACACTTTGGTCACAATTTGTCCATTTTCACTGAGGGGTGTACTCACTTTTGTTGCCAGCGGTTTAGACCTTAATGGCTGTGTGTCTAGTTATTTTGAGGGCACACCAAATTTACACTGTTATGCAGGGGCGTACATAGAAATCACTGGGACCCATAGCAAGAATCTGAATTGGGCCCCCTAACCCTGCCCACTACCCACCCCTGGCACCATAGTGGGTAGGGCTGCAGTAAACGGCTATTTTAACAATCGAGAATTCTACCTATTCTTCCATTTTTACGATTAGTCGAGTACTTTAATAAGAAAAACCTTCTAAAAATAACGTATATTGCTTTATAAAAACAATATTTTTTATTTCTTACAGTGGTATAGCAAATAACCGCGACTCCCAGCGTCCTGGCCCCCCCCCCCCCCCCAATCGTCCTGAATGTGACATAGGACAATGAACTGCAGCCAGGGCATGCTGGGAGTTGTAGTTTCAAAGCAGCTGGAGTCCTGGAGGTTTCAGATCCCCCCATACTCAGGCCCCTGGGAAAGCTGGGTGCCTGCCTCTAGGAGCTGGATATTATATTCAGGACCCTAAGAAAGCTGGGTGCCTGCCTCTAGGAGCTGGACCTCATACTCAGGACCCTAGGAAAGCTGGTGCCTGCCTGGAGGAGCTGGATCTCATACTGTCACCACTAGATCTTTGAGAAGTTCTGATAGACCTTCTTCAGTACCTCCTGCATGATCTTCTTTTGTTTTGCTTTCATTTTGACATCTCTCCTCCCTCTCCCAGCTGTCATCTATTAGCAGTGATTGCCTCCCTATATATCTCCTCCCCATACTGCCTCACCTTGCAGTTTATATTACATCCTGGATTGTGTTCTCTGCTAGAAGTTGCTACAGCTGGGTTTTCAGATAAGTCTATTCCTGTTTTTGTTGTTTTCCTGTTGGCTTGGTTCTAGCTGACCCTGACTCCCTCCGTATTAAGTGCAGGGAGCTAGTGGTCGTGTCCCCTCGCTATTATAGGGTTTGCAGGTGTAATTCAGACTAGGTACATGGACATGCAACCTTCTATCACTGAGATCTTTGCATGGGCTGAGAAGACAGGGAGAGCTTCAGGGCTTTAATAGGGGTCACCCTTTGGTTCCTTAGTTTTGGATCAAGCCAGTCGGATCCTTATTTGTAACTTCTTGTTTTCTGTTACACCATCCGTGACACATACTCAATGGGACTAAACCGAGAGCGGGACCGTGCCACTCAGAATGAGAAACCACAGCAGAAACCGTATGGTGTCATGGGACAGGCAGTGATGTGAACATACCATTAAAATAGTAAAACGCATAATGTCACGTGCGGCTTCTGGGAGATGGGTCTAGCTCCTTATGGACGCACAAGACATCACTGACCACCGCCGACGTCTCCAGTCAGGGCGCCCTGTCAGACACATTCTCCCCCTCTCCAGTCTCCGCACTCACCGGTCGCCGCTGGTGTCCTGCCCCCGGCTGCTCGCTATTGCGTCCGCTCCTCACTTTGAAACTAAACATCCGGCAGCCTCCAGCACATGCGTTTATCGTTAGTTAGGAAACGGGGCGGCCACCTGGCCATTAGACGCATGTGATATTTTCCTTCTTTCAATAAACTTTATTGTACAGAACAATTAGGGAGGGGGTCCGAGGGAGAACACAAGTGGGTGGGCCAATTCTGGTCCATATTAACTATGAATAAACCGTCTGTGCAGAGTAGACGTAGGGGGCGGGCTTTTAATGCGCTCTGGGCCCCCCTGTGCCACGGGCCCCATAGGAACGGCGTGGTCTGCCTATTTTGGCAGTACGCCAATGCTGTTATGCAAGCTGTACAATGACTACTGTACATTGTATCAAAGTGTCAGATCTTTAGTGTTGTCCCATAAAAAGATATAATAAAATATTTACAAAAATGTGAGTGGTGTATCAATGGATTTTTCCAGGCATTATCATAAAACTACATAGAACCATGACTACAGCCAGCCTTGAGGACATTGACCTTATGACAAAGTTATATGGGTCTGTATTATGGAGCAATAGGTACTCTATAGGTGCCTCCACTGCTTCCAGAGGAGAGACCAGGACAAAGAATGTCAGACATCAGTAGACGGATTTAGGTACAGAGAGAAAGAAAGGGAGTCAAGGAAGAGATGCACTAAGGAAACTGCTGCTCTACATGAGTAACATCAAACCTGTGAAGCTCAACCTAAAATTCCAGATCCATTGTCTGTGGATAATTGAGCTATAAACGATCAATCAAGACAATGCAGGTCTCATTATGTCTTATAGAAAGCAGAAACAGCATTCCACAATACAAACACCAACAGTGTGACACCAATGGTCACCCTTGCTGGTGATAGTCTGATAGTACAAAGATGCCATGCAACTTAAGGATCCAGACAACTTGTTCTACTTGCAAGAGCCATAAATTGTGCTGTAGTCCAGAAAAATCTGAAGGACAAGCTGATGGTGATCTGAAAAAAAAGCTGAAGATGAAGGGTCACAGACCACCGGGTCTCAACCCTTCTCCCAATATTTGTTCATTAGACCTCTGGATTTCTGGTGTTACTCACCTTGTCTTGATCCAGCGCCACTATCATGTATGTGATTCCTACCACTATGTAGACAGACGAAGGCTGTCTCGGGTCTCCTGATAATCGAACAGGTCTTATAATGTCACCTAGTTGCAGGTTTAAAAGTAGAAATGAGGTTGGATACTCTCGTTGGATACGCATGTGCAGGGGTGGATTTGGAACCTAAAGTGGCCCTGGAAAAAATACTAAAAGTGGCTCAGTTTTGTAATCGGTCCAAATTGATGGAAGGCAAGGACAGCACAAGTAGGCAGGGCCAAATTGCGGCACATTATACCACCCCAAGAGAGCCAAATTCCAGAGTCCCTCACAAAATACTCCCTCGATCACCACAAAATACATGCCCAAAAACGTACACTGGCAGGCTGTGAGGAGGACTCAGGCGGCCCTTTGGACATTGGCCCACTGGGAAATTTCCCTGTAAGGTCTATGGCCAATCCACCTGTGTGCATGTGAATGAAACAATATTCTGTTGAGTTAGTTAACCTGCATATGAGTGTAGTTCTAATCTTAGCCTTGACACTGGACTATTCCTCTGTATATCCTGGCATGTGGGTGGAGTGAGTTGCCCCATTGTGAACCTGGTTATCGTTATGTTGTATCAATTGATATGTTTCAATTCATGTGACCACCTCTAGATCTGCATTTTGTGGATTTTACCAACTTAGACTTGTGGCAGGACAGTATAGGGATTTATTTAGGTGCTACAAGGGGGTAGGTTTCAGTATTGTAGGGTTTCCCCTTGCAGGATGCACTGAAACTTTATGCTATCTAGGGTGAAGTACAGGGTCAGGGGGTCCCTTCTTCCTGCCCACCCTTGCCTACCCTTGTATTTTTCATCTAAGTAATCTTCTGCTTTATTCTCACCGTGGCACCCTGTCTGCACCCCTTGATTTTACACATATTTTTGGTTTTGGTTTTTAAATTTTCCATATCTTTTTACAAAAAAAATGTTTTAGCTTCTGTGCCTTCTATAATTAAGGCGGTACTAAGCGTTCAACAAACTTTGCATTAATCAGTACTACAGAGAGTGTACATGAGGAATAAAACTATTGGCTATTATATCACTTGTATTTGATATTTTTTTAAGCATTTTTGCAGTCCTCTCAGACATGGTGGGTGGAGACTAGCTGCCATTCACTGCACACAGAAAGTAGAGGAGAGTCTCTTTCATAACTGTCTTACAGTCACTAAGAAGCCACCCCAGGATAATGGAGGACATTACAGAGAAGTAATGCCCTGTATTTTTTCTGGCTTTGCCTGTCTCACTCATTTCCTGTTTCTGCCCCTTCCCATCACATAAACTTGTATGGACATGTATAATATGATCTTCCTGCAGAGAGGAACCCATCCTGTATGAGGGTAAAGGGCATTTTTCATAGTGAAAAACAATTAGCAAGGGGGAGGGGGAGCTGGTTAACAGCTGATAACAGGAGAACTAGACATTTCTCTATGACAAGGTATATTACAAAGTTTCTTGTGTTCACTTGTATTATTGATTTATGCAAAGTTGTGTGAAAAGTTAGTGACCATTTAAGTCTAGCATAGACTCGTTTCTACCAGGATTCCCAATTGTCTGACTCAGTTGTACTGTGATAAGTGTAACACTGGATATCACCTTAATCTCCTCTTCTGGTTTGTTACACTGTGACCACTCTACTAGTAATGGCCCCCTGGCTTCACTCTAACGCTAATTCTGCACTGTTAAATAAATTATTACTGTGCACCTGCCATCAAATGCTATATACTCTGGGAACTACAACATGAAAATATGACCAGGAAACATACCTCTTTGTAGGGGTTATAAGGTATTCCATAGACTTGGTGTTTCAGCATTAAAACAACTTAGGCTTAAGGATCCACTTCTCCATTGAGAATCATTTCCAGAGAAAATGCTCAAATAAATGTCCTTTGTATGTATATCACAACCCCCGCAGTCAGTCAACTTTATAGAACCAGAGCATTTTCCAGCCTCTGTGAATTCTCCTTCTAAACTTTTAAGCAAATCTTTGTTTACTTTCCTTGTTCTACTTTCAAAGAAAGAACAAATCTTCCAATTCGATTGAACTGTAAACTTGAGTCTTGAAGGACTTAAAGAGGATTCAGTTTGTATCTTCCTGTTCATCTCCATTCTTCGTACTTCCAGTGGAGGTTATGGGATCAGTTGAAGAGGCTCTCTCGATCCTCTCTTGGGTCCAAAACATCTGAGAGTCAGAACTTCTAAATAGTATGAAATCATTGAAGATTACATTGATGTAAGGCGCACTTACACATCAAACACAGGTACAGTAATCTTACTCAGATTTAGTAGAACTAAAAGATCAATCCTTTATGTTTAAAGTGCAAGTTCACCTTTTTAACATAATTTTACCCTTAGACATAATGTTCATATTTTGTATAATAAACATGGAGTAAGGCAGCAAACTGAATCCTTGCCCCAAGTGAAGAGTAGCCAAACCATAACTCTACTCCATCAAGTTGGTTCTACTTCTGACCATATGAGTGGTGCTTTTCCAGAATGTCTTTGTTTGGGTTTTGGGCCTTTTCAATGATGTCTTTATGATTGTCTCCTTCTATCTTCTTATATTGTTCCTCAACCAATTTTTCCTTGTTAAGGACTTAAAGGGGATGTCTTATCTTGAACACATTTCTAAGCTGCCTGGCAAACAGTAGAAGTTCTAGGGCAAAAGTAGCATTGCACATCAGCCAGTCAAAAAATGGCCAACCATGTAACCAGGGCAGTCCACGAGAGTCCTAAGCAGGAGAACCCCACCTATGACATCCATATTCCCTACTGAATATGGACATGGGTTGTTGAGATGAGAGAGCCCTTTAATATTATGACACATTTTGTTGATGGTTAACTTTTTTTGCTTCTTGGTATGGTATATTTTCACAGCCTTCACAAAAGTCTATGGCAGAAGACTGAAACTTTTTGGGTACAGCCACATGTTCAGGCTTCTGGATGCAGTTTTGGAAGGCAAAATTGGGAGTGGATTATAAAATGAGAGAGAAAGTATAAGGGATAGATACTGTTTGTTTTCTTTTTTTAATTTGGTTGGTTTTGGCATCCAGAATTGTATCAGGAAACCTGAACGCTTGGCCGTACCGTTTCTAGCTTGTCTGCTAATTTCAAATATAACACAGTGATATTAGAATTAAATGGAAATACGTACTTTAATTATATGACCAAGATATTTCAGTGTCAAGTGCCAGTGAAATAGTTTTGGCCATAATGCTAAATTTAGGTAATGGTATGACTGGTGTAACTGGAAAGCCAAATGCAGAGCAACTAAGAGCCACACGTGGAAGGTTGAAGAGTTACATGTAGGGCACCCAAGATCCACATGTAGGGGGCCAGGAGCCACAGATAGTACATTCAAGAGCCATGTGTAGAGAACCGAAAAGAGCCACATCTAGAATATTCCTAAGACACATGCGGGGGGCCCAGAAGCTGTATACGGGAAACCCAAAAGCCACATGTATGAGGTTCAGGCGTCACGTATAGGAGGTCCAGGAGCCACACTTAGGGAACCTAAGAGCCATGTGTAGGAGGTTCAAGAGCTACATACAGAGGGTCCAGGAGCTGCACATATGGAACTCAAGAGCCAAAAGGTAGGAGATTCCAGAGCCACATATAAGGGCACAGGAGTCATCTATAGGTTATCCAAGAGCCATGTGTAGGCGGTTCAAAAGCTACATGTGGAGTACCCAGGAACTGCATATATCGACCCAAGAGACATATGTAAGAGGCTTAAAAGTCACACACTGCTCTAAGCCATCTGGTACAATTTCTAAACTTTTTTTCTGTACATCAACATAAAATTGTAGACAGACACATTTTTAAGGGACAAACTAGTAAACAAAAAATGATATACAGTATTTCTTTACTTAAGAATAAACTGCACAAGCCCCTCCATTTTAAGAAAAAGTCATAGAGACATTTTTTACAGATGTTTTAAGTTTTTGAGTGATTGAAAACCTAGGCCACATTTTGGAGAAAACAAAGGCACCAATATCTGCCCTGTTCCCATTTTGTCTAACTTTCATCCCCAATTAAAGCTTCCATTTGACCCAGCCAGCATTTGTATTTACTCGTAATTTGACAATATATTGTATTTTGCTTGTGAAAATCTACATTTTTCTTATTTCCCAAAAATGAGCTTGACCAGTATACAATATCCTATAATATTAAATGCTGCTGTTTATTTCTCCTGTATTTTTAGCCTCCAATCGGTAACGATCCATTTTCATTCCCTTCTATGTTAATGAAGGCATAAAACACCACTTCATGAACGCCAGTGTCGAATGCTAAAGATTTATGTTTAATTCTGAGAGTGGAAAGTGACTTTGGGTCCTCTATAATTTTGCTGATTGTCTCACTCAGCGGCAGTCTTGCCTGGCAGATGGAAGGTGTAATCAGATCTATTATTTTAAGAGGGTAAAATGCTCTCGTAAAGCACAAAAACGCAAATGATAGTGAATTTGCAAGCCTTTAATTTTCAAAAATGTTTGGGAGGCTCGATCCTATCAGAAATGCTTAGCTCATATACATTACAAAACACTTCAATAGCAAGTTTGGCATCAGTAAAAGTGAATTAATTTCCCAAAGAAATCCTGACTTTTCTTAGACTACTTTCACACTCGCGTTTTGTGCGGATCCGTTCAGAACGGATACGTTTGTATTATCTTTAACATAGCCAAGACAAATCTGTCTTGAACACCATTGAAAGTCAATGGAGGACGGATCCGTTTTCTATTGTGCCAGATTGTGCCAGAGAAAACGGATCCGTCCCCATTGACTTACATTGTGTGCCAGGACGGATCTGTTTGGCTCAGTTTCATCAGACAGACACCAAAACGCTGCAGACAGTGTTTAGGTGTCTGTCTCCAAAGCGGAACTGATGCAAACTGAGCGGATCCTTTTCCATTCATAATGCATTAGAATGCAAACTAATCCGTTTTGGACCGCCTGTGAGAGCCCTGAACGGATCTCACAAACGGAAACCAAAAACGCCAGTGTGAATGTAGACTTAGACAGAATAAATCTCGGCCCACGCTTGTATTTCTTATTTTTTTATTCAGAAAGATTGGAGAAATTATAACCTTGTCCAAATATACGTGATTTGATCTAAATATAACAGCCTCCTGCCCCAATACAATCAAATTGCAGAAGTTATTGAAGAAGTTATCAACCAATTGCCTAAATATTTTGAAGGACTCAATAATGCACCATTCTGGTGGAAAATCCATGGTTTATCTACATTTAGGTAAAAACACATTGCTCTGTGATTCATGCATAATCTAATCATTCAACCAGTCCTTGTCCACAGTGGACCTTTCAAACATGGTGTAATGTCAACGTATGGTGGTATTATCTAGGTACTGTAGGGTTGTATTACTGGTTGTATGTTGTTCACTTTTTTTCCTTGTCATGTTGGATTTGAAGTTCTTGGAAGAAAGACTGCTACAAGAGGACATAGTTTTAAGTTAGAGGGACAAAGGTTTAAAAGTAATATCAGGAAGTATTACTTTACTGAGAGAGTAGTGGATGCATGGAATAGCCTTCCTGCAGAAGTGGTAGCTGCAAATACAGTGAAGGAGTTTAAGCATGCATGGGATAGGCATAAGGCCATCCTTCATATAAGATAGGGCCAGGGGCTATCCATAGTATTCAGTATATTGGGCAGACTGGATGGGCCAAATGGTTCTTATCTGCCGACACATTCTATGTTTCTATGTTTCTCTGTGACAAATAGGTGGTTCTCTCATGGCAGTGGTGGACCTGGTGATTTAGGGCATTGGCTACTAGATATGTTTACCAGGGAAACAATGCTTGCTTTCAGGTTTTCACCATCTGATCTCTGGAAGTCTCTGGATACTTTGGGGGCGATTTATCAAAGACTGGTGTTTTACATCAGTCTTTAACCCCTTCCTGTAATAGTACGTTATATTTCGAGTCTTTAAAGATGGCACCGCTCCATTCCGGGTGTCTGCTGTTTCATACAGCAGGTACCCGCGGCTAATGTCCGCAACTGGCGGTAATGCCGATGAAGGACATTTAACCTCTCAGATGCCGTAGTAAAACCTGACCTTGCCATCTGCTTCGGCTCCCCTGTGTGGTGATCTGAGAAGTCAGAGAGTGTATGCAGCAGCCTGTCACGGCTGAGGATGGGGGAAATCCTCAGCCGTGCGCTGACGGAAGGATGTCCAGTCGCTACTCGCCAGGAACACAGAATTAGGGAGCAGGTCACCTCCTGTTGCATCCCTAACGCTGACCCTGTCTCCTACCTGCATGGGCCGACCTTGATGGTAGGAGGACCCATGCGCAGGAACCTAGGAGCCCTGACTTACCCTCCGTCCGGTCCCTGGGCTAAGGAGCAGGGTAAGACAACCCACTCCTCCTGGGAACGGAGGAGCAGGAGTCTCACTGGCCAAGCAGCATGAAGATGGGGGTACATAAACAGGACTACGGATAAGACAGGTGAACCCTAACAGTTCCACACATACCTGTCTCAGCCTAGCTGACTGGAACCCGTGCAAACGCTGTCCACACAAACAAAGGTAAACAGCACACACATGAAGACACACAGGGACCAGGACATCCATAGCTGCACAAAAAGCAAAGACACAGGACATCAACAACAAATCACGCAATAATAACATATGACCGGAAGGCTGGCCCTTACAAGGAGATAGAAATCACAGGAGGCTGCTACAGCAAAGCATGACTGAAGCAACCTCCAGAGCCATGCCGAAGACAGAAGCTATATAGGCCTAAGTGGCCACACCCACCGGTCAGACACACCCAGTGACATCACACACACTGGGAAGAGAGTTAACCCTTCCAGCACCACAGGAAAGGGAAAACACCAACTTAAAGGAACCGTGTCCAAACACAACAAACACACTGTGGTTGTTACCGCTGGCAACGACATGGGTGGCAACCATGTCCTGGGAGTCAGCCCAAAGGCCGGGACACTGCCACCACAAGTACACATCACCAAACGTTGCCACGGGCAGCCACAGTGCAGGAAAGGTGTCAGTGCACACCACACAATACACAGAGTGCACACAGACAAACAACGCTGCATACAAACACGCACACAGACTCCAAAGGGACCGCACACACACCTGTTGTCCGCAGCAACCGCACCCGAGACAAGTAACATCATGCCTCAAGCTGCGGTTGAAACAACAACCCAAACCGCGGGCAACAGTATGCGGCTCCCAAGGAGTCACGGCCAAAACCGTGGCCGTGACACACCCCTGTCATTGAGATAGTAGTTTCTATGGAGCTCCTGTTAATGCATTGGAATCTATGAGAGAACCAATCCAATAATTCCTTGTTATAGTTTACTATGGAAACTATAAAAAAAGTTTAAATCTTTAAAAAAATAAAATAAAATAAATTTCTAATAAAAAATGAAAATAAAAAATTGGAGAAATAAAAAAATATACATCATGGGTATAACCACGTGCAAAAACTCCCGTACTATCAAAATATAAAAATATTTATCCCATGTGGAAAAAAGTTTCAAAATGGCCGATTTGCCATGTTTTGGTCGCTTCTCCTCTCACAAAAAAAATTAAAAAATTAAAATTAAAAAAATATTATGAAAAAGTCATACACACTAGTGTTGAGCGAGCATGCTCGGCCGAACTGCTGTTTGGCTTGAGCATTTGATGCTCAGCAGATCCGAATGCTCAGCCAAATAATTCAGGTGCTTGAATACAATTTAATACAATGGAAGTCAATGGGAGAACCCCAAGCACCCCCTGCTCGGAAGAAAGGAGGGAGTCTGATTCATAAAAAAGGTTAGAAATTGATGGAAACCCCATCAAAATGGTTTGGCAACAGCATTAAGAGGATAGCTGGATGCATCTTAGACTTCTATTATGTATGATATACAATAGACAACCACACAAAGGCTATATGCCAAAAGCCAGGTATGTGCAAACCATCAATCTATCCATGAGACAGATAACAGCCAGCATACCTTACAATGGCAGCCTTGTGCACTATGAGATATTCCAAACCATCTCTTATCTGACTGACAATCAGTAAACCTCAAAAGTTATTTTGCATCTGTTGGATGGCTTGGGTGGACCTGCACACCTAGATCAATATCATTAGGGCAACAACAAGTTTTTCTGATTGTCCTAACATAATATTCAATAACCTTTCAATACAGTTTTGTCATGTAAAAACTCATTTGCATAAATATGGGCATATGGAAAAGACATGCAAATGAGCAGAATCTGCCTTGTTTTTCAGCTGTCATAAGACTATGAAAACCAATAGATGGCACTATTGAGTTATGAACAGCGCCCTCTATTGGTTTCACAGTCTTATGACAAGTCTAATATTCTTGTCAGAAGACTATGAAACCAATAGAGGGCGCTGTTCATAACTCAATTCAGAAACAACCTGCAAAATCGTATATTAAATTACATCTGTGTATATACAATATATAAAGTCTATTCATCCATATATATATATATATATATATATATATATATATATATAGAGAGAGAGAGAGAGAGAGAGAGAGAGAGAGAGAATAAAGAAATCGGACTGCACTCCAAAAAAGATGTTCCGTGAAAAGGATTTATTCACCCATGAGGTGGCACAATCGACGTTTCGGCTCACATATGAGCCTTTCTCAAGCATTGATAAGAGGTGAGCAGGTTACAGATAAAGGTGTACCAATCATAACAAATGAAAAAAAACATACTTCCAATTTCATATAATAAATAAAGTGACACGTGCGGTAAGTGCATAAAGTGCATGGTGCATCAAAATTACATAGAATTCCTCAAAATCCATAATTATTCTCAGCTGTATTATACAAAGCGTGATAATCACATAGAACATAATAATACACATGTGTGGGGGGGAGGGAAACAGTTAATTGATACCTGGTATAGTGCTAGCGACTACGTAAACCATCGCGCTGTACAGCGCGTCCTTGTGATCCCTTTGCGCATGTCCCGATAGGATACTGCGTCATACTCAAGCGATTGCCCTGGTACGCACGTGCGTCGCAAGGTCACATGTCAGTGACGTAAGCGGCGCACTCTAACCCACGGCATCCTGTGCATCTCTCTAAGAACGGGGCGCATGCGCAACAGTCCCCAATATACAAACCACCATATTAGATAAGGGAACATTGCCATACTATTAATATATATTATTGTATAGACTGACGTTTTTCGTTCCACATTATGTCACTCTGGGTAAATCCCATATATCAGCAGGTTAGAAGAGTCTCCACCTTTTTCAAGTAGGAGGCTCAATTCCAATCGTTACCCAAGTTCTGCAGGCACGTCAGTGCCATCAGCACTATGGGTCCCAGACCTGCTAAACTACGTGACTAAGAGGGATTCTCCTCATTATATGTATCAGAACAATACCTAATTATAGGTCGGCAGTAAAGGATCCAGACATAGATTCAACCCTATCTAGAAATAGCAAAAAGAGGGGACAAAATAAAGAGCAGTTTTCTGTTGTGTGACCTTGGGACATATGCAAGAATCACAAGGAAACAGTATTCACAAGAAAAACAATATGTGTTTTTTTATACGTAGGTCTCTCATCCACTGTCCAGGTCCTCCAAAAGTGTAAGTGTACCTGGAAATGAAAAATAAAAGAATTAAAAGTGATGCATAGTCAAACACTATATATAAAAGTGCTGTGGTTTAGTTCACATTTTTTGATTACTAATTCTTAAAAGAATATATATATATCCCTACCAATGAATCCGTCTACTACAAGTGAATTACTTCACACATAATCAAAGCATACTAGGGCAAACCAACCTACTCATAACCCACCGACATATCTATAGTCAATGTTCAGTCCATTGGGGTGCAGACTATTTAGGGTCTGTATCCAATACATTTCCCTTTTTAAGCAGGGATACCCGATCACCACCTCTCCGTGGCATATGCACCTGATCAATAATCCAGCACCTGAGATCTTTTTCACTGTGCTTCTTCAAGCCAAAGAGCCTAGGTACTGGAAGATCTGTGCGTCCCTTTCTAATAGTGTAACGGTGGTTATTCAATCTGGTCTTTAGATCAGTGGAGGTCTCTCCCACATAGAGCAGTTGACATGGGCATGATAAAATATATATAACATACGAGGAATCACATGTCAAATGGAACTTGATGGGATATATCTGTCCTGTGCCAGGGTGTGTGAATACCCTCGACCTACATATTACCCGACAGTTGACACAATGGAGACATGGAAAACATCCAGTTCCCAATGGTGCCAACGTTGTCTGTCTGGTGACTGACTTGGGTCCCACATCAGCTCTCACCAGCTGATCTCTAATGTTTTTGCACCTACGGAAGGCACATAGTGGTAATGCCCCAAATTCTGGTACCGTCGTTCGGCAACATCTCAGTATTGCCCAATGTTTTTTCAATATTTTGTTAATGGCACTACTGTGTTCCGAATAGGTGGACACAAATGTAATTCTGTTGTGATTTTTTCTCTCTTTCTTGTCCCGCAACAGGGTATCCCTATCCACCGCAAGTGCTTTCAACTTTTGTGCTTCACATATATATATATATATATATATTCCTCAGAAAATACAGTATATGGTTATAACCAGAAGGAGTACATAGAATATGTTCAGTGCAACACCCCTAACATTAAATATAAAAAAACAAGACCGATGAAAAAATGCAACAAAAACGCTTCTATCTTGGCTTGATGAGCTGCCCTTTGAGCTTCCATCTCTACTTATTGGAGCTGCCCTTTGAGCTTCCATCTCTACTTATTGGAGCTGCCCTTTGAGCTTCCATCTCTGCTTGTTGAGCTGCCCTTTGAGCTTCCATCTCTGCTTGTTGAGCTACCTTGCGTGCTTCTACATCAGCTTGCTTTCTGGTAAAAGAGCTTTGTGCCTTTTTTGATTCGGCAATTAGCACCGGCCTCTTTTAGCTCGTCGCTTAATGTAGAACTTCTGGAGTGAGAGGATCTAGAAAAAAGTGCAGTGCGCTTGGTTGAGGTGGATCTGTGAGATCTGGTCTCCTGCAGTTGAGTAAGGCTGGGTTCACACCTGAGCGTTTTACAGCGCGTTCCTACGCGCTGAAAAACGCTCAACAAGGAGAAACCAATGATTCCCTATGGGAATGGTTCTCACCTGGGCGTTTTACAGCGCGTACGATCGCGCTGTAAAACGCCCGACGCCCCAAGAAGTACATGAGCTTCTTTGGGGCGTCTTGTCACGCATTCGCGTTCGCTTGTCTCTGTATGCGCGATTGCAAACGCTGGTACAATCGCGCATACAGAGCGCTCCTTTCAGAACGCTCAGGTCTGAACCCAGCGTAATGCAGAGTTCTGCCTTAAGCTTAGCATTCTGCACTGCGAGATCCCTTTGTTGGTTCAGTGAATCAGTCCTGGTCAGTTCTGCTGAAGAATCCTCTATATTAGAGTCCTGTGAGAAGGCTGACAGCCGCTGGTAGCGTTCATACACAGCAAACAGGCGATTTATAGAGTCTCTTAATTCAGCTGGTTGATCATTAAAGTGTGACAAAACTGACATGCAGTGTGAGGTTCTGTCCCAGAGGTCTGACACATTACTGGAGAACTCATCTCTAATGGCTTGATAGTTTTCTCTGAGTTTCTGTGTCGGTTTTATTGTACGTTTGGGTCTTACACTCTGTTCGGTAATATCTGCAGAATCTGCTCCCTTTACGTCTGCCGGTTCAGAGGCATGATGTATCTGCGTTGGTTCGGCCATAAAAGAGTGTTCAGACCCTCGTGTAGACATTTTTTACGGTTTTGCGAAAAATTGTCTCTTTAAGAAGACGAACAGCAGCTTAGACAGGTGAGGTGACACAACATTCACGTGAAGTGCAGTAAGCTTGTGCAACCATGTGCTTTCACAAGATGGCGGATGGCACTGAGCTTGATTGCAGATTAGGCACACACATATACAGAGCAGACTGTGGGAATTCTATACATCTTGACTATTCTGACTCAGATTGTTGTGATAGCGATCTATCCCTTGTAAGACCTCTATGCCTAGCCTGTATAATCAGATATGATCACTGCGGCAGTGGCGTAGCGTGGGTTGCCAGCACCAGGGGCAAGCCATGTAATGCGCCCCCAACCTGTGGACACGCCCCTTTTTACAGAGAATGTAGCAGTCCTATGTAACACCACAGATAACATGGTGGTAACTCTCTAAGTACAGATAATGTAGTAGATGGGTGTGAGGCCCCAGAATTCAGAACACGCACAGTGTGAACTGAAGTCTGGGGCCAGAATGCTGCAGGGTCTGACAAATTCTATATCCCCCCTCCCATCACTACTGTGAAACAAATATGTGTTTGGACATTACCTGCATCACTACAAAATATACAGTATAATACCGCACCACATACCTCATCCATCCAGTGACTTCTCCTGTGATGTAGACTTTCCTCATAGTCTTCATTCGGCGATAAGAACGCCATGACACCTTCTTTCAGCCACGTCACATCTCTGCAGAGTTTTATTATTATTAGTTATTATTATATATAATGGCCTCCTCTGTATAATATATAATGGCCCCTGTGTAATATTAGGATATATAATGGACTATTATATATCCTAATAATACAGAGGGGGCCATTATATATTATTATAATACAGGGGGGTCATTATATATAGTAATTATACAGAGGGGCCATTTTATATATATATATATAATAATACATAATACATAGGGGGCCATTATATATCCTAATCTATAGGGGACCATTATATATTTTACAGAGGGGCCATTATATATAATAATTATACGGGGGGACCATTATATATTATACAGAGGGGCCATTATATATTATAGTTCTACAGAGGTGCCATAATATATAATAATTATACAAGGGGCCATTATATATTATACAGAGGGGCCACATTATATATTATAATTATACAGAGAGGCCATTAATAATGGCCCCTCTGTATAATTCTAATATATAATGGCCCCTCTGTATAATATATAATGCCCCCCCTGTATAATTATTATATATAATGGCCCCTTTGTATAATTATTATATATATTTTGGCCCCTCTGTATAACTATAATATATAATGGCCCCTCTGTATAATATATAATGCCCCCCCCCCCATATAATTATTATATATAATGGCCCCCTTGTATAATTATTATATATATTTTGGCCCCTCTGTATACTAATATATAATGGCCCCTCTGTATAATATAAAACGGTGCTAATTCTTTCTAAATATACCGGCCTCTTTTGTATCTCTTCTGCCCCCCTCCATAGTGCCCCCAGTACTTACATTAAAAAAATAAAAAAATACTCAACTCTCTTCATCACCTGTTGTAGCCTTTGCTTGGGCGTCCCGGCGCAGGTGGTCAGGAACACATCACCGTGCCCTCCTGCGAGATCCGGCGCAGGAGGTCACGGTGATGTAATCGCGATCTCCTGCACCATTCTACTGCTTCATAGGCCTCAGGCCTGGCCTGAATCTTATGAGGCAGAACGGAGGGGATGGGAGCCATAGGCTTCCATCACCTTCATTATACTGCCTGCTGCCTGGCGCCCCCTATAATTTGGCACCCGGGGCAATGGCCCCCCTGGCCCACCCCACTCTACGCCACTGCACTGTTGACAATCCTCATCAGATAGCTGAACTCTCCAATACTGTGTTCATCCACAAGTTGGTTTATTCTGTACATCAAACAGGATACAGCAGAATGAATGGATCTCAGTATTATGCGATCAAAAGATGATACTTTCTTTAGCGTACCATGCAGAATACATGTGGCCTGTTAGCTGCATCCACGACACAGGAAGTGCTGTACTCCAGAAGAAGGGTGGAGCATTGTAAGGAAATGAGTCATAGATTTTAGGGAAGGGAACATGAAAAACAAGTGCATTACCAAAAAAGCATATAACTAACCATAGAAATATCCATAGGAAATGGTACAAAACAATAAACTATATAAATTCCCATCTACAATAATGTAAATATTAAGTGTGTAACAGCATAGGCAGGGTGGCGGCATCTGAGTAGCAGTTAGACAGATAGGTTGGAGAGAGGAAAGTTTAGTTAGGGGAAGCCAGATTAGTAATGTGATGCAGTAATTTAGATAGCTAGATGATAGATAGATAGATAGATAATAGAAATATAGATAGATAATAGATAGATGTGTTTTCACAGCAGATGTGCACATTTATTTCACTTTCTTAGGAGGTGATGCATAAGGCCAAGTTCATCATACTTCAGTTATTTGGTCAGTTATACAGGGAGTGCAGAATTATTATTCAAATGAGTATTTTGACCACATCATCCTCTTTATGCATGTTGTCTTACTCCAAGCTGTATAGGCTCGAAAGCCTACTACCAATTAAGCATATTAGGTGATGTGCATCTCTGTAATGAGAAGGGGTGTGGTCTAATGACATCAACACCCTATATCAGGTGTGCATAATTATTAGGCAACTTCCTTTCCTTTGGCAAAATGGGTCAAAAGAAGGACTTGACAGGCTCAGAAAAGTCAAAAATAGTGAGATATCTTGCAGAGGGATGCAGCACTCTTAAAATTGCAAAGCTTCTGAAGCGTGATCATCGAACAATCAAGCGTTTCATTCAAAATAGTCAACAGGGTCGCAAGAAGTTTGTGGAAAAACCAAGGCGCAAAATAACTGCCCATGAACTGAGAAAAGTCAAGCGTGCAGCTGCCAAGATGCCACTTGCCACCAGTTTGGCCATATTTCAGAGCTGCAACATCACTGGAGTGCCCAAAAGCACAAGGTGTGCAATACTCAGAGACATGGCCAAGGTAAGAAAGGCTGAAAGACGACCACCACTGAACAAGACACACAAGCTGAAACGTCAAGACTGGGCCAAGAAATATCTCAAGACTGATTTTTCTAAGGTTTTATGGACTGATGAAATGAGAGTGAGTCTTGATGGGCCAGATGGATGGGCCCGTGGCTGGATTGGTAAAGGGCAGAGAGCTCCAGTCCGACTCAGACGCCAGCAAGGTGGAGGTGGAGTACTGGTTTGGGCTGGTATCATCAAAGATGAGCTTGTGGGGCCTTTTCAGGGTTGAGGATGGAGTCAAGCTCAACTTCCCAGTCCTACTGCCAGTTTCTGGAAGACACCTTCTTCAAGCAGTGGTACAGGAAGAAGTCTGCATCCTTCAAGAAAAACATGATTTTCATGCAGGACAATGCTCCATCACACGCGTCCAAGTACTCCACAGCGTGGCTGGCAAGAAAGGGTATAAAAGAAGAAAATCTAATGACATGGCCTCCTTGTTCACCTGATCTGAACCCCATTGAGAACCTGTGGTCCATCATCAAATGTGAGATTTACAAGGAGGGAAAACAGTACACCTCTCTGAACAGTGTCTGGGAGGCTGTGGTTGCTGCTGCACGCAATGTTGATGGTGAACAGATCAAAACACTGACAGAATCCATGGATGGCAGGCTTTTGAGTGTCCTTGCAAAGAAAGGTGGCTATATTGGTCACTGATTTGTTTTTGTTTTGATTTTGAATGTCAGAAATGTATATTTGTGAATGTTGAGATGTTATATTGGTTTCACTGGTAAAAATAAATAATTGAAATGGGTATATATTTGTTTTTTGTTAAGTTGCCTAATAATTATGGAATAGTCACCTGCACACACAGATATCCCCCTAAAATAGCTAAAACTAAAAACTACTTCCCAAAATATTCAGCTTTGATATTAATTAGTTTTTTGGGTTCATTGAGAACATGGTTGTTGTTCAATAATAAAATTAATCCTCAAAAATACAACTTGCCTAATAATTCTGCACTCCCTGTAGTGAGCCAAAACCAGGAGTGAAGCCTACACAGAGATATAATGGAAAGATTTGAACCTGTTCTGTGTCTTTGACCTGCTCCTGGTTTTGACTCACAATAAGGCTTCTTGCACACGAACGTTGTGCATTGTGTTCCGTGCATTGGGGATCACAATTTTCGGTCCCCAATGCACGGGCAACGTCCGTGCGGTGGTCGGGACGGATCGAGACCCATTCAACTTGAATGGGTCCGTGATCTGTCCGCACCGCAAAAAAATGGAACAAGTTCTATTTTTTTGCGGTGCGGAGGCACTCCGTAGTGCTTCTGTGGGGTTCCGATCCGTGCTTCCGTTCTGCATCTCCATGATTGCGGACCCATTCAATTGAATAGGTCCGCATCCGTGATGCAGAGTGTACACGGGCCGGTGCCCGTGTATTGCGGACCCGCCGTATCGTATGCGGGCCGAAATACAGCCACGGGCACACAACGTTTGTATGCAAAAGTCCTAAAGTCCATTCAGATGTCCGTAGGTGTTTTGCGGTCCGCAAATTGCAGATCTGCAAAACACGGACACCGGCAATGTGGTTTCCGCATTTCACAGTGCGCAAATCGCCGGCACTATAAGGCCCCTTTCACACGGGCAAGTTATCTGCGCGGATGCGATGTGTGAGTTGAACGCATTGCACCCGCACTGAATACCGACCCATTCATTTCTATGGGGCTGTGCACATGAGCTATGATTTTCACGCATCACTTATGCGTTGCGTGAAAATCGCAGCATGCTCCCTTGTGCGTTTTTCACGTAACGCAGGCCCCATACAAATGAATGGGGTTGCGTGAAAATCACAAGCATCCGCAAGCAAGTGCGGATGCGGTGTGATTTTCACGCACGGTTGCTAGGAGACAATCGGGATGGACACCCGATCATTATTATTTTCCCTTATAACATGGTTATAAGAGAAAATAATAGCATTCTGAATACAGAATGCATAGTAAAATAGCGCTGGAGGGGTTAAAAAAAATTAAAAAATAATTTAACTCACCTTAGTCCACTTGATCGCGAAGCCCGGCATCTCCTTCTGTCTTCATCTGAGCTTTGTGCAGTAACAGGACCTGTGGTGACGTCACTCCAGTCATCACATGATCCATCACCATGGTAAAAGATCATGTGATGGATCACGTGATGACCAGAGTGACGTCACCACAGGTCCTAGAAAAACGGAGGTCACCACAGGTCCTGTTGCTGCAGACAGCTAAGATCAAGACAGAAGGAGATGCCGGCTACGAGAGCAAGTGGATTAAGGTGAGTTAAATTTTTTTATTTTATTTTTAACCCCTCCAGCGCTATTTTACTATGCATTCTGTATTCAGAATGCTATTATTTTCCCTTATAACCATGTTATAAGGGAAAATAATACAATCTTCAGAACATCAATCCCAAGCCTTAACTTCTGTGAAGAAGTTCGGGTTTGGGTACCAAACATGCGCGATTTTTCTCACGTGAGTGCAAAACGTATTACAATGTTTTGCACTCGCGCGGAAAAATCGCACGTGTTCCCGCAACGCACCCGTGCATTTTTCCGCAACGGCCGTGTGAAAGAGGCCTAATAGAAAATGCCTTTAGGACGTGTTCTATTTTTTTTCGGGAACGGAATTGCGGATCCGGATGTGCGGATGCGGACAGCACATAGTGTGCTGTCCGCATCCGTTCCGGCCCCATTGAAAATGAATGGGTCCGCACCGGACCCAAGTTGCGGACGTGTGGATGGACCCTAACTGATAGAAATAACTGACCAAATAACTGAAGTGTGAACTTGGCCTAACTTTGTTTTTTAGATACACTGTACTGTAGATACATCAGAAAGAATAAGATGCAGAGATACATAGATAAACTTAATATATGTCTAGTAAAACATGGCTACTTTCCTCCAACAACCCTGCCTCTTGACTTGCCCATGGTCTGTGTCTCGGATTGCATTCTGGTGAACATAAATGTGGTGCAATACCATCCTTTTTTTTGGGGGGGGGGGAGAATTTCTCAACCTATAAAACTCATTTAATTGTCCTGGGTTGCACTGGTTCTTCAGAGACAATCATCGTCACATCACAGCTTTCCAGTTCATTTATGTTTTAATTTATCTCTTCCTCTCGTCCAATTTCCATAATGCTCTCTACAGCTGAGCACACAGTTGTTCCTCTGTAAATGGAAATGATACATGTAATGTGTCGAGGTCTGCAGAATTTGTAGAATGTTCCGGAACGTCGTCACTGTCTCGGGGTGATATGTGGAGATGCTGTTTGGCAGATTTTCGCCCGTTGCTCTTTTGAGGTTTGGATAATTACCTCCCTGCTCTCAAGGTGAAGACTTGTGTTATATAATCATTATTCTAACATTAATAATTCAGCCTCATTCACAGAGCATTCCCGCTCTACAGAACATTTCCATTTAAGCGTTCATTCACAATTTAAAGCGTAGCACACAGCCCGAGCCGTCCTCCTCTCTGCTCCTGCAGATAAACGCAGCCCGCTGTCCTATATCTCAACTCCAAGACGTTTCAAATATTTAGAGGTAAACTCATGAGAAATGTTAGGTTTTCACCATTTAACCCCATGAGGACCAATTCAGTTCTGAGAATATGTTATTGAAAACATTTTTCTTATAAATATATATTTTTTAATTGTTTGTGCTTTTTTTCCCCGTGATTATCCATATAAAAATACCTCTTGAAATATTCACATTTTAACACTGGCTCCTAGAGCACACATAATAGACTGACACTTCCTGATTTCTGCAGTTCACTTCTCAGCTTTGCTGTATAGACTGGGACACAATGAGCAGAGTGGTCTCATTACCATTAGAGAGATTGTGAGTTCATGACAGCTTGTGTTTTTCTTTTTTATGTGATTACCCATATAAAAAATACCTCTTGAAATATTCACATTTTCACACTGCCCACTGGAGCACACATAATAGACTGATACTTCCTGATTTCTGCAGTTCACTTGTCAGCTTTACTGTATAGACTAGGACACAAAGAACAGAGTAGTCTCATTACAATTAGAGAGAAGGTGAGTTCATGACAGTTTGTGCTTTTTTAATGTCATTATCCATATAAAAATACCTCTTGAAATATTCATATTTTTCACACTGGCCACTGGAGCACACATAATTGACTGACACTTCTTGATTTCTGCAGTTCACTTGTTAGCTTTTCTGTATAGACTGGGACACAATGAGCAGAGTCATCTCATTATCATGAGATAGATGGTGAGTTCATGACAGCTTGTGTTTTTTTTTTATGTGATTATCCATATAAAAAATACCTCTTGAAATATTCACATTTTCACACTGGCCACTGGAGCACACATAATAGACTGATACTTCCTGATTTCTGCAGTTCACTTGTCAGCTTTGCTGTATAGACTGGGACACAAAGAACAGAGTAGTCTCATTACAATTAGAGAGAAGGTGAGTTAATGACAGTTTGTGCTTTTTTAATGTCATTATCCATATAAAAATACCTCTTGAAATATTCATATTTTTCACACTGGCCACTGGAGCACACATAATTGACTGACACTTCTTGATTTCTGCAGTTCACTTGTTAGCTTTTCTGTATAGACTGGGACACAATGAGCAGAGTCATCTCATTATCATGAGATAGATGGTGAGTTCATGACAGCTCTGTTAAACTGCAGGAGACCTAGGCAAGGCAGGATAGTAACACTATACACACAGATAAGGCTCTGTATAAAGGCTCCCCTGTCAATTCCTGCTCTCTGGGGGAGGGGCTGTACACTATCACTTCCTGGAGACTGTAATAATCCTTAACTGCTGCACTGTCCATATAGACAATACAGGAAGGAAGTTTTTGCTTCCAATATGGTTGTCTCAGGTAGGTCTTTAAGACAAAAAACCTCAAAAGAAACACATTGTTTCTCTTCTACAGACTACTTACATCTAACGCAGGTGGTCAGTAATCTCGGACATTTCTACCATTGTGAAACTGCAACTCCCAGCATGCACCCTTGCTTGGCTGTTTTCGGAACTCCCAAAGCAGTAAATGAAAAATGCTGGGAGTTGTAGTATCGAAAAAGCTGGAGTGCTGATGGTTTCTGACCCAAGATCTAATGAATGAATGTAAAATTAAATACATGAAAAATTCCACTTAAAGAAGACCTTTCACCCCACACTGACATATCTGTTTAGTTACTACTTGCATTCCCATGTAATAAGAGCATCTTTTCAAATAACTGTATGTTGTGCCAATCATTAGGCCGGGTTCACATCTACGCTTTTAACCTCAGCAGCCTGTTCCAGCGATGGAACAGACTGCCGGAATTCACTGCATTCGGCATACATGTAGACTTTACGCCAGACAAGAAATACTACACGCAGCATTTTTTGTCTGGCCAAAAGCACAGATACCGGAGAGCGGCTGGATCTCTGCCAGATCTAATTACAGTGAATGGGAATTTGGCGGTATACAGTGGTATTCGGCTATTCGTGATACAGTGAAATCCAGCAGTTTGTTCCACCGCCGGAACAGACTGCCGGAGTTAAAAGCGCTGATGTGAACCCGGACTTATCTATTCCCACTAGAAGTTTATTAATGAATTGCCAGCAGTCTGCAATAAAGATCCTGGGTGTTATCAGATGGGGGGGGGGGTGTCCCTACACAGTCTGACACTATGCAATCATTGCCGCCAGTGTCAGACTGCGCAGGGACTCAGCTCCATTAACCACGACACAATCCAATCAAATTCTTGGGAATCAGAAAGAACAGTGGCGCCCTGCTGGCCATAAGTGGTGGGCTGAAAAAAAGGGGCCAACATGCTACCTCTGCAACCGATTTAGCTGGACACAGGCCTATGGGGGAGGGGAGGCCGTTCCCACCTGTAGAATAGTAGCAGAAGTGCCCAGGCTGCACAGTTAAGCTGTGGGGTTTAGCAGGCTGGCCGGTGGGGTGGCTTAGCCTATTTATTGGGCAGAGATTAGCAGACAGACAGAGTGGTAATTAGTAGTGTTGGTCAAGCACCAAAGTGCTTGGATGCTCGGGTGCTCGAGTAGAACACCTCAGGATGCTCGGGTGCTCGGGCACAATGGAAGTCAATGGGAGAACCAGAGCATTAAACCAGGCACCCCCTGCTCTGAAGAGGGAAGGGTGTCAGAAATTGATGGAAACACCACTTAAATGGTTCAGGAACAACATGGGGAGGATGTCTGGATGCATCTTGGACTCCCAGGTCGCTACTGGGAACGATGTTGTCTGAGTACTACGCCACTTTTACAGACTGACAATAATATGCACAAAACCGAAGATAAAATCGATTTTAAATGAAAAATTGTTAGGAGACATTCTTTCCTGTATATTTACTTGTATACAAAGTGCAAGTGCTGCCAAAAATTACAAGGAAGAGGCACTCCGATACAACCTGTATATCACATAAAGGAGGGCCTCATTTACATTGTGGTATAATTGTTCAGGTAGTTGGACTCCTACATTCATAAAGCCTATGCACTAAGGCTAGGTTCACACCTGAGCGTTTTACAGCGCTTTCCTACGCGCTGTAAAACGCTCAACAGGCAAAAAACAATGTTTTCCTATGGGCATGGTTCTCACCTGAGCACGCGCTGTAAAATGCCCTACACCCCAAGAAGTACAGGAGCTTCTTTGGGGCGTATTGTCGCGCATAACACCTCTGTTTTTCATTGTACAACTCTGTGGTCAATAGCAAGAAGGCGCGTACGACGCGCGTTTCCAAAATACAAAAAAAACGCCCCAAAATACGCCTCAAAAACGCCCGATAAAAACGCCTGTAAACAGCGCTTATCGAATACGCTAAGGTGTGAACCCAGCCTAAGGGAAAGGGCTTCCAAAAATTACAAAGAACCGGCACTCCAATACACCCTTTATTAAACATTAAAGGAGGGAATCATACACACCATTAAAAAATTATGATTGATGGCCTGCTGGTGACCCCCTAAAACATTAGGGGTGAGCTTCTGCTGCTGAGCTGACCCTCTAAAACATTAGGGGCGAGGGATTGCTGCTGATCTGAACATCTAAAACATTAGGGGTGAGGGCCTGCTGCAGAGCTGACCATGTAAACATTTTTGTGGGCGAGGGCCTGCTGCCGAGCTGACCATGTAAAAACTTTTGTGGGTGAGGGCCTGTTGCCGAGCTAACCATCTAAAAAAAATTGTGGTCGAGGGCCTGCTGCCGAGCTGACCATGTAAAAAAAATTGTGGGCGAGGGCCTGCTGCCGAGCTGACCATCTAAAAAATGTTGTTGGAAAGGGCCTGCTGAGTGTGCTTGGCGTGCATGCTGTACCTGCGCTCCCTGGACTTTGTGTGGCTGTTATGGCCCATAACAGGTAGGAACTAGGGACCACTCATGGAGGCGACCTTGACGTGGTGAGTGGCTTATTATGCTTTGGCCAAAATGTACACCAATGCCTCATTCAACATCCAGCATAAAGGCAGGGCAGAGTGCTGGTTGCAGAGTGCAATTGCATTTGTGTTTTTACGTTTGTATCTGTATTTCGCCATAGCGATGTGCACCTGCATAGGGTTGTGCTGACTGAACCCCCCACATTTTTTTCTTTGTAGTATATATTGGAGGCGTGGCGATCTCCAAGCAGTCATGCACACCTGACCAGTTAGTCTGCCCTGGAGGCTGGTTTCAAAGTCAGTATAAAACTGAGTCTTCTTATATAGCACCTACTAGTAGCCATTTGGCTCCAGGAGAAGTATATAGTGGGCTTAGCATGCATGTTGGTACTTGCATCCCTGGATCCGATGAAAGCTGTAATGGCCCCGGACGGGGTTAAAAGCAGAGTGTGCTTGGCGTGCATGCTGTACCTGCGCTCCCTGGACTTTGTGTGGCTGTTTGGCCCATAACAGGTAGGAACTAGTGTTAAGGACCACTCATGGAGGCGACCTTGACGTGGTGAGTGGCTTATTACGCTTTGGCCAAATTGTACACCAATGCCTCATTCAACATCCAGCATAGAGGCAGGGCAGAGTGCTGGTTGCAGAGTGCGATTGCATTTGTGTTTTTACGTTTGTATCTAAAAAAAAATGTGATCGAGGGCCTGCTGCCGAGCTGACCATGTAAAAAAAATTGTGGGCGAGGGCCTGCTGCCGAGCTGACCATCTAAAAATCTTTGTGGGAAAGGGCCTGCTGTCGAGCTGACCATCTAAAAAAATTTGTGGGCGAAAGCCTTCTTTCGAGCTGACCATCTAAAATGTTTTGTGGGCGAGGGCCTGCTGGTGACACTCTAAAACATTATGGGTGAGGGCCTACTGCTGAGATGACCCTCTAAAACATTAGGAGCTAGAGCAGCCTAATAAGCATGTTGATATGATGGAGGAGGAGGACGAGAAAAGGAAGGTTGAACCATATACCCTTTTTAGTGGTGGAAGGGGTGCATGGGAGCACATTTAGAGTGCCTTTATGTTCAGCCGCTTTCCTCTGGTGGAGTAGAGAAGTCAGGGGCAATGCAGGCCACCGATCAGCATTTTCAGGATGTGCTTATCGGTTATGACCTCAGCAGCACTAAATACACTCTCTAACAAAACACTGGTGGCGGGGCAGGCCAGCACCTCCAAGACGTAGAGCGCCAGTTTGTGCCAAGTGTCCAGCTTGAACACCCAACAGTTCTAAGGCACAGAGGGATCACTGAGGACGTTGACACGGTCTGCTACGTACTCCTTCACCATCTTCCAAAATATTTCCCTCCTTGTGACACTAGGCCACGCATCAGGTTGAGGGTGCTGGCGGGGTGTCATAAAACTGTCCCAGGCCTTGGAGAGTGTTGCCCTGCCCTGTTGGAACTGCTGTGTGTTCCCCTCGTCTCCCCTCCTCGGTTGACCAAGGAACTACGTACTCTGCAGCCAGCGTTGTCAGCTGGAAATTTTTGGAGAATTTTTCCACAAGGACCTTCTGGTATTGCACCATTTTGCTCATCATCTCCACCACAGGAATAAGAGATGAGAAGTTCTCTTTGTAGCAGGGGTCAAGAAGGGTGAATAACCAGTAATTGGTGTTGGCCACAATGCATACAACGCGAGGGTCACGGGAAAGGGAGCCTAACATAAAATCATCCATGTGTGCCAGAGTCCCAACAGACAAGACTTCGCTGTCCTCATCAGGAGGATGACTCTCAATATCCTCATCCTCTTCCTCCTCTTTTACCCATCCACGCTGAACAGATGGATTAAAACTTCCATGGGTACTACCCTCTGTAGCGGAGGCAACTGTCTCCTGCTCCTCATCTTCATCCTCATCCAATTCGCACTAAGAAGACGAACTGAGGGTGATCTGGCTATCACCCTGTGTACTTTCTTCCCCCCATTTCCACCTCTTTCACATGCAAAGCGTCCGCCTTAATTGTGAGAAGCGAGCATTTGAGTAGACACAGAAGTGGGATGGTTACGCTGATAATAGCGTTATCGCTGCTCACCATCTGTGTTGATTTCTAAAAGTTGCATGAAACCTCACAGAGGTCAGACATCCATGCCCACTGGTCGCTTGTGAAGAGCGGAAGCTGACTGGAAAGGCAACGATCATGTTGCAGCTGGTATTCCACTACTGCCCTCTGCTGCTCACAAAGCCTGGCCAACATGTGTAACATCGAGTTCCAGCGTGTGCTCAGGTTGCACAACAGTCGGTGAGCTGGCAATTGCAAGCGCTGCTGCAGCGTTGCCAGGCCGGCAGAAGCTGTCGATGACTTGCGAAAATGGGCACACACGCGGCGCACCTTCACCAGTAGCTCAGGCAAATTGGGGTAGGTTTTGAGAAACCGCTAAACCACTAGGTTGAACACGTAGGCTAGGCATGGTATGTGTGTGAGCTTGCTAAGCCCTAAAGCCGCCACGAAAGTTACAGCCATTATCAGATACAACCATGCCTGGTTGTAGGTTGAGTGGCGAGAGGTGGAAGTGGAGAAGGAGGAGGAGAAGGGGGGGTTGCAGTGACCAACGTAGTTGGTGGCGGAAACCCTGATGAAAGTAGGGCCTGCAATCCTTGGCGTCAGTAGCACCTGTGCCATCTCAGGGTACAACTCTTTCCTGGCCTCCACAACATTCACCCAGTGCGCCATCAGGGAAATGTAGCGTCCCTGGCCAAAAGCACTTGTCCATGTGTCAGTCGTTAAGTGGACCTTCCCAATAACTGCGCTGGTCAAAGAATGGGTGATGTTATGAGACACATGCTGGTGTAAGGCTGGGACTTCACACCGTGAAAAATACTGGCGGCTGTGGACAGAGTACCGTGGGACAGCCGCCACCATCAGGCTGTGGAAAGCCTCAGTGTCCCCAAGCCTAAATGACAACATTTCCAGGGCCAGCAATTTGGAAAGGTGTGCACTTAGTGCTATGGTCTGTGGGTGGGTGGTTGGGTATTTGCGCTTTCGTTCAAAGGCCTGGGGTATAGACATCTGTACTCTGTGCTGGGACACATGAGTGGATGTGCTAGCTGATGGTGCTTGCGAAGGTCCAGGTGCAGTCTTGGACAGGGGATTGGCCAGCACGTAACACAGGGGAAGAGTGGTGTCACCCGCAGACACTGGTTGTGGACCCAGGCGTTCGGCCCACCAATTAGGGTGCTTTGATGCCATGTGGCGGATCATGGTGGTGGTGGTGAGGTTGCTAGTGTTCACGCCCCTGCTCATTTTGGTACGGCACAGGTTGCAAATGACAATTCTTTTATCGTCCGCTCGGCTTGCCACCTTCCCAGGTTGGGTCAGTGACTTCATCGTCCAGCACCTCCTCTTCCTCACACTGGTCATCCCCCTGACTTGTTGACCTAACAACATCCTCATCATCAATTTCTTGAGACACTAATTGCTGTTGACTTATTGGCAACTGTGTCTCATCATCATCATCCACCTCGTGAAACACTAATTGCTGTTCCCCACGTCATCTTCTTCTAACTGTTGATGCTCCAGAGTTTAGGAATCAGGGCACAAGATCTCCTCATGTCCCTCTTCAAGCGGGCTTGGCGAGAGACCCAAATTAAGGAATGGTGATGAAAACAGCTCCTCGGAATATCCGAGTGTGGGATCACTTGTTTGCCAAGACTCTCCATGGTGGGTGGAAGGAGTATCAGGGTGAGGATTCTGTTGACCAGACTCTTGGCTACTGAGACTGGACTTTGTGGAAGACAGGTTGGTGCTTAACTAACTGGAAGCATGGTGGACCAGGTCCTGCTCAATCTTATGAGTGTCGTCCCAGTCATACCTGCTCTCCCTCCATTCCAAGAGATCACGGAACCGGACTTGTTTAGGGCTCCCAAACTCCAGCTCTGAAAAAGTCTCCCATAACAAGCCAGGACCATCAAACTCCTCTCCCTCTGGCTTGTCATGCTCAGCTGTCCTGGCTAGGCACTGTGCCCCATACCACCAGAGCGCCTGGTAGGCATCTTCCAGCCACAGCTACTGCCATGCTAGGAGTTCCAATTCCTTTACCCATTCCTCCGGGGCTGCTCTCCCAGGAAGGGCATCCGCAGGGCTACTCGTTTCTGCAAGCGCTGGTCTTCCGTGGGGAGTCTCTCGTCCCGCAGATACTCCACAATACCCAGTGCCTGGTACCAGATGCCTTTGCGGGCTGTATCTCGATTATCCATGACACCCTCATCATACTCCACTGCTGTTTCCATTCTGGTGCTGTCAGGGTCGCTGTACTAGGACATGCGTTGCCCTCAAATTGTAAAATCCATGGAATGGTGTCTCATGTAGCTGTCCTTCTGGCTGTGGGAACGATCCCGCCGCTTGCCACAAATGTAAAGGATCTCCTGGCACCCCGACCAGGTACCTCCGTTGATGGATGCTGCCAGTGCCTCCCGAGGACTCCAAGCACTCCGCTCGACACCGATACCACCACAGGAACCAGGAACAGGAACAGCTCTTACAAAAGCTAGAAGTAATAGCCAGGGGAGTACTCTACTCAACGTATACAATGTCCCACCCTTTACAATACACATAGACATTTAACATCCCAAAATGGCACGAATTAGACCAGGGGTTCAAGTTGTGAACAAAGGAAGCCTGGCTGATGAGAGGGCCCATAATCCTGGGGCAAGAGACTAGCAAACAGGCCCCTCCAAAACCCAGTGGCGAGGTTGGTTTTGCCACAGCAGGTTTTGTAAGTGTATGCATAAATAAAGTACACAGAATGTCACAGATATTTTTATGATGCGCACACATTAAACAGGAGGTATAGCACAAGTAATGTCACTGTCACCACCAGCTAATTAAAAAATTACACTGAATTAATGTCACTGATATTTAGGATACACAAACATTACAGTGAATGGAAGTACTTACCTGCGTAGCAGCCAACAAACGTGCGGGGAGGAGACTCGAGCATCGCGCTTGAGCACACGTGGTATTCAGCCTGAACACCGTGATGTGCCGAGCATGCTTGCCCAACACTAGTAATTAGCAATGTGATGGAGGCTCTCAGACATAGCTTTGGTTGGGGCCCCAGAATTGCCAGATCCACAGTATACAGTACCAGTAATTGTAGACCCTCCAATTATCTGTAAACAGGTTGTGCCATGAAATGATATTCTAAACTTTTCAAACCAGCACCTGGATCTAAATACTTTTGTAACTGCATGTCATTAATAACTTTGTATAACCAGTGAACTATTCAACAAAATGTATCCGTAGAGCGCCGCCTGCTGTTTGTTTTTTCCTTTTTTCTTGTCTACATCACTGAGGTGGGCACACACACTCAGTTTAAGTCGTCGACTGCCCCCCAGCCATATCTTCTGTTAGAAGCTCCATAAGTTTCAAGGAAATATTTACAGTAGAAAAGAAATGTCCCTTGAGAAAGGACATGCCCCCTTAATCTGAAGAGAATCTAGCAGAACAATTGGAAAAATTTATGTGAAGATCTCTGGATCCATGTGAGGTACAGGGCTGGTTCTAACTGTGTTATAAAGACATTGTCACATACTATATGATCTCAGATTTTTTTTTTTTTTTTTTACATCAACCATGGGGTAATCCCTTTAGGCTGGCCACACACTTGAGCTAGCTATCGGCCAAATGATCGTTCAGCTGACAGCTTTCTCTCCTGACCCTTCCATACATATGTGCCTCAACCAATCATGCCTATGTAGTAAATGGGGAGAGAGGAGAAAGCCACTGCCAAAAACACCTCAGGCAATGGCTTATCTCTGTGAAAACTGAAGGATCAGGCAACTGAGATAAACCTGATCCTTATCTCTATGACATCACCCAAAAGAGGAGAGTCAGGAGGTCTCCATGCATATTTGATGGTCGTCAGAACCTGCTGATACGCATCTAATGTTTGTGGGCAGCCTTACGGGCAATGGCTTTGCCTAGTGGTGACCTTCTCCAAGGACATCCAATAATGAGCAATTAAAGTGGTTATCCCATGATTAATGTAAAAATTTTACAATTATTCAAAGTCTAATACATGACCTCCATCACAACCTCCTTCTAATAAGGCTAGAACCTGCTCTGTACCATGGATCTAGAGATCTCACATTAATTGCTCCAATTGTTCTGCTAGATGTATTTTAAAGCGAACCTTTCACCTCATTTTCACTTTATAAACTAGCAACAGTACCTTATAGATTATCTTGAGTGTGTTGTTATCCATGTTACTGCCACTTTCCTGCGCTGTTTAGTCATAAAAAAATCGTCTTATAAAGTTCACATTTCGTGCTCCAACAGTCAAGCAACAAGTCAAGGGGGTAGCCCTTCCCTCTCCTCTGGCCGTACCGCCCCTGCCCTAACGCCACCTCTATGCCTTGTAATTGACAGCCGGTTCAGTCGCCCGGACGGCGCTTCTGAATCCTGCGCATGCGCCGTCCTCCTCATTCGCCGCTCGATCCTGTCTTTCTGGCGGACACAAGCGCGACCATGTAACAGAATCGCGCATGCGCCGTACGCGATGCCTGCCTGGACTACCCCCTTGACTTGTTGCTTGACTGTTTGAGCACGAAATTTGAACTTTATAAGACGATTTTTTTAATGAATAAATAGCGCAGGAAAGCAGCAGTAACATGGATAACAACACACTCAAGATAATCTATAAGGTACTGTTGCTAGTTTATAAAGTGAAAATGTGGTGAAAGGTTCGCTTTAAGCTAGCAGCTCAGGGGGTGTGTCCTTTCTCAGGGATGTGTCCCATCTGCTGCAGCTGGTGGCAGTTGAAGGACAGAACTGAGCATGTGCTTCCATCTCAGTGAGCAGGACAAAGAAATTAGAAAAAGAACAAACAGCAGGTGGCGATATACAGATAGATTTCAATGAATAACTCGGTAGCTATAATACATTTTTAATTACATAAAATTGCAAAAGTATTCAGATTCAGGTGCTATTTGAAAATTGTAGAATATTATTTGTGGGACAACCCCTTTAAAAAGTTTTTCCAGTGAGAAAAAATTGGTGGCATGGGGCTCAGTGAGTTAAAAAATAAAGAAACAATAGTCCCCTCACCAGGCCCCTGATGTTCCTCATCTGATGCTTCCAAGGTCCTTACTGGTCACTACTTTCTGGCCTGCTCAGCCAATCACTGACTGAGTAGGGTCATCAATGAGGCCAGTGATTGGTTGAGTAGACATCTCCACGACTTTTGGGTGTGTTGAGATGGGACTGGAGACTGACAGGAACAATGTATGTATCAGAACACCAGCGGTGAGGATTGGGGCAGTGAGTAATGTTTTAACCCATTCTGCTCCATATATTAAAAATGTAAGCCCACCCCTTTTAAAGTTTTTTCCCACTCTTTGGAAATAATACTAATATTAAGAATTGAAGTAGAGCGGCTGTAGGCTGAAACCTTATAGATCCAACTGTCAGGACTCGTGATCAATATCCCGCCAGGAGATCTCCTCTGCTGATGTTAGATTCACCTTAGACCCAAAGTATTTAATCAAATTGTCTGCAGAACAAAGTATCACACATCCATTACATCCCGGTGCCAGCTTCTTCCTTCCATAAACCTCATTAACTCTCTGCACTGCTGCTATGCTGACAATATCCTCAAAGGGAATGCCTGCCCTTGAATTTTTTATCTAAACTGGTCTAAAATTCTTAATAAATCTTTTTTTTGTACAAAGCTGTAAATCCCATAAATAGGTTACATTACATTAAATGATAAAATTCTGTCACCACTAGGGGGAGCTCAGGAGCTTAAAAGGGCCATGTCAGTATGATATTAAACCAGGCATACTGCCTGGTGGGGTTGATCAAGCTGATTAAAACTATATGTATTAAGGCCGATTTATTGGCCTGTATTTGTGGGAGGGGCACGGGACGGCACCTCACCCCTCCCCCACGCCCTCATATAGCTAGGCGCGCCACCTCGTCCTGTGTGGATTCGGCGTCCTAGTGAGTGCTACGTGTGTCCTGCTTGAGAAGGCTCACCTGCTCTGCTTCACATGTTTCTTCTTGCCTCTCGGCTTCCGGGTTGGGTAAGTGACTTACTGCGGTCTTTCGTCCTCTCAGTCCGGCCGGCGGTGGGTCGACTCCTTTAGGTAAGAAGGAGCACCATCGCACCAGAACGTTTCTGCCTGGCAGCATCGGCTCCCCACGCGGCAGACTCTCAGGTTGCAGGAGTCAGCGCAACTCCTCCCTCGGTACAACTCCTCTCTCGCCGTGCTCGTAGTGAGGCAGGGGTGCATGCAAGGCTGTTTTGCTTCTGGTAGGCTCTTTATTTATCTGGTCTGCTGGAGCCTCCAGGCAGCAGGTGATAGTGGTTAAAAAAAAAAAAAAGTGGGAGTTTGGGTTGAAAAAAATTAATAAAAAAATCGTCTCCCCACGCGGCAGACTCTCAGGTTGCAGGAGTCAGCGCGACTCTGCTCTCGGCCCATTATAATGTATAGCATGGGCTGCCGTGCTCGTAGTGAGGCAGGCAGTGGCGTAACTACCGGGGAAGCAGGGGAAGCAGCTGCTTCGGGGCCCGGCGCCCCGGCAGCGTGTGTGACAGTTTATTTTCAAGTTAGTTAAAGATCGTGTTCAGGGCTGCTGCTGTTTGTTCAGGGCCCTTTCACAGCAGCAGCGGCGCCTGACAAGGCCCCCTCGCTAATGTGATCTAATCTTACTGTCTCCTAAAGTCTCCTGGTGTGTCTGGGACACCCACAACCTCCAATGTATTAGTGGCAAAGCATTTACCCACACAGCTATAAAGGCTGCATTGCAACTGATTGAAACAATATGAGACTTCTACTGTTATAGATGGCTAAGTGTACATCTATACACATGACAGCTGCCCCAACACACCCAGCACTGCTATATCTCCTTTATGACAGCTGTCCCAGCACACTGAGCTCTGCTATATCTCTATATATGAGCAGCTGTCATGTGTATAGAGGTACACTTAGCCAGCTATAACAGTAGCAAGGCATATTTTTTCAGTCAGCAGCAAGGCTGCTCTTATGGTCTTGTGGTTAAGTGCTTTGCCTCAGATACAGAAGGTCATGGGTTCAAATCCCAGCAGAAACTTTTCTGAAATACAAGCACTGACTCCGTATATGGACATACATGGCGGTAAGTATAAGTGTTTATCATTATTATTATTTTAATACCCGACTGTTACTGCCATGGGGCGAGCGGGAGGCACCTGATACTGGCACCTGGGGGGGGAGCGGGAGGCGCTTGATACTGGCGCATGGGGGGAGGGGGGTTGGCACCTGATACTGATACCTGATATGTTTATGTTATACACATATAGCCTACACTGTGCCCCACAATATACAGTATACCGCTACACTGTGCCAAAGGAGTGGGGTTTACACAGGAGGAGGGAGGTGCGAAGCGCGCTGGAGGGGCCCTTACAAATATTTGCTGTGGGGCCCAGTCACTTCTAGTTACGCCTCTGGAGGCAGGGGTGCATGCAAGGCTGTTTTGCTTCTGGTAGACTCTTGATTCATCTGGTCTGTTGGAGCATCCTGGCAGCAGGTGATAGTGGTTCAAAGAAAAAAAAAAAAGAAAGTGGCAGTATAATAAAAAAAAATAATAAATAATAATAATTGGGTGTGGGTTGAGGAAAATAAATGTGGCAGTTTAGTGAAAAAAAAAATTAAAATCGGCTCCCCATGCGGCAGACTCTCAGGTTGCAGGAGTCAGCGCGACTCTGCTCTCGACACATTGTAATGTATAGCACGGGCCGCCGTGCTTGTAGTGAGGCAGGGGTGCATGCAAGGCTGTTTGGTTAAAAAAAAAAAATGTGGGAGTTTGGGTTGTAAGAAAAAAATATAAGTATATTAAATACAAGGGGACTCTTTAAGGTTCCGCAGCGTGTGTCGCAAGGTAATTGCCAATCATATTATTTTAGGTTGCAGCTTCACCTTTTCTGTGGCTTCGTTTTCCGTTGGATCAGGTAGGAAAAAAAAGAGAATATATATCTCTGCATGTGCAGGTGCAGGGGTCGTTACTACTTCTTTGTTGCATTTTGCTGTTATCATGTTCGTTATAAGTTCTTTGTTATTTTATTTATGCAGGTTCTTTCTGAAGTCTCAAGAAGTCCACGCCATGACCAACGTTGGCATGGTTGCTGTCAGTTTCTTCTCCCACGCTTTCCTCGGTCTCCGCTTCACAGTGTTCGCCTCGTCACGAGTTCAGTGTCATATAGGTGGTTCTTGTGTCAGGGGGCGTCGGTTCACGTCACGGTTCAACAAATTGCTTCCGTGCCGGCGCATGCACGTCCCACTCATGATGGCACGCATGGTTGTTCACTCAGGTGACCGCGCACCTTAACGCTGTACCGTTCTAAAATACTGATGTTTGTCCACAGTCAGCAATGTCGCATTCGTCTGATATCGTGGAGCGTTCGATGGATGAGAATGTCACCAGGATCTCTGAAGCGGGCAGTATTCCGTCACTCCAGAGTTGTACTGTTCCTAGGCTTACTTCTAAGTTATTGAAGAGGGGTATCCCCTTCTCAGCTTCGACTAGGAAGGCGGAACTGTACCGCTTACTGGTTGCCAGTACCACAGGCCCACAGCTAGAGGAGGGGTCTATGTCGACTCTACAGACTTCTCTTACCCAATTGCATGCAATGGTCAACAACCTGTCGCCTTCGATTAATAACATCCATGCGCAGTTAGAGACTGTAGAAGCCCGGAAGGTCCACGCCAGTAATCCCTCTCAGTATCTTCCAGTTGCCTCCACCTCAGCTGCAGGTTGCTCAGGTACCATACCCTCTGTGCCCGTCATCATGCTGGCTCATTTCATCCCAGCTAACATCAAGAAAGACATTCTAGAGGGCAGAGATGTGAATCTCGCATCTTTATTGATTGCCACCAGGGATATTTCTGACGGGCTCACCCCAAGGTGGTGTGTACATTAAAACCGGATAAATCCTACCTGAGCGTAGTGGACACTGATTATTTACAGCACTGTCTGCAGGGTCATCACGACCCTGAGTTCGTTAATTTTCTAATCTCGGGGTTCAAGAAGGGCTTCCATACAGGTTTGATCGCACTTCCTGAGGTGAGATACGAATGCAGCAACCTACAGTCGGCCAATAGAGCACCCAATGCCAAAGACACATTCATTCAAACCGAGCTTGGAAAAGGTTTTCTTATAGGGCCTTTCGCGACCTCACCGTTCGATCGCTGGAGGGTCAGTCCAGTAGGGGTAGTGACGGGAAAGTTCAGCAATAAAGAAAGATTAATTTACGACCTCTCTGCCCCTCACGGTTCCCATATTTCCAGCCTCAATTCCCTAATCCCTTCCGAAGAAGTGAGCATGAAATACTCAACCATTGACCATGCTATAGCCACCATAATGCAGTGTGGGCCCGCACCTACTTGTCTAAAGCTGACATATCCGATGCTTTTAAACTCCTCCCTATCATGCCTACGCTATGGCAATGGCATGGCATCAAGTGGTGAGACCTTTACTATTTCGCGACCAAGCTCACTTTTGGTTCCAAGAGTAGCCCCTGGCTTTTTGACTAGTTTGCGCAGTGCCTTCACTGGATCTTAGAAACAGAATTCTGCTGCAATCACGTCATTCATTATCTCGACAACTTCTTATTGATCGAATCCCCTGACAGACCTCCGCAGGCCCTTGACACCTTGTTGGCAGTCTTTTCCAAGCTTGGGGTTCCCTTGTCACCTAAGAAAACCGAAGGCCCTTCCACTGTCATCACCTTTTTAGGGATTGTGTTGGACTCTCACAACATGGTAGCTTGGTTGCTAGAAGAGAAATTAGTCAGGATTAGAGACGTCATTCACAGGTTCACGCTAGGCAGAGTCACAACCAAGGCGGATCTGCAGTCACTCTTGGGCATGCTGAACTTTGCCATGCGAATCATTCCTCAGGGAAGGTCATTCATATCTCGGTTACTAGTCCTCCTCCCTGATGCAGCCAACCAAGACAGTCCAGTTCAATTTGATGCACAAGCCATGGCAGACTTAGTCATGTGGGATCATTTCCTGTGTCATTGGAATGGACAGGAATTCCGGCCACCAGTAATACTTCCCCTATGGTCTTTTCGGATGCATCAGCCGCTACAGGGTTTGCTGCCATTTTTGGCACCCACTGGTTGGCCGGGACTTGGCCCGATGAAGTCAGTAAGATTCCTGGGTTTATGCAGACGTCAGCTCTCTTCGAACTTTACCCTATTGTAGCAGCTGCTCATGCCTGGGGTCACCTGTGGTCCCATTCCACTGTTGTCTTCATTTCCGGTAACACTGCCACAGTAGACATTTTATTGAAGGTTAAGTCCAAGTCCCCACATGTCATGTCTCTCGCTAAACGCTTGGTCCAGCTCTCCCTGACTTACAATTTCCATTATTGCTCTTCACATATCCATGGTACCCAGAATGTAGCGGCCGACGTCTTGTCTCGGGCTAATTTTCCCTCTTTTTTAGGTAAAGCCGGAAGCACACGCCACAGGGACCACAGTCCCACCATTTTCAACCCTGTTTCTGGATTAACCAGCCATCTGCTCACCGCACATCGACTAGTTGTCAGATCCCTATCGGCCAATACCTCCAGGAGCTACTCCATGGACTGGAGTTTGTTTTGCAAGTTCCAAGAGAAGTATCCCCAGTGAGAAACCAATTTCATCAACTATGTCCTGGCCTTCATTGGCTACTGCCATTCGGAGTGTAAACTATCACACAATACCGTCTGGTCTTACCTTACAGGGGTCCAGCATTTTACCTTGCTTAGTCATCCGGATAGGGGCTCCCTGTTTTCTGCGCACGTTATCAAGGACGCTTTGGGAGGATTAGAGAAATTCGGTACTGCAGAACAGTCGCGCCATACCGGCATTTCCGGAAAATTATTCCGAGACCTATCGGACATGCTTGACAGAGCTCCGTTCGGACTTCTCCCCAGTTTAGTGTTAAAAGCAGCTGTCTACCTCGCCTTCTACGGCTTCCTAAGACCAGGAGAATTCACCTGGAAGAACTCCAACAGCAGGTTCATCAGAATCAATCAGCTGATCAGTAGTCCTGATGGTCTAGTTTTGTCCTTACCGGTCACCAAGACGTTCCAGACTGGTCCTCCTACAGAGGTGACCTTTTTCCCGACGGCACATGCCTGGTGTCCCGTCATGGTTCTGCAACACTTGCTAACCACCCTAGCAAGTTATGATCCTCAGGGGCCTCTGTTGCCATTTCCCACGCGGCCATTAACCACCTCACAATTCATTGAGAATGTCCGTGTTTTAGTTTCGAATCTAGGGTTGAATCCTGCCACCGTGTCCGGTCACTCATTCCGGATTGGTGCTGCATCCGTTGCGTCCAGTAATAAGGTCCCGGCTCATATTATTCGCAAATTAGGCTGCTGGTTATCCTCCTGCTTTAATATATACATTCCCCAACCTAAGCAGGAAATGTTGCTTGCATTTCAGCACTTGGTGATGTACTAATTGTATGTAATAAATTCCTAATTTCACATTTTTGGTGTTTTGCCCTCTTATTTAGGTACTCCTACGATGCAGCAGTTATGGCATAACTCAAGACGCTTAGTCCTATTAGTTAGGCAGGTCACGTAGTCCCCCGTAGGATTCACGGTTTCCTGATGAGCCACGACCACAAGTATTAAGGCTGATTTATTGGCCTGTATTTGTGGAAGGGGCGCCCCTCCCCCATGCCTTCTTATAGCTAGGCGCGCCCACGCCACCTCGTCCTGTGTGCATTCGGCATACCCTCCCTCATTCAGTTTCATTCCTCTAGGGATGCCCTCTTATTCAGGTACTCCTACGATGGTAGGATTCACGGTTTCCTGATGAGCCACGACCACAAACACTATTCACAAAAAGTTAGGGATATTTGGTTTCGAGTGAAATTTATTAAAAAACTTAAACAGTTCATGCTCAAGTGATATTATATCATGAAAGTTTGGCATTTAAGTAGAAGCAGCAATTTTCTCATCTCAAAAATTTGTTGAAATAAAAGCCAAACACCAGTAGTGGGTATATCTCCACAAGAAATGTCAGTGTCTGAATAACTTGTCATGTGGCCTTGAGCATCAATTACAGCTTGACAACAACGTCTCATGCTGTTCACAAGTCTACCTATTGTCTGCTGAGGCATGGCATCCTACTCTTCTTAAAGGGTGGCCCTCAGGTCAATGAGGTTCTGGGTACAGAGTTACAAGCCTCTACACAGTGACTCAGCTGACCCCATAGGTTTTCAATGGGATTCAGGTCTGGAGAAAGTGCAGGCCACTCCATTTGAGGTTCCCCAGTCTTCAGCAGCCGTTCCCTAAAGATGCGACGTCAATGAGGTGGCGCTCCATGAAGATGAAATTAGACCTGTGTTGTTCATGCAGAGGCCCAATGACTGGATTCATGATTTTATTCAAGTAGTATGGGTTTGTCACTGGACCATTCACAAAGTGTAGGGCAGTTCTGTACTGACTAGACACACCTGCCCACACTATAACAGTACCACCGCCAAAGGCACGTCTGGTGATAACAGCGGCTGATGCATAGCGCTCTTCTTGACGTCTTGAACATTGTTGGTGGCCATCATTTCTGCTCAGCGTGAATCGACTTTGATCAGTGAACAGCACTGAAGCCCACTGGTCCCTCGTCCAGCGTAGATGCTCCCTGGCCCATGCAATACGATGATGCCTGTGCCTGGTGTTGTGGTCAGGTACCCTTGCAGGTTGCAGAAAACACTGATGTAAACGGTTTCTAATGGTCTGACATGACACTTGGGTGCCTTTCACCTCCCTTAAATGTGCCTGGGGTTGTGTGGTATTCATCATCTGGTTCCGCAGGGCATTGTTCACAATTAAGCGGTCATCAGTGTGGGATGTGGCCAAAGGATGTCCATCTCTATGCCTTTCTGTGACTCTTCCAGTCTCTCTGTTACAACCTGCTGATGACACTCTGTGACACTCTAAGCTCAGTGGCCACTCCTGCTTGAAGCCTTGCAATGACGAAGTACTGTACTGTTGATCAATTGTTATGTGTTGTCTTGGTCTCATGATGTCAAAATTTGAACAGCATGATGAGGAGGACTGTTTAAATACCTATTCTAATTGAACCAGGAAATTTATTGGGTGATTTATGGATCAAACACCTGTTTTTGCCATTAAGCTCCTTGTTAGAGAACAGCAGGTTGTGCAAAAAGTACTGAAACATTGAACAGTTTGACATGTGCATTCAAAAGTTTAGAGAAGGTCACATTAAGTTCTTCTGTAAAGGTTAGAGGGCATTTTAGGTTCATCCTGAAATTTCACCCACAAGCCAAATATCCCTAACTTTTTTGTAAGTAATGTAATAGATACGTGGACTTTTATCTGTGTGCAAATAAGCATTTGAAGCACTGAGAGGAGGGCTGTAGCTTTGAGTACCACTACAGCAATGCCCTGGAGCGCAGAACACTCCCCCTGACAGTTAATTGAACAGGGCAAGATATCTCTGCCCTGCGCTGTGGCTTACCATCTCTGCACTTGTGTCGTAGATCTGCTGCTGTTTGCCAAGCAGCGTAGATCAATGGTGCGCAGGTGCCGATGACGTCATTGAACCAGGAAGTGGAGGTGCCGGTGGTTTCAGAGACATCGACGCCTCCATTTCTGGGTTGCATGACATAATCAGCGCCTGCAGCAAGCAGCAGCTGATCTATACCACAAGTGCCGAGTTGATGAGCCACAGGGCAGGTGCAGAAGATGGGGCAAGATGAGATGTCTTACCCTGTCAATTGACTGTCAGGGTACAGTGTTCTGAGAACTGGGGCGTCGCTGTAGCGGTGCTCAAAGCTACAGCCCGCCTCTCGGTGCTCCAAATGCTAATTTCCATGCAGATAAAAGTCCACTTATCTCACCAGTACTCAGTAAAGAAATCTATTGTTTTAATCAGCATGGTCAACCCTACCTGGTAGTATGCCTGGTTTAATAGGGTTGATCATGCTGACAGGCCTCCTTAATGCAAACAGTTTATACATAGAACTCAGTAATAGTAAGGTCCCTCTAGTGGTGACAGGGCTGTATAATTTAACTCAATGTTTATGCAGGAGCTATGGAGCTCTGTATCAGGAAAACTTAGGCCAGATCACTATGTTAAAAAAACTAATTAGCACAGAATATTGCATCTAAAATGACCTGACGTTAAAAGATAGATTTGATAAGAGGAAGAAGAGCAATGTAAATACTCTGAAGGCAGCGCTTGGCATGTGGGCTCGGTTTTGAGCTTAGCTCAATTCCCAAACTTTAGTATTGTACAGATATGGTAGATTCATCTGATGTAGGAAATTCTAACTGTCATCCCCCTACATTATAGCATCTGTCATCAAGCTTGCAGATTGTTATTGGAAACAATCAGCAGAATTGTGAATGCAGCTCTGGAGTATAATACAATATAAATTCCCTTTATATGATATATTTCATTTTTTGAACAGAATAGGCCACGATGGGTCCCACGGGTGCATTTGTACATGTTTCTGGTTTGCAGATCTCGGATATTTGGAAGCCTGTAGAGATAGGCCACATTAGTTCTACTCTCGGCAGCTGACATCCTCGGTAAGATTTACTGCAGTGTGAGTAACCTGGGTTCCATTGTTATAGTATTCAGAAACAGGAAACAGTCAGTGATTTAAGACACATGAACGAGCCCAGATGCTTAGCGCTGCCATTTACGGGGCTGACATAATTCAGGCTGACATGGAAAACATATCCATCTGGTTTTTCGGTTGGACAGAATAAGCTCGTAATGGGATGTTACGGTTACATCTTCCACAATCTTTATATTTATTGCTGATTACTTTCAAATTCTCTTCTTCTCGTCTTCATCTTCAATGTGTCTCGGGCTGCAGATGTTAAAGTCAAGTTAGAGTCAAGCCTGCCTCGGAGCTCGCTTGGCCTTCTGTGCACATTACCCAAGAATAGTCCGCTCTTCAGAACAGTCATATCTACTGATTACAGCACAAATGGATGACATGAGGGAGACCAGGGCCGGATTTAGAGGGGTGAAAACTAGAAAATTGCCCAGGGCCTACATTTAGTCTAGCCAGATACTGCTGTTCACTGCCTGACCTGATTGACTAGAATGGGATCTGCCCGCTTTCCGGCATCAGTGTCGAGTTTCAGCCGGACAAAAACTGGTGCATACAGCATTTTTTGTCTGACCGAAATCCGGCACTCATACTGGAAACCGGCCGGAACGCATTATAGTCAATGAAATTCGGCAGTATCCAGCTAGGCCAGGTCCAGTGAACTCCAGGAATACCTAGATACTGTCCTTCACCGTCATATTCCATTGACTATAATGGATCCCATTATAGTCAATCCGCCTGTCGGAGTTCACCGGATCCGGTTTAGCTGGATACTGCTATTCACTGCCTGACCAGACTATAATGGGATCCGGCCGCTTTCCGGCATGAGTGTCGAGATTCAGCCGGACAAAAACTATTGCATGCATCGTTTTTTGTGTGCCCAAAACACAACACTCATGCCAGAAACTGTCCAGATCACATTATGGTCAATAGAATTCGGCAGTGTCCAGCTAGGCCAGGTCCAGTGAATTCCAGGAATAGATGGATACTGTCCTTCACAGCCATATTCCATTGACTATATTGTGATCCAGTGGGGAACCAGCCAGTTTCCGGAATGAGTGCTGGGTTTTGGTCAGACAAAAACCGCTGCCAGCATCAGTTTGTGTCCAGATGAAACCCAACACTAATGCCAGAAAGAGGCCGGATCCAATTATAGTCAATCAGGTCAGGCATTGAACAGCATTAGTTGTAATTAAGGGTAAGATGTCGCACTAGGAAATCGGAACTCCAAAAAGAGGTGCTCCTAGTCTAACGAGAACACTCACTCGATAACTGGATAAATATGAGAATGTGGATAGGGCACTCTCAGAAATCAAGGACCATGCAAAGATACAAGAAATATATTTATTTATGCTGAATATTACTTTAAACATATATAAAAAGATAATCAACAGTCGATAGCTTGTAGCAGATAAAAAATGATAATATATTAATGGAAGAATAGCAGCATGATATATTCGACCAAATACGGAGCCGGTGAACTCCAGAATCAGTTAAATGGAGGTTTGAACCTACCCTAAGTTCCAGTAGTGTCATGTAGGTACTGTGTGGTGCATTATTTGGAGACTGGAGGCATTGTATGACAGTATCAAAGGGGCTGTTAGGCCAGCATAAAAGTTATTTAAAAAAGGCTCAGAACAGTATTAAAAAAAAAATTTGAAGGAAGTCATACCCTCCTCACCAAACCCTCACCACACCGGTTCCAATGCTTCCCAAGTCTCTCCCCTATCTCTAAAAGGCCTGGTTCACACATTCAGTCTTTCATCAGTAAATTCCATCATGATTCTGGGCAAAAACAGGTGTGAATTTTTCCATTATACCTTATCTCTATTTAGCCTTCCCTCCTAGTATTGGCTCATAATCATATTAACCCCTTTCGTACCCTGTGACGTACTAATATGTTGCAGCAGATATGTATACCACAAGCTGCTGTAATTGCGCATCGCAATGATGGCACGAGCACAGGAGGGGAAGACGATATCATACGACACAACTCTCCAATGGCCAGGATCAGAGATAACTCTGATTCTGGTCATTTAAACCCTTACACATCCCCATCAATGCACCGACCTCCCAAGAATCTGATGGTAGGGTTCTGTAAGGTTTATATAGTAGTTAAGGACTTTACAATGGACCCCATTTCTGTCATGTACTGAAGCCTATTAGGCCCTTACAGGGGCAGGGCTTAATAGGCTGCCTGTTAGTTTTACACTGACATCTGGCATCATACACTACAATACAGAAGGATTGCAGTGCGTTTTAGGAGCAATCAGAGGATCAAATATTCAGGTCCCCTTTGAGGACGAAAAAAAGTGCTTAAAAGTTCAAACAATGATTTGGAAAATATTTAAAAATTTCAAGTAAAAGAAATCACCTTTTTTAATCTAATAGAGTCCTTCATTAATTCTAGCCAGCAGGCACGAGGTGCAACATTTAGGAGGGTAAGAAGGTTGGGTAGGGCAGAGAACAAGCTAAAAATATTTTAACAGAGTACCTTACATGCGACCCCTCATTCCTGACATATGACTCCCATCATTTCTGCCACCTAGTATCCTAAAGGATATCTCGCAAATTTCCAGTTTTTTAAACCAGTGACAGGTCCTCTTTAAATGCATGTATTTTAGGATGAAAAAGGAATACCTGCAACCCGATGGAGTCTGCATAACCTTTACTCCAATGAATAAAAAAGCAGCATTAGTTTTTCTTATTCATTGGAATAAAGGTCACATAGACTCCTGGTTGCTCGATATTCCTTTCACATCCTACATTTAAAAATTTCTACAAGTCTTTCCATGCAACAACGTGGGCCCCAGGGAGCACTGATGAGCTGGATACTTTTCCTTTGCCTTGTATTTTAGGATGAAACACATTTTTGCAATAGGGTTTTATTAAACATTTTGCACCATTTGACTTCTGCATCTTCTATGAATCACTGTACCTAGCACCCTGCAAAATGCCATTCACAGTGAAATCCGTCGAAGAGCTCACCTGACGGCTCGGTCTTCAGTCCCTCTCTGTCCTCTCCTGAATAATCATCTAAGCAGATTTGTGACCAAATCAAAGATCAACACAGGTAAGAGAGAGGGTGAACACCAATGCTCAGATGAGCTCTGTAACAGATTTGACGGTAAAGAGCATTCTGCTGCTTGCAATATACTGTGATACTCTGAAACTGCAGAAGCCAATTGGTGCAAAATCATTTTTAATAAAACTCTATTCCAAAAATGCTTTTCAGCCAAAAATACATAGATTTAAGTAAAATTAATGATCCAAAGGTGTCCATTGCCTAAGTTACAAACAGGGACAGCCCAGTAATTTACATATATCCATAATAATGAGCAAAACAAGCAAAAACACCAATAACATGAGTAAAAAAAAAAAAAAACTTGGGGGTAAAAAGGGGTAAAAATGGTTTCGTTTTTCTCGGTCATGTCACTCGTCTGACTGCTGGAATGGTAGACAGCGACACTTGGTCCTTTAAAGGTGAAAGGGCTTATTTTGGATATATATATTCAGGGCTGCTATCCACAGGGGTCACTCTTTTTGAGCTGGTTACCCTTTTCTTGCCTACGCACTATTTTTAGAGGTAAGCAAAGGTACTGAGATCAAGTGTGTCTATTTTATTATTTTTTGGGATTAAAAGTGACATCGTAATGGGTAAAAAAAAAACAATTGCCCCCAGGTCTGTAATGTACTGATGCCTCTTAGGCCCTGACAGAGGCAGGTCCTAATAGGCTGCCTGTTCGGTTTACACAGATAGGCATCATAAACTGCAATACAGAAGAGATTTCAGTGCATTATAGGATCAAATATTCAGGTCCCCTCTAAGGATTAACAACCTTGAATCAAATGCCAGAATTGCAGTGAAGACTGACATACTGGCAGCGCAGTAGAAAGGTAAGTGTCATTTTTGCTTGTTGTGTGCTTATTATTATGGATTTATGTAAATGACTAGACATTTGTTTTTACCGTATCTGTAAATAGGCAGCTTTGCATACTGCAATATGCTGTTTGCTCCTGTGAATAGATATTTTTTATGTTCTTCCCTTAGCATTTTATTCTGCGACGTCCAGTTACAGTTTAAAAACTTATATAACCCAGTTCCATTAGTGATAGAGCATTTCCTTTGGGGGCTGAAAAAACAATTAAAAGTAGCATAAAACAATAATTAGGGCATAAAATAATTGCATAAATGAATCAACCAGGCAGCAAAGTCAGAAGTATAATCGTGTTTTACTTTCAGGCATGTTCACTATTACTCTGCCATTATAAATAACTACTCCGATCTTAACTCGACGGTTTAAAGGGGTTGTAAACTTCACTGAATGGAGGGTTGGTTTACGTTCCACTCTCAAAAATAAAGTCACCGAAAGGAGGAACGTTGTAAAGAAAATGATAAAATCACCTTTATTGAATTATTATTAAAATATTAGGAGGGACAACATAAACTCTACCAAAGGCCTCATGCACACGACCGTTGTTTGGGTCTGCATCCGAGCCGCCAAACCATCCGAGCCACCGTTTTGGCGGCTCGGATGTGGACCCATTCACGTGTGCTGTCCGCAACCGTTGCTCTGTTCCGCGGCCCCACTAAAAAAATATAACCTGTCCTATTCTTGTCCACGCTTTTCGGACAACAATAGGAATTATATTGACGGCCGCCCATTCAGTTCTGCAAGTTTTCAAACCAACACTTGGATAAATAGTTTTGTAATTGTAATTAACTTAGTATAGCCAGTGAATAATTGAATAAAATTTATCTGTTTAGCTCTGCCTGCTGTTTGTTTTTTCTAATTTCTCTGTCCAACTCATTGAGGTGGACGTACATGCTCAGTTCCATCTTTTAACTGCCATGAACTGCAGCAGACAGGACATGCCCCCTGAGAAAAGAACGCCCCCTTCCCCCAGCAAGCAGAGGACATGGAGCAATGAATGGGGAGATCTCTGGATCCATGTGAGGTCCAAGGCTGGTCCTTGCTAGAAAGAGGTTGTCATGTACTACATGGTGTCTGATTTTCATTTTTGGGCATTATTCATGGGATAACCCTTTTTAAACCCATCTTGACCCTAGCATGTAAATTAACAGTCCCCTTGTCATTCCCCCACTAATTTATGTGCTGCTCACTGGGCACTGGATGTGGCAGGCGCAGCACTATGAAGTGCCTTTTGCGCTGTGGCATTAGAAGAATTTTGATATCTCTGACTTTTAGTCTAACCAAACTGTCTATTACTCTGTAATTCCTCTAGCACCATTCTATGGAAGCAATAGGTTTAAAGAACACACCAAATGCTTGAAATAACTTCTTTATTAACTTCAAATTTTGTTCATATATAACACTGCCTCCTCCACAGCAGATAGTCCATGTACAAAACACATGTTGAATAAAGTATCATAAAATGGCGGTATGCATAAGATGGTGGTTCAACTGTTTAATCTTGTAATTCAACATAAAATGGTGGATATATTTCTCTCTTGAGTATCTGTACTCTCACTTTAAGTTATTTAAGCACGTTATGGTTTCTCTAAGAGGTATATCTGAGGTTACCTAATAGTTAACTTGCTCTACTTGGTTTGCAGTTTTCTCTATACAGTTGCTTATTATCTGGTATGAGCAGTTCGCATTTGTATGCAATTTGTTTGGATTGCATGATTGTATGGCTCAGTAGTTCGTTTGTATGGTGGAACTGTAAGTAAACATACATATAACCAGTTCAGTATACAGTTCTAATCACTATATTAACAGTAGGAACATTATATAAATGTTTTAAATACCTATTTTGGCCTCTTGCTTCCATAAAACACAGCTCTTAGTGGAGTGAATGTCTGTTCAGCTCCTCTCTCTGGTGAATAATGATTCCAGCAGCTCCTGCTAGGGGAATTTCCCACACAAGCTGTGTGTGAGGCTTGCTGTAATTGGTCAAAACTCCTAGGCTGTGTGAGGCTGACTAGGATTGGTCAAGACTTGCCCAGAAACAACAGTTTAACTCTATGTTTTTCTGTTGTTTATGTTGTGTCATTGAGCTTACCTTACATTATATAATGAATCTTAAAGGCACATTATCTTTTTCTGCTTCCGTGGAAACAAAATATAACTATTACATGACATCCAAAACATTAAGTCACTGTAAATAACTCTGCTTTTGTCTTTAACACACAAACATAGGAACTGTATTAAGGTTATTGGCAGGTTTAGCTGTATACACATATAAGCTATATTAGCAACCTAGGACCGGTCTTAGCTGGCCAGCTACACGGTGCAATTGGCAGGACGAGGCTGTCACACTGATCCTGCAGACCTGAACCCAGATAGGGAACTGAAATGTCAAAATTATGCTTAAACTACTCTTATATTGAGCAATGTACTCCATTAATGCGGAAGTAGCTTCTTCTGCATTTGGGTGATGGAAGGAAGGTAGAAAATGGGAGGCAAGGAGTGTGAGAGAAAGCAAGGAAGGAAAGAAGTAGGAGGGAGGGAGGAAAGACGTGGGAGGCAAGGATGGAGGGAAAGAAGAAGGACAGCGGGAGGGAGGGAGGAAGGAAGGATGCGGAAAAGGGAAGAAGAGGAAGGAAGGAAATGAGAGGCAGGGAGGGAGAAAGGGAAGAGAGAGAAAAAGGGAGGGAGGACAGAAATTAAAAGCAAAGAGTGTGGGAGAAAGGAAGGAAAGAAGTGGGAGGGAGGGAAGAAAGAAGGAAGACATGGGAGACAATGAGGGCGGGGGGAATGACGGTGGGAAGCAGCAAGGGGGGAAGGAAGGGAGGAGAAAGTGAAGAAGAAGAAAGAAGGAAATGAGAAGCAAGGAGGGAGGGAGAGAGAAAGGAAGTAAGCGGAAAAGGGAAGGAGAGGAAGGAAATGAGATGCAGTGAGGGAGAAAGGGAAGAGAGAGAAAAAAATTGAGAAAAGTTGTGGGAGGCAGAGAGGGACAGAGGAAGAAATGAAGGCTTGACTTTTTGCTAAAGGGAATCTCTCTCAATAAGCCGATCACAGGATATTCTGCTGCTGAGACTAGGGATGAGCGAATCGACTTCGGTACCACTTAAAAAACCAAACCCAAGTTCAGGAAATGTTTTTTTTACAGTAGAAATCAATTTATGAAGTTATTACCCGAAGTCTCTAAATTTTCTTAGTCGGATCCCACAGCAAAAGCCATGGTCCACAGAGAGCTTCCAAAGCATCAGAGGGATCTCATTGTTAAAAGGTATCAGTCAGGAGAAGGGTACAAAATAATTTCTAAGGCATTAGATATACCATGGAACACAGTGAAGAAAGTCATCATCAAGTGGAGAAAATATGGCACAACGGTGACATTACCAAGAACTGGACGTCCCTCCAAAAGTGATGAAAAGACGAGAAGAAAACTGGTCTGGGAGGCTACCAAGAGGCCTACAGCAACATTAAAGGAGCTGCAGGAATATCTGCCAAGTACTGGCTGTGTGGTACATGTGACAAAAATCTCCCGTATTCTTCACATGTTTGGGCTATGGGGTAGAGTGGCAAGACAAAACATCCAAGCCAGGCTACATTTTGCAAAAACACATCTGAAGTCTCCCGAAAGTATGTGGGAAAAGATGCTATGGTCTGATGAAACCAAGGTTGATCTTTTTGGCCATAATTCCTAAAGATATGTTTGGCACAAAAACAACACTGCACATCACCAAAAATACACCATACTCACAGTGAAGCATGGTGGTGGCAGCATCATGCCAAGAGGCTGTTTTTCTTCAGCTGGAACTGGGGCCTTAGTTAACCTAGAGGGAATTATGAACAGTTCCATATACCAGTCAATATTGGCACAAAACCTTCAGGCTTCTGTTAGAAAGCTGAACATGAAGATGAACTTCATCTTTCAGCATGACAACGACCCAAAGCATACATCCAAATTAACAAAGGAATGGCTTCACCAGAGCCCAGAAGTTTTGGAATGGCCCAGCCAGAGCCCGGACCTGAATCCGATTGAAAGTGTGTGGGGTGATCTTAAGAGGGCTGTGCACAGGAGATGCCCTCGCAATCTGACAGATTTGGAGTGTTTTTGCAAAGAAGAGTGGGCAAATCTTGCCAAGTCAAAATGTGCCATGCTGATAGACTCATACTCAAAAAGACTGAGTGCTGTAATAAAATCAAAAGGTGCTTCAACAAAGTATTAGTTTAAGGATGTGCACACTTATGCAACCATATTATTTTATTTTCATATTTTTTCTTCCCTCCACCTAAAAGATTTCAGTTTGTTTTTCAATTGAGTTGTACAGTTTATAGGTCACATTAAAGGTGGAAAAAGTTCTGAAATTATTTAACTTTGTCTAATTTTTTTACATCACAGAAACCTGACATTTTACCAGGGGTGTGTAGACTTTTTATATCCACTGTATCTCTGAAGGACCAAGTGTCCAGCACTGCATGGCAGTCAGTGGAAACTATGTAATACTTCTCCTGTAAGCAGCAGGACACCTTGTAATCAACAAATCCCTGGTTGACACTTGACGCGGCTGGATTTCTTGCGACTGCCGCAGCTATCTAATTCATTTCTTTGGGATCACCACTGCTGGGCGATCTTGGCCGCGACAGGTGTTGCCATGTAGCCCTAGCCTTAAAGATCTTTGCATCCTGGAGAGGGGGAGGCTCATGCTGCAGTCACTTGTCTTACAGACAGATAATAGTTAGAGGGGGAGGAGGAGAGGCCTGACTAAGCTCCTGGAAAACACAAAAAATGGGGGCGTAACAATCGCAGTCACAGAAGGTGTGACTGCTCCCGGGCCCACTGCACTCACTAGTAACGGGGTCTGGCACTGTCACTGTGCGGCAGGCACCCGCCCCCCCAGGGCCGATCGGGGTCCCAGTGTTTAGGAATGCCGAGTGGTGATGTGGCCCTAATAGTTTGTGTCACTGTGCTCCTACCTGGATACTGTCGCTTTGCCTCTCAGAGGTGCCAAGACCTTTTATATATCAGGATGGGCTGCTCTCTGAGCTACTTTCCCAAAGCTCCTGCAGCAGTGAGGGGAAATGCTCTCTCACCACACAATGCTGCTTCACTCTCTTGCTCCAGCTCTCAGCTCCACTACAACTTCCTGCAAGCCCCCTCTTGGTAGGAAGCAGGAATAGCCCACTTCTGCCCAAAAGGGGGGAGAATGGAATGGTATGTTCCATTCTATATACACGTACTCTCTGACAGCTGCTGGACAACCAGGCACATTACATGTAATAACAGTTGCATAACAATATTATTAAGGCACAGCATCAGAGGACCTGGAATTAAATATACAGGTGACATTCTTTACTAGCCATTAGAGACAGTATCTAGATGTAGGAATGGTAGAGCCCCTGTAATTCATGCAGTTCCCTGTCAGTGCGCTCATCTCAGCTGCATTACATGTGGTCGGTCCAGAATCTATCAGGTCCTAACTGTCCTCCTAGTATTATTCACAAATTAAGTGGGTGGGCGGATTCTGACTAACATTAGTCAGGCTCCACCCACCTACTTAATTTGTGAATAGTACTAGTAGAGCAGCGCTGGGGCCTGACAGATCCTTGACCGACCACACGTGATGCAGCTGAGATGAGCGCACTGACAGGGCCCAGCATAGAGTACACTGACAATGCTGGGCCCTGTTACATGTGAGTGAAGACTGGGGGCAGTGGGGGACATTACTGGGGCCAGTGGAATGACACTACTGGGGGCACTATAGGGATATTACTGTGCTATAGGTACATTAGTGGGGGGATATTATTATTGCCAGAGACCAAGGGTGTATCAATTGTGGTCGCAGAGGGTGCGACCGGGCCTAGCGGGGGCGGGGGAGGGGCGATCTAAAGTTTGCCCTTGGGCCCATAGAACTCTAGTTAAACCACTGTAGAGAAGATTTATTTATCTACAGTATTTAACAGATTTAATTGTAATCTTAGACAAAATAGGATCAAAGGAAAGAGGAGCTGAAGGGAGGAAGTGCTGGATAGTTTCTATTTTATTATATTGAGAATTCTTTTAAATATCCTAGAACTTATTTTGGAGGTTAATTGTAAGGAGGCAGCTTCAGAACGGTACACCTCAATGACACCTGGTTTATAGATTATACACTAATCCCTGCTATGCCTGCCAAGAGCTCAAAGACCAGTAGCTTCTTGTGAAAGACAAAAATCACAGCAATTACCATGCAGGACGCAACCCAACACTCTCCCAGACTAAGACACTAAACCTATACATAGCATAACAGCAAAAAATCTGGAGTTATATTCTTATACAAAGGGGCAGTATTATAGTAGTTATATTCTTGTACATAGGAGGCAGTATTATAGTAGTGGGTGCCGAACCTCTGGATTCCACCACCAACAGCCTGTTCTGAATATAAGAGATTGATGAAGATAAGTTATTAATTGTGGCATGCAACTGTGTCAAAGACAATTGGATTGTTGACATCAACACTTGCTCCCTTGATAAAGAAGAGGATTCGGATATTGAGTCTGTATAACTCCACCTTCCGAGCAGAAGCTGGGTAACGGATCCCTCTCTTATTCAGTTCCGCAATAATTTTGGTAACCGTCCAGCTCCTTAGTGACGCACTGCTAGCATCCTCGGATGCCGACGTTTCTGGGATGAATGAGGCTTCGTCGATGTCTGACAGATGTGACATACTGAAACTGAAATATAAAACTATAAGTGTCCGTGGCAAACTTACATCATCCTCTTGAACGTGTGGAACCTTAAGCCCGTCTTTGTGCCTAGCGATTACTATACTATGTTGATGCCACCTAGTGAGAGAAACGAAGCGAAAATTATATGGTACACCGTAATGTTTGGACCGCGAATGTGGTAGAACCTGGTGAAAAGAGGTTAAATACCTGATGTCCCAAGACTTTAAAACGGTAGAACCCTGGTCCTGGTTTGTATCGTGAAGGCACTACTGTGATTGAAGCTTAAATGAGATAAGTATTGAAGTTTTAGTAGGTGGCCTAACTGAATATACAGATGATGATGGAAGTGACCGATGAGCAAGACGTGTGACCATAGAGACACATGGCCTGAATAACTTAAAACAGGCAGTAGAAAAGAGATGAGGCAACATAGCCAGAATAACGAAAACAGGCTGTAGACATTGAGAGAAAAGCAGCCTGAATAACGTAAGCAGGCAATAAACAAGGACATGACAAAACGCAGCATGAAATAACGTAAACAGGTGGTAGACAAATCAATGAGAAAACATGGCCTGAATAACGTAAACAGGCGTGAGACATGGATATGACAAAGAACGTAGCCTGAATAATGTAAATAGGCGGTAAACGGAGACATGACAAAACGTAGCATGAATTACGTGAACTGGCGGTAGACAAAGAGATGAGGGAACAGGGCCTGAGTAACGTAAACAGGCGTGAGACATGGATATAACAAAGAACGTAGCCGTAATAACGAAGACAGGCTTTAGACATTTTGAGAGAAAAGCGGCCTGAATAACGTAAGCAGGCGGTAAACAAGGACATGACAAAAAAGTAGCATGAAATAATGTAAACAGATGGTAGACAAATAGATGAGAAAACAAGGCCTGAATAACGAAAACAGGCTGTGGACATTGAGAAACAAGCAGCCTGAATAACGTAAACAGGCAGTAAGCAATGACATGACAAACATGACATGAATAACGTGAACTGGCGGTAGAAAAAGAGAAGAGAGAACGGGGCCTGAGTAACGTAAACAGGCGTGAGACATGGATATAACAAAGAACGTAGCCTGAATAACAAAAACAGGCTGTAGACATTTTGAGAGAAAAGCAGACTGAATAACGTAAGCCTGTGGTAAACAAGGACATGACAAAAACGTAGCATGAAATAACGTAAACAGCACAAATAGATAAGAAAACAAGGCCTGAATAACGAAAACAGGCTGTGGACATTGAGAAACAAGCGGCCTGAATAACGCAAACAGGCAGTAAACAGTGACATGACAAACGTGACATGAATAACGTGAACAGGCGGTAAATTATTTATTGATTTTTACATAGAAAATAGGAAAATTATTAGAATAATGTGAACTGGCAGCGTATATTTAGGAGAGAAGTGTGGCATGATTAGGCGATGGATAGCGTAGATCGGCTTAGAAAATGTAAAAGTGCCTGAATGCGAGAATACAAACCTTGTATTATGAAAAAATTGACCTACACAGCATGAGTAGGCTTTGAAATTTCTGTTAAGTTGGCCTGGATAGGCGTTATGCACGATCGGAAGTAAACCAGAAACACTATGTCTATAATTAAACTAAATCAATATGGAAAGATATGGCATGCATGAATAACATTGATATACTGTGAAGCATGGGTTTGTATATATATATATATATATATATATAGTTGCAAGAAAAAGTATGTGAACCCTTTGGAATAATATGGATTTCTGCACAAATTAGTCATAAAATGTGATCTGATCTTCATCTAAGTCACAACAATAGACAATCACAGTCTGCTTAAACTAATAACACACTAAGAATTAAATGTTACCATGTTTTTATTGAACACACCATGTAAACATTCACAGTGCAGGTGGAAAAAGTATGTGAACCCCTAGACTAATGACATCTCCAAGAGCTAATTGGAGTGAAGTGTCAGCCAAATGGAGTCCAATCAATAAGATGAGATTGGAGGTGTTGGTTACAGCTCCCCTGCCCTATAAAAAACACACACCAGTTCTGGGTTTGCTTTTCACAAAAAACATTGCCTGATGTGAAAGATGCCTTGCACAAAAGAGCTCTCAGAAGGCTCTCAGAAGACCTACGATTAAGAATTGTTGACTTGCATAAAGCTGGAAAGGGTTATAAAAGTATTTCCAAAAAGCCTTGCTGTTCATCAGTCCACGGTAAAACAAATGGTCTATAAATGGAGAAAGTTCAGCACTGCTGCTACTCTCCCTAGGAGTGACCGTCCTGTAAAGATGACTGCAAGAGCACAGCGCAGACTGCTCAATGAGGTGAAGAAGAATCCTAGAGTGTCAGCTAAAGACTTACAAAAGTCTCTGGCATATGCTAACATCCCTGTTAACGAATCTACGATACGTAAAACACTAAACAATAATGGATTTCATAGGAGGATACCACAGAGGAAGCTACTGCTGTCCAAAAAAACATTGCTGCACGTTTATAGTTTGCACAAGAGCACCTGGATGTTCCACAGCAGTACTGGCAAAATATTCTGTGGACAGATGAAACCAAAGTTGAGTTGTTTGGAAGAAACACACAATACTATGTGTGGAGAAAAAGAGGAACAGCACACCAACATCAAAACCTCATCCCAACTGTGAAGTATGGTGGTGGGGGCATCATGGTTTGGGGCTGCTTTGCTGTGTCAGGGCCTGGACAGATTGCTATCATCGAAGGAAAAATGAATTCCCAAGTTTATCAAGACATTTTGCATGAGAACCTAAGGCCATCTGTCCACCAGCTGAAGCTCAAAAGAAGATGGATGCAACAGGACAACGACCCAAAGCATGGAAGTAAATCAACAACAGAATGGCTTAAACAGAAGAAAATACGCCTTTTGGATTGGCCCAGTCAGAGTCCTGACCTCAACCCGATTGAGATGCTGTGGCATGACCTCAAGAAAGCGATTCACACCAGACACCCCAAGAATTTTGCTGAACTGAAACAGTTCTGTAAAGAGGAATGGTCAAGAATTACTCCTGACCGTTGTGCACGTCTGATCTGCAACTACAGGAAACGTTCGGTTGAAGTTATTGCTGCCAAAGAAAGGTTCAACCAGTTATTAAATCCAAGGGTTCACATACTTTTTCCACCTGCATTGTGAATGTTTACATGGTGTGTTCAATAAAAACATGGTAACATTTAATTCTTTGTGCGTTATTAGTTTAAGCCGACTGTGATTGTCTATTGTTGTGGCTTAGATGAAAATCAGATCACATTTTATGACCAATTTGTGCAGAAATCCATATCATTCCAAGGGTTCACATACTTTTTCTTCCAACTGTATATAGATATTTTTATATTTTTTTTATAAAAATTTTTATGTCCCCATTCAGTCATAAAAAAACAGGGCCAGATTAACTAACAAATAAGGACCGGAGGCCCCTAATGATATGCTCTGTACTTCTCGCCCCAGCTGGGAAATGCGATGCAGGAATGAGAGCCGGCGACAGAGAGGAGCCTGAACTCACCCACCACCTGGGATCTCGTGGTGCACGTGACCCAGCCGGGCCGACAATGAAGGTGAGAGCGGCATCTCCCCAGCCCCCGGAGTGCTGTGAGCGCCGCAGCAGCCGACCCCCCCACTCATGGTGCGCCCGGGTGCGAATTGATTGCGCGGGAGGGGGGAACCCTCCGGCAATGGTGGGATGACCGCTCCGGTAGCAGTTGTTGAAGGGAAAAGAAAACGGAGGCTCCCTGAAGGAGAGGGGGCGGGCAGCTAGGGCGCCGGCAGCAATACTTACCTAGCTGGACGCTTGAATATGATGCCACTGACGTAACCCCTGACAAGGAAGCCCTCTGCACGGAGTGATGCCAGCGTTGAAGCCTGTGTGAGTAGGAACTTATAAAGCCTCCACCCCTCTGACAATTACAGGCTGAAATCAGCCTTGACAAATTATATTCTTGTACATAGGAGCAGTATTATAGTAGTTATATTATTGTACATAGGAGCAGTATTATAGTAATTATATTATTGTACATAGGAGCAGTATTATAGTAATTATATTCTTGTACATAGGAACACAATATTATAGAAGTTATATCCTTATACATAGGAGGTAGTATAATAGTAATTATATTCTTTTACATAGGAGCAGTATTATAGTAGTTATATTCTTGTATATAGGATGCAGTATTTTAGCAGTTCTATTCTTGCATATAAGAGGCAGTATAATAGTAGTTAACCCTTTAGGACCAAACGAATAGTGACATTTTACTTTTATCCTCCCCACAATACCATCATAATTTTTTTTAATTGTTCAGTGGACATAGCCATATGATGGTTTGTAGGAGAACACACTCAATTTATTTCATGGCTCCATTTGATGTTATGCATTGCAAAAATGGGTTTCATTTTTCCAGCCTTCATTATGTGGTAATAATTACATGATAACCTTATTCTTTGGGTCAATGCAATTACAGCAATGTCAAACTTTGTTGATATTTGTCTGGAGTAACAATGAAGAAAGATTGGATATAATATCTAAAATATCAGTAAAGACAGGAATATTCTTATTTAGGAATAGGATACAAATTTTACTGTACGCCAGTACAGGCCACACAAATTAGGCATTCACCTGACAGAAAAGGCCTTTTAAGGCACTGTATATACATAAGACAAGGACCATTCTTTGTTCAGAGTGGTGGCGGATATGTGTGGGCTGGCATGAGGAAATTCAATTATACGTGGTCATCACAGGTGTTGAATTTCTCCGAGATCCATGCCTCATTCATTTTTAGAAATGTGAGGTAGTCCACACTGTCGTGAGCTAGACAAGTGCGTTTATCGGTCACAATCCCCCTGCTGCGCAGAACGTCCTTTCGGATAGGACACTCGACGAGGGGCAAGCCAAGAGTTCCATTGCAAATTCTGCCAGCTCAGGCTACAGGTCAAGCCTGCACACCCAATAGTCCAGGTGTTCCTTGCTTCTCAGAGCGTCCACATCGGCCGTTCACCCGATGTAGTCATACACCTGTCGGTCTAGGCGTTCCCTGAGGTGGGATCCGGAGGGCGGTTGTCGATGGGTTGGCTGCAAGAATGATCTCATATTCGAAGTGACCAACACATCTTCAAACCGCCCTCTTCTTGCAGGCTTGGTAGGATTGGTACCCGCACCTGTTTCGCTGTGGGTGGAAATTCCTCTGCCAGCGACCGCAACAGCAGAATGCAGCATCTCTCACAGCAAGGCCTGAAAATGCTGCATTCTGCCAGCCCTCTGTGATGCTGGTAACATGTCCGCCATTTTGTGTTTGTACCGGGGTCTAAGTACGTTGCCATCCAGTACTGGTCCTTGCCCTTTATGCTTTTTATACGGGGGTCCCTCTTCAAACACTGGAGCATGAAGGCCAGCATTTGCACTAAAATGGAAGCGGTGGAGAGCCCTGACTCCTGCTCATGGCCCAGGAGAATGTCATCCTCAGTCTCCAGCATGGCAACATCTCACCTGGGACGTCGAATAGGTTCTGGGGAGCTTGGGGGTGCAGCGGAAGAGGCGGTAGCAGTGGAAAAGGAAGAGACAGCTGAGGATTAGATGAAGGATGGAGTTGGAGGCGGAGAAGAAGAGGCAGGCCTGCATGCAATCCTTGGCAATAACACCAAATCCACATGGGAGCCTTGACGGCCGTCAGAAGGTTCACCCAGTAGGCAGTAAAAGTTATGTAGCTTCCCTTCCCGTGTTTGCTAGACCACGTGTCTGTGGTCAGATGTATCTTGGCACCGACACTGTACCAGAGATATATTCACTTGCTGCTGAACGTGGCCATATAGCTCTGGGATGACCTTCTGGGAGAAATATTTCCTTCCGTGGACCTTCCATTGTGGAGTGCCAATGGCTACATATTTTGTAAAGGCCTCCGAGTCCACCAGTTTATATGGCAGTAGTTGGAGGGCTAGCAGTTCCGACAAGCCATCGGTCAGCCGTTGGGCAAGAGGGTTATCCGGCATCATCAACTTTTTACGCTCAAATATTTGGGCCATGGAAGCCTGCCTTATGCCAGATGAACGCGACAATGGCTGTGGAAGGTGGAGTGGAGGACAAATGGGAGGAGAGAGGAGAAGGAGAAGAGGCAGGACGTGTAGCCCGGGAGTGTGGCTTTGTGGGTTCTGACGGCATTGCTCCCACTGGGCTCAGTGATGGGAGGCCAGGTGCCTTGTTAAGGTGGTCGTCCCTAGGTGAGTGTTGGGCTCACCGCGACTTATGTGTTGACAGCATAGGCTGCAGATGGTAACACTATTGTCAGCAGCTGACATGTAAAAAAAAAAGCCCACACTGCGGAGTCATGTGTCCGCGTCCTGAGAGCGACAGAAGTGACCGTGCATGGTGGATGGCTTGCTCGAGATACATTTGCAATCTGCTTTTTGTCTCCTGTGCCCTGCAAGCTCTGCCTGCTTCTCCTCCTTCTCCTCCCTCTTTGCTGCACCGTCTCTCCCTCTAAACTCCCCTCCTCTTCCTCTCTTGTAGTCACCCACGTGCCGTCCATCGACACGTCATCATAGTCACCTTCACCACCACTGACATTTGATATCTCTGAGTAGGCAGCAACAGCAGGGACCTCCCTCCTTGGGCTGATCTGGGTACTGTGGTCAGAACGCTGGGTGGTGGCCAATGCTACCTCCTCTTCCTCATCGGATGTCAAGAATGGCTGCACATCGGTATGTTCTGGGAATGGATGGGAAAATAATTCCTCTGACTCAAGTAGAAGGGCTATGGTGGTGGTGTATTAGGGGGTGCATACAGCAGAGAGTGCGGAGGCTTCAGATACAGAGGATGAGGAGGGTGCAGAAGAGGAAGGGTGAGTGAGCCACTGAACCAACTCTGGTGCGCCCTTTGAAGTAATCACACGCGCCTTCTCCAACTTTCCACTTAGGCTCCGGCCTGGTGCACCTGCCCGACCCCTACCACCCCTTCGGAACGGCCTGCCTCTTCCTCTGCCTGTAATTTTCAAAATGACCCTGTGCCTAAGTCCCTAGTGAAGCGCAATATTTGTGGAAGCAGGTATATAGCAGGCCTCAATCAATATTTGGTGGAAACAGGGATATTAAACCCCTTAATCAGTATTTTGTGGAAGCAGGTATATCGCAGCCCTCAATCAATATTTGGTGGAAGCAGGTATATCAAACCCCTTAATCAGTATTTTGTGGAAGCAGGTATATCGCAGCCCTCAATAGTTTTTTTTGGGAAGCAGGGATATCAAATCCCTTAATCAGTATTTTCTGGAAGCAGGTATATTGCAGCCATCAATCATTTTTTGTGGAAACAGGTATATCAAACCCCTCAATCAGTATTTTGTGGAAGCAGGTATATCAAACCCCTTAATCAGTATTTTGTGGAAGCAGGTGTATCACACCCTTCAATCAGTATTTTGTGGAAGCAGGGATATCAAACCCCTTAATCAGTATTTTGCGGAAGCAGGTATATCGCAGCCCTCAATCAGTTTTTTTGTGAAAACAGGTATATCAAACTTCTTAATCAGTATTTTGTGGAAGCAGGTATATTGCAGGCCTCAATCAGTATTTTTTGGAAGCAGGTATATCAAACACCTTAATCAGTATTTTGTGGAAGCAGGTATATCGCAGGCCTCAATCAATGTTTGGTGGAAACAGGAATATCAAACCCCTTAATCAATATTTTGTGGAAGCAGGTATATTGCAGCCATCAATCAGTTTTTTGTAGAAGCAGATATATCAAACCTCTTAATCAGTATTTTTTGGAAGCAGGTATATCGCAACCCTCAATCAGTATTTTGTGGAAGCAGGTATATCAAACCCCTTAATCAGTATTTTGTGGAAGCAGGTATATCGCAGGCCTCAATCAATGTTTGGTGGAAACAGGAATATCAAACCCCTTAATCAATATTTTGTGGAAGCAGGTGTATCGCAGCCATCAATCAGTTTTTTGTGGAAGCAGATATATCAAACCTCTTAATCAGTATTTTTTGGAAGCAGGTATATCGCAACCCTCAATCAGTATTTTGTGGAAGCAGGTATATCAAACCCCTTAATCAACAATTTGTGGAAGCAGGTATATCGCAGCCCTCAATCAATATTTTGTGGAAGCAGGTATATCAAACCCCTTAATCAGTATTTTGTGGAAGCAGGTATATCGTACCCCTCAATCAATATTTGGTGGAAGCAGGTATATCGAACCCCATAATCAGTATTTTGTGGAAGCAGGTATATCACACCCCTCAATCAGTTTTTTTGGGACAGCAGGTATATCACACCTGTTGCAAATAGTTGTTCCAATAGCGCTTGTCCCTCTATATAGCTGCAGTATCGCAGCAGAAATGCACACAACAGCTGCACAATACAAATGCACTATATACTTTCTATGTTACAAAGTATATTATAGGTATATCACACCCCTCAATCAGTTTTTTTTGGGGCAACAGGTATATCACACCTGTTGCAAATAGTTGTTCCAATAGCGATTGTCGCTCTATATAGCTGCGGTATCGCAGCAGAACTGCAAACAACTGCTGCACAATACAAATGCACTATATACTTTCTATGTTAGAAAGTATATTATAGGTTTATCACACCCAGTTTTTTGGGGGGCAACGGATATATCACACACGTTGCAATTAGTTGTTCCAATAGCGCTTGTCCCTCTATATAGCTGCAGTATTGCAGCAGAACCGCACACAATTGCTGCACAATACAAATGCACTATAATATACTTTCTATTTTAGAAAGTATATTATAAGTATATCACACCCCTCAGTATATCACACCTATCGATAACATACCTAAACCAGTCCTTAAAAGGACTTTTGTGGCCCTATTAGCTAGTGTTTGGTGTCCCTAACAGTCTGTCCCTGCTCCACAAAGCAACCTCTCCCTACACTGGCAAAACACAGAATGTAAAATGGCTGCCAGATCGGGTTCTTTGATAGGGTGGGGGTGTGTCCATGTGCTGAAACGTCTCAATTGGCTGTCCCGTCCCACCTGATGGATGTGTCATGGGTCAAAGTTTGGCGCAATGTAAAAGAATGTGGTGCCGGCGGACATCGTCATATGTTCGCATGTTCGGCGAATCGCGAACGTGCAAAGTTCGCCATAAAACGACTCCCGGGCAAACCGCAAGGCAATCTCTAATGAAAGCCCCAAAATCACAATCTCAGGTACCCTTTGCTCAGGGGGTATGGATTAATTAGCTGACTAGAGTGTGACACTTTGAGCCTAGAATACTGAACCTTTTCACAATATTCTAATTTTAAGTTGCATTACTGAAATAAATGAACTTTTGCACGATATTCAAACTTTTCGAGTTTCACCTGTACATGATTTCTTGCACCATGACTGTAATTGCCTTCGAAGCTTAGGGACTGTCCAAGTCCTGAGGGTTCCTATCTTCCAGAGGTTAATAAATCAGCCCCTGTTAATGCTTTTATCCTCAGCAGTCAATGACAAGACTCAGCTGAATTCACTAACCTTGAGCGTTATTACAAATATCTGACTCAGGTCAAGCAAATAATCATACATTAATGATGATAAATGCGCTCATTCCCAGGAGAGAGCGGCTTACTGCCAATGTATTAACAAGCAAAATGTTTGGTCTTCATCTTATCTTGGGATAAGGGATTTTTAATAAGGAACATTTACTCATAAGGATCCTTAGAGGATTTCCATATTAATGATATGATAAATATCAGGGGCAAATTATAGGGATGGCAAATAGTGCAATTGTCCAGGAGCTTCTGCCACCTAGTTCCTTCAAGTGATTTCTAGAAACTTTAAACAGCTAAACAAACAATATGAGAACTCTTTAGAGGACATGGCCCTCTCCTGTCTGTTTTAGTAACCTACAACCCCCCTTAACATTACATTTCTCAAGTATCTATTCATATGACTATATGATGTACCATTCCTCTATCATTCCTGCTAGAAGTTTATGAATGAATTACAGGCACTTTGTGATGAAGATCCAGAAGTGTGTTACTGGTTGGGGGTGTGTTCCTGCACTGTCTGACATTATCCAATCAGTGCTTCCAGGGTCAGACTGTGCAGGGACACAAACACAACTGGTAACACCCATCTTGACCTTCATTGCCAACTGTTAACAGTTCATTGAGATCTTCTAGCAGGAATAATAACGGAACACCACAATATAGAGTCATAAGAATACATGCTCCAGAATTTTTATTGCATGGGGAATGTGTAGTGTCCTGGAGCAGGGGTACATTGAAGTCTGGACGTTTGTGGACATTTGCTCCTATTGCTCCTAAGTCAACTTTGATGCACTTTAAAGGGTTATCTTGCACTGACTTATGCTGTTTAATACTAAGTAACTGCATGTTATATGTTTGTTGCGATATACATTCTGTTCACCGTATTTGCATGGCAGTGTGGAAAGGGTTAATGAATACTGAGAGAGTTTGGGACTTTCTAGATAATAATGAGAAGCTGGTGATTTTCCACAGTTACCATAAGGTTTGGAGAGAAAAAGACAGACTTGTGTAGTTCCCCAGACCAGAAGTACCCCAGATTGGTTATTGTTATACATTGTAATTCACTGTTTCTTTCCTGGCTATCACTACCATCAAGGAAGGTATGGCAAAAGTTGGTAGGAAGGGAGTTAATCACCCTGTTTCTCCTTTCTTGGGGAGGAGTGGTCATAACTGCTTCCTGCCAAGATTGGGTGTTCCCATCTAGAGACGGAGGGAGAAGGACGCAACCTGCCTTGCTCCTTCTCCTACACTAATTTCTTCAGAGAGAATGATTACTAAATTGCCTCAAGTAAAGCCTTGGGAAGATTAAGACAGCAGAGCGATCTTCAATATTCAGGTTCCATAGACACTACTGTAAAGTGAAGGAAAATGGACCAAAACCACCCTCATCACCAAATAGCCACTAGGCCAGTATCATTTAATTGCTAAACTGTCATCAACCAACCTGCCTCAATATCCTTGCTGGTGCCAGACAAGAATTGCACTAAAACCTGCTGCTACTGTACAGTATGTATTTTCAAGTTGTACGTGGCACTTAGTAAAAGGACTTAGTTACTTTTAAGTCTGACCTCATTCTTCAGTGCTACAACTTTCGCTGAAATTGACCCCATGGAGCGACAGCCTGAGGTAGGAAACTATGACACTACAACACTACCTCAAGGCCACTATCACTCATATCCTCTACATCGGCACCCATGGGGGTTCGCTCCAATTGTTTACCACCAAAACCAGACAGAACAACCTTTGGGATGTCTGGTATGCTATGTTATAATGTCTGAAGACTTGTTTTTGTCTGGAATAACTGCTTCTTCATTCCCATTGACTATAATTGAAGTTCTATTGCAAGTCTATGACAGATGAAGATGTTAACATTGTATCTGTTTGGGCTGTGTTTCTCCCCTCCACCACTCACACTCGAAGGTTCTAGTTAATCTAGAAACTGCATATAAGGAGAGTAGTCAGAGCTCTTAGTTGTCTGCCTTTAAGGATCAATGCTTAGAAGAAGAGACTGTGCCAGATTACTTGAGTGACCAGAAGACACTGAGACGGGGATACTCTGCCACAGATTCTGGGTCATCAACCTATGACCAGGGTACCAGCCATCTGAGATCTAAAGGGACAGCAACATGTGGTGACACCTTGACGGTTTCCAGGGGACCCAGATGAGCAGACATCTGCCACTTTGCACATTGCATTGCACAGTTTTTTTCTCAGAGTACTTGATTGGCATGTTTCTGGTGGGATCAGTCATATGAATGATCCCACTCCATGCATGATTACTTGACCATATTCTGGTCGTTCAAACATTTGTATGGTTGATTTAAAAAAGTTCTCCATAATTATAATCAAAAGCTTCTCTCTTTAAAAAAAAACAGCACCATACTTCTCAACAGGTTGTTTGTGGTATTGCAGCTAAGTTCAATTTACTTCAATACAGCTGAGCTGCAATACCAGAGACGACTTTTGAACAAAGACATGACTTTTTTACAACCATGTTTTTATAATTCTGGACAAGTCCCACATTATGTGACACTAGGGAGTGGGCTCCCCCCAACATTTTCACCCAGTGGCCTCCGAAACATTGCTAACTCACATGTTAATCAGAATTGTACTAGTCAGTGACAAGACTGTACAGCAGAACCAGGTTCTGGTATGAAAATGGTGGTCAGCCACAACAGAGACCATAAGGTTGAGTAGAGGCTACCATCACGTGAAGCTGACAGAGAGGTGGATCACTCTATTTATGAGATAATCTGTGTCTGCTGGTAACATAACAGTCAGGATGGCTGGTGATGTCAGACTGATGAGATCTTAAAGGGGACCTTTCATGGGTCCAGACATTATGAAATAACTACTAGGTTATGTAGGGCATAGTGCAGGGATGTAATATCGCTTACTAGTTTGTCTGGGCGCCGCTCTGTTCGCCTGCTTTGCCTCCCTGCAGTTTTCCCGGCTGGTATGCTAATGAATAGCATCAGTACAGGGAGGAGGAGACTGACCAGTTTCTCAATGGGCGTCTCCTTCTCCCTGGCTGTAGCGCGGTCCAATCACAGCGGAGAGCGTCACAGCCAGAGAGAAGGTGAGTTTTTTTTCTCCCTGGCAGTGACGCTCTCTGCTGAGATTGGACAGCGCCATTGAGAAACAGGGCAGTCTCCTTCTCCCTGTACCGATGCTATTCATTAGCATACCAGCCGGGAAAACTGCAGGGGGGCACAGCGGGCAAACGGAGAGGCGCCCAGACAAACTAGTAAGCAATATTACATCAGTGAACAGTGCCCTACATAACCTGCTAGTTATTTCATAATGTCTGGACCCATGAAAGGTCCTCTTTAACTAAGCATAGTTGATGATGTCACAGACTAAGGGGGTGAAATAACATGAGGGCTAGTGATGTCACATAGGGAGAGGGCTGTGTTATTTTAGGAGGATTGGTGATGTCAGCCTAAGGAATTTTATCTTGGGAGAGCTAGTAATGTCAGCCTGATGGGGGTTTTCTAGAGAGGGCTGCTGATGTCACAGACTGAGGGATGGAATGAGCTGAGAGGTAGTGATGTCACAGAGAGAGAGATGGCAGTGATAGGTTAGGATGGCTAGTGATGTCACAGAGTGAGGAGGTGGAGTAACCTGAGGGCTAGTGATATCACAGAGAGGGAGGGGAGTGTTAGCTTAGGAGGGATAATGATGTCACAAAGTGAGGGAGCAGTGTTAGGTTAGGAAGGATTGTGATGTCAGTTTGAGGGGTGTTATATATGATTTGTTTCTACTCTGTCCGTTAAACCACAAATCTAAACCCTCACCTCCACCTGCCAATTTCAACTCAAGAACCTCTTTCGTATTCACTCCTTCCTCACCCCTGAGTCAACTAAAATACTAGTGCGTGCTCTCATAATTCCTTATGAATCTCCGGTTCCATGATGTCTGATTGTTGCTTTTGTTCTGAGGAATGACTTAGACCCCTGCAGGATCCATGCTGTCTGAATGGAGGTGTGAAATCAATGTAACCAAATGTGGCATTTTGAAGCAGGACCCCCCTGTGGAGTTTGATTTCCTCTGTCACTCCTGGGGCAAATGGCAGGAACAAAATCATACTCCATATTCCTCACAGAATTAATAGCGCTTTCAAATAAATAATAATAACTCTGTATCACGTGAAAAGAATTAGGACAAGAACGCCAAGGGAGATGTAAGTAGGCAGCCCCCTGCAGACCCTGACCTGTGAAGGACCTGGGCACATGCCCCCATGCACTTCCCACCCAGTTTTTCAAGTAACTCAGGGGACCAAGCGGACAATAAGCGTTCGCATCCTTATTTACATTGCACAAGGTCATACAGAAATATTACACAGGGTACAGTATTTGCTGTTAGCACAATGCCCTCTACATCCAGCACTACGGTGACCTTATCCTGCCAGCGTCTGACTAAAACCCTGATGTCACCCTGTTTTCTCCCCCGACCCTTTGGGCAGAATGCAGAATCTGATGACACTGGAGCATTCATAGGTCCAGATTGGTTGAGTAGATGCTGATGAGGTTAAAACGACTGGGTGACACCAGGGACCAGTCGCTGTCACTGAGTCAGAAGATGACATCAACATTACAGCTTTGCTTTTCTATTGGCAAAAAAATGGGCTTAGAACGGTGCTACTATTGTTTGGTGTTTAATACTGGCATTCACAGGGGCACAGAGGCCGCTCTCAGCTAATCTGATCAAATTTTGTTTAAAACACAAAATCCCAAAGACCTCTGCTTTATTCTACTAATTGATCAGGGAAACAAGTCAAAGGCAAAGAACTGAGTCAGTGGTGTAATCCTGAAAGGTTGTCTGCAGAGTCATGAGAAAAAGGCAGCATGGTGATTTATATAGTACAATAATATGGTATAGTAATACATGACCCATTATACAATCATGCCATATAATATCCTGCGTAAAATAGTACAATAATGAAATTATACAATATAAAATAATATAATATATATAATTATACTATACAGAATATAATACAGCACAATGATGTCATATAATATCCTATGTAAAATAGTACAATAATGAAATAATACAATATAAAATACCGTATTTTTTGCCCTATAAGACGCACCTAGGTTTAACCCCTTAGGGACCCATGACGTACCGGTACGGCATGATTCCCGAGTCCTTAAGGACCCATGACGTACCGGTACGTCATCTATAGTCAAATCATTGACCAGGCACCGAGGAAAAATGTGCGGGGGGGTCCCGTGACCCCCCCCGTGTCGGCGATCGCCGTAAACCGCAGGTCAATTCAGACCTGCGGTTTGCGGCTTTTCAATGTTGCGTCGGCGGTGGTCGGCGGTGCCATCGGGTCCCCATGGGGCTGTGGGGGTGACCCGATGGCATGCAAGGCAGCGCGATGCCTAAGGAAGGCATCGCGCTGCCTTCCGGTGAAGAGCCTGTGTCTCACAGGCCGGAAGCTGTATGAGTAATACACACAGTATTACAAAAAAAAAGTATACATATTAGGTATCGCCGCGTCCGTATCGACCGGCTCTATAAACATATTACATGACCTAACCCCTCAGATGAACACCTTAAAAAATAAAAACTGTGCTAAATAAACAAATTTTTTGTCACCTTACATCACAAAAAGTACAACAGTAAGCGATCAAAAAGGCGTTTGCCCACCAAAATAGTACCAATCCAACCGTCACCTCACCCCGCAAACAATTAGCCCCTGCCTGAGACAATCGCCCAAAAATTTTTAAAAAATATGGCTCAGAATATGGAGACACTAAAACATCATTTTTTTTGTTTTAAAAAAGCTGTTATTGTGTAAAACTTACATAAATAAAAAAAATTATACATATTAGGTATCGCTGCGTCCGTATCGACCGGCTCTATAAAAATATCACATGACCTAACCCCTCAGATGAAAACCGTAAAAAATTTAAAATAAAAACTGTGCTAAATAAACAATTTTTTGTCACCTTACATCACAAAAAGTACAACAGCAAGCGATCAAAAAGGCGTTTGCCCAGCAAAATAGTACCAATCTAACCGTCACCTCATCCCTCAAAAAATGAGACCCTACCTAAGATAATCGCCCAAAAACTGAAAAAACTATGGCTCAGAATATGGAGACACTAAAACATGATTTTTTTTTGTTTCAAAAATGATATTATTGTATAAAACTTACATAAATAAAAAAAATAGTATACATATTAGGTATCTCCGCGTCCGTATCGACCGGCTCTATAAAAATATCACATGACCTAACCCCTCAGATGAACACCTTAAAAAATAAAAACTGTGCTAAATAAACAAATTTTTTGTCACCTTACATCACAAAAAGTACAACAGTAAGCGATCAAAAAGGCGTTTGCCCACCAAAATAGTACCAATCCAACCGTCACCTCACCCCGCAAACAATTAGCCCCTGCCTGAGACAATCGCCCAAAAATTTTTAAAAAATATGGCTCAGAATATGGAGACACTAAAACATCATTTTTTTTGTTTTAAAAAAGCTGTTATTGTGTAAAACTTACATAAATAAAAAAAATTATACATATTAGGTATCGCTGCGTCCGTATCGACCGGCTCTATAAAAATATCACATGACCTAACCCCTCAGATGAAAACCGTAAAAAATTTAAAATAAAAACTGTGCTAAATAAACAATTTTTTGTCACCTTACATCACAAAAAGTACAACAGCAAGCGATCAAAAAGGCGTTTGCCCAGCAAAATAGTACCAATCTAACCGTCACCTCATCCCTCAAAAAATGAGACCCTACCTAAGATAATCGCCCAAAAACTGAGAAAAAACTATGGCTCAGAATATGGAGACACTAAAACATGATTTTTTTTTGTTTCAAAAATGATATTATTGTATAAAACTTACATAAATAAAAAAAATAGTATACATATTAGGTATCTCCGCGTCCGTATCGACCGGCTCTATAAAAATATCACATGACCCCCTCAGATGAACACCGTAAAAAAATTTACATAAAAACTGTGCTAAATAAACAATTTTTTGTCACCTTACATCACAAAAAGTGTAATAGGAAGCGATCAAAAAGTCACACGCACCCCAAAATAGTGCCAATAAAACCGTCATCTCATCCTGCAAAAATCATGCCCTACCCAAGGTAAGCGCCCAAAAACTGAAAAAATTATGGCTCTCAGACTATGGAAACACTAAAACATGATTTTTTTTGCTTCAAAAATGAAATCATTGTGTAAAACTTACATAAATAAAAAAAAGTATACATATTAGGTATCGCCGCATCCGTGACAACCTATAAAAATATCACATGATCTAACCTGTCAGATGAATGTTGTAAATAACAAAAAATAAAAACGGTGCCAAAACAGCTATTTCTTGTTATCTTGCCTCACAAAAAGTGCAACCAAAAATCATATGTACCCTAAACTAGTACCAACAATACTGCCACCTTATCCCGTAGTTTCTAAAATGGGGCCACTTTTTTGGAGTTTCTACTCTAGGGGTGCATCAGGGGGGCTTCAAATTGGACATGGTGTAAAAAAAAACAGTCCAGCAAAATCTGCCTTCCAAAAACCGCATGGCATTCCTTTCCTTCTGCGCCCTGCCGTGTGCCCGTACAGCTGTTTATGACCACATATGGGGTGTTTCTGTAAACTACAGAATCAGGGCCATAAATATTGAGTTTTGTTCGGCTGTTAACCCTTGCTTTGTTACTGGGAAAAATGGATTAAAATGGAAAATTTGCCCAAAAATGGAAATTCTGAAATTTCATCTCCATTTGCCAATAACTCTTGTGGAACACCTAAAGGGTTAACGACGTTTGTAAAATCTGTTTTGAATACCTGGAGGGGTGTAGTTTCTTAGATGGGTCACTTTTATGGAGTTTCTACTCTAGGGGTGCATCAGGGGGGCTTCAAATGGGACATGGTGTAATAAAAAACTGTCCAGCAAAATCTGCCTTCCAAAAAACGTATGGCATTCCTTTCCTTCTGCGCCCTGCCGTGTGCCCGTACAGCAGTTTACGACCACATATGGGGTGTTTCTGTAAACTACAGAATCAGGGCCATAAATATTGAGTTTGGTTTGGTTTGGCTGTTAACTCTTGCTTTGTAACTGGAAAAAAATTATTAAAATGGAAAATCTGCCAAAAAAGTGAAATTTTGAAATTGTATCTCTATTTTCCATTAATTCTTGTGGAACACCTAAAGGGTTAACGATGTTTGTAAAATCAGTTTTGAATACCTTGAGGGGTCTAGTTTCTTAGATGGGGTCACTTTTATGGAGTTTCTACTCTAGGGGTGCATCAGCGGGGCTTCAAATGGGACATGGTGTAAAAAAAAAAACAGTCCAGCAAAATCTGCCTTCCAAAAACCGTATGGCATTCCTCTCCTTCTGCGCTCTTCCGCGTGCCTGTACAGTAGTTTACGACCACATATCGGGTGTTTCTGTAAACTACAGAATCAGGGCCATAAATATTGAGTTTGGTTTGGCTGTTATCCCTTGCTTTGTAACTGGAAAAAAAATATTAAAATGGAAAATCTGCCAAAAAAGTGAAATTTTGAAATTGTATCTCTATTTTCCATTAATTCTTGTGGAACACCTAAAGGGTTAACAAAGTTTGTAAAATCAGTTTTGAATACCTTGAGGGGTGTATTTTATAGAATAGGGTCATTTTTGGGTGGTTTCTATTATGTAAGCCTCGCAAAGTGACTTCAGACCTGAACTGGTCCCTAAAAATTTGGTTTTTGAAAATTTCAGAAAAATTTCAAGATTTGCTTCTAAACTTCTAAGCCTTGTAACATCCCCAAAAAATAAAATATCATTCCCAAAATGATCCAAACATGAAGTAGACATATGGGGAATGTAAAGTAATAACTATTTTTGGAGGTATTACCATGTATTATAGAAGTAGAGAAATTGAAACTTGGAAATTTGCAATTTTTTTCAAATTTTGAGTAAATTTGGCATTTTTTATAAATAAAAATGATTTATTTTTATTTTTTTTACCAGTGTCATGAAGTACAACATGTGACGAAAAAACAATATCAGAATGGCCTGGATAAGTCGAAGCGTTTTAAAGTTATCAGCACTTAAAGGGACACTGCTCAGATTTGCAAAAAATGGCCAAGTCCGTAAGGTGAAATAGGGCCAAGTCCTTAAGGGTTTAAGAGGAGAACAATAAGGGAAAAAAAAATTCATTACACCTCAGGTCAGACCACCAATCAGACCCCCAATGTTAATAAGACCCCAATAAGACCTCAGATCAGACCCGCAATCAGACCTCAGCTCAGACCCCAATGTGAATGACCCACAATAAGACCTCAGATAAGAGCCCAATGCCTCTCATCAGCTCCTAGTAGCCTCATATCAGCCCCCAGCATGGCTTCGTGAGGGATCGGTCATGTCAGACTAATTTAATCAGTTTCTATGAGGAGGTAAGTTCTAGACTTGACAGCGGCGAATCAATGGATGTCGTATATCTGGACTTCTCAAAAGCATTTGACACTGTACCACATAAAAGGTTAGTATATAAAATGAGAATGCTCGGACTGGGAGAAAACGTCTGTATGTGGGTAAGTAACTGGCTCAATGATAGAAAACAGAGGGTGGTTATTAACGGTACACACTCAGATTGGGTCACTGTCACTAGTGGGGTACCTCAGGGGTCAGTATTGGGCCCTATTCTCTTCAATATATTTATTAATGATCTTGTAGAAGGCTTGCATAGTAAAGTATCAATTTTCACAGATGACACTAAACTGTGTAAAGTAATTTACACTGATGAGGACAGTATACTACTACAGAGGGATCTGGATAGACTGGAGGCTTGGGCAGATAAGTGGCAGATGGGGTTTAACACTGACAAATTTAAGGTTATGCACATAGGAAGGAATAATGCAAGTCACCCGTACTTATTAAATGGTAAAACACTCGGTAACACTGACATGGAAAAGGATCTAGGAATTTTAATAAACAGCAAACTAAGCTGCAAAAACCAGTGTCAGGCAGCTGCTGCCAAGGCCAATAAGATAATGGGTTGCATCAGAAGGGGCATAGATTCCCGTGATAAGAACATAGTCCTACCACTTTACAAATCGCTAGTCAGACCACACATGGAGTACTGTGTACAGTTCTGGGCTCCTGTAAACAAGACAGACATAGCAGAGCTGGAGAAGGTCCAGGGTTTTTTTTTTTTTTTTTTTGCCTTCCTCTGGATCAACTTGCGGGATAACAGGCCAAACTGGATGGACAAATGTCTTTTTTCGGCCTTATGTACTATGTTACTATGTTACAATGATGTCATATAATATCCTATGTAATGTAGTACAATAATGAAATAATACAATATAAAATAATATAATATATATAATATAATTATACTACACAGAATATAATATAGTGCAATGTTGTCATATAATATACTATGTAGTATAGTCCAATAATGAAATAATACAATATAAAATAATATAATATATACAGTATTTTTCGCTTTATAAGACGCACCTGATGATAAGACGCAACTAGGTTTTTGAGGAGGAAAATAAGAAAAAAAATATTTTTGAACCAAAAGGTGTGCTTTTGGTGGGTTTTGAACTAATGGTGGTCTGTGGATGACACTATTATGGGGGATCTGTGGATGACACTGTTATGGAGGGGATCTGTGGATGATGCATTGTTACGGGGGATCTGTGGATGAAGCACTGATATGGGGGATCTGTGGATGACACTGTTATGGGGGATCTGTTGATCACTGTCACGGACGTACCAAGTCATATGGACGTCCCCGTGAAAGTGAGTGGCAGGAGATCTTTGAGACTGGCAACACATGGTTTGATTTGACATGTTTACCTTGTGGATCGATAGGTGTCTGTGTTGTTTCTGGTACTGGTCACACCCTTAACTTCCAGGTGTTGCTATTGTGGTCATTTAACTTTCCCTATTTATAGTTGTTTCTTCCACAATGCTGTGCGGCTTATAGCTTCAGTTGGACCTGTGGATAGCTGGTGTTTGGATCTCGGCTGAGTTCCTGGTGCTGCCATAGCTTCTTGGAAGTTAAGTGTTACCTTTCCCTTTGTATTTTGGCTTTTCTGTGTGTTGCATTTCCTTGTTGTTTTGTATTAGGCCTTAGAGAGACGCCCGTTCATCCTTCCTTTTGGAGGAACAGGATGTCTCATTCCTGTCATTAGTACCAGGGTCCTTTAGGGTTAGATAGGAATTTAAGTATTCCTGTGTATGAACTCACCTACCTCTGGGGTCTGTTCATACTGGTAGTCAGTCAGGGCTTTGAATGGGGTATTTACTAGGAGGTGTCCACTGCTATGAGGGTATCTGTGGATGACACTGTTATGGGGGATCTGTGGATGACACTGTAATGGGGGATCTGTGGATGACACACTGCTATAGGGGGATCTGTGGATGACACTGTTATGGGGAATCTGTGGATGACACTGTTATGGGGAATCTGTGGATGACACTGTTATGGGGAATCTGTGGATGACACTGTTATGGGAAATCTGTGGATGACACTGTTATAGGGAATCTGTGGATGACACTGTTATAGGGAATCTGTGGATGACACTGTTATAGGGAATCTGTGGATGACACTGTTATGGGGAATCTGTAGAGGACACTGTTATGGGGAATCTGTGGAGGACACTGTTATGGGGATCTGTGGATGATACACTGCTATAGGGGGATCTGTGGAGGACACTGTTATGGGGATCTGTGGAGGACACTGTTATGGGGGGGGGGGATCTGTGGAGGACACATATATACTGTAGCATCTTATGCTGGTCCCCTTTGTGTCCTGTCATGTCCCTGTGTAAATAGTGACCCCCATTACACCAGGCCCCGCTCACAGCAGTCTTCACATGTAAAGTCTATCCATGTAATCTTCAAGCAGTGGCTCTGCTTTGTTAAACTACCGTAATCATCTGTAGTTGTACTCACTATCAAAGCGGCGGTCAGGCCGGCAGCGTAACGTAACTTATTTAGTCACGCTCCGGCTCTGCCAGCTTCATTAAAGAAGTGGAAGGAGCATCAACGAGTTAGTGGCGTTACGCTGCCAGCCTGCCAGTACTACAGATGATTACGGTAGTTTAACAAAGCAGAGCCACTGCTTGAGGATCACATGAATAGACTTTACATGTGAAGACTGCTGTGAGCGGGGCCCGGTGTAATGGAGTACAGTGACTGCACCGGACCCCGCCGCGAGTGCAACAGCAGTTGCCGGCCTCCAGCCCCTCCTCCCACCCCGCGTGATAGAGATTAACTGTAACTGATACATCGCAGGCTGCACTGTGCAGCATAGCGGTCGGCGATGTATCAGTGTCAGCCATGTAAAAATTTCTAGAATTGGGCGAATTTTGCTACGAAAGCAAAAACTGAAAACGCACCATAGGGTAGTAGGTTCCAAATTAATGGAGCATATAAAAAATCTGCTCCCCTATTCTCTCCTCAAGAATACCCTGGCTGACGTACATTTCTGTGTATTTTTACGCCAGAAAACTGACGTAAAAGATGATATATGTGGTGGTCCGATGGCCCTTTCCCGTCCTTGCCCTCTCCATGGCCCCTTTTTAGGAAGAGGCGAAAGTGGAGGAGAAACACCACTTGCTCAAAAATTTTCCTCAAGTGATATTGAAAAAGTCACAAACACAAAGTTTGTGACTTTGGCTACTTTCACACTAGCGTTCGTCGGTCTGCTCGTGAGTTCCGTTTGAAGGGGCTCACGAGCGGACCCGAACGCAGCCGTCCAGCCCTGATGCAGTCTGAATGGAGCGGATCCGCTCAGACTGCATCAGTCTGGCGGCGTTCAGCCTCCGCTCCGCTCGCCTCCGCACGGACAGGCGGACAGCTGAACGCTGCTTGCTGCGTGCGGGTGACCGCCTGGCCGTGCGGAGGCGTGCGGATCCGTGCGGATCCGTCCAGACTTACAATGTAAGTCAATGGGGACGGATCCGTTTGAAGATGCCACAATATGGCTCAATCTTCAGGCGGATCCGTCCCCCATTGACTTTACATTGAAAGTCTGGACGGATCCGTACGAGGCTATTTTCACACTTAGCTGTTATATGCTAAAATAATGCAGACGGATCCGTAATGAACGGAGCCTCCGTCTGCATTATTATGATCGGATCCGTTCAGAACGGATCCAATCGAACGCTAGTGTGAAAGTAGCCATGCCGTATCATGTCTGTTATGTAATATAGTGTAGTAATAACGCAATAAAAATATAAAATATAATTATAATATACTATAAACTGTATATAGTATACACTGAAATACAACATAAAAATACATCAAAATACAATCTAACTACACAATACATAATACCTATAATTTACTATAAAATTGTAGGAAAATAATACCATTAAAAATATCTAATACACTACTAAAATACAACATTATCCGTACATAATATATTGCAATATCGTTGTCACTGAAAAGTCACACAGCACTTTTTGTAATTAAATGTAATGATAGTCCGTTTTTGTGCAACTGTCGTGTAGCAGTATGTCGCATCGCATGTCACACTGCGACACCGTTTACTCCCTTTACAAAAAATGTTGCGTGAATTTTTAGCGTCAAGAAGTCACTCGACACATGTTGCCGCGTAGCTGCACACTTTTCTTGTTGTACGACACATGTCGCCATGTATCCCTAGCCTAAAGGGGTTATCCGTGGAAATGATAATGATGACCTATCATGAGGATAGAACATCATTATCACATAGGACGGTGTCCCTGTTTCAGGGAGCCGCTGTGTTCTGGTGAGCACAGCGGCTCCCGGCAGCTCTCTAGCGCCGTGTATTGTATAGTGGCAGTGCTTGGTATTGCAGCTCAGCCCCATTGACTTGAATGGAGCTGAGCTAAAACTATGCCAAGTAAAGGATGTACAATGACGTCACCGGATTAAGAAGAGGCCATGGCCTTCCTGGACTGCCCAGCCTCTTCTAACAAGTGATCGGTGAGGGTCCTGGGTGTCAGACTTAGGCTACATGCACACGAACTTTGTTTGTTTCTGTGTCCATTCAGTTTTTTTTGCGGATAGGATGCAGACCCATTCATTTCAATGTGTCCGCAAAAAATGTGTGCTATCCACATCTGTATGTCCGTTCCGTAGCCCGGCAAAAAAAATAGAACATGTCCTATTCTTGTCCGTTTTAGGCATTGTTACAATGGATCTGCAAAAAAAAAAAACAATGGCATACAGATGTCATCCTTTTTTTTTTTTGTGGATCCGAAATTTGCGGACTGCAAAACACATACGGTTGGTGCAACCATTGCGAGGGGGTGCACAGGTAGTCCAGGAGCCTGAGGGGCCCCTATGCTAGATACATTTTTTTACCAGCCAGACAACCCCTTTAAAAGACAGACCCATTTAAAAGTGACCTAAAAATATTGAATTCCTTTTATTTTATTTGCATAAACCAGAATGCATTCCACATGGATACATAGATAAAGGGAAGCTTCTAATGCGGCCTTGATAGTCATATGACGGTTGCAATAAATTTGCAGAAGGGTTCTCCAGAAATCTCAAGAAATTTGATCAATGGGGCACATTTATTTAGACCAGCTCTTTAGACCCCGCTCTTAATAAGTCCCTGTACTGGCATCGCCGAAGTTATGTAGAGGCGCCAGCGCATCCACCGCTGATTCTACATGTAAGACGGCTTCTTTGCTGTCTTACATTTAGACCATTTTCTACGCCTAAACCAGGAGTAGAAAATGATGGATGAGACGGGCCTGCCATCCCGTCCCCCTCCCCTACCCTTTCCCATCCACGCCCCCTTTTTTAGACCTGGCGCGAGCGAGGAGAAGTCGCAGATTCTGCCGCAACATGGCGTGTGATAGAATCTGCGCCAGATATACGTCACAAAAAGTGTCGTATATATGTTCGTAAATGACCCCCAATGTCCCTATGACTTTTTAACCTAAAGACCAACACTGTGATCTTACCATAATCGCCATGCAACCCTTGCCGCGGGTGGAGAGGACATGCTAGAAGTTGTAATTTTGCAAGACCTGGAGAGCCACAGGTGGGAGAACACCGTTGGAAGGTGTATACAGACTGTATACTGGAGCACACGAAACCCAGTCTATCACTGCTCTGAGATCTCGGCTGATTCGCAGGATATTGTGATGCTTGACTTGCCATATGTATTGCTGAAGGTCTGAATCTGGCATGTTATATGAACAGCCGGTCTCCCCTCGGCAATGATTTGGCCTTAATTATTGCATAATTATTTTGACCCATCTGTGACTAAGCTGAGCGTACAACTTCTCAAGGTGTCTGTGTGCTTCTCATGAATAATTCAGAGTGGATGTTGGGAGTCACCTGTCACATCCCGCAGCTTCAGGAGATGGTTACACTGGTTTTGTGGTTTAAAGCGAAATTACATCTGCATTAAAATCAAGGATTGGGCTCCACCTAGTGGTAGACACATCATATGTGCAGCTGCGCAAGCGCCTTATAGGACTAGGGGTCCACCCCTCTATAAAAAGAACTTCCCAGTGTCTCCTGCTGTGTTCTACATTATGTGTAATTGGGTTATGCCCACAAATTGCTGTACCATTACAATGTGGTGCAGTGGAATATTACAGCCAACGTCCATTCCAGTGGTCAGCAGCTTTAAATATTTAGATGCTGCAGTTAAGCTACTTGAACATCACTAGATTGTCTCTGTTAGATAAGGTGCTGTGACATCACTAGTGGGTGTTTATTAGGTAAAGTGCTGTGACATCACTAGAGTGTCTCCATCAGGTCAGCTGCTGTGACATCACTAGAGTGTCTCCATCAGGTCAGGTGCTGTGACATCAATAGTGGCCCTCCATCAGGTAAGGTGCTGCAAAATCACTAGTGGGTCTCCGTTAGGTAAGGTGCTGTGACATCACTAGTGGGTCTTCGTCCATCAGGTACGGTGCTGTGGCATCACTTGGTGGTTTCTGTCAGGTAAGGTGCTATGGTATCACTAGTAGGTCTCCATCAGGCAAGTTGCTGTGACATCACTAGCGTGTCTCCATGAGGTATGGGGCTGTCACATCACTAGTGGCTGTTCATTAGCTAAGGTGTTGTGACATCACTAGTGGGTCTCCATCAGTAATGGTGCTGTGACATAACTAGTGGCTGTTCGTCAGGTAAGATGCTGGGACATCACTAGTGGGTGTCCGTCAGGTATGGTACTGTGACAGTACTAGTGGGTCAATGTCAGGTAAAGTACTGTGACATCATTAGAAATTCTCCATAAGGTAAGGTGCTGTGGCATCACTAGTGTGTCTCCATCAGATAAGGTGCTGTGACATAACTAGAAATTCTCTATAAGGTAAGGTGCTGTGACATCACATAAGGGCCTCCATCAGGTAAGGTGCTATAGCTTCACTAGTGGGTCTCCATCAGGTAAGGTGCTGTGACATCACATAAGGGCCTCCATCAGGTAAGGTGCTATAGCTTCACTAGTGGGTCTCCATCAGGTAAGGTGCTGTGACATCACTAGAGGGCCTTCGTCAGGTAAGGTGCTGTGACATCACATGAGGGCCTCCATCAGGTAAGGTGCTATGGCTTCACTAGTGGGTCTCCATCAGGTAAGGTGCTGTGACATCACTAGAGGGCCTTCGTCAGGTAAGGTGCTGGGACATCACATGAGGGCCTCCATCAGGTAAGGTGCTATGGCTTCACTAGTGGGTCTCCATCAGGTAAGGTGCTGTGACATCACTAGAGGGCCTTCGTCGGGTAAGGTGCTGTGACATCACTAGAGGGCCTTCGTCAGGTAAGGTACTGTGACATCACAAGTTGGTCTCTGTCAAGTAAGGTGCTCTGACATCACTAGAGGGCCACTGTCAGGTAAGGTGCTGTGACATCACTAGATTGCCTCCATAAGGTAAAGTGCTGTGACATCACTAGAGTGCCTCCATAAGGTAAAGTGCTGTGACATCACTAGAGTGCCTCCATAAGGTAAAGTGCTTTGACATCACTAGAGGGCCTCCATCAGGTAAGGTGCTGTGACATCACAAGTTGGTCTCTGTCAAGTAAGGTGCTCTGACATCACTAGAGGGCCACTGTCAGGTAAGGTACTGTGACATCGCCAGAGTGCCTCCATAAGGTAAGGTGCTGTGACATCACACAAGCTGTTTTTTTAAGGGTTTGGCCGCTTTACCATAGCTTTGACGAATGCTGTAAACTCCAGTATGAGCACAGCCGGCTCCTCTGTTTTCACTACGCTCGTTTCCAATTTGTCTGCTAACAGAGAGAAACATGACCAGACCCATCCATTGGATCACACTGCGCACAGGATAGGTAGCTAGCACATGCGCTGTATTATTCAAAATATAGCACCTCTTCTCTTTGCATTTTACTGCTGTTTTTTCACTTTATGGTTATGGTTAAACCAGGTCAGGGGCATATATACAAAATAATACAATATAATATGCCACAAAAAGGGTGTGATGTGTCAAAATAAGAGGGGAGGTGTGGAGTCTCGGGAAAAGACATGTGTCCATTACCAACTACGAATTGTCTGAAACAAGAACTGCCTTTGTTTTGACCAATCACAGAGCAGCTTTCACTTTGTACTTTGCCCTTGAAAAATCAAAGCTGCCCTGTGATTGGTCACTGTGGGCAACTAAGACCTCTTCACTTTCCTCCCCCATTCTATTGCATTTTCCATTTCCTTGTTCACCTCCAATTTGTCTGATCTATCGTAGGTCTGCAGAACGTGTCCGTAAATCATGGAGAATGGTGTAAGGCAAACGAGCAGAACATAAATCAATGCCCGGCGTTTATATATATATTGTGCGGTATGTCCGGGGACCAAGGAGCCTGAGCTCGGAGGCCCCGATTGTCTCCTCATGTATAGCTGCCCTTACATTGCAGGTCAGTGGTGTCACGTGAAGGATGAGAAATAGTTTACATTTTATTATTATATTATATATTTTATATTATATTACAACACGAGGCTTCATATAGGAAATGGCCTTGGGATCGACCGAATCTCGCCCTCTTCTTACTGGGGTGCGTACGATGGGAATATCAAGTATGTGTTAGGGGCGAACGACAAGCCTGAGAGCCATTATTCAGGTTCTGGAAATTCATGGTGGCTTCTAATGTTCATTTTATGGTACAGTAGGGAAATACTTTGTGCTGCTGTGAACCTTGCAGCAGTCTAAATGGCTAAAAATACTAAAATTCCCCTCCCGCAAAAATATCACATTTTATTATGACGGTTTTATAAGTGTTGAAAAAGGGTTACTGGAGAGAGGTTCATATGGTGTAATTTGCTGGCCTGACATTCAAATGGTAAATCCAGTTTAATAAATTGGCTGGGTGGGACGCTGGAAGGGACGGAATAATATTCATACAGTAAATTATTGGGTAAAGAAAGTGAAAATAACGTTTATCTAAATATCAGTCCCATCGTACATATATTGTAATAGATTTGATGACACACCATTGCAGGAGAAGGTTCCCGAGGCAGAATATATAGAATAAGGACTCCTGCACTCCACTGGGAGCCCCATCATACATATAGTCAGAGTGCTATTATGTCTTCCAACCCTGGGGGGAGCTATTCTTTTTAACAGTTAAAGGCCTCATGCACACGACCGTTGTTGTGTTCCGTTCCGCAAAATGGGGTTCCGTGATCCGTTTCTGTTTTTGTTTCCGTGTGTCTTCCTTTATTTTTGGAGGACCACCAGACATAAAGGAATGTAAAAAAAAAGTCTAAGAGAGGTTTGCCATGCAAATGATAGGGAAAAAAACGACGCGGACGACAATCTTGTGTGCCTCTGCGTTTTTTAGCGGTCCCATTGACTTGAAAATAATAGGACAGGTTATATTTTTTGGACGGACTGGAACCACGGATGACGGATGCGGATGGCAAACGGTGCATTAGCCAAGTTTTCAACGGACCCATTGAAAATCAATGGGTCCGCAGAAAATCACGAAAAACGGCGCAACGGACACGGAATAAAACAACGGTCGTGTATGAGTCCAAAGAGGAACATTTATTAGTTTGAACTTTCTAAAGTCAATATCTCACGTCATAGTTTTTTTTTTTTTACTAATACTCTGCTCCGTTCCCCCGCTGTGCCCCCTGTTCTGTTTTGGCGCGCTGTATGCTAATCAATAGCATCGCTACAGGGAGGAGGAGACGGACGCAGTTCTCAGGGGGCGTCTCCTTCTCCCTGGTTGAGAGCTGTCCACGGACCGCTTCACAGCCAGGGTGAAAATGAGCTAGTTTTTCCCAATGGCTTTGACATGGTCCGCTGTCATTTGACAGCTCACAGCCGTAGCATGTGTTGCATGTACTGCAACTCCCATTGTGTACTACAGTAAAGAGATACATTTATTCTGTAAAATCTGGCCTGATTACTGACTCCTACACCATACGCTGGCCATTACACTATACACACCCTGCCTTGCACCTATACAAACACTTAACAGTATTTCTGGTGGTAGAAACCCTTTATGTAGCTGACTGACATTAGCGATGCGCCCATGTCAGCACTACATAACAGTATGTTTCTAAGCTTCTTTGTATGACCTCTATAACTGAACAGCCTATGCAGGTATAATAAGTATATAGTGTTTTTTATTTTATTTAGGGCAGTCATATGAGTACCTGTGTAGGGCCACTGTAGGGGCAGTGCCCCAAAGTCAGCATCATTGTCCCCTTCTTACCCCTCCACGCTGGCAGCAACATTCGTCCAATTTTTCACTCCTTCGAAGATGGCAGGGCAGGAGCACAGATGATGCTGATGTGGAGAGGGTGCAGTGCAGTTCTGTTCCTGCCTCCAGACTATAACTGGAAGTCTCAAAGAAGTGAAGGACCTGTCTTCATGCGAACCCAATACCACAGCAAGTCCTTCAATCCTTGTAACAAGGGAAATTGCACTGATAAATCTTTGATATGTCAGATGGCCTATTGACTAACCGGGTCCCCTCGTGCACTGGCATTTGCGGCAGCTGGACGGGTACCCCTCTCCCGAGCATCTCATATTTATATATATACAGTACAGACCAAAAGTTTGGACACACCTTCTCATTCAAAGAGTTTTCTTTATTTTCATGACTATGAAAATTGTAGATTCACACTGAAGGCATCAAAACTATGAATTAACACATGTGGAATTATATACATAACAAAAAAGTGTGAAACAACTGAAAAATATGTCATATTCTAGGTTCTTCAAAGTAGCCACCTTTTGCTTTGATTACTGCTTTGCACACTCTTGGCATTCTCTTGATGAGCTTCAAGAGGTAGTCACCTGAAATGGTTTTCACTTCACAGGTGTGCCCTGTCAGGTTTAATAAGTGGGATTTCTTGCCTTATAAATGGGGTTGGGACCATCAGTTGCGTTGTGGAGAAGTCAGGTGGATACACAGCTGATAGTCCTACTGAATAGACTCTTAGAATTTGTATTATGGCAAGAAAAAAGCAGCTAAGTAAAGAAAAACGAGTGGCCATCATTACTTTAAGAAATGAAGGTTAGTCAGTCTGAAAAAAATTGGGAAAACTTTGAAAGTGTCCCCAACTGCAGTCACAAAAGCCATCAAGCGCGACAAAGAAACTGGCTCACATGCGGACCGCCCCAGGAAAGGAAGACCAAGAGTCACCTCTGCTGTGGAGGATAAGTTCATCCGAGTCACCAGCCTCAGAAATCGCAGGTTAACAGCAGCTCAGATTAGAGACCAGGTCAATGCCACACAGAGTTCTAGCAGCAGACACATCTCTAGAACAACTGTTAAGAGGAGACTGTGTGAATCAGGCCTTCATGGTAGAATATCTGCTAGGAAACCACTGCTAAGGACAGGCAACAAGCAGAAGAGACTTGTTTGGGCTAAAGAACACAGGGAATGGACATTAGACCAGTGGAAATCTGTGCTTTGGTCTGATGAGTCTAAATTTGAGATCTTTGGTTCCAACCACCGTGTCTTTGTGCGACGCAGAAAAGGTGAACGGATGGACTCTACATGCCTGGTTCCCACCGTGAAGCATGGAGGAGGAGGTGTGATGGTGTGGGGGTGCTTTGCTGGTGACACTTTTGGGGATTTATTCAAAATTGAAGGCATACTGAACCAGCATGGCTACCACAGTATCTTGTAGCGGCATGCTATTCCATCCGGTTTGCGTTTAGTTGGACCATCATTTATTTTTCAACAGGACAATGACCCCAAACACACCTCCAGGCTGTGTAAGGGCTATTTGACCATGAAGGAGAGTGATGGGGTTCTGCGCCAGATGACCTGGCCTCCACAGTCACCGGACCTGAACCCAATCGAGATGGTTTGGGGTGAGCTGGACCGCAGAGTGAAGGCAAAAGGGCCAACAAGTGCTAAGCATCTCTGGGAACTCCTTCAAGACTGTTGGAAGACCATTTCAGGTGACTACCTCTTGAAGCTCATCAAGAGAATGCCAAGAGTGTGCAAAGCAGTAATCAAAGCAAAAGGTGTCTACTTTGAAGAACCTAGAATATGACATATTTTCAGTTGTTTCACACTTTTCTGTTATGTATATACTTCCACATGTGTTAATTCATAGTTTTGATGCCTTCAGTGTGAATCTACAATTTTCATAGTCATGAAAATAAAGAAAACTCTTTGAATGAGAAGGTGTGTCCAAACTTTTGGTCTGCACAGTATGTATGCAGGACATTTGGAGCTGTGTATCAGAAGATCTTCATCCACTAGAAAGATATATATATATATATATTATATATTATATTAATCAGAAAATAATTTTATACATAAAAATAATATGATGATGAAAAGTACCTGAGAGGCAATGGGGGAAACTCTAAAGGCAAACAAAGGTACTTTATATGACTGGCCAAAAGCAAAAACACTGTATAATGTTACACCTGTATGGGCATTAGGGGCGGATTGGGAACTTTAGGTAGCCCAAGAAAAAACTTTAAAGTGGCCCCATGTTGTAGGTGGATGCAAATTGACAGAAGAAGGGACAAAACAAGTAGGCAGTGACAACAGCACAGAATACCGCCCCAGCAGAACCAAGTTCCATAGGGCAGCACAAAATACTGCCGCTCCAACCACAGTATTCAACTGTATCACAGTTGAGTTCAGGAGGGCACCTGTGGCCATTGAACTTCAGATTGTTGTGTCCCTGGCCTGCAGCCGTCAAGAGGGCTTAAGTGGCCCACTGGGCTTTGGCCCGTCAGGAAATTTCCCTGTAGGGTCTATGACCAATCCGCCCCTGATGGGCTGTGCAGTTATAGAGGACAAAAGAAATGTGACAGATACTGTTAGACAACACCGCACACCTTAGCTGAGAAGATCCACCAGATGTACAGTATATGTCCCATTCAGTTTTTCCCTTTCTATGATAAAGAGAGATCTCTGGCTATATAAACAGCGGTGGACAGGTATACAATTTGTTGACTTGTTCTTCTTTTATTTTGCTATTTTTCAGCAAAAAAACTTACCATGCTCTATCTGCAAGACTTTATTATTACCTGATTGATGTTGTATCCCTCCGTCTATCCACACGAGACTACTATACCAGCCCTTGTCAGTTATAAATGAGTGAATCATCTGACAACCAGAACCCAAGAATAACCTGAAACTCTAAAACTATAAGGGGTATTCCTCTTTCAACCATCTTTAAAGCACCTGATAGATGGACAATCAGAAGAGGGAAGATCTCTTTATCTCTATTTTACAATGCAAAGAAACAATGAGCATCCACTTGCAAAATTTCCAATCAAAGGATAGACTGATGGACTTGTCATCCACTTTACTTTGGCAAATCATAATATAACTTTTTCATATGTACCAGATGTAAAAATAAAGAATTAAGGTCTCCGAATCAAGATAATGTAGAAGAAATATGTAAAATATAGTATAGGTAAATACTAAAATAATGTGTTCTGTGTAGAGGAACATAACTATTATAATACTGCTCCTATGTACAAGAATATAACTACTATAATACTGCTCCTATAAGGAAAATAGAGTCCAGCTTCCCATAAAAAAGCTTTATTTCCTTGTGTTAAAATATCCAGACATCAAATACAAAAACTTAGTCTATGTGTTTCAGACCTCAGAAATAGCAGTCCCTCATCATGTCAGAGTGGGTGATTCTGTGTGGCTGTCAACAAGAAACAGTAAGTTGAAAGTACCTTCTTGGAAGTTGGGCCCAAGGTTTATTGGTCCATATAAGATCACTGCCATTATTAACCCGGTAGCCTTTCGTCTTGAACTTCCTCAGGCTTTGAAGATTCATAATGTGTTCCATAAGTTGTTGTTGGAGAGATATGTCGAACCTGTTGAACCGCCCTACTTGTCTCCCGCTCCTGTCATGGTGGACGGTAATTTCAGATCGCCAGGATAGTGAACTCTCCGTAAATCCCTTCAGTACCTCATTCACTGGAAGGGTTACGGACCAGAGGAGAGGATGTGGGTTCCAGCGGCCGACGTTAATGCTAGTCGGCTGGTGAAAGCCTTTCACAGAGCTCATCTGGATAAAGTCGGTCCTGGGTGTCCAGAGGCCACCCGTTGAAGGGGAGGTACTGTGACGGTCTCTAAAGTGACAGGTGTCAGAATATTTAAGAGACTGGCTTCACATGATGTGATCTGACAGCTTCTTTGGTTTCACTGGTTTCAGTGTGGTTGCTGGTAATGACAACACCTCTTGTCTCAGGTGTAGCTTAGTGGTCATTCCAACTCACCTATTAAGTCTGGCTTCACCCATCATGCTATACACTTGATAGCTTCAGTTTGGTATTGGAAGTGCTGGTGTATGGTCCTCTTCTGAGTTCCTGCTTGTCCATTTACTTCAGAAGTTAAGTGTTACTTCCCTTTTATATTTTGTTGTTTCCCCTCTGTCTTTTGTTACTAGGCCTCAGGGAGACGCTTGTTCTTTCATATTGGAAGGAACAGGTCATCTCAAGCCCAGACATTACTCCAGGGCAATTCAGGGTTTCCAGGGTTCCAGTGTATGAACTGGAACCCCGTTCATACGGATATGAGTCAAGGCTAGGATTAGGGTTTCCATAGGTGGTGTCCATTTCCCTTTCCCTAGCTTTGAGGCCTAGTTCCTTTTCCCTTCCCTCCTGTTGTCGGTGTGGTGTTCCCTCCCACATCACTACGTGAAAAATACTGCCTCCTATGTACAAGAATATGACTACTATAATACTGTTCCTACATACTAGAAAAAAACTACTATAATACTGCTCCTATGTACAAGAATATAACTACTATAATACTGTCCCTACATACTAGAAAATAATTACTATAATACTGCTCCTATGTACAAGAATATAGCTACTATAATACTGCCTCCTATGCACAAGAATATAATTACTATAATACTGTCCCTACATACTAGAAACTAACTACTATAATACTGCTCCTATGTACAAGAATATAACTACTATAATACTGCCTGCAATGAACAAGAATATAACTACTATAATACTGCTCCTATGTACAAGAATATAACTACTATAATACTGCCTACTATGTACAAGAACATGACTACTCTAATACTGCCTTCTATGTACAAGAATATAACTACTATAATACTGTGTCACAGACGTTCCCGCGACAGGTGGCAGGAGATCGGTGAGACTGGCAAAACGTGGTTTGATCTGACATGTTTTCTGTTTGGATCAAATGACGACTGTGTTGTTTCTGGTGCTTGCCACACCTTCTTTCCCCAGTTGTGGCTATTATGGTAATTTACCTTCTCTATTTATTGTTGTTTCTCCCACTATGCTATGCGGTTTATAGCTTCAGTTTGAGTTGTGGATAGCTGGTGTGTGGATCTCGGCTGAGTTCCTGGTGCTGCCATAACCACTTGAAGTTAAGTGTTTTCTTTCCCTTTTGTATTTTGTTTGGGTTGTTTTGTGTGTTGCATTTCCCTGTCATTGTCAGGGAACCAGGGGGGCCGTTTCGCATCGGGTTTGCAGGCGCGGGCGGCGGGCGCAGATAGCTCCTCCTCTTCCACCTGACGTCAATGTGGCCAGTGCGCCTGCGCGAGTCGGACGCCGGGTGCGCGGTACACAAGCCGCGTGCGCGGGGATACAAGCGTAGTGCACATGCTCCATTCCAGACCACAGGTGCTACTAAGGCTAGGGGAGGGCTTCAGCCTCCGTCACCGCCCTCAGCCTTATGATTGGCTTCTGACTAAGGAAGCCTCCTGGTTGCCCAGCAACCAGGGGGGGCGGTCCTGGGTTCCCTGTGTACTTAAAGCCAGTCAGAGCCTTGACTCATTGCTGAGTTATTCAACCTTATGGTGAACACCCAGCTCCCTCCTGTGAACCTGTTGTTTAATCTGACTTCCCAGCTACCGACTCCTTGCCTGTTTCCTCGATTACGATTTCTGCTGCCCGCCACGACCCGGAACTGGAACCGACTACCCGATTGGATTGACCTTTTTTGTACTACGCTAATTTTTGGGATTATTTTGTCCCTGCCAAAGGATTCCATACCTGATCCACTATTCCAGTCCTGACATAATAACTCAGCCCAACCATGGAATCCGCGGGACCTGCAGACGGTGCCCCTTCTTTGTCCGAACAACTGACGATGATGGCGCAAGCCCTTCAGGACATGCAGGCCAGCCATGCACACCTATTAGGGAGAATGCGTGCCCAGGAGCTGCGCCAAGCCCAGTTCACTGCACTACCACCCTCACCTCCTCCCGCTCCACGCACCTCACTAGAAGTGGTGAACAGTGAACCAGCAGTAGCCCTACCAGAACGCTTTTCTGGAGACAGGAAGAAATACCGTTCGTTTATTATTTCCTGCGAGCTACTGTTCTCCTTGAAACCCCGCACTTACTCCTCGGACTATGTCAAAGTACGGACAGCTATCTCCCTGCTCACGGGACCCCCACAGACCTGGGCCCATCAGCTCCTGCAAACTGATAGCCCAGTGCTGTCCTCTTGGGGCTCCTTTGTTTCCGCCATGCAGGCACTCTTTGACGACCCCCTGCGCGCTTCCACCTCTAGGGACACTCTCCGTGCCCTGCGACAAGGAAGGCGTCCAGTGGAGGACTACATTACGGAGTTCCGGGAGATCGCACCAGATACCGGACTCAATGAAGTGGCCCTTATCGACCAGTTCCGGATCGGACTGTCGGACCAATTAAAAGACGAACTCGCCCGTATCGGGATCCCAGAGGTCCTGGAAGGGCTGATGAGCACGGTTACCCAACTGGACCGCCGTTTCCGGGAACGAAGGACGGAGAGACAGCACACTTTAACTCCTCCTGTACGGCGATCCAATCCTCTTCCCGTTTCAGTCCTTGGGCAATCCTCCACAGTGGGAGACCTCACCCCAGACGAACCAATGCAGGTCGGAGTAGTCAGGGGTCCACTCTCAGCAGTTGAGAGGTCCAGAAGGCGGACTCTCAATCTCTGCCTCTACTGTGCCAAATCCGGGCATATGTTGAGAGACTGTCCTGTCAAACCACCTACAGGTAGGACTGTCAGTTCCGCTGTGTTCCTGAACATACCTGTATACCACGGTTCTTCACATCTAACTCTATGTGTTTCTCTGCAGCTGAACGGAACTGGCCATGAACTCACGGCCTTAATCGATTCGGGCACAAGCAGCTGTTTTTTTGATTCCAAACTTGCCACTCATCTAGGAATATCCTTGCGCTCCAAGGAACACCCATCCCGACTCCACATGGTGGACGGCAGTACATTAAAAACCGGACCTGTCTCTTTGGAATCACACCCTCTTACCCTTTCCATTGGTCGCCACCACCGTGAAGAGATCGTGTGGGACATTGTACCCTCTCCTTTATTTCCTGTTATCTTAGGCATCCCATGGCTTAAAAAGCACAACCCCCAAATTGACTGGGCCCTGGGACGTGTCACATTTCAGTCCTCTTATTGCATCTCCCACTGCATCTCCTCCGTTCCTGGCTCTCTGCTGGTCCTGGCCTCATCTCCTCGGGTATTACCTGCTAAATACGAAGAATATGCGGATGTCTTTGAGAAAGCAGGGGCAGACACCTTACCTCCCCACAGACCTTATGACTGCCCCATTGATCTACTCCCCGGGGCCTCGCTGCCATACGGACGGTTATACAACTTATCTGAGCCCGAGACCCAGGCGCTGAGGGATTACATTGAGGAAAGCCTGGTGAAGGGCTTCATCCGCCCGTCCACCTCCCCAGTCGGTGCAGGTATCTTTTTTGTGGGGAAGAAGGACGGGGGTCTTCGGCCCTGTGTGGACTACCGGGGCCTTAACAACATCACCAGGAAAAATAAATACCCTCTCCCTCTCATCCCTGATCTCCTGGACCGAGTGAAGGATGCCAAAGTGTTCTCCAAAATCGACCTCCGGGGGGCCTATAATCTTGTGCGGATCCGTGAGGGCGATGAATGGAAGACGGCTTTTCGTTCCAGATTCGGCCATTATGAGTATCTGGTGATGCCCTTCGGGCTTTGCAACGCCCCAGCTACCTTCCAAAGCTTTATCAACGATGTCTTCCGCGACCTTCTGGACACATATGTGGTAGTGTATCTGGATGACATCCTTATTTTTTCCCACACACTTCAGCAGCATGAGAGACATGTGAAGGTAGTCCTCGAGCGCCTTCGGACACACCGACTCTATGGGAAGCTGGAGAAGAGCATCTTTGAGGTTCCTTCTATTGAATTCTTGGGATACATACTGTCCCCCGGAAAAGTGGAGATGGACCCCAAGAAGGTGCAGGCCATCCTAGAATGGCCTATCCCACGAAACCGACGAATGGTCCAACAGTTCATCGGTTTCGCGAATTTCTACCGTCGCTTCATCCGGAATTTCTCGGCCATATGCGCTCCTATTACGGTCCTAACCGGGAACAACGTTCCATTTGTATGGACCCCTGCCGCTCATAAGGCCTTCCAAACCCTCCAGAGGCTCTTCACACAAGCTCCGGTATTGGCGCAGCCTGACACTGCTCTCCCCTTCTACCTGGAGACAGATGCCTCAGAGAAAGCTGTCGGGGCAGTTCTCTCCCAAAGACAAGGGGAGAAACAACTCCTACACCCAGTGGCGTTCTACTCCCGCAAGTTAACCAAGGCGGAACGAAACTACGATGTGGGCGAGAGGGAACTACTGGCCATAAAAAATGCGCTGGAGGAGTGGCGGCATCTGCTGGAGGGAGCCAAGCACCCGGTAACTGTCTATACTGATCACCGTAACCTAGAATACCTTCGTACTGCTAAGAGGTTACGGCCCCGGCAAGCCAGGTGGGCCCTCTTCTTTTCCCGCTTCACCCTCCAGATAACATATCGTCCTGGATCAAAGAACGGGAAGGCCGATACCCTCTCCCGTCTTCATGACACCGATGCCGTGTTTTCACCTCCAGAAACCATCCTCCCAAGCACCTACTTTTTGGCCACACAACATTCATTACTCGAAGAGATCCGACAAGCCAGCGTGACCGTACCGTCTGAAGCAGCACACCTGCCACAAAGGCAGGGTCTACGTTACCATCAGGGAAAAATCTACGTGCCTACTTCCCATCGGGTTCCGATCCTGCAACATCATCACGACCACCCAACCGCAGGTCACAGGGGAATACGCAATACCTTAGAGTACGTGCAGAGGCAGTTCTGGTGGCCTTCCCTAGCGGCAGATGTACGGTCCTTTGTGGGCTCATGCACTATCTGTGCCATGCACAAGAGACCCCACACCCGGCCAGTCGGCCCACTACAACCTCTACCCGTGGCAATGGTGCCCTGGAGGGACCTCGCAATGGATTTCGTGGTGGACTTACCTCCTTCACAGGGCCACACTACGATCTTGGTTGTAGTAGATAGATGTACCAAGATGGCCCACTTTATTCCAACTACCGGCCTTCCAACAGCCCAACATACCTCAAAATTGTTTCTACAGCACGTGTTCCGCCTACATGGACTCCCCTCCTCTATTGTATCTGATCGGGGTTCGCAGTTCACCTCCCGTTTCTGGAGCCAATTTTGCCGCTGCCTCCACATCACCCGCAACCTGTCCTCTGCTTATCATCCCCAGTCCAACGGCCAGACGGAGAGGACGAACCAAACCTTGGAGCAGTATCTTCGCTGCTATTCGTCGTACCTACAAGACGACTGGGTGGACCTTCTCCCTCTGGCAGAATATGCATACAATCAACAGCAGCATACCTCTACGGGACTCTCACCCTTTTATGCGAATTACGGGTACCATCCCTTGACGCTTCCAGACCTTCCGGTGGACATTCCCGTACCTGAAGTGGCCCAGCGCCTCCGTCGTCTCCGGGGTTTGCTACGTACCCTAGTGCAGAAGCTCCACATTACCCAGCAACAGCAAAAGACTCAGGCGGATCGGAGACGCACCGAGAGCCCCAAGTACAGAAGTGGGGATAGGGTATGGTTATCTTCTCAGCACCTTAAACTGACCTGCCCGTCCAAGAAATTGGGCCCTCGCTATTTGGGACCATTCACCATCGCCTCAATGGTCAACGACGTCGCGGCGAGACTAAACCTGCCCACTTCATTTAACATCCATCCGGTGTTTCATGTATCACTACTGAAACCCTACCGTGCCAACACCCTTGTGGGCAGAGTGTTGATGCCACCCGCTCCCATTCAGGTGGATAACAATGATGAATATGAAGTCCAGGGGATCTTGGACTCCCGCAGACGCCGTGGAGTCTTGGAATACCTTGTCCACTGGAAGGGATATGGGCCAGAGGAGCGTTCCTGGGAACCAGCAGGTAACCTTCATGCAGACGCCAAGGTCCGCGCATTCCACAGGGCTCATCCTGATCGGCCATCCCAGGTTCGCGTCCGGCGGCCGCTCCTTGGTGGGGGGCTCTGTCAGGGAACCAGGGGGGCCGTTTCGCATCGGGTTTGCAGGCGCGGGCGGCGGGCGCAGATAGCTCCTCCTCTTCCACCTGACGTCAATGTGGCCAGTGCGCCTGCGCGAGTCGGACGCCGGGTGCGCGGTACACAAGCCGCGTGCGCGGGGATACAAGCGTAGTGCACATGCTCCATTCCAGACCACAGGTGCTACTAAGGCTAGGGGAGGGCTTCAGCCTCCGTCACCGCCCTCAGCCTTATGATTGGCTTCTGACTAAGGAAGCCTCCTGGTTGCCCAGCAACCAGGGGGGGCGGTCCTGGGTTCCCTGTGTACTTAAAGCCAGTCAGAGCCTTGACTCATTGCTGAGTTATTCAACCTTATGGTGAACACCCAGCTCCCTCCTGTGAACCTGTTGTTTAATCTGACTTCCCAGCTACCGACTCCTTGCCTGTTTCCTCGATTACGATTTCTGCTGCCCGCCATGACCCGGAACTGGAACCGACTACCCGATTGGATTGACCTTTTTTGTACTACGCTAATTTTTGGGATTATTTTGTCCCTGCCAAAGGATTCCATACCTGATCCACTATTCCAGTCCTGACAGTCATTTGTATTAAGTCTTGAGGGAGACTCCTGTTGGTCCTTCCTCTTGGAGGAACAGGTTGTCTCAGTACTGACAATAGTACCAGGGTCCTATAGGGTGAGTTAGGACATTAGGTATTCTGGTGTATGAACTCACCTACCTCTGGGGTCTGTTCATACTGGTAGTTAGTCAGGACTTTGATTAGGGTTTCAATAGGAGGTGTCCATCACCTTTCCCTAGTTTCCAGGCCTTATTCCCTCACCTCTTTCCCTCCTATGTTCTGTGTGGTGTTTAACTCCCACACCCGAACGTGACATTATAAACTGCCATTTTTTGCTTGTTTCAGTTCAGCCAAGGATCCGATTGCTGCACTGGCCGGACAGCTCCAGGGGCTGTCTTTGAAGGCAGCTGACCTCCGCACGACCATCTCGCAGATCCAGAGACCACAGGCTGCTGGTCCTAGTGGTGGTTATTAGGCCTGTATCGAAACCTAAAGTTGCCCTCCCGGACAGATTCTCTGGGGGAAGTGATAATTTAATTTTGTTTATGGAGGAGTGAAATTTGTATTTTAGGCTACGTCCATACTCATCTGGGGAATGAGATTCAGAGAGTTGGTGTGGTTATTTCGTTGCTTAAAGGGTACGCTCAGAAATTGTCTTTTTCTCTGCTGACGGGATCGCAGTCTCTCCAGTCGGTGGATGAATTTTTCAAAGCTTTGGGTCTCATCTATAATGACCCAGATCAGACCTCCCTGGCCGAGATCAAGCTACGTGGCCTTCGCCAGGGAGAGCGTTCTGCTGAGATCTATTGCTCTGAGTTTAGGAGGTGGGCTACGGATACTGAGTGGAACGATCTGTCTCTCCATAGTCAGTTCTGTCAGGGATTATCAGAGAGGCTTAAGGACGCTTTGGCCTTCATGAGAATCCTGAGTCTCTAGAAGCTGCTATGTCTCTTGCAGTACGTATTGATAGACGCCTGAGAGAAAGATCTAGGGCCCCCACTCTCAGGACGTACTATTACATAACGTATCGTCTTCCTCTGACACTTTGGGGGAAGATATTCCTGGGTTTATGTCTGATGATGAACCCATGAAATTAGGGGGAGCTACACCTGGATCTGCTTTTAAGCATACTGGTATTGGTAATAGGAAGGGATTTTTTTTTTCCAATGGACAAAAGGGACATTTTATCAATGTATGTCCATGCATTCAGCGTCAAAAGGAAAAAAAATGGGATGTCTAATTCCCATCTGACTCTTGGAGGAATGAGAGGGGAGTCAGAGAACGTGCATTTGTCTTTGACTGGTAGTACCTGATTTTTCCTGACTGCCGAGGTGGCGCTAGAGTTCAAGACTGTGGGTTTTGAGGTGTTTAGCGACAGTGCAGCAGAGGTGAACCTGATTGATGCTCAGTTCATCCGTATGTACAGGATGTCTCTAAGTGCATTAGAGAAAAACATTTCTATTTTTGCTATTGATTCTGAACCTCTAACTCAGATGTGTTTATCTCAGATGGTGCATGACATCAGACTAAGTGGGTGACTTTCATCAGGAATTTATCTCGTGTTTTGTGTTGGAGGGTTTTCCTGCGACGTTGGTTCTGGGTTTACTGTGGTTAAGCAAGCACAATCCAACCATCGATTGGCAAGCTAGACAGATTCTGTATTGGGGTGATTATTGCATTGACAATTGTCTGAATACATCTTTTTCTGCTTTAACCAGTAAAACATTACCCTCTTTTATATCCGATTTTGCTGATGTATTTTCTGAAAGTGGATGCCAGGATTTACCTCCGCATCAAGAATATGATTGTCCTATCAACCTTATTCCCGAAGCTAAGTTGCCCAAATCTAGGTTGTATAACCTTTCTGGACCCGAAAGAATGGCCATGAGAGAGTATATTGCCGAGAGTTTGGCTAAAGGACACATTAGACCTTCCAAATTTCCAGTGGCAGCAGGGTTTTTCTTTGTTAAAAAAAAAAGACAGAAATCTTAGGCCATGTCTGGATTTCCATGAGCTCAGTCGGATTACTGTCCGTGATCCTTACCCCCTTCCTTTGATTTCTGATTTGTTTAACCAGATTGTTGGTGCCAAGGTGTTCTCCAAGTTGGACTTAAGGGGGGCATATAATCTGGTCAGGATCAAGGAAGGGAATGAATGGAAGACGGCTTTTAATACCCCAGAGGGTCACTTTGAGAACCTGGTCATGCCTTTTGGGTTGACCAATGCTCCTGCGGTTTTACAGCATTTTGTGAATTCGATTTTTCATCACCTGGTGGGGGGTTTGTTGTTGTGTATTTGGATGACACACTAATTTATTCTCCAGACGTAAAGACTCATCAGGATCACGTTAGACATGTGTTACAGATCCTAAGAGATAATAAATTGTACGTAAAATTAGAGAAGTGTGTTTTTGCTGTACATAAGGTGCAATAATTGGGTTACCTGCTGTCATCTTCAGGTTTCAAATGGATCCAGAGAAAGTCTGTGCTGTATTGGACTGGGATCGACCCGAAAATCTGAAGGCTCTTATGCGGTTTTTGGGGTTCACAAACTATTACTGAAAATGCATTCAGAACTATTCGACAGTGGTAAAACCCTTAACTGACATGACTAAGAAAGGGACGGATGTTTCAGTGTGGTCTGATTCGGCGTTGCGAGCCTTTTCTGCAATTAAGGAGTGCTTAGCTTCTGCCCCTATATTGGTGCAGACGGATGTATCTAAACCTTTCATTGTGGAAGTTGACACGTCCGAGGTGGGGGAAGGAGCAGTCTTGTTGCAGGGCCGTCACCTGGTAAATGGCACCCATGTGCATTTTTCTGCCGCAGAGAGAAATTATGATGTGGGTAACAGAGAGTTGCTGGCCATTAAGTTTGCTTTTGTCATTGGTTGGAAGGGGTGAGTCATCATATCGCTGTGTTACCTGCTTACCTAGACCCAAGGCAGGCCAGATGGTCTTTGTTATTCACCAGATTAAATTTCATTGACACTTATCGTCCTGGGGTTAAGAACGTCAAGGCAGATGCCTTGTCACTTAGTTTTCCTGGAGGTAGTGATTTTGAAAATCCGAGTCCGATACTGTCAGAGGGGGTGGTGATATCCGCTCTATACCCTGACCTAGAGGTGAAGGTGTTAGAGGCTCAGGGAGACACACCGGAGTCTTGCCCCTCTGGGAAATTGTTTGTTTCATCAGAATTGCGTCATAAGGTGTTTGAGGAACATCACTGTACGGTTCTTACTGGACACCCTGGGAGAAGATCTACTGCCGACCTCATCTCTCGTAGATTCTGGTGGCCGGGGATGCGTAAGTGTGTTGAGGACTATGCGTCGGCCTGTAGTATCTGTGCATGCGCTAAGGTGACACGTACTTGACCTTCTGGATCTCTACTTCCGTTGCCCATACCGTCCAGACCATGGACTCACTTGTCTATAGATTTTATTACTGATCTACCTAATTTGTCTGGAAAGACAGTTATTCTGGTGGTAGTTGATAATTTTAGTAAAATGGTGCACTTAATAACATTGCCTGGCCTAACTAATGCTAAAACACTTGCGCAAGTCTTTGTTGACAACATTGTGAAACTTCATGGCATTCCCTCTGACGTGGTCTCAGATTGTTAGACTCAGTTTGTATCCAGATTCTGGAAGGCGTTCTGTACTCGGCTGGGGGTACAACAGTTTTTTTCTTCTGCTTTTTATCCTCAGATGAATGGACAGACGGAGCGCACTAATCAGAGTCTGGAGACTTACTTGAGATTTTTTGTCACTGAGAACCAGGAGGAATGGTCCTCGTTTTTGTCTTTGGCAGAGTTTGCCATAAACAATCGTAGACAGGAGTCCACTGGTAAGTCGCCATTTTTTGGGGTATATGGGTTTCACCCACAATTTGGCACATTCTCTGGTTTGGATACTTCCAATATCCCTAAGGAGGAACGTTTTTCGTCATCATTGTCTTTAGAGATAAGCGAATTTCAAAAAAAATTGATTTGGCAGGTTTGCCGAATTTTCAGAAGAAATGTGGTTCAATACGAATTTATTCGCGGGGAAACGTCTATTTTCTGGCTGCAGAGAGCCTTTATAGGGGTGTAGAACACTGTGCCTTGCAGTAACCCGCATAGGGAGTCTGCTGTGGTAGTGAAATAATACTGTGAGTCAGTATGACATGCAGATGACAGGCGTCGCTCTTAGAATCACTGCACACTTCACTTATTTGGGCAGTCACAGGGCCAAAACTATGAACTCAGCCTTACAGGTCGATGTTAGCGTCAAGAAGAAGAGCACTCCTTTTACACCGTCGTCAGATGATTCCACATAGATGTCTACAGAACCTGTTCTATTAAACACCTATACAAGTAAAGCCCCCCGACATAGTGGAGAAGGTGTCAGCAGTTAGTTTGTATTGACGTCACTGATTAATTTTGCCCTTCCTCTGATCCGTCAGAACAATAACCCCCAAAAAACTGATCCTGTCTGTTGAGAATCCGCCTTCACTCGGTCAGCATTTGGTCAGTAATCCATCAGTATTGCTAAAGCCCAAAAAAAACTGAGTAGATCCAAAACAGAGATGACATGCGAATGGAATATTTGCCTGTCTAAGGGCTCTTTCACACTTGCGTTGTTCTGTTCCGGCATAGAGTTCCGTCGTCGGGGCTCTATGCCGGAAGAATCTTGATCAGGATTATCCCCATGCATTCTGAATGGAGAGAAATCCGTTCAGGATGCATCAGGATGTCTTCAGTTCCGGACCGGAAAGTTTTTTGGCCGGAGAAAATACTGCAGCATGCTGCGCTTTTTGCTCCGGCCAAAAATCCTGAACACTTGCCGCAAGGCCGGATCCGGAATTAATGCCCATTGAAAGGCATTAATCCGGATCCGGCCTTAAGCTAAACGTCGTTTCGGCGCATTACCGGATCCGACATTTAGCTTTTTCTGAATGGTTACCATGGCTGCCAGGACGCTAAAGTCCTGTTTGCCATGGTAAAGTGTAGTGGGGAGCGGGGGAGCAGTATACTTGCCATCCGTGCGGCTCACGGGGCGCTTCAGAGTGACGCCAGGGCGCCCCACGCGCATGGATGACGTGATCGCATGGACACGTCATCCATGCGCATGGGGCGCTCTGACGTCATTCTGGAGCGCCCCGGGAGCCGCACGGACGGTAAGTATACTGCTCCCCACTACTACTATGGCAACCAGGACTTTAATAGCGTCCTGGCTGCCATAGTAACACTGAACGCATTTTGAAGACTGATCCGTCTTCAAATGCTTTCAGTTCACTTGCGTTTTCCGGACAACACAAGTGTGAAAGAGCCCTTATGTGTTTTGTACCCACTCCTGCTTTTGGCTATCAAATCATAAGCCAAATTCTGATGGGACCATACAGGCCTTAGAGCTGCTACACAGACAGGATCCGTTGTGCGTCTCATTTTTCCTTCCTTCTGACAGATCAGAAGGGTCAAATAAATTATTGTCAGCCAGGCCGAAAGGCAAAATAGTGGCCCAGTCATTAAGTGGGGAGGGTGGGAACTGCATGAGAAGTCCACAGAGTGGCACAATTACAGCTTGTGGAGGTGGCGGCAGCTTTAGGAGGCCACAGAGTGGCACAATGACAGTGTGGATGTGGCAGCAGCATCAGGAGGCCAGAGAGTGGCACAATGATAGTGTGGAGGTGGCAGCAGCAGCAGCATCAGGAGGAGGCCACAGGGTGGCACAATGACTGTGTGGAAGTGACATCAGCAGAATCAGGAGACCACAGAGTGGCAAGGTGACATAGTGTGGAGGTGACAGCAGCATCAGGAGATCACAGAGTGGCAAGGTGACATAGTGTGGAGGTGGCAGCAGCATCAGGAGACCACAGAGTGGCAAGGTGACATAGTGTGGTGGTGGCAGCAGCATCTGGAGACCACAGAGTGACCCAGTGACAGAGTGGGGTGGTGGTTGCCAATACAAGTACCAGCTGAAGATGGTGGGTAAAAGAAGCACTTGGCATCAAATGTGTGGCATCAGGCGGGTGGCAGTATCAGAATAGTAGCTGAGGCAGGTAGCCAGAAGAAACCGGTCTCTTTTGTCAAAGTGTTGTGTGGCACCATGAATGATCTAGTCTGATGCATCAGGCATTGGTGGATGGAAATCCTGGTTGATCCAGGCCTGATTCATCTTGACTAAGGTCAGTTCTTCTTGGGGTAACTATGGCCCCCGCCGCAATATACACACCTGCGCTGATGCCACACTACTGGCTGGGCAGGACAGCTTTTCCAGGACAAACTCTGCTAGTTGCGGCCACAAATACAGTTTGGCTGCCCAGTAGTCCAGTGGATCTTCAATGTGGGGTGGCAGGGTGCTGTCCAAGTATGCCACCACCTGCTGGTTCAGGTCCTGCTCCAGGTCTAGCTGCTGCTGCTGGTGAGTACTTTCTTCACTAGGCAGGTGAAGAAAGTGTAATGACCGGCGTCACACACAGGGAGGAAAACAGGGAAAGCCCTGCCCAAGGGAGAGGGAAAGGTGGTGACCCCTAACTCACCTTGCGTCTGGCACCTGACTGCCCTGACGTCCCTAGACGGGTTCCTCACCCGTGCGGCGATCACGTGCCTAAACCCTGGCTTTCCCTGAAATGAGCCCTGGATAGTGAACGGGCCGGTGGGATCACTAGTCCGCACCACTGCACTAAGAGGGAAACACCAGGGAGAGGACAGACAAATACAAACAAACACCCAGGTGGGTGACCACAGCAGTCCACAAAGGTCCAACAGGGATCCGGAGGGTAGCGTTCTGAAACAACCATATGAGAACGCAGCAACACAGCTCCAGTGGGTCAGAGTAGATGTCCAGGCAGGAAGCTCTATCTCTGGCAACCAGAGAAGTGTGAGAGAGGAATATAAGGAGGTTTGGGAGTGCTGGACAAGGAACAGCTGAGGAGAAGGACTACGGATCCCTGAGTGAGCCAAAAGGGTTTGCAAAGCAAACCCAGAAAGCTACCAAAGGAAAACAGCCCTATCTTAAATAGCGTGCAGCCAACCGCTGCGACTTCCTGACCCCGGGTATAACGGAGTCAGGCGTGGCTCTCGATACCCTCGTGACAGTACCCCCCTCTCTACGAGGGGCCTCTGGACACTCAGGACCAGGTCTCTCAGGATGAGAGGCATGAAAAACCCGAACTAACCTGTCGGCGTTTACCTCAGACGCAGGAACCCACATTCTTTCCTCGGGACCGTAACCTCTCCAATGCACCAGATATTGAAGAGAGCGGCGGACCCGACGAGAATTAACAATTTTGGATATCTGAAATTCAAGATTACCATCCACGACAACAGGAGGGGGTGGCAGCGGTGATGGTTCTAGAGGTGGAACACATTTTTTGAGTAACGACTTATGAAAAACATTATGAATTTTAAAAGTCTGAGGTAACTCCAGGCGAAAAGCCACGGGGTTGATGATGGCTACAATTTTGTAAGGGCCAATAAACCTAGGACCCAGTTTCCAAGAGGGAACCTTCAATTTAATATTCCTAGTAGACAACCACACATAGTCATTCACTCCTAGGTCCGGACCTGGCGACCGTCTCTTATCAGCCATGCATTTGTATTTACCTCCCATATTTTTCAAGTTAGCTTGCACCTTCTGCCATACCGATGAAAGAGATGACGAAAAACGTTCCTCTTCGGGAACCCCAGAAGACCCCCCCTCTTTGAAAGTACAGAATTGGGGATGAAAACCATATGCACCAAGAAATGGTGACTTGCCAGTGGATTCCTGACGGCGATTATTTATGGCAAACTCAGCTAACGGTAAATATGACGACCACAACTCTTGGTTTTCAGACACAAAACATCTTAGATATGTCTCAAGGTTTTGGTTGGTACGCTCAGTCTGTCCATTCGACTGAGGATGGAAAGCTGAGGAAAAAGACAAGTGTACCCCCAAACGGGAACAAAAAGCTTTCCAAAATTTAGAAATAAACTGGGTACCCCGATCCGAAACAACATCGGATGGGACCTTGTGAAGCTTCACGATCTCACTGACGAATACCTGAGCAAGAGTCTTAGCATTAGGTAGTGCGGGTAACGCAATGAAGTGTGCCATTTTGCTAAACCTGTCCACTACTACCAAAATACCTGTTTTACCCGCAGACAAAGGTAAGTCAGTGATAAAATCCATTGACAGATGTGTCCGCGGTCTATTGGGAATGATGAGTGGTAATAGAGACCCTGCAGGACGTGTATGTGAAACTTTTGCGCGCGCACAGGTAGAACAAGAAGACACAAAATCTAATACATCCTGACGCAACCTTGGCCACCAAAAACGACGAGACAATAGCTCCAAGGTTGCTTTACTACCCGGGTGCCCAGCAAGTGCCGAATTATGATGTTCCTTTAATAATTCGAAACGTAGGTTCAACGGTACAAACAATTTCTCTGAGGGGCAAGAGACCGGGTCGTCCCCCTGGGCCTCTAGCACCTTCCCCTCCAAAACCGAGTGTACCGCAGAGACAACCACTCCTCTTTGTAGAATGGGCACCGGGTCACTCACAGTACCCCCTCCAGGGAAACAACGAGACAGTGCATCAGCCTTGGTGTTCTTTGCCCCAGGACGATAGGTAATCACAAAGTTAAACCTGGTAAAAAATAGCGACCACCTAGCCTGTCTAGGGGTGAGACGCTTAGCTGATTCGAGGTACAGGAGATTTTTGTGGTCCGTAATCACAGTGACGGGGTGGACTGCCCCCTCTAAGAAGTGACGCCACTCCTCAAACGCAAGTTTAATAGCTAATAGTTCCCTATTGCCAATATCGTAGTTCTTTTCTGCTGCAGATAGTTTTTTAGAAAAGAAAGCACAAGGACGCCATTTGCCAGGAGACGGACCCTGAGACAGCACAGCCCCCACTCCCACCTCTGACGCATCGACTTCAACAATAAAAGGCTGAGAGACATCAGGTTGGACTAGTACAGGTGCTGAGGTAAACCTCTCTTTTAGAGAGGAAAAAGCAACTTTAGCGGCGTCAGACCATATAGAAAAATCAGTCCCCTTCCTAGTCATATCAGTAAGCGGTTTTACAATAAGTGAATAATCTTTAATGAATTTCCTATAGAAATTCGCGAAGCCCAAGAACCGTTGTAGTGCTTTGAGGTTCTCAGGAAGATCCCAATCTAAAATTGCCTGGACCTTCCTAGGATCCATACGGAAACCTGACGCAGATAAAAAATAACCCAGGAATTGTATCTCCTGAACGGCGAAGACACATTTTTCAATCTTAGCATATAATTCATTCGTCCGTAGGACCTGCAGTACTTGTCTGACATGCACCTCATGTGTTTTCAGATCAGACGAATAAATTAAAATATCATCTAGGTATATTACCACAAACCTGCCGATTAGATGACTAAAAATGTCATTAACAAAATGTTGGAAGACAGCAGGGGCATTGGTCAGACCGAAAGGCATAACTAGATTTTCATAATGCCCCTCAGGGGTGTTAAACGCTGTCTTCCACTCATCCCCCTCCTTAATACGAATCAGATTGTAGGCCCCCCTAAGATCAAGTTTGGAGAACCACCTAGCACCCGCAATCTGATTAAACAGGTCAGGAATGAGAGGAAGAGGGTATGGGTCTCGGATGGTTATCCGATTTAATTCGCGAAAATCTAAGCAAGGACGCAGGCCCCCATCTTTCTTTTTAACGAAGAAAAACCCTGCAGCCACGGGTGAAGAAGAGGGTCTGATGTGTCCCTTAGCCAAGCTCTCGGAGATATAATCTTTCATGGCTTGTCTCTCTGGACCCGAAAGATTATATAACCTGGTCTTGGGTAATTTTGCGCCGGGAATAAGGTTAACCGGGCAATCATAAGGACGATGAGGTGGTAACTTCTGACAACCTTTTTCAGAAAAAACATCCTCAAAATCCGAAATAAATGTAGGTAGGGTAGTTATGGAGGCGACTAAGCAATTGCTATTTAAGCAATTTTCTCTGCACTGCTCACTCCACTCCAATATCTCCCTGGCCTGCCAATCCACCACTGGATTGTGCGCTACCAACCAGGGAAGGCCCAGCACCACCGGAGTGGGAAGCCCCTCCAGAACATAACCTGAAAGCATCTCGTTATGTTGGTCCCCTACCCGAAGGTGTAAATTATGAACGATGTGGGTGAGGTTTCTCTGAGACAGGGGAGCAGAATCAATAGCGAATATGGGAATGGGTCTCTGTAACGTACAGAGAGACAAACCCAAAGAGCGGGCAAAATTGGCATCTATCAAATTTACCCCTGCTCCACTGTCTAGAAAGAAAGAAATAGTCTCCGTCTTATCACCAAAAATAATAACCGCTGGCAACACAAATTGCGATGTACGTATGGAGGAGACGTATACCCCCCGGCTGACATCCTCCACACAGCCTGGGGTTAGTAGTTTTTCCGACGGTCTTTTGTTTCTGAGAAAAGAAGGACAGACATTAATGAAATGACCCCTCTCCCCACAAAAAACCCCACGCCTACGGCGAGCCTCAGGAGGACGGACCTGACGAGTAGTTCCTCCTAGCTGCATAGGCTCGTTTAAGTCGGTACAGACTAACTGCTGCTTGGGAGGGGTTACCAATTTCTCCGGTTCTTTCAACCTGTCCCTAAGGCGTCTCTCTATACGGATAGAAAGGGACATAACCGCATCAAGGGAAACGGGGGTCTCATATAATGCAAGCGCATCCTTAACCCTTTCGGATAACCCAGAGCAGAACTGACTCCTGAGAGCCGGGTCGTTCCATTGGGTATCCGTAGCCCACCTACGGAATTCAGAGCAATAATCCTCTACCGGCCGCTCACCTTGTAAGAGTCTCCGTAATCTTGATTCAGCCAGTGCTACTCGGTCAGGGTCGTCATATATGAGACCCAAGGCCCCGAAAAACTCATCCACTGACCGAAGAGCCTGGGAATCAGTAGGTAAAGAGAAAGCCCAGGACTGCGGGTCCCCCTGCAGCAGGGAAATAACAACCCCCACCCGCTGATCTTCATTACCAGAGGAGTAAGGGCGCAGTTTAAAGTATAATTTACAGGCCTCACGGAACGTCAAAAACTTGTCCCTTCCCCCAGAAAATCTGTCAGGGAGAGGGACCTTGGGTTCCGCAACAACCTGGTTACCAGTAGCAACCGCTGGGCTTGCGGTCAGTTGTAATTGCTGCTGTTGCTAGAGGACCGACGCCTTCAATTCTACCACCTCCAAAGACAGGCCACGAAATTGTTTGGACAGAGCAGCAATTTGATCCATACTGGATTCTAAAGTAGGTAAAAAAAATTTTTTTTTTTTTTTTTTTACCTACACAAAATAATGGCCAGAGATAATGTAATGACCGGCGTCACACACAGGGAGGAAAACAGGGAAAGCCCTGCCCAAGGGAGAGGGAAAGGTGGTGACCCCTAACTCACCTTGCGTCTGGCACCTGACTGCCCTGACGTCCCTAGACGGGTTCCTCACCCATGCGGCGATCACGTGCCTAAACCCTGGCTTTCCCTGAAATGAGCCCTGGATAGTGAACGGGCCGGTGGGATCACTAGTCCGCACCACTGCACTAAGAGGGAAACACCAGGGAGAGGACAGACAAATACAAACAAACACAAACACCCAGGTGGGCGACCACAGCAGTCCACAAAGGTCCAACAGGGATCCGGAGGGTAGCGTTCTGAAACAACCATATGAGAACGCAGCAACACAGCTCCAGTGGGTCAGAGTAGATGTCCAGGCAGGAAGCTCTATCTCTGGCAACCAGAGAAGTGTGAGAGAGGAATATAAGGAGGTTTGGGAGTGCTGGACAAGGAACAGCTGAGGAGAAGGACTACGGATCCCTGAGTGAGCCAAAAGGGTTTGCAAAGCAAACCCAGAAAGCTACCAAAGGAAAACAGCCATATCTTAAATAGCGTGCAGCCAACCGCTGCGACTTCCTGACCCCGGGTATAACGGAGTCAGGCGTGGCTCTCGATACCCTCGTGACAGAAAGCTGCTCATCAGCGACTCTAGACTCAAGTTGCTGCTGATGGAGCTGGGACTGCTCCTAATCCTCCCCCCACCCTGCCACAGCAGCCATGGCAGAAGAATGTGAGTGCAGAGGGCCCCCCCAGTCAGACCTGTGAGAGGATGGACGATGGCACAGATAGGCAGCAGCTAACTGACTACATAGGATGTCTCTATGGTAGTTCAGTTTGTCCTCCCTCTCAGCCGGTGTAAAAAAGGCCCCAATTTCAGACCGTTAGCGATGGTCCAACAAGGTCGAGAGCCAGAAGTCATCCCTCTGCCGAATGCTGATAATTCGGCTGTCACTACGCAAGCAAGTGAGCATGCATCGGGCCATTTGTGCAAGTGACTCAGAGGGACTCCCTGCCTCCATCTCCACTGCATACTGCCACCGTGTGTCTGGGTCCTCTGCCTCGTCTTCCTCATTACCCTGTAGCTCCTCTGGCTGCTCCTCCTCTCCTGTCACCTGTGTGTAAAAACCACCCATTTTGCTACACATTGCTTGTGCTCCAATGTCCTCCTCCTCCCCCTCCTCCAGTTCAGCCCCCACAGGGCTCATGCGGCCATGAGATATAGTCTTCAGTCCCCTGACCAGCCAGATTTACCAGCATCTGTTCCAGGACATGAAGCAGTGGAATGACGTTGTTGATCCCGTTGTCCTGGCAACTGACAAATAACGTGGCCTCCTCAAAGGTCCTGAGCAAACGGCAGGTGTCACGCATGAGCTGCCACTGGCTGAAATCGAAGTTCAGGGAAGTACTCCTGTCCTCTTGGATCTTCAAGAAATCGTTTATGGGCTTTCTCTGTTCGTATAGTCGGTCCAACATATGGAGGGTGGAATTCCAACTGGTTGAAACGTCGCATATCAGCCTATGTTGGGGGACGCCGTTCTGCTGCTGCAGCTCAAGGGGGGGTGCTTTGCGGTGTACGAGTGGCTGAAGTGCATGCAAAGTTTCCTGGGCATGTTTAGGATGTCTTGCAGATGGGTGGAAGAGTTCAGGAACTGCTTGATAACCAGATTGAACACGTGTGCCATGGCTCAGCCCTCCTTGACACAGCGCCGACACCATGTTCTTCCCGTTGTCGGTCACCATGGTTCCTATTTTGAGTTGTCGCAGAGAAAGCCAGGATTCGATTTCTTGATGAAGTACACAGAGCTGTTTCTCCCCTGTGTCACTCTGTTTACCCAGGCAAACGAGATTTAGAACAGTGTGACACAGCCATGCCCTGGACATGTGGTATGCAGGAGGAGCACTGTGAATTGTCCCTGCAGTGGAGGCTGAGGACACGGTGGAGGATGAGGAGGTAGAGGAAGACATTGTCGCAGGACCAACTGCGTGAGAACGTGGAGGCGGAAGCGGCGTCACCTGGCCAAGTTGCTGGTGTGGCTAGGCAGGAACCACATTTACCCAGTGGGCCGTAAAGGACATATATTGTCCTTGACCATAGTTACAGCTACCAACTAATAAAAAAAAAATGGCTGTATCACAAACAAATTTCACCACTGATGGCTAATCGACATAATTCTGTTCATACAGAAGAAAGTCTACAATCACCTATCAATTTTCCCCATAAAGGCTGTTTCACAAAAAAATTTCACCAATGAATGGCTAATCTACGTAATTCGGTTCATACAAAAGAAAGTCCACAATCACCCATCAATTTTCCCGTATTCTTTTTCCTATTAATACACCCCAAAAAAACATAACAATCACAATTCACTGCAGAACGGCTAATAGGACGTACGTATATATCCTATTAATACACCCTGTAAATGGCTGTAGTACAATGGAACTTCACCGCTAAACGGCAATTATTTTTTTTGGCCACTAATACACACCAAAAAGGGCTGATATTTTCTCACTTCAACACACAACGGCTAATAAGCCCTTTTTCTTTTTCCCCACTAATACAAACCAAAAAGGGCTTTAGAACATATCTGCAGAACGTCAAATATATATTTTTGCCACTAATGCACGCCAAAAAGGGCTTTAGAACATATCTGCAGAACGTCAAATATATATTTTTGCCACTAATGCACGCCAAAAAGGGCTTTAGAACATATAACTGCACCACAAAAAATAAATATAACAATCACAATTCACAGCAGAACGGGTAATAGGATGAACGTATCTATCCTATCAATACACCCTGTAAATGGCTGTAGTACAATGGAACTTCACTGCTGAACGGCAAATATATTTTTTTGGGCCACTAATACACACCAAAAAGGGCTATAATTTTCTCACTTCAACACAAAATGGCTAATAAGCCCTTTTTCCCCACTAATTCCAACCAAAAAAGGGCTTTAGAACATATCTACAGAACATCAAATATATATATTTTTTTGCCACTAATACATGCCAAAAAGGGCTGTAATTTTTGCACTTCACCACACAACGGCTAATAAGCCCTTTTTTTCCCACTAATACAAGTTAAAAAAAGCTTTAGAACATATAACTGCACCGCACAAGGGCAAATCAGACATAGAAATATTTCCTTGCAATAAACCCTGTTAGTGGCTGTATCAAACAGCACTGGATCCGCAGTCAGTGCAGCAAAGTGTAATAGAATTGTTCCCAGGCTGTAACCTACTGAACCCTGTTCTACATAAATGCAGTGGAATGAGTTCTCCCTATCCTTACACCTTGAATAACCTTTCCCTGAACTTGTAAATCATTTTTTTTAGCACAATGAAGTCTTTCCTAGCACTGTCCCTAGTGCCTGCTGACATCTCTCCCTGCACTAAGTACACTGGAAAATGTCAGAATCCAAGATGGCTGCCGCTATTTATAGGGCTGTGACATCACAGGGCTGGCTGGCTGCTGATTGGCTGCATGCATGGCATTATGGGTGATCCCCCGTTCCCAGAGTTCCTTGCTCCATGTCCTCACACGTGCAGGAGCCATTTTAGGAAAAAATTTGATTAGTTACCATGAAGCAGAGGAAATTCGGATTCGGTGCAAATCAAATTTTTCCTGAAATTCGGATCGAATTCCACTTCTTCAACTTCGATTCGCTCATCTCTAATTGTCTTCTATATGGCAGAAGATTCAAAATAACTTGATGAATATGGGCAACAAGTAGAAACGTGTGGCTGACAGGAAACGTATGAATGGTCTGGACCTAAGTGTGGGTGATTTTGTGTAGCTGTCCAAAAGAAATATTAAGTTGAAGGTTCCTTCTTGGAAGTTGGGTCCAAGGTTTATTGGTCCATATAAATTCACTGCCATTATCAATCCTGTAGCTATTCGTCTTGAACTTCCATTAGGCTCTGAAAATTCATATGCCTCACAAATCTTTGTTGAAGAAATATGTTGAACCTTTGGAGTCGTTACCCTTGCCACCAGCTCCTGTCATGGTGGACGGTAGTTTGGATTTCCAGATCGCCAAGATTATTGACTCTCGATTTCTTGTAGATCTCTTCAGTATCTTGTTCACTGGAAGGGTTATGGACCAGAGGAGAGGATGTGGGTACTAGCATCTGACATGAATGCCAGTCATTTGGTGAAAGCCTTTCACATGTCTCATCCATATAAGGTTGGTCCTGGGTTCCCGGAGGTCACACGTAGAATGGGGGTACTGTCACGGACATTCCCGAGACAGGTGGCAGGAGATCGGTGAGATTGGCAACACGTGGTTTGATCTGACGTGTTTTCCGTTTGGATCAAATGACGTCTGTGTTGTTTCTGGTGCTTGCCACACCTTCTTTCCCCAGGTGTGGCTATTATGGTCATTTAACCTTCTCTATTTATTGTTGTTTCTCCCACTATGTTATGCGGTTTATAGCTTCAGTTTGAGTTGTGGATAGCTGGTGTGTGGATCTCGGCTGAGTTCCTGGTGCTGCCATATAGCCACTTAAAGTTAAGTGTTTTCTTTCCCTTTTGTATTTTGTTTGGGTTATTTTGTGTGTTGCATTTTCCTGTCATTTGTATTTAGCCCCGAGGGAGACTTCTGTTCGTCCTTCCTTTTGGAGGAACAGGTTTTCTTAGTCCTGACATTAGTACCAGGGTCCTATAAGGTGAGTTAGGACTTTATGTATTCCAGTGTATGAACCCACCTACCTGTGGGGTCTGTTCATACTGGTAGTTAGTCAGGCTTTGATTGGGGTTTTACTAGGAGGTGTCCATCTCCTTTTCCTAGTTTCCAGGCCTTATTCCCTCACCCCTTTCCCTCCTATGTTTGTGTGGTGTTTCCCTCCCAGACCCGAACGTGACATACTGCTCCTATGTACAAGAATATAACTACTATAATACTGCCTCCTAGCTGTGAGGATGTGAGTTAGTGCTCTCCTGATGTCTGGAGATAGCCCAGGGAGAGATGCAAGAATTTTCCAGGCCCAGCCAGCAAGGTGCAGAGGTGATGACCACAGACCATGCAGCAGGTGAGCAGCTCCCCCCTCCTGCACACAGAGACTGACATCTCTGGAGAAACAGACTTTGCAAGCAAACGTAAAACAAATTGTGTTTTCCAGCATGGCCTGCCAAGGCCATACAAGATCTGCAGCAATGCCTCTAAAGGTTACCAAGCATGCCATGTCTACAAACACTGCAAAGTGTGAACTGGCCTCAGCAAATGCAACTGCAGGTGCAAGCAGCAAACTTGGAAAGGGAAAGCTGCACATGACAGGTGAATCCAAACAGCCTGGAACCCTGCCCCGGCCAGGACAGCAGGGTAAGGAGACCATACGAGCGCCTGAGCTGCAGATGGCGGAGGAGATCCCGGCACTGGTAAGGAGAATTGGGGAGTTAAAGCACCACAAACAACTGCTGCAGATAGACTGTGTGTACAACCTGAAAACTGCGCACTCTGATAGTAACACCTTATATGATACCAAGCTGCACTAACTGAGCATAGAGCTGGCAGAGGTGGTGAAGTAAATGGACTGTGTCCTGGAGAGGATGGGGCTCCTAGCTGAGTCCTACAGAAACCAGGAACGTTTCTCACAGCAGAGACAGAACAGTGACTCTGGATCCCGCTCTTCTAGAGCACAATCAGCGTCCGTGTCCCTAGATGAGCGCCAGCGTGTGACACAACCAATCCTGAAGCCTGCAAGTTTCTCTGTCCAGAAGGGTGGTGGGCACCCTTCAGCTGTCCCTGAGCAAGATCGTGGAGCTGTGGCACCACAAGTCCCAGCAGAGACAGTCCAACATCAGGACAGTGGACATGTATCACACCCCAGAGTTGTGTTACTAAACTCTTCTACTCTGCTACAATCTGTTAAGAGCATTAACATTTTCATCTGATGTGATTTTACAGTATATCCTCACAACTGTGCATTATAAGCCTTGTTAAATGTATATTGTTGTAATTCTTTATGTTCACCAGCAGGTGGCAGCAATGTTCTGGCAAGGAGCTCGGTTCAGTTTAGTATTTCTGAGCTGGAATAGTTCATTCCAGTTCAGCTCTCCCCTCTGTGAGTAGCGTGGGCTATGCCCACATCCTGAAGCATGGGGAGGGAAGGAAGTTGGAGTTAGTGTAGCCCATCCCCTGCTAGGGGTAGGGTGTGCATGCTAGGAGCTCCCAGATATAGAGAATCAAGCCAGGATCTTGTCTCGGCTGAGACATTGATCATCATCCCCAGCCTGAGCCCTTCAGCCTCAGCTGGCTGGAAGAAGCAAGCAGACAACTCTAGTATTCCAGGAAGATAGCATACCCTGAAAAGATAGCTGTGAGTACAGTCCAGAGACCCAGGAGAAGCCATATTCCTCCTCAGCTAGTCAGTTCCCAGGCAGCAGAAGATAGAAAGCGCAGAAGCCAAATTCCTGACACAGTATAGAGCTATTAAGCAGACTTCCTTACCTGCAAGCTCCAGGTACATGAGATAGCAGAAGATAAATTCCTGCCAACCATTGCCAATACCTGCTGGGACCTAAGACTAAAGCTGTATCTTGCTTGGATAAAAGTTACCGTCAGTAAAGACAAGTTTGAACTTTACCAAAGATCTGGATCTCAATTTCTGCTGCAAATTCCTCTATTACTCCTACTAGCATCACACTTAATTTATTGCAAGTGAGCCAGGATCCAGGAGTCAAGCCGTACCCAGGTAGGAGACACCAATGACATAATTACTACTACCATACAGAGACATTACACCACTCTGGCATTTCTAACCTGGGGCGTGAGTTATAACATCCTTAAAGGGCCCTGTGACAGTACCCTGCGCATGCTGCAAATGGCGTCACAAACACAACTATAGACTATCACCTACACCTGACCCAGCCATTGCATAATTTGGGGTCAGAGTGCATGCCCCGGTCCAGCTTGATGCACATACATCCATGGGTCAGGGTGATGCGGTGACGCAGGAGAGTTCTATTACTGGGGCACAGACCGGGACAGTGAGGGGTTGGGGGCTGCTGATAACGTACAGTCTGTGTGGGATATGCAGCCATCTGAGGAGGATATAGAGGTGGAAGAGGAGCAGGAAAATGTACAAAATGATGTGTGTAATTTTCCCCCCTTATCAAAATACACACCAGATGACACAGTCCCTTCTAGTGCAGACACTCACCCCAATACTCAGGTGGCGCTCCATCTCTTACCTCCAGTGTAGGCTATACAGGCCAGGCGTTTAAGGCGTTTAAGAGAAGGTGGTGAGGTTTAAACACAGAGGCACCAAAGAAGACCTTCCAGATAGGGTTTGTGGTGAGGGAACTCCTGTGCCGCCAGATGGGGTTTGCTCCAGCGGACATCCTGGCAGTGATAAATCTACGAGACAGGCAGGGCTATGATGTGAGCTTTAAGCTCATGTCTACTCTGGATAGGTTCTAGGCAAACTTTGCCAGGTTTAGGGACACAGAGGGTTGGAATAAATTCATTTTCATTCCGATTTCCAAGCCAGACACAGTTATTGTCAATGTCATTTTCTGGAATTAATCTGTTCCTCCCCAGGACATTGTGGTGTGGCAAGGTCGGTCATGTGGCAAATGTGTGCATAGTGGTCAAGTGCAACCTGTGCGGTGAGCTTGGCCAAGTGCAACGTGCAAGAATGTTAGATGCAATCTCTGCAGACAGATAGGCCACTCACATAGGGATTGCCAGATGCCTGGCATAACGTATGCAGGGAGCTTCCAGATAAAGAATAGGTGGAGGTCGCAGATGCTATAGCGGAGGAGGCTTTGATGTCAGGGACCATACTGACAAGGCAAGAGGTACAACAGGGGCCAACAGATGCAGAACCAAAACCTCAGCCTTCAGAGAACACTCAGGGCACCATGGAGGTGGTCACTCAGGACCAGCCTCAGGCAGCCGCCTCTGTATCACCATCTGTATATGAAGAGGCCAAGAGGAACAAAAGGAGGGAAAAAAGCTGTCTTCCCGTAAATCTGAGGAAGAACATAACATGGATCAAAACACCAGGAAAAAAGTCAGGATCGGTGCAGGAGTCATGGTCTTATCAAACAGATATGAGACTATGGCCTCATGCACACGACAGTGAAGTTTTTTGATCCGCAAAAAAACCGAAGCCGCCCGTGTGCCTTCCGCAATTTGCGGAACGGAACGGGCGGGCCCATTGTAGACATGCAAAACGGACAAGAATAGGACATGTTATATTTTTTGGGCGGGGACATGGAACGGAGCAACGAATGCGGACAGCAAACGGAGTGCTGTCCGCATATTTTGCGGCCCCATTGAAGTGAATGGGTCCGCACCCGAGCCACAAAAACTGCGCCTCGGATGCGGACCCGAACAACGGTCGTGTGCATGAGGCCTTTATCAGAGTCAGATGGTGATTATGAGCAAGAGCTACAAAGAATAGATAACGAATGTGAAGCAGACACAGGGAACCCCCCCAACAAAGAAGAAGCCCCCTCCTGTAGAAGCTCCTATAGAGTCAGATATGGAGACTGATGGAAGGCAGGGAGGCTCTGACTCTGACCTATGATGATGTGAGTTTCTGTTGTCTTATGATGGCTGGGTTTTCTCTATAAGTTGCTTCAAGCAATGTGAACAACATCAAAGTAAGGCCTCATGCACACGACAGTATTTTTTCACGGTCCGCAAAACGGGGTTCCGTTGTTCCGTGATCCGTGTCCGTTTTTGTTTCCATGTGTCTTTCTTGATTTTTGGAGGATCACCAGACATGAAGGAAATAGAAAAAAAATCTAAGTCAAGTTTGCCTTGCAAATGATAGGGGAAAAAAAGGAAACGGATCACGGACGCGGATGACAATCTTGTGTGCATCAGTGTTTTTTCACTGACCCATTGACTTGAATGGGTCCGCGAACCGTTGTCCGTGAAAAAAATAGGACAGGTCATATTTTTTTCACGGACTGGAAACACGGATCACGGAAGCGGATGACAAACGGTGCATTTTCCGAATTTTCCACGTACCCATTGAAAGTCAATGGGTCCGCAGAAAATCACAGAAAACGGAACAACGGACACGGGACACAACAACGATCGTGTGCTTGAGGCCTAAGAAGGACGAGACACGCGTTATACAATCACCTCAGATATCTTGATGCAGATGTAATCTTTCTACAGGAGACACGTTTGACCACCTTAGGGCATCTACGTGTGTCACGGAAGGTGTACAGGAAACAAGGCAAAGCAACATGTATAAACGACTCGCTGGATCCAAAAACTAAGGAACCAAGGGAGACCCCTGCAGAAGACCTGGTACTTTCCCTGGCTGCTCAGCCTATGCAAAGATCCGAATGGTGGAGGTTTGCATATCCACGAACCTTGACTATAAAGCCCTGAGCACCCTACAAAAGTGAGGGGACACGACCACCGGCTCCCTACACAAGATACGGAGGGAGTCAGGGTCACCTGGGATCCAGCAAACAGAAAATAACAGATAAAGGTACAACACTTAGCTTTGAAGCAAACAGGAGGACAGAGTCAGCGTGCACACACACTCCAGGAAGTAGTATAAGCCGCCCAGAAAAGCCTTCTGGGGAAGAATTTAAAGGGAAGCAATTAGTCCAACACATGACAGCTGAGAGAGGCTAACGAGAGGAGGAGCTGAATACCACAACACAGAAACTCAAGGAGGAGGTTCTGAAAGGCCTCTGTCAGAGCTTCTCAGCTGTCTGGTTGTGACAGTACCCCTCCCTCTACGAGTGGACTCCGGACACTCAGAACCCACCTTCTCAGGATGGGACCTATGGAAAGCCCTGATGAGACGAGAGGCCTTAATGTCCGTCACTGGGACACACATCCTCTCCTCAGGACCATACCCCTCCCACTGAACAAGGTACTGAAGAGAACCGCGGACAAGACGAGAATCCACAATCCTAGAGACCTGAAATTCAAGATTCCCATCAACCATAATCGGAGGAGGAGGCAAAGGCGAGGGTACAATGGGTTGAACATAAGGTTTCAATAAGGACTTATGAAAAACATTATGGATCTTCCAAGTCTGAGGAAGATCAAGACGGTATGCAACAGGATTGATGACAGACAGGATTTTGTAAGGCCCAATAAACCTAGGACCCAACTTCCAGGAGGGAACCTTCAATTTGATATTCTTGGTAGACAACCACACCAGATCACCAACATTCAGGTCCGGACCAAGCACACGTCTCTTATCAGCCACACGCTTATATTTCTCACTCATGCTCTTTAGATTATCTTGAATCTTTTGCAAAATAGATGACAAAGACGAGGAGAATCTGTCCTCATCAGGTAAACCAGAAGACCCTTCTCCCGAGAAAGTCCCAAACTGTGGATGAAACCCATATGCACCAAAAAATGGTGACTTATCAGAGGACTCCTGACGACGGTTATTTAAAGCAAACTCAGCAAGGGACAAAAAAGAACACCAATCCTCTTGATTCTCCGCCACAAAACAACGCAGATATGTCTCCAGATTCTGATTGACGCGCTCTGTCTGGCAATTCGACTGCGGGTGGAAAGCAGAAGAGAATGACAACCGAACCCCCAAGCGAGAACAGAAAGCCTTCCAGAATCTGGAAACAAACTGCGTGCCCCTATCAGAGACTATGTCTGAAGGAATACCGTGCAATTTGACAATGTGATCAACAAATGCCTGCGCCAGCGTCTTAGCATTGGGCAAACCAGGAAAAGGGATGAAATGCACCATTTTGCTAAAACGGTCCACCACCACCAGAATCACAGTCTAATCCGAGGAACGAGGCAGGTCTATTATGAAGTCCATGGACAGATGTGTCCAAGGACGGGAAGGAATGGGTAAGGGAAGGAGAGGACCTGATGGCCGTGAATGAGGGACTTTGGCACGAGCGCAAGTCTCGCAGGCTGCCACAAAACCCTCAACCGACTTACGAAGCGCAGGCCACCAGAATCTCCGAGCGATGAGATCCAGTGTGGCTCTTACCCCCGGGTGCCCAGCAAGGACCGTATCGTGGTGTTCTTTAAAAATCTTGTGTCTTAAAGCGAGAGGCACAAACAACCTCCCAGGAGGACAAAGATCAGGAGCCTCTGACTGGGCTGCCTGCACCTCTGCCTCCAAATCAGGAAAAAGAGCAGAGACCACCACACCTTCAGCCAAAATGGGACCCGGGTCTTCAAAATTCCCGCCTCCCGGAAAACAACGTGACAGGGCATCTGCCTTCACATTCTTAACTCCAGGGCGGAACGTGACAACAAAATTAAACCTAGAAAAGAACAACGACCATCTGGCCTGTCTCGGGTTCAGACGCATGGCTGACTCCAAGTAGGCCAGATTTTTATGGTCAGTAAATACGGTAATACGGTGTCTGGCTCCCTCTAGCCAATGGCGCCATTCCTCAAAAGCCAACTTGATGGCCAACAATTCCCTATCTCCCACATCGTAATTTCTCTCTGCGGAGGAGAGTTTTCTTGAGAAAAAGGCACACGGTCGCCAATTGGCAGGAGAGGAACCCTGAGACAAGACCGCCCCCACACCCACCTCAGAAGCATCAACCTCAACTATGAAGGGTAAAGAAACATCAAGTTGCACCAAGATGGGAGCGGAAGCAAAACTCTCCTTGATATCAGAAAAAGCCTTACGCGCCTCTACTGACCAAGAAGAAAAATCTACCCCCTTTCTGGTCATATCAGTGAGTGGTTTAACAATAGAAGAATAATTCAAAATGAACTTCCTGTAATAATTGGCAAAGCCCAAAAAACGCATCAGCGCCTTTTGATTCTCAGGAAGCTCCCACTGAAGCACAGCGCGGACCTTCTCGGGGTCCATGCGAAAACCAGAAGCGGAGAGAAGAAACCCCAGAAGTAGAATTTCTGGAACCGCAAACACACATTTTTCCAGTTTCGCATATAATTTATTCTCCCGCAGGATGAGCAAGACCTGACGTAAATGTTCCTTATGAGTTTTGAAATCGGGAGAAAAAATCAAAATGTCATCCAAATACACCAATACAAATTTTCCCATCAAATGATAAAAAATGCTGTTCACGAAATGCTGAAAAACGGCTGGGGCATTCATCAAACCAAAAGGCATAACCAAATTTTCAAAATGGCCCTCAGGGGTATTGAAGGCCGTCTTCCATTCGTCCCCTTCTCTGACCCTGACCAGGTTGTATGCCCCTCTTAAATCTAATTTGGAAAAGACTTTAGCCCCAACAACCTGGTAAAACAGGTCCGGGATCAGAGGAAGCGGATAAGGGTCACGAATTGTGATATTGTTCAGCTCCCTGAAATCCAGACAAGGTCTTAAAGAACCATCTTTTTTCTTAACAAAGAAAAAACCTGCGGCAACAGGTGACTTCGAGGGTCGTATGTGTCCCTTTCTCAGACTCTCAGAGATATAAGCACGCATAGCGATCCTCTCAGGTTGGGAAAGATTGTATAAACGAGATTTAGGCAGCTTGGCGTCTGGGATGAGATTAATAGGGCAATCGTACTCCCTGTGCGGGGGCAAATCCTGAACTCCACTCTCAGAGAAGACATCCGAAAATTCAGAGAGAAAAGATGGTACAGTCTTAGTAGCAACCTCAGAAACAGATGTCATGAGGCAATTCTCTCTGCAAAAGTCACTCCAACCATTTATTTGCCTCGCTTGCCAATCAATGGTGGGGTTATGCTTAGTGAGCCAGGGCAGCCCCAACACCAGAGGGGTGGGTAAACCGCTAAGGACGAAACATGACACATCCTCAACATGAGCATCACTCACAATTAAACGGATATTGTGAACTATGCCCTTTAATGATTTTTGAGAAAGTGGAGCGGAATCGATAGCAAAAACAGGAATATCCTTTCCCAAAGTGCGCACCTGGAAACCATGAGTTATCGCAAATTGATTATCAATGAGATTAACCGCTGCTCCACTATCCACAAAAATCTCACAAAAAATGTTCTTGCTCTCTAGCGCCACCCTAGCCGGCAGGACAAAACGGGAACTACAAGCAAATGGAAAACCTTCAATTTCCGCCTCAACCCTGCCAATAGTAACAGACGGAACATTTTTAAAAGATTTTTTCCTGTTTGTTTCTTTATTACTCCCAGAAAACTGCCTGAATCTCCTAGAGGGACAAATATTTGCCAAATGATTTATACCTCCACAACAAAAACAAACCCTCCCATGCGAGCTGAATCTTCTATTATCAGAAGCAATCAACCCCAGCTGCATGGGCTCCTGCTCAGAAGGGGCTGACGGCGACTGAGACCCCTGCGCACAGAACGGGACCGCTGCACTGTCCTGGGACTGAGTATGACAGGAAGGAGACATCTCTCCTCTCTCTCTAAGACGCCTGTCAATACGAACGGCCTGAGACATAGCAGAGTCCAAAGAAATAGGCCTCTCATGAAAGGCAAATGCATCTTTCAATCCCTCTGAAAGACCATGGCAAAATTGACTTCGGAGTGCAGCATCATTCCAACCAGTATCAACTGCCCATCTCCGAAATTCTGAGCAGTATATTTCTGCGGATTGTTTACCCTGGCATAATAGACGTAGTTTAGACTCAGCCAGAGCAATACGATCCGGATCATCATATATCTGACCCAGGGCTAAAAAGAATTCATCCACTGAACGGAGAGGCCGTGCCCCCTCCGGCAGCGAAAAGGCCCAGGACTGTGAGTTACCTCTGAGCAGCGATATAATGATCCCCACCCTCCGTTCCTCATCACCAGAGGAGTGGAGAAGAAGGCGAAAATGGAGTTTGCAAGCCTCTCTAAAACGCACAAAATTCTCACTACCCCCGGAGAACGTATCCGGGAGCGAGATCTTAGGCTCAGAACAAACTCCATGAACGCAAGCTGAACCGGTCACTTGAAGCTGAGAAAAAGTCTTACGGAGATCAGCTACCTCCAATGAAAGACCCTGGAAGCGTTCAGCCAAAAGTGAAACCGGATCCATGCTTGAGACGGTTATGGCGGCTTATAATGTCAAGGACGGTGTACAGGAAACAAGGCAAAGCAACATGTATAAACGACTCGCTGGATCCAAAAACTAAGGAACCAAGGGAGACCCCTGCAGAAGACCTGGTACTTTCCCTGGCTGCTCAGCCTATGCAAAGATCCGAATGGTGGAGGTTTGCATATCCACGAACCTTGACTATAAAGCCCTGAGCACCCTACAAAAGTGAGGGGACACGACCACCGGCTCCCTACACAAGATACGGAGGGAGTCAGGGTCACCTGGGATCCAGCAAACAGAAAATAACAGATAAAGGTACAACACTTAGCTTTGAAGCAAACAGGAGGACAGAGTCAGCGTGCACACACACTCCAGGAAGTAGTATAAGCCGCCCAGAAAAGCCTTCTGGGGAAGAATTTAAAGGGAAGCAATTAGTCCAACACATGACAGCTGGGAGAGGCTAACGAGAGGAGGAGCTGAATACCACAACACAGAAACTCAAGGAGGAGGTTCTGAAAGGCCTCTGTCAGAGCTTCTCAGCTGTCTGGTTGTGACAACGTGAGGCTGAAAGTGAATGGCGGTCTGGTCCTTCTTACTGGTCACTGGCTGTGGAGCCTTATGCCGGGGTGGTCATATTGTTTAATACCAATGACGTGACTGTGCAAAGGTTAATGGAGGTAGCTATGGGAAGGGGCCTGGTGCACAATTCACAGCAGAACGGCTAATAGGACGTACGTATCTATCCTATTAATACACCTTGTAAATGGCTGTAGTACAATGGACCTTCACCGCTGAATGGCAAATATTTTTTTGGGGCCACTAATACACACCAAAAAGGGCTGTAATTTTCTCACTTCAACACAAAACAGCTAATAAGCCCTTTTTCTTTTTCCCCACTAATACACGCCAAAAAGGGCTTTAGAACATATCCGCAGTATGGCAAGTATATATATTTTTTGCCAGTAATATACGCCAAAAAGGGCTTTAGAACATATAACTGCACCGCTGAACGGTAAATATATTTTTCTTTTGCCACTAATACACGACACAAATGGGCCACTTTGTCAAAGTCGGGATTCTGGGACAATTTATTGATTGGCTAAAAACTTTATATTGTGAGGGGAAGAGCTTTTCTCTGATCAATGGTTGGCAAGGGGAAACTTTTGAAGTAGAGGCAGGGGTGAGACAGGGTTGCCCGTTGAGTCCACTGCTGTATGTGTTTGCCTTAGACCCTTTCCTGAGTCCACTGCAGGAGTGTGATTTTCAGGGGGTGCCGGTCCCCCGCTGCTTGCCTTTGAAAGTAGCTGCCTACGCGGATGATGTGACTGTGGTGATATCTGAGCCTCGTGAGGTGCAGATGTTGTCTGCAGCCATCAGAAGCTACACGGATGCCTCCGGGTCTCTGGTCAACCTTAAGAAGAGTCAAGCTCTCTGGACATTAAGTACTGATCCTGCTTTTGATCTGCCACAATTTGAAAAGGCCTCCACTCAGATTAAAATCCTTGGGGTCAAATTTGTGAGGGAAGATAATGCCAAACTAAATTGGGAAGAAAAGTTGGAATCTGGAAATGCAAAGGTTCAGCGATGGAAGAACTGAAGGCTGACCTATAGAGAAAGGGTTACTACGTTGAAGACTTACCTATTCACTGTCTTCTTACATGTCTCCGTTGTCTTTCCTTTGCCAGAATCTTTCTCGGCTAGGCTCTTTAGTCTGTTGTTCCAACTTTTGTGGGAGAACAGGTTGAACCCAATAAAAAGAGGGTGAGGAGAGAGGGTGGTTTGAATATGTTAAATCCAAGGGTTTTCTTTGACTTGTTTCTAAAAGTAAATTTTGGTAGCCTGGACCTTAAACAAGAGTCCCCTGTGGGTGAATAGTGTCAGGAACTGGATATTGCCTTTTGCAGAGTCTTGGCTGCGAGGTGGCAGTCTCAAGAAGGGTTGATTGACTCCTGACAACCTCCCCCAGTAACTGGAATATGGTCTAAAGTGCGTGAAGAAGTGGAAAATAGATAAGGTGTATCTGGAGACTGAGATCAAAAAGATCTCTATATCAGGATCTGTAGGACTTCCAAAACTTGCAGCCAGCACTAAGAGACTGCACAACAGGAAAGTCTAAAGTTCCTTAATGGACCGAGGCTCCCTGCTAAGTTTTTTTACATTGCCTAGCTGTTGTTGCATGGGAAGCTTTTTGTCAGAGGCAATTAAAAATTTCTGAGTGTCTCAGATCACATGTGCCCCTTGGGCTGTCAGCAGGAAGAGACTATGGCACATTTTATAACCGAGTGCTGGGGAGGGCAACAGATATGGCAGGAGATAACCAGCAAGCTAAAAATCCCAAGGCTGCAGAGTCTCTAACCTACCCAGACATCATCTATCGTGTAACATCACATGTAGCTGACATTGACCGGGGGACCATTCATCTGATTATTACCACCATCAAATATTACCACTGGCATACAAGAACAAGTGAGCCCTTCAATCACGTGAAAGCTGTAAACCTCATCCCATCAGAGCTAAGGTGGATCAGATCTATAGACGTAAGGAGAAAGGGAGAAAATAAAAAATGTATATTTGGAGTAATTTTGGCTCAAGTATCTGGAAATCATGTTTATTTATTAACTTTTTCCCCCCATTTATTTGTGATGGACTATTAAGTTAAAATTAATATACATGTATTCTTTAGACAATATGTATGCTGTCAGTTAAATAATTGTTTGTTCATTCTGTTTCTGAAATGTATTACTGTATTTTTGGTTGTTTTTACTAATAAAAATTGAGACACAGGAATATTCCACCGGCGCTAATTACACAACCTAATCATAAGCAGCAGTGTCAAAAACACGTCAAAAAATAAAACAAGCAGTAAAAAAAAATGTTAAACAGGATTTTTTCAGGCCCCAGAGGAAAGGAAATTCAAAGGGGTATGTAGAGGAGGGAAATTCGCCAAAAAGAAAAAATTACAAAAAATAATGAAGCAAAGAGGTAAGGAAGTGGAAAATAACATACTAACTGGTCAAGATCTTGGGCAAAAAATTTATAATTTAAGTAATTATGTGCTAAGTAAAGGGGAGGAAGAAATCCTTAAGAAAGGGCTCAAATTTGCCCCAACAACCTATTTCAATAAATTTGAGGCTTTTATAGGGGTTCGTAAATTTATGAGGCGTATAGCATTAAAAAAATATTTCTTAAAAAGGAACAAAAACAAGCATCAAAAGGAAGAAATAAAAAACAATAATGACCCATTTAAACATACCGGCCTGAAACCCAGGTTTCGGTTCGACCCAATAAATGAATATTCCACAGCATTAAACACCTTTATGAACCTGGTTACGAGGGATATCAAGAAAATCTAAATATCAAAAAGATCTAAATATATGAGTAATGTAACCAAAGCTGAAAAGGAAGCGATAATAAATATGCAAGAAAACAATCAGATAATCATTCGCCCGGCAGATAAGGGGGGAGGGATTGTGGTACTAAATAAAGAGGATTATGATAGGGAAGCGCTAAACATATTAAGCGATAGTAAAACATATAAATTATAAAAAATGGACCCGACAGAAACTTTTAAAAGGAATTAAAAGAACTGGTATATAAAGCCAGGGAGAAAAGCATCCTTCACAAACAGGAAAGCTTTTACACTTACAACAGATATCCCAAAATGGCAATTTTTTATCAAAATCCCAAAATACATAAAGATGCTAATAGGCCCCCTGGTAGGCCTATAGTATCAGGGGTGGAGTGCCTAACTAGTACATTATCCAAATATGTAGATCAATATTTACAACCGTGTGCACAGTCCCTACCTATCTTAAAGACACCAAGCACATACTTCAAATCTTGGAAAAAATACAGTGGAGAGAGAACTATATAATAGGTACGCTAGACGTAAAGTCGTTGTATACGGTAATAGAAAATAAGAAAGGCCGCAAAGCTGCACAGTATTTTTTATACCAAAAAGGAGAACTGCCCAACACGCAGATAGAATTTATTGGGGAATGTATTTCATTTATTTAGGATTTTTTTTGGGGGGATATAGGGATGACGTCTATCTTCAGACGTGGGGGACCGCTATGGGGACGAGGTTCGCACCGGGGTTCGCTAATTTATATGTTGGGAGGTGGGAGATGGAAGCTATACACCCCAACAACGAGCTCCAGGCGGGCCTCGTCCTCTGGCGGCGCTTCATAGATGACGTCATTTTTATTTGGGAAGGGGGAGAAACAAGTTTAAAGGAATTTTTTATTGATATTAATAAAAAAGAATTTTATTTGGAATTTACTCCCACATACAGTTTTAGAGAAATACATTTTTTAGATTTAATCATTTATGTAAGGGGAGAAAAAATATGCACAAAAACGTATGAGAAACCTACTGATTCTAATAGTTACATTTCTAGGACTAGCTGTCATCTACCTTGTTGGCTTGATAATATACCTAGGAGCCAATTTTTACGCATTAGGAGAAACTGCACAGAGGAAATAGAGTATGATAAAGAAGCAGAGAAATTACAAAATACATTTGCATCAAAGGGATACAATATGGATAAACTTTTGGAGCAGAAAGACAAGATTAAACGTATGGAGAGAGAAAATCTTCTAAAGAATATACCGTATTTTTCGCCGTATAAGACGCACCGGCCTATAAGACGCACCTAGGTTTTTGAGGAGGAAAATAAGAAAAAAAATATTTTGAACCAAAAGGTGCACTTTTGGTGGGTTTTGAACTAATTGTGGTCTGTGGGTGACGCACTGTTATGGGGGATCTGTGGGTGACACTTATGGGGGATCTGTGGGTGACAGTGATGGGGGATCTGTGGGTGACTGTTATGGGGGATCTGTGGGTGACACTTATGGGGGATCTGTGGGTGACACTTATGGGGGATCTGTGGGTGACACTTATGGGGGATCTGTGGGTGACACTTATGGGGGATCTGTGGGTGACACTTATGGGGGATCTGTGGGTGACACTTATGGGGGATCTGTGGGTGACACTTATGGGGGATCCTCTCTGGATGGCACTGTTATGAGGATGAGGATCTGTGAATGACAGTTATGGGGGGGATCTGTGGATGACACATATATAGCATCTTATGCTGTCATCCACAGATCCCCTCCATAAGTGTCCCTGTAGTGAATGACCCTCAATACAGGGGGTGGGGGTCGCATCTGCTTTAATAATGACAGCGGGGCCCGTGCAGTGACTATTCTACTACACGGGCCCCGCTCACTGTATAATCATATCTCTCTAATAGTTAATTGTTGTATGCATGTAATCGCATAATGAGCGCTAATGAGCGCTGTGTATTACCGTACTTAAAACTAGCAGCGCTCGCCGTTCGGAGCAGAGAGGAGGCAGGAGGCAGGCCGGGAGGACGGGCGCTTGCAACGTGAGTCATACGTCACGCGCCTGCGCCGCCTGCTTCATTCATAAGTGGGCGGTGCAGGCGCGTGACGTATGACTCACGCTGCAAGTGCCCGTCCTCCTGGCCTGCCTCCTGCCTCCTCTCTGCTCCGAACGGCGAGCGCTGCTAGTTTTAAGTACGGTAATACACAGCGCTCATTAGCGCTCATTATGCAATTACATGCATACAACAATTAACTATTAGAGAGATATGATTATACAGTGAGCGGGGCCCGTGTAGTAGAATAGTCACTGCACGGGCCCCGCTGTCATTATTAATGCAGATGCCGCCCCCCGCCCCTCCTCCCTCACAGCTGATACACCCGCCGCGCGGCATCGCGGCGGGTGTATCATTGAAAACTGGGCAAAATCAGCTACATTCGCCGTATAAGACGCAGTGCTATTTCCCCCCCACTTTTGGGGGGGAAAAAGTGCGTCTTATACGGCGAAAAATACGGTAAAAGTGGCACAGATAGTGGCACAGATACAACAAGAGTGAGAGAAATAGAAAAAATTCCACCCATCATTATCCCATATAATGCCCAAACACAAATTTTTAGGAATATCGTAAAACGTCATTTGAATATATTAAAAGAGGATAAGACAATAGGACATCTGTTTATCAAAGACCCAGCGTTTGTTTTTAAAAAAGCGGCAAATATTGGGAACATAATTGCACCCACAAAAAAATGTGCAGCCATAATGAATAGTAAAAAAGAAAATGATAAGCATGAGTTAAAAGGATTCTTTCCCTGTAAAAAATTTAAAAAATCGCTGAAAAATACGATCAAAATGAATCGAATAATAAATGAAGATGGCACCTACGAATATAATATTCGGGACTACATAACATGCAGCACCAAAGGAGTCATTTATGCAATAAAGTGCCCCTGCGAAAAGTTATACATTGGGCGCACAAAGAGACAATTAAAAAAACGACTGAGCGAGCACATATATAATATAAATAAAAAATCAGAAGGGCATCCTCTTTCGAGACACTACACATTGAGGGATCCTCTTTTTTCGGAATAGAAGTAGTTAAAATAGACATACGAGGAGGCGATTTCATTAAAAATATGTTGAAAAAGGAAACCCAATGGATTTTTAATATGAACACACTTGTCCCGAATGGTCTAAACGCAGAAATCGAGTTATTTGGTTTCGATTAAAAGAATCGATTAAAATTATCGAATATATTTCAATCGCCGAATTTCTGAAACCGGAGCTAATTAAGACTGCGAGGAGGTAGAATAAAAGGAAGCCATTGGAGGCACTAGATTGATTCCCTGACGAAGAGTACCGTTGTACTCGAAATGCGTAGGAAGGTGTTTTGGTGCTCACAGTATCCCGTAGCTCAACAGGTGACGTCACCAGCTCCCCTTGTGAGCGTAAGTACAAACAGAGTTTCGCTACCAGCCGGGGCGAACTCCACACAGCCTATTCTACCTGCTATTCGCCTCTGTGTAGAAGAAATCGTGCATATTGGAACACCCGAGAAGGTGGCCCCCTGATCCCACACATCAGAACCAAGGTAATCTTGCTATTCTAAACTGAGGTGGGCAGGTTTATCTCGATCAGAACCAGGGGTTAAAAAGGGTCAGGTGCATTAGGCTGAGCGCGGGGTCTCCTTTCTATTTACTACTAATAAAAATTGCCTCCTACGGTATGTACAAGAATATAACCACTATAATACTGCTCCTATGTACAAAAATATAACCACTATAATACTGCTCCTATGTACAAGAATATAACTACTATAATACTGCTCGTATGTACAAGAATATAACTACTATAATACTGCTCCTATGTACAAGAATATAACTACTATAATACTGCTCGTATGTACAAGAATATAACTACTATAATACTGCTCCTATGTACAAGAATATAACTACTATAATACTGCTCGTATGTACAAGAATATAACTACTATAATACTGCTCCTATGTACAATAATATAACCACTATAATACTGCTCGTATGTACAAGAATATAACCACTATAATACTGCTCCTATGTACAATAATATAACCACTATAATAATGCTCCTATGTACAAGAATATAACTACTATAATACTGCTCCTATGTACAAGAATATAACTACTATAACACTGCTCCTATGTACAATAATATAACCACTATAATACTGCTCCTATGTACAAGAATATAACTACTATAATACTACTCCTATGTACAAGAATATAACCACTATAATACTGCTCGTATGTACAAGAATATAACCACTATAATACTGCTCCTATGTACAATAATATAACCACTATAATAATGCTCCTATGTACAAGAATATAACTACTATAATACTGCTCCTATGTACAAGAATATAACTACTATAGGGGGCGGAGCCTAGCCACGCTGCTGAATGGCTGCACACGCTTGAGCTCCTCCAGCATTCCGGCTCATTTGCCCTATTTAAGCTTCTAATTTGATTGATTATGGGGAAACCTGGCAAAGATAAGAACAGAGGAAGCTCAGAGTCGACCCCACTGCGCTCCAAATTACCAGAGATGGAGAAGTTTCTTCGGAAAACACCGAGGCTTACTGCTCAGAAGGGCCCCAATATGGCGGCATCTATTACTCATGACTCCGATGCAGGAGACATCTCAGACGCAGGCAGCGGCTCCGATATCTCAGACGGGAGACCCAGAGATAAGCCCCTCTCAGAACGGACTCTCCGACGTGTCCTTGAAGCTGCCCTCTCGCCTCTTAAGCAAGACTTGTCAGACATTAAGGATGATATAAAGCACCTGGGTCAGAGGGTTGTCTCGTTAGAAACAGCACAAGAAGCTATCATGACTTATGAGGGTAAAGCTTCGAAGGTGCTGACGTCTCACAAGGCCTTACTGAACGATGCCTTCCTGAAGCTGGAGGATCAGGAAAATCGTAGTCGCCGGCGCAACATTCGCATTCGCGGCCTACCTGAGTCGATTGCGGCTGAGGCCTTACCGACAGTTGCGCGCGAAATATTTTCCATGATGCTTGATCCGGATAGAGCGGCAGGAATCGTGGTGGAGCGCATACTTAGGGCGCTGCGCCCCAGGCCTAAACTGCAAGAGCCACCACGTGACGTGATTTGTGGCCTGTTGAGCTACGTCGACACCGCAGCCCTCCTGAAACGGCAACGCGAGATGGAGGTACTTGAGTACGAAAATACCCCGATCCAGATGTTCCAGGATCTCGCGCCATCCACCTTGGCCAAGCGGCGCCTGTTCAAGCCTCTCCTGGATGTCCTGCGGAAGACGTCGACTCCGTTCCGATGGCTATATCCTTTTGGGCTGGCGGTCTCCAGGAATGGTAAACTACTTACCGTACGCTCACCAGCGGATCTTGATTCTGTTTGGAGGTCCCTGGATGTTCCCCCTGTGGAAATCCCTTCATGGTTACCGGCCGACCAAGATGGCCCCCTACCTACTCCACCTCGTGTCTCGGCCTGGCAGAAGGCCTCCGCAGGCAGATCGGATCGTTTGGGACGCGGCAAGATGGACAGGGCCCTCACCTGAGCCCGCCGCTCCGGCCATGTTCGTAAGCATGTATCGTTGATATCTCATTTCTCCAGGCCTGGAGATGACTGTCTCTCAACCTCCTGTTTTAATGTTTATTATAGGCGAACTTGGCCTCTCCCCTGGTTTCCATTTTACGGCCTACATTATATTTCGGGTCTATGTTTTATATATGATGTCATAACAGATTTGTGACGCTTCTCTGTTTCCACTGGTCGCTACCTCTGGGACTGCGAGCTCTATTCCCCACCTGAAGGGTGAAGACCGGATAGATACCGGTGCTGGACGTATTTGTGTTCTGGTCTATATGTTTCGGACCATACGGTGCTTTACTTGCCCCCTCGCCAGTCCAATCCTGTCTTGGCTGGTGATAAGTAAAGCATTCACTCCACCTCGGATGGGTACTTGTCCGAGCTGGTCATTTGCCAGTTTAATATGTTTATGGTTATCTCCCCTATTTTATTTTCTATGTTCTCCTCTCCCCCCTTTCCTTTCCTCTGCTCATATCAACTGTGTGCTATTCAGTGCTCCCATGGGTGTCATGGGCTCTTACCCACCTGATTGTATGCCGAAATGTCTTCTATTGTAGTCGCCTCGCTAAATGCACATGGACTGAACGAGCCATGCAAAAGGTCTCAAACACTATCTCTCCTTCTGAGGGATAAAGTTTCAGTGGCTTTTCTGCAGGAGACCCACTTCAGAACAGGCAAAATCCCTAACTTTCCCCCTAAGAAATTTGTCCAATGGTTTCACAGTACTCATGATTCTGCTAGTAGGGGAGTTAGTATAGCTGTACATAAATGCCTTCCCTTCAAGCATACCGCTACCTCTGCAGACCCAGAGGGCAGGTACATCTTTGTAAAGGGTGTACTGGGTGATTCCCCAGTGACGTTTGCCAATTTGTATGCCCCTAATAAAGGCCAAGTACCATGGCTCGTTCAGTCCCTTGCTTTATTATCCTCCTTTTCAGAGGGGTTATTGGTTTTAGGGGGCGACTTCAATGTTGCTCTAGAGCCAGCGGTGGACACCTCGGTGGGCAGACCCTCTGTGTCCTATAGGCTCTTGAAAAGGCTAAAAGTTTCTCTGAGAAGGCTGAAGGTCTTGGACGTCTGGCGTACTCTAAACCCCAATGGCCGAGATTACACATTTTACTCGCATGCTAAGATGTCCTTTCACAGACTGGATTATCTGTTCCTATCCGATTCGCATATACGTAATGTCTCTGGAGCCCGGATAGGTAACATCACACTGTCCGACCATGCCCCTGTTATTATTAACCTCTCCCTGTCCGGTCCTCAGAGGAAAGAGCGCTTATGGCGTCTCAATGACACTTTGGTTTTAGATCCTACACACGCTGGCAAAATTAAGGCCTTGATTTCAGAATTTTTTGCGCTAAATGATACTCCAGACTCCCCTCCTTCTCCTTCCATATTATGGGAATCTCACAAGGTAGTTATCAGGGGGGAACTCATTGCCCTTGGGGCTTATGTAAAAAAACAAAGGATGCAGGCTTTAGATGCCTTACTGGCGTCCATCGCTCGCCTTGAGTCCTCCCACAAGGAATCACGAGCCTTAAGCACGTTGGCAGAACTGACTGAAGCCAGAACGCGCTTAAAAAATTTATTAAATGTCACCTCTGCGAAGCTGGTGTTACGATCACGTTTCAAGGCTTATGCCCATGGAAATAGAGGAAACAGACTGATGTCGGCCATTGCCAAGAAGCAGTTCTCGGACTCCTTTGTTTCCTCTATTAAAGATTTCAAGGGAACGGTACATAAGTCCACCCCAGATGTCGCCAAAGCATTTTGCGCCTTCTATGAGGCATTATATAATTTACCCCCTCCAACTGGGGCTAGCCCTAATGATCTCTCCGAGGCCACAGACAAATTTTTGCAGACCCTGAACCTCCCTTCCATATCCTCATCCAAGGCTTCCCTTCTGACTAGGCCCATCTCTGATTCGGAGATTCGTACGGTTCTCATGTCTATCCCTTCGGGTAAAAGCCCTGGGCCCGATGGATTTTCCATAGCCTACTATAAATCCTTTCAGGATGTTTTAATCCCTCGTTTCAGGAATTTGTGCAATTACCTTCTTACTGGGGGCTCCCTTGCACCTCACTCCTTGTTGGCGCACATTACTGTCCTCCACAAGGAAAACAAGGACCCGTCTTGCTGCAGTAACTATAGGCCGATCTCCTTGCTTAATAATGATGTGAAGTGGTGGGCGAAGATTTTGGCTTCCAGGCTCCAAGACGTTCTGCCTGATATTGTCCATGAGGAGCAAGTAGGTTTTGTCCATGGCAGACAGGGGTCTGAAAACACGGTGCGGCTTCTCCATCTTATTAACTGGGCCAAACGATCCTCTAAGCCCTTAGTCTTGGTGAGTACGGATGCGGAAAAGGCCTTCGACAGGGTCAGTTGGCACTTTATGTCGCGGACCCTGTCGAAGTTTGGCCTCCCAGATCAGTTTGTTAACGCCATTTTCACTTTATATTCGGCCCCCTCTGCCATGGCCAAAGTCAATGGAGCACTATCCCCACCATTTCGCATCACTAATGGAACGAGGCAAGGATGTCCCCTCTCTCCTGCATTATTCGTATTAGTGATGGAGACCCTTTTGTGTACAATTAGAGCGGACCCGGGTATCAAAGGCCTTCAGGTGGGCCCCTATACCCATGTTACTGCAGCATTTGCGGATGACCTTTTAGTCATGACCTCCAATCCTAGAGAGGCCTTGCCCAAATTGCTGAATATATTTGAGGATTTTGGATTCGTATCTAATTTTAAAATAAATTATGGGAAATCCATGGCGCTCAACATTTCCTGTCCCCAAACTGTGGTCAACAATCTTAAGCGCAGCACCCCGTTTACCTGGGCCTCCAGAGACATTACGTTTTTGGGCACACATATCTCGGCTACTGTCCAGGATCTAGCCTCCCTCAACTATGTGCCGCTCCTGCAAACTGTCCGCAACCATCTGCAAAATCTGAAACTTCCATTTGTTTCATGGGTCGGAAGGAAAAATTACCTTAAAACCTTTATCCTCCCCAAATTTTTATATTTGTTGCAATCCCTCCCTATTTGGCTTCCTAACTCATATTTCACAGAAGTCCGCCGAGTGTTCACACGCTTCCTCTGGAATGGCAAATCGCCCCGTATTGCCTATTCTGTCCTCACAAGGGATAGGAGGTTTGGAGGCTTTGGGATGCCAGATGTAAAGTCATATTATACTGCTGTTCAGCTGTGTAGATGTGTGGCTACTCTATCCCGCCAATCTAGCTCCCTTTGCTCACGTCTTGAGTCTGTACTGCTCACCAACCAAGACCAGCTTACTTTATGGGGTGTTAGGCCTTTCTCAGCCAATCACTACGCATCTTCTCCGGTCTGGAAGGGAATGCTGGTAGAGTGGTCCAAAATGGTTCAATCTCATCTATTTAGCTTCCCGAATCCCTGTATGCCTCTTAAATTATTGCAAAGCTACATTCACCCTTCTGTGTCAAACCCCTCTGGGATCTGGTCTAGGCTCGCTGACTTGTCCCTGCGGGATGTCCTTCTCCCAGACGGTAGTTTACACTGGGGTTCCATAATGGACCGCCCTGAGGTTAAAGCTGCACCATTTTTCCATTTGGCAAATTTCAAAAGGGATACTGCGTTATGTACTGGGTCCTTTGCTGGTAGTAGTTCCCCTTCCTGGCTCGAGAGGAAAGTCTTAACTATTAAACCCCCCCTTAGACCACTGTCCCAGATGTATAAGGAAATGCTCTCCTCCTTACCCCCGGAGCTCCGATATGTGACCTCCTGGGAGCGGGAGCTATCTCTGACTCTTACAGAACCGGAGAGAGCCTTTGTCTTAGCCCACTCACACGGCTTCAACCGTTGTGTGAGGATTCAGGAGAATTCCTTTAAGCTCCTCAGCAGGTGGTACAAAACGCCTGAATTCTTGCATAAGTTGAACCCAGAAGTTCCTGAACAGTGCTGGAGGTGTGGCATAGAAACTGGCTCCTTGTCACACATCTGGTGGCAATGCCATAAGATCCAATCGTATTGGAAACTGGTAGAGTCACTGATAAATCATATCTGCAAAACCAGGATTGTCCTGGACGCTAAGCTCGTCCTGTTATGGTGCCCTAATAGTACCCTCACTCCCGCCAAGAACAATCTCCCGACGATGCTGATCACAGCAGCTAAGTTACTTATACCCTTTCTATGGAAAGATGACTCCCCTCCGACTCTCCCTATGTGGACCGATAAGGTGGACCAGATATACCGCTTTGAGGAGCTGGCGCATTGGGAAACCAACACACGTCCCCGCTTCTTAAAATTGTGGTCCCCGTGGAGAGCGTATAGGAATTTTACATGACAGAGCAGGTTTCTTCCCTTCCCTGTTCTCCCTACCCCCTCTCCTCCCTAAATGTTCCTTCCCATGTTCCCCCTCCCCCTCTTGCTGTATATCTCTGACTGATGGCTATAATCGCTTGTTGTGTCTACACGTGACTTGTATGATGGATATTTATTCTTGTGCCTTAATGTCACTGTACTGATGTCATGTGTGGGCATATGGCCTTGATTTTACTTTAATAAAAAGAAATATGGTTAAGAATATAACTACTATAATACTGCTCCTATGTACAATAATATAACCACTATAATACTGCTCCTATGTACAAGAATATAACTACTATAATACTGCTCCTATGTACAAGAATATAACTACTATAATACTACTCCTATGTACAAGAATATAACCACTATAATACTGCTCCTATGTACAAGAATATCACTACTATAGCACTGCTCCTATGTGCAATAATATAACCACTATAATACTGCTCCTATGTACAAGAATATAACTACTATAATACTACTCCTTTGTACAAGAATATAACCACTATAATACTGCTCGTATGTACAAGAATATAACCACTATAATACTGCTCCTATGTACAATAATGTAACCACTATAATAATGCTCATATGTACAAGAATATAACTACTATAATACTGCTCCTATGTACAATAATATAACCACTATAATACTGCTCCTATGTACAAGAATATCACTACTATAACACTGCTCCTATGTACAATAATATAACCACTATAATACTGCTCCTATGTACAAGAATATAACTACTATAATACTACTCCTATGTACAAGAATATAACCACTATAATACTGCTCCTATGTACAAGAATATCACTACTATAACACTGCTCCTCTGTGCAATAATATAACCACTATAATACTGCTCCTATGTACAAGAATATAACTACTATAATACTACTCCTTTGTACAAGAATATAACCACTATAATACTGCTCGTATGTACAAGAATATAACCACTATAATACTGCTCCTATGTACAATAATGTAACCACTATAATAATGCTCATATGTACAAGAATATAACTACTATAATACTGCTCCTATGTACAAGAATATAACTACTATAACACTGCTCCTATGTACAGGAATATAACTACTATAATACTACCTCCTATGTATAAGAATATAACTACTATAATACTACTCCTATGTACAAGAATATAACCACTATAATACTGCTCGTATGTACAAGAATATAACCACTATAACACTGCTCCTATGTACAAGAATATAACTACTATAATACTGCCTCCTATGTACAAGAATATTACTACTATAATACTGTTCCTATGTACAAGAATATAACCACTATAATACTGCTCCTATGTACAAGAGTATAGCTACTATAATACTGTTCCTATGTACAAGAATATCCCTACTATAATACTGCTCCTATGTACAAATATATAACTACTATAATACTGCTCCTATGTACAAGATTATAACTACTATAATACTGCTCCTATGTACAATATTATAACTACTATAATACTGCCTCCTATGTACAAGAATATAACTACTATAATACTGCTCCTACGTACAAGAATGTAACTACTATAATACTGCTCCTATGTACAAGAATATAACTACTATAATACTGCTCCTATGTGCAAGAATATAACTACTATAATACTGCCTCCTATGTACAAGAATATAACTACTATAATAATGCTCCTGTGTACAAGATTATAACTACTATAATACTGCCTCCTATGTACAAGAATATGACTACTATAATACTGCCTCCTATGTACAAGAATATAACTACTATAATACTGCTCCTATGTACAAGATTATAACTACTATAATACTGCCTCCTATGTACAAGAATATAACTACTATAATACTGCCTCCTATGTACAAGAATATAACTACTATAATACTGCTCTTATGTATAAAAAAAATATAACTATTATAATACTGTATTTCTCTTGTAGTAGAAGGAATAAAAAATATATATATATGTATAGTAGTAGAAGGAATATATATATATATATATATATAGTGGGGATGTGCCCGTGGTAGGCTACGGTAGCGGTGGCAGTATTGAGGCAATCACAGACAGTCTTTGTGATACACCCTGACTTTATTCACACCAAAGGCATAACAGGCAATGTGCAGACCAAACAGGTGCGTATCCACATAGTGCATAGAACAAAAGTCCTTCCATAGCAAAATAAACAGAAGGCTTGAGTCACTTACAGAAGGCTTGAGTCACTTGTTTCTGGACAGACCACACTGGTTCTGCAGGCTTCTAGGCTACCTGCCTTTGTCTCCCTCAGGCCAGAGCCCCTTCGGCTAGTAGCACCACAGATCCCAGGGCTATCCTTGAGTTTGTGCTGCACCCAGTCTTTCCTTGACCAGCATCGACTCTGTCTGTCAAAATCTCCAGCACAGCAAGACACACCCCACCCCCCATCTTCAGCAGGATGGGCTCTTCAAAGGCCCAGCTCCACCAAAAACCTGGGCTGGCCATGGGGAACAGGCACCCACCCTGCTCTTTACCTGTTCCCAGTAAGAACCGGCCCGGACACTATCCGGTTCTTACTCCACCGAGGCCAGGACCTCTGGTGGCACGTATTGTCCGTTCATTATTATCCCGTGGACTCTCCTACAATATATGTATATATTACAAAAGGCATATTTTCATCTGTCTGGAGTGTCACTTTCATCTGCCGTGTATTAACATTCTATGATCTGAATTATAAATTGTATCAATAGTTGATTTCTGAAATTAAACAAAGGAAAAATTCGGAGTGAGATTAATGAGTTATTGAGTGAATCTCCCTGCATGCTGGTTATATATGTCATGTATCTTGGGCACTGGGTGATAGCCTGGCACTGATTAATCTGCTGCCACAGGAATTGTCTTTCTTAAGGGTAATGAAGCTAATGTTGTTTTCCGGAGCAGATTTCTGGTGATTAAGGTGCAAATTTCCCTCTTGTTTGTTTATGTTTAAAGCAGCAATTATTCCGCACAGATAAGCGGTGTCATTATGTCATCCATCGTGCAATTACACTGCCAAATTGAGACGCTCCAGATTCTCTTAAAGAAACTTTGTGCACCACCATTACTAGAGAAGCAGGGGAGATCGGCTCATATATGTTTTGCAAATTTTCAACCTAAGAACACATAAAAAGCAGATAGATAGATAGATAGATAGATAGATAGATGCTCCAGTTTTGTCTCATCTGTCCAAAGCCATTCTCCCAGAAGTTTTGTGGCTTGTCAACATGTATTTTGTCAAATTCCAGTCTCGATTTTTTTTTTTGAATTGCTTTTAAATGTGGTATACTCCTCAGTCGTCTTCAATTAAGTCCACTTTGGCTAAGACAATGATGGATGGTGCAATCTGACACTGATGTGCCTTGACCGTGCAGTTCACCTCTAATCTCTTTGGATGTTGTTCTGGGCTCTTTGGTTACCATTCCTATTATCTGTCTCTTCAATTTGTCATCAATTTTCCTCTTGTGGCCCCATCCAAAGAGATTGGCTACAGTCCTGTAGACCTTTTAACTCCTGAAAAATATGAGCAATTGTAGTAACAGGGCCAGCAACCTGTTTGGAGAAGGTCTTATAGCCTTTACCTTTAACATGTTTCTCTATAATTTTCTTTCTAATCTCCGGAGACAACTCTTTCTTTGGTCCATGTTCAGTGTGGTACCCACCATGATACCAAACAGCACATTAACTACTTTTCACCCTTTAAATAGGCAAACTGACTGATTACAAGTTTGAAGACACCTGTTATGCTAATTCCAGGACACACCTTAGTTTAAAATATCCCTATGTTCAAATATTTTCAATCTTTTCTAGGGTATCAGTTTTGTCCAGACTAGTTTAGTTCGTTGTTGTTTTTTTATTATTGTTTTCTGTTTGCTTGTTTTTTTTTTATTATTCTGTTAAAATGACATAACAAAAACAAAGACAGGTGCACTATGTGGTCTTACTAACCCTCATACTGGTGTAAAATTGAGAATTAGCCAACATATCCTGCTTGGAGGACATGTCTGAGCCCGAGCACCACGCCAAGGTTTCTCAAGTAGCTCGGGAACCTAACGCTAAACCTACCTGAGCCGTATGGGCAATACCAGGAGCCAGTGGGCGAATTACAGGTGCGCAAGGTCCGACTCAAAGCAATCTCCCAGTAACCTCCAGCATGTGACCATGCATACAATGGGAGGAGGCAGAGAGCTCTGAGCCCCACCCAAGACTGGCTGATATAGCCCGGGCCTCACATGTGCACCAGAATGCTGCCTGTGGATGGAAATCAAGGCACATTCAAACTAGGAGTTTCTACACCTCCAAAAGTTCTAAATACAAACTACAAATTAGCGTGGTATTAAAAAGCAGGAAGTGCTCAACCCCATATGCAGTGGTGCATCTATACTGGGGGGGCAGATCCTGCACTTGTGGCCCGTTGCTAATGGCAATCCCCAGCAAAAATGCATACAATGGAGGATGCCTGCAGCGGACCACAAGTACCACAATGGACATCCTACACAGGATAGCAATTGTGTGGATGTGATAAGCAGTCAAAATGACATAACAAAAACAAAGACAGGTGCACTATGTGGTCTTACTAACCCTCATACTGGTGTAAAATTGAGAATTAGCCAACATATCCTGCTTGGAGGACATGTCTGAGACCGAGCACCACGCCAAGGTTTCTCAAGTAGCTCGGACCTTGCGCACCTGTAATTCGCCCACTGGCTCCTGGTATTGCCCATACGGCTCAGGTAGGTTTAGCGTTAGGTTCCCGAGCTACTTGAGAAACCTTGGCGTGGTGCTCGGGCTCAGACATGTCCTCCAAGCAGGATATGTTGGCTAATTCTCAATTTTACACCAGTATGAGGGTTAGTAAGACCACATAGTGCACCTGTCTTTGTTTTTGTTATGTCATTTTGACTGCTTATCACATCCACACAATTGCTATCCTGTGTAGGATGTCCATTGTGGTACTTGTGGTCCGCTGCAGGCATCCTCCATTGTATGCATTTTTGCTGGGGATTGCCATTAGCAACGGGCCACAAGTGCAGGATCTGCCCCCCCAGTATAGATGCACCACTGCATATGGGGTTGAGCACTTCCTGCTTTTTAATACCACGCTAATTTGTAGTTTTTATTCTGTTAAACCACAATTTAAAGCAAGGTATGATTTTTATAAGTTGTTTTTCAGTATTTTTTTTATTATTACTTTTGTCCGTTTCAAGTTATGTCAGTGACAATTATTATGGGTTTTTCTTACTTTCACGGAAGGTTACCAACAATTTTGTCCACGTGCGTAGATAGATTTGGATTTCTGAGTAAAAAACTGAGTAACTTCTGACAGCACACCTATAAGAATACAACATTTCTATGGCACTCAAGAAGTACTGAAATAGTTCATCAGGCTTTGATAGGATAGACCATACAGCCAATATAGAGCACAACGTCTTTTAGGAAGAGGAAGGACCCAATACAGATACGACAGAGGAGGACACGGCAGGGCAAAGGAAATCGACGCAGAAATCCAGATACAAACCCGCTCCCAGATAACTCTGAGAACTTGGTAGTTACCGGTAACATCTCCTCTGTCAATCTGTCCCCTGCACAGATCATTATTCTACAAAAGGGACTTTCATTTTGTCTGGCAACCCCATTGATACCTTCCTCCTGGAACAGGAAATACAGCCGCTCTATAGAACCGTGAGATTTAAAGCTCATTTTGCCCAAAATAAGGGTCAGACAAGGCATCTCAGAGTGCCCTTTCACTACATACATTGGGCCTGAGAAACAAGAGTTTATTGATGCCACCTAAGTCCTACTGCCACATGCTGCCCTGTTTTGGACCAATAATACGGCCAGAAGTGGGGAACCAGGAAGGGGGCAAATGTGACACCCCCTTACCCAAATGCTTACATGATCCATTTTGTAGAACATTTTGTTTACACTCACCCATTGTTCAATGAACATGCCATCATTTGGCTACGTTTTGTAGATGACATCTTTTGTCTCTGAAAAGACCCTGAGTCCAGTGCACACTTATTCCATCAATACTTGGATAACATATACCGAAATTGGATTTTACTATACATGTTGATACAAGTGAGGCTAGTTTCTTAGATACACTAGTCCAAAATGACAATTTATAATAAGCCAACATATAGAAACAGTCTTCTACACTTCACTAGTTGTCACCTGACGGTCACCAAGTTGTCCCATGTTCTCAATTTATGTGAGTAGAGAGGATTGTTTCAAACCCCTCCACCTGATCACAGAGACTAACAGAAATGTCACATAGATTCTCCCAAAGGGGATATCCACCTTAAATTTTAAACTATGTTCCCCTTTTACCCAGACATCTGAACCCCATAAGACCAAATCCACCACCCATGAATGGACACAATGTATTACAACCTACCTCCATCAAATATTTTTGGAAAAATATCCTAAAACAAACCTATCCTGAGATACGAGAATTTCCCCCTTTAGCATGTTATAAACGTACAGGAAATATCAAAGAAAAATTAGTTTGGGCTAATATAGGACCCCTCTTTACCACTCAATGCCAATGTTTTCTTCAAAACCCGAAATTTGGCTAATTTCCCTGCCTTCATTGTGCTCAGTGCTCCAGTGTCAGTGTCCAGAACAGAAATTTCCTATCCGAGAATATTACACTTGTGAATCCTCCTTCGTGGTAAATTTAATTAAATGCCCATGTGGCTTGGGGCAAGATTACTCAGCATGTTCTTATTCAAGGTTCTCCTTTATGTGACTATAATACAGGTAGATAGATAGATAGATAGATAAATAGATAGATAGATAGATAGATATTACATAATAGATACAATGTGTGTATATACAGTCCTGATTAGAGTTGAGCGGACACCTGGATGTTCGGGTTCGAGAAGTTCGGCCGAACTTCCCGAAAATGTTCGGGTTCGGGATCCGAACCCGATCCGAACTTCGTCCCGATCCCGAACCCCATTGAAGTCAATGGGAACCCGAACTTTTCGGCACTAAAAAGGCTGTAAAACAGCCCAGGAAAGGGCTAGAGGGCTGCAAAAGGCAGCAACATGTAGGTAAATCCCCTGCAAACAAATGTGGATAGGGAAATGAATAAAAATAAAAATTAAATAAATAAAAATTAACCAAAATCAATTGGAGAGAGGTCCCATAGCAGAGAATCTGGCTTCACGTCACCCACCACTGTAACAGTCCATTGTCATATATTTAGGCCCAGCACCCAGGCAGAGGAGAGAGGTCCCGTAACAGAGAATCTGTCTTCATGTCAGCAGAGAATCAGTCTGCATGTCATAGCAGAGAATGAGGCTTCACGTCAGCCACCACTGCAACAGTCCATTTTCATAAATTTAGGCCAAGCACCCAGGCAGAGGAGAGAGGTTCCGTAACACAGAATCTGGCTTCATGTCAGCAGAGAATTAGTCTTCATATCATAGCAGAGAATCAGGCTTCACGTCAGCCACCAATGCAACAGTCCATTGTCAGATATTTAGGCCCAGCACCCAGGCAGAGGAGAGAGGTCCCGTAACAGAGAATCTGGCTTCATGTCAGCAGAGAATCAGTCTTCATGTCATAGCAGAGAATCAGGCTTCACGTCACCCACCACTGTAACAGTCTATTTTCATAAATTTAGGCCCAGCACCCAGGCAGAGGAGAGAGGTTCCGTAACACAGAATCTGGCTTCATGTCAGCAGAGAATCAGTCTTCATATCATAGCAGAGAATCAGGCTTCACGTCAGCCACCAATGCAACAGTCCATTTTCATAAATTTAGGCCCAGCACCCAGGCAGAGGAGAGAGGTCCCGTAACAGACAATCTGGCTTCATGTCGGCAGAGAATCAGTCTGCATGTCCTAGCAGAGAATCAGGCTTCACGTCAGCCACCACTGCAACAGTCCATTGTCAGATATTTAGGCCCAGCACCCAGGCAGAGGAGAGAGGTCCCGTAACAGACAATCTGGCTTCATGTCAGCAGAGAATCAGTCTTCCTATCATAGCAGAGAATCAGGCTTCACGTCAGCCACCAATGCAACAGTCCATTGTCAGATATTTAGGCCCAGCACCCAGGCAGAGGAGAGAGGTCCCGTAACAGAGAATCTGGCTTCATGTCAGCAGAGAATCAGTCTTCATATCATAGCAGAGAATCAGGCTTCACGTCACCCACCACTGTAACAGTCCATTTTCATAAATTTAGGCCCAGCACCCAGGCAGAGGAGAGAGGTCCCGTAACAGACAATCTGGCTTCATGTCAGCAGAGAATCAGTCTTCATATCATAGCAGAGAATCAGGCTTCACGTCACCCACCACTGCAACAGTCCATTGTCAGATATTTAGGCCCAGCACCCAGGCAGAGGAGAGAGGTCCCGTAACAGACAATCTGGCTTCATGTCGGCAGAGAATCAGTCTGCATGTCCTAGCAGAGAATCAGGCTTCACGTCACCCACCACTGCAACAGTCCATTTTCATAAATTTAGGCCCAGCACCCAGGCAGAGGAGAGAGGTCCCGTAACAGACAATCTGGCTTCATGTCAGCAGAGAATTAGTCTGCATGTCATAGCAGAAAATCAGGCTTCACGTCAGCCACCACTGCAACAGTCCATTGTCAGATATTTAGGCCCAGCACCCAGGCAGAGGAGAGAGGTCCCGTAACAGAGAATCTGGCTTCATGTCAGCAGAGAATCAGTCTTCATGTCATAGCAGAGAATCAGGCTTCACGTCACCCACCACTGTAACAGTCCATTTTCATAAATTTAGGCCCAGCACCCAGGCAGAGGAGAGAGGTCCCATAACAGACAATCTGGCTTCATGTCAGCAGAGAATCAGTCTTCATGTCATAGCAGAGAATCAGGCTTCACGTCACCCACCACTGTAACAGTCCATTTTCATAAATTTAGGCCCAGCACCCAGGCAGAGGAGAGAGGTCCCGTAACAGACAATCTGGCTTCATGTCAGCAGAGAATCAGTCTTCATATCATAGCAGAGAATCAGGCTTCACGTCAGCCACCAATGCAACAGTCCATTGTCAGATATTTTGGCCCAGCACTCAGGCAGAGGAGAGAGGTCCCGTAACAGAGAATCTGGCTTCATGTCAGCAGAGAATCAGTCTTCATGTCATAGCAGAGAATCAGGCTTCACGTCACCCACCACTGTAACAGTCCATTTTCATAAATTTAGGCCCAGCACCCAGGCAGAGGAGAGAGGTCCCGTAACAGACAATCTGGCTTCATGTCAGCAGAGAATCAGTCTTCATATCATAGCAGAGAATCAGGCTTCACGTCACCCACCACTGCAACAGTCCATTGTCAGATATTTAGGCCCAGCACCCAGGCAGAGGAGAGAGGTCCCGTAACAGAGAATCTGGCTTCATGTCAGCAGAGAATCAGTCTTCATGTCATAGCAGAGAATCAGGCTTCACGTCACCCACCACTGTAACAGTCCATTTTCATAAATTTAGGCCCAGCACCCAGGCAGAGGAGAGAGGTCCCGTAACAGACAATCTGGCTTCATGTCAGCAGAGAATCAGTCTTCATGTCATAGCAGAGAATCAGGCTTCACGTCACCCACCACTGCAACAGTCCATTGTCAGATATTTAGGCCCAGCACCCAGGCAGAGGAGAGAGGTCCCGTAACAGACAATCTGGCTTCATGTCAGCAGAGAATCAGTCTTCATATCATAGCAGAGAATCAGGCTTCACGTCAGCCACCAATGCAACAGTCCATTGTCAGATATTTAGGCCCAGCACCCAGGCAGAGGAGAGAGGTCCCGTAACAGACAATCTGGCTTCATGTCAGCAGAGAATCAGTCTTCATATCATAGCAGAGAATCAGGCTTCACGTCACCCACCACTGCAACAGTCCATTTTCATAAATTTAGGCCCAGCACCCAGGCAGAGGAGAGAGGTCCCGTAACAGACATTCTGGCTTCATGTCAGCAGAGAATCAGTCTTCATATCATAGCAGAGAGTCAGGCTTCACGTCACCCACCACTGCAACAGTCCATTGTCAGATATTTAGGCCCTGTGCAGCATACGGGTAGGCTACCCGACACTGCTAGATTTGAGTGTGTAGTTCCCTTTAAGCCAGTCAGGCCGGTTACCGGCAATCCTTGTAACAGCCAGCAGAGGGAGCCCCCAGTTCAGTATAAATAGGCTAGGGCCTAGCTCAGGAAGGTAGAAGTTTCCAGACTCAGTTCAGAGAGGGTTCCCCTCCTGAGTCCGTATGCATAGAAGTCAGAAGGGCATAGCTAAACAGCCTGAAGACACAGAATACCACAGAGGCCGATCAGATAAAGCAAAAGGTACTCAAGATAACAGAGGAGGTACTATATAAAGACAGCTTCAAGGGTACGCCAGCTATAGGGCATTAGACCTTGGAGGATAAGTCACATGTTTCAGGACCAGTCAGGAATAGTGTGCAAGTCGCCTGTACTGCATCTCCTGTAATCAACACTCTGTAAAGAACATTGCTAAGACCGGCCATTCTGTACTTCTAAGAACCACCTGTATTCATCTGTAAAACCAACTGTCTTTCACGGAACGTCGCTTCCAACTGCGTCCATGTATGATTATAACTGATATTCAGTAAAGTTCCAGTTTTTGTTGGCTATCCTGTGCTTGCTTCATTCTTCTACAATATCATACACGGCGTGTCACCGTTTAATTGACACTGGCGTCACGAACTTTTAATCATCTGCCTGTTCCAGCATTTGCCCCATTGAAGACGACAGTGGATCCCAGGTTAGTGGGTCAATCTGCACTACAAAACCCAGCATACACTACTGACCCCCTGGGACACTGCACCAGCACCCAGGCAGAGGAGAGAGGTCCCGTAACAGAGAATTTGGCTTCATGTCAGCAGAGAATCAGTCTTCATATCATAGCAGAGAATCAGGCTTCACGTCAGCCACCAATGCAACAGTCCATTGTCAGATATTTAGGCCCAGCACCCAGGCAGAGGAGAGGTCCCGTAACAGACAATCTGGCTTCATGTCGGCAGAGAATCAGTCTGCATGTCCTAGCAGAGAATCAGGCTTCACGTCAGCCACCACTGCAACAGTCCATTGTCAGATATTTAGGCCCAGCACCCAGGCAGAGGAGAGAGGTCCCGTAACAGACAATCTGGCTTCATGTCAGCAGAGAATTAGTCTGCATGTCATAGCAGAAAATCAGGCTTCACGTCAGCCACCACTGCAACAGTCCATTGTCAGATATTTAGGCCCAGCACCCAGGCAGAGGAGAGAGGTCCCGTAACAGAGGATCTGGCTTCATGTCAGCAGAGAATTAGTCTGCATGTCATAGCAGAGAATCATGCTTCACGTCAGCTACCAATGCAACAGTCCATTGGCATATATTTAGGCCCAGCACCCAGCAGAGGAGAGAGGTCCCGTAACAGAGGATCTGGCTTCATGTCAGCAGAGAATTAGTCTGCATGTCATAGCAGAGAAACAGGCTTCACGTCACCCAACATTGGAACAGTCCATTGTCAGATATTTAGGCCCCGGCACCCAGACAGAGGAGAGGTTCGTTCAACTTTGGGTAGCCTCGCACTATAATGGTAAAATAAAAATAAAAATAGGATTGAATGAGGAAGTGCCCTGGAGTACAATAATATATGGTTAAGGGGAGGTAGTTAATGTCTAATCTGGACAAGGGACGGACAGGTCCTGTGGGATCCATGCCTGGTTATTTTTTATGAACGTCAGCTTGTCCACATTGGCTGTAGACAGGCGGCTGCGTTTGTCTGTAATGACGCCCCCTGCCGTGCTGAATACACGTTCAGACAAAACGCTGGCCGCCGGGCAGGCCAGCACCTCCAAGGCATAAAAGGCTAGCTCTGGCCACGTGGACAATTTAGAGACCCAGAAGTTGAATGGGGCCGAACCATCAGTCAGTACGTGGAGGGGTGTGCACACGTACTGTTCCACCATGTTAGTGAAATGTTGCCTCCTGCTAACACGTTGCGTATCAGGTGGTGGTGCAGTTAGCTGTGGCGTGTTGACAAAACTTTTCCACATCTCTGCCATGCTAACCCTGCCCTCAGAGGAGCTGGCCGTGACACAGCTGCCTTGGCGACCTCTTGCTCCTCCTCTGCCTTGGCCTTGGGCTTCCACTTGTTCCCCTGTGACATTTGGGAATGCTCTAAGTAGCGCGTCTACCAACGTGAGCTTGTACTCGCGCATCTTCCTATCACGCTCCAGTGCAGGAAGTAAGGTGGGCACATTGTCTTTGTAGCGTGGATCCAGCAGGGTGGCAACCCAGTAGTCCGCACACGTTAAAATGTGGGCAACTCTGCTGTCGTTGCGCAGGCACTGCAGCATGTAGTCGCTCATGTGTGCCAGGCTGCCCAGGGGTAAGGACAAGCTGTCCTCTGTGGGAGGCGTATCGTCATCGTCCTGCCTTTCCCCCCAGCCACGCACCAGTGATGGGCCCGAGCTGCGTTGGGTGCCACCCCGCTGTGACCATGCTTCATCCTCATCCTCCTCCACCTCCTCCTCATCCTCCTCGTCCTCCAGTAGTGGGCCCTGGCTGGCCACATTTTTACCTGGCCTCTGCTGTTGCAAAAAACCTCCCTCTGAGTCACTTCGAAGAGACTGGCCTGAAAGTGCTAAAAATGACCCCTCTTCCTCCTCCTCCTCCTCCTGGGCCACCTCCTCTTCCATCATCGCCCTAAGTGTTTTCTCAAGGAGACATAGAAGTGGTATTGTAACGCTGATAACGGCGTCATCGCCACTGGCCATGTTGGTGGAGTACTTGAAACAGCGCAACAGGGCACACAGGTCTCGCATGGAGGCCCAGTCATTGGTGATGAAGTGGTGCTGTTCCGCAGTGCGACTGACCCGTGCGTGCTGCAGCTGAAACTCCACTATGGCCTGCTGCTGCTCGCACAGTCTGTCCAGCATGTGCAAGGTGGAGTTCCACCTGGTGGGCACGTCGCATATGAGGCGGTGAGTGGGAAGGCCGAAGTTACGCTGTAGCGCAGACAGGCGAGCAGCGGCAGGATGTGAATGCCGGAAGCGCGAACAGACGGCCCGCACTTTATGCAGCAGCTCTGACATGTCGGGGTAGTTGTGAATGAACTTCTGCACCACCAAATTCAGCACATGCGCCAGGCAAGGGATGTGCGTCAAACCGGCTAGTCCCAGAGCTGCAACGAGAGTTCGCCCATTATCGCACACCACCAGGCCGGGCTTGAGGCTCACCGGCAGCAACCACTCGTCGGTCTGTTGTTCTATACCCCGCCACAACTCCTGTGCGGTGTGGGGCCTGTCCCCCAAACATATGAGTTTCAGAATGGCCTGCTGACGTTTACCCCGGGCTGTGCTGAATTTGGCGGTGAAGGTGTGTGGCTGACTGGATGAGCAGGTGGAAGAAGAGGAGGAGGAAGCCGAGAAGGAGGAGGTGGCAACAGGAGGCAAAGAATGTTGCCCTGCGATCCTTGGCGGCGGAAGGACGTGCGCCAAACAGCTCTCCGCCTGGGGCCCAGCTGCCACTACATTTACCCAGTGTGCAGTTAGGGAGATATAGCGTCCCTGGCCGTGCTTACTGGTCCACGTATCTGTGGTTAGGTGGACCTTGCTACAGATGGCGTTGCGCAGTGCACACTTGATTTTATCAGATACTTGGTTGTGCAGGGAAGGCACGGCTCTCTTGGAGAAGTAGTGGCGGCTGGGAACAACATACTGTGGGACAGCAAGCGACATGAGCTGTTTGAAGCTGTCTGTGTCCACCAGCCTAAATGACAGCATTTCATAGGCCAGTAGTTTAGAAATGCTGGCATTCAGGGCCAGGGATCGAGGGTGGCTAGGTGGGAATTTACGCTTTCTCTCAAATGTTTGTGAGATGGAGAGCTGAACGCTGCCGTGTGACATGGTTGAGACGCTTGGTGACGGAGGTGGTGGTGGTGGTACATCCCCTATTTGCTGGGCGGCAGGTGCCAACGTTCCTCCAGAGGCGGAGGAAGAGGCCGAGGCGGCAGCAGCAGAAGAGGCCGAGGCGGCAGCAGCAGAAGAGGCCGAGGCGGCAGCAGCAGAAGAGGTAGCAGGGGGAGCCTGAGCGACTTCCTTGTTTTTAAGGTGTTTACTCCACTGCAGTTCATGCTTTGCATGCAGGTGCCTGGTCATGCAGGTTGTGCTAAGGTTCAGAACGTTAATGCCTCGCTTCAGGCTCTGATGGCACAGCGTGCAAACCACTCGGGTCTTGTCGTCAGCACATTGTTTGAAGAAGGGCCATGCCAGGGAACTCCTTGAAGCTGCCTTTGGGGTGCTCGGTCCAAGATGGCGGCGGTCAGTAGCAGGCGGAGTCTCTTGGCGGCGGGTGTTCTGCTTTTGCCCACTGCTCCCTCTTTTGCTCTGCTGTTGGCTCAGTCTCACCACTGCCTCTTCCTCCAAACTGTGAAAGTCAGTGGCACGACCTTCATTCCATGTGGGGTCTAGGACCTCATCGTCCCCTGCATCGTCTTCCACCCAGTCTTGATCCCTGACCTCCTGTTCAGTCTGCACACTGCAGAAAGACGCAGCAGTTGGCACCTGTGTTTCGTCATCATCAGAGACATGCTGAGGTGGTATTCCCATGTCCTCATCATCAGGAAACATAAGTGGTTGTGCGTCAGTGCATTCTATGTCTTTCACCGCTGGGGAAGGGCTAGGTGGATGCCCTTGGGAAACCCTGCCAGCGGAGTCTTCAAACAGCATAAGAGACTGCTGCATAACTTGAGGCTGAGACAGTTTCCCTGGTATGCATGGGGGTGATGTGACAGACTGATGGGGTTGGTTTTCAGGCGCCATCTGTGCGCTTTCTGCAGAAGACTGGGTGGGAGATAATGTGAACGTGCTGGATCCACTGTCGGCCACCCAATTGACTAATGCCTGTACCTGCTCAGGCCTTACCATCCTTAGAACGGCATTGGGCCCCACCATATATCGCTGTAAATTCTGGCGGCTACTGGGACCTGAGGTAGTTGGTACACTAGGACGTGTGGATGTGGCAGAACAGCCACGTCCTCTCCCAGCACCAGAGGGTCCACTAACACCACCACGACCATGTCCACGTCTGCGTCCCTTACTAGATGTTTTCCTCATTGTTATCGTTCACCACAACAACAAAAATATTATTTGGCCCAATGTTTTGTATTCAAATTCAGCTGAATATAAATTTGAGGCCTAGTATTTAGGCGCTGGGTGACAGGTATGGGTTTACTGACAGAATTAGACTTGGAAATGCACAGTAGCGTGTGTGTGAAGTTATTCAGAATGACCCTATGTGCACCTTGAATATTATATACCCTTTTAGGGATAGATTTCAAATAGCTCTGATACAGCAGAAACCACTAAATTAGGAAATTGCTAAATTGGGAATTGTATTTCAACCCAGAACAAAAAATGTGCTTTGACGGACACTAAATAACTTGCCCAGCCACAACAGTACAGCAGTAACGACAGATTTAGCTGGATATAAATTTGAGGCCTAGTATTTAGGCGCTGGGTGACAGGTATAGATTTACTGACAGAATTAGACTTGGAAATGCACAGTAGCGTGTGTGTGAAGTTATTCAGAATGACCCTATCAGCACCTTGATTCTGATATACCCTTTTAGGGATGTATTTAAAGTAGGCCTGATACAGCAGAAACCACTAAATTAGGAAATTGCTAAATTGGGAATTGTATTTCAACCCAGAACAAAAAATGTGCTTTGACGGACACTAAATAACTTGCCCAGCTACAACAGTACAGCAGTAACGACAGATTTAGCTGGATATAAACTTGAGGCCTAGTATTTAGGCGCTGGGTGACAGGTATACGTTTACTGACAGAATTAGACTGGGATATGGCCAAAAAATAACCACACTATTGATGGTTAAATGCACTTGGTGTGACAGCTTGACCAACCACACTACTGAGGGTTAAATGCACTTGGTGACAGGCACAGCTTGCCCCTGATGTAGTATATGGCCAAAAAATAAACAGACTATTGCTGGTTAAATGCACTTGGTGTGACAGCTTGACCAACCACACTACTGAGGGTTAAATGCACTTGGTGACAGGCGCAGCTTGCCCCTGATGTAGTATATGGCCAAAAAATAAACAGACTATTGCTGGTTAAATGCACTTGGTGTGACAGCTTGACCAAGCACACTACTGAGGGTTAAATGCACTTGGTGACAGGCGCAGCTTGCCCCTGATGTAGTATATGGCCAAAAAATAAACAGACTATTGCTGGTTAAATGCACTTGGTGTGACAGCTTGACCAACCACACTACTGAGGGTTAAATGCACTTGGTGACGGGCGCAGCTTGCCCCTGATGTAGTATATGGCCAAAAAATAAACAGACTATTGCTGGTTAAATGCACTTGGTGTGACACCTTGACCAACCACACTACTGAGGGTTAAATGCACTTGGTGACAGGCGCAGCTTGCCCCTGATGTAGTATATGGCCAAAAAATAAACAGACTATTGCTGGTTAAATGCACTTGGTGTGACAGCTTGACTAACCACACTACTGAGGGTTAAATGCACTTGGTGACGGGCGCAGCTTGCCCCTAATGTAGTATATGGCCAAAAAATAAACAGACTATTGCTGGTTAAATGCACTTGGTGTGACAGCTTGACCAACCACACTACTGAGGGTTAAATGCACTTGGTGACAGGCGCAGCTTGCCCCTGATGTAGTATATGGCCAAAAAATAAACAGACTATTGCTGGTTAAATGCACTTGGTGTGACAGCTTGACCAACCACACTACTGAGGGTTAAATGCACTTGGTGACAGGCGCAGCTTGCCCCTGATGTAGTATATGGCCAAAAAATAAACAGACTATTGCTGGTTAAATGCACTTGGTGTGACAGCTTGACCAACCACACTACTGAGGGTTAAATGCACTTGGTGACAGGCGCAGCTTGCCCCTGATGTAGTATATGGCCAAAAAATAAACAGACTATTGCTGGTTAAATGCACTTGGTGTGACAGCTTGACCAACCACACTACTGAGGGTTAAATGGACTTGGTGACAGGCGCAGCTTGCCCCTGATGTAGTATATGGCCAAAAAAATAAACAGACTATTGCTGGTTAAATGCACTTGGTGTGACAGCTTCACCCTGATGTAGGATTTAGCCAAAAAACAACCACACCATTGAGAGTTAACTGCACTTGGTGACAGCTTGCCCCTGATGTAGTATATGGCCAAAAAATAAACAGACTATTGCTGGTTAAATGCACTTGGTGTGACAGCTTCACCCTGATGTAGGCTTTAGCCAAAAAACAACCACACCATTGAGGGTTAAATGCACTTGGTGACAGGCGCAGCTTGCCCCTGATGTAGTATATGGCCAAAAAATGAACAGACTATTGCTGGTTAAATGCACTTGGTGTGACAGCTTCACCCTGATGTAGGCTTTAGCCAAAAAACAACCACACCATTGAGGGTTAAATGCACTTGGTGACAGGCGCAGCTTGCCCCTGATGTAGTATATGGCCAAAAAACGAACAGACTATTGCTGGTTAAATGCACTTGGTGTGACAGCTTCACCCTGATGTAGGCTTTAGCCAAAAAACAACCACACCATTGAGGGTTAAATGCACTTGGTGACAGGCGCAGCTTGCCCCTGATGTAGTATATGGCCAAAAAATGAACAGACTATTGCTGGTTAAATGCACTTGGTGTGACAGCTTCACCCTGATGTAGGCTTTAGCCAAAAAACAACCACACCATTGAGGGTTAAATGCACTTGGTGACAGGCGCAGCTTGCCCCTGATGTAGTATATGGCCAAAAAATAAACAGACTATTGCTGGTTAAATGCACTTGGTGTGATAGCTTCACCCTGATGTAGGCTTTAGCCAAAAAACAACCACACCATTGAGGGTTAAATGCACTTGGTCGCAGCTTGTGCTGGCGCACCACAAGACACAAAATGGCCGCCGATCACCCCAGAAAAAAGTGACTGACAAACGGTCTGGGCAGCCTAAAAACAGTGAGCAATTGAGTATCAGCAGCTCAATGATCCACAGCTGCAGATCGATCACTGGATGGAGTCTTTTGGAGGAGTTAATCAGCCTAATCTCGCCCTACTGTCGCAGCTGCAACCTCTCCCTACGCTAATCAGAGCAGAGTGACGGGCGGCGCTATGTGACTCCAGCTTAAATAGAGGCTGGGTCACAAGGTGCTCTGGCCAATCACAGCCATGCCAATAGTAGGCATGGCGGTGACGGCCTCTTGGGGCAAGTAGTATGACGCTTGTTGATTGACTGCTTTGCAGCCTTTCAAAAAGCGCCAAGAAAGCGACGAACACCGAACCCGGGCTTTTACGAAAATGTCCGGGTTCGGGTCCGTGTCACGGACACCCCAAAATTCGGTACAAACCCGAACTATACAGTTCGGGTTCGCTCATCCCTAGTCCTGATCAAAAGTTTAAGACCACTTAAAAAATGGAAAAAAATCTTTTTTAGCATGGCTGGATCTTAACAAGGTTCCAAGTAGAGCTTCAACATGCAACAAGAAGAAATGGGAGTGAAACAAAACATTTTTTGAGCATTCAATTTAATGAAAACAACGAATAAACTGAAACAGGCTGTTTTTCAGCTAAACAAAAGTTTAGGACCACATGCCTTTAAAAGGCCAAATCTGTGCAAAGATGTGGATTCATTGTCACTCTCTGTCAGGTAGTCACACGTTGTGATGGCAAAGGCAAAAAAACTCTCCCTTTTGAACGTGGTCGGGTTGTTGAACTGCATAAGCAGGGTATCTCACAGCGCGCCATCGCTGCTGAGGTGGGACGCAGTAAGACAGTCATTTGGAATTTCTTAAATGATCCTGAGGGTTATGGAACAAAAAAGTCAAGTGGAAGACCCAAAAAAATGTCATCAGCACTGAGCCAGAGGATCCAATTGGCTGTCCGTCAAGACACTGGACGATCCTCGACCCAAATTAAGGCCCTTACTGGTGCTGACTGCACCCCTATAACCATCAGATGGCATCTGAGACTGAAGGGCTTCAAAAACAAAAAACATCTTCAAAGACCTTGTCTCCTTGAACGCCACAGAATTGCTTGTTTGGACTTTGGACTTTGAGATGTTTTTTACGTGCCACAGTGGAGGGGGCACCATAATGATCTGGGGTGCTTTTTCCTTCAGTGGAACAATGGAGCTTCAGGAAGTGCAGGGGCGTCAAACGGCCGCTGGCTATGTCCAGATGTTGCAGAGAGCATTCCTCATGACTGAGGGCCCTCGTCTGTGTGGTAACGACTGGGTTTTTCAACAGGACAACACTACAGTACACAATGCCCGCAGGAAAAGGGACTTCTTTCAGGAGAATAACATCACTCTTTTGGCCCATCCTGCGTGTTCCCCTGATCTAAATCCAATTTAGAACCTTTGGGGATGGATGGCAAGGGAAGTTTACAAAAATAGACAACAGTTCCAGACAGTAGATGGCCTTCGTGCTGCCGTCTTCACCACTTGGAGAAATGTTCCCACTCACCTCATGGAAACGCTTGCATCAAGCATGCCAAAACAAATTTTTGAAGTGATAAACAATAACGGCGAAGCTACTCATTACTGAGTTCATGTTTGGAAGTTGGATTTCTGTTTTGGGGGGGGTTAGTTTTTTTGGGGAGGTGTGGCCCTAAACTTTTGATCAGCTCAAAAACAGCCTGTTTTAGTTTAATGTTTTCATTAAATTAAATGCTCAAAAAATGTTTAGTCTCACTCCCATTTCTTCTTGTTGCATGTTGAAGCTCTACTTGGAACCTCGTTAAGATCCAGCCATGCTAAATATTATTTTTTGCCATTTTTCAAGTGGTCTTAAACTTTTGATCAGGACTGTATATATATATTTCATTCATTTACTATATAAAAAAATAGAAAATTTTTGTCCCTTTCCCTTGGGATAAAGAAAAAACTATCCAATAACCGCCAGTTAATGATTTACATAATAGCAATCAGTATTTTTATGGCCATAGCTTCCATAGTGCTCTTCAGGGACTACACTGGAATCTTTTCACCTGCCATAAATTTTATCCCACATTCTGTTTATACAAAATTTTCCTTATATTCACTCATAGGTTAATGCATTCCCTGAAGTCAGTCTGAGAAACTAATTACAGACATTTTAAGACTAATGATTTCTACAGTCCTGTCACAGTACAGAGTGGTAACTGTAGGGCTAGGACTATTGAGCAGGTGACTGTGGGGCTGGGACTGAAGTGCTGGAAACTACGGGGCTGGGACTGAAGTGCTGGAGACTACGGGACTGGGACTGAAGTGCTGGGACTGCGGTGCCTGAGACTGTGGGGCCAGGACTTTAGGCTCATGAACAAGATTAGGGGACACTGAGCATGAACTATCTATGAATGAATAGAAGGAACATAAGCGAAAGTGATATGTACCCATATAAAGAGGCAATTTGCATGGTGACAGACAGGGTAAAGCAAGGTTTTTAATTGGTTCTTCCCCTCTAATTCTTTGTAATGTAAATGTTTCAAGATTTTCGATACCTGGCCGCATTCCTGGGGTATGTAAGTAACTGTACATGAGTACTAACCTTATGTGGGGCTAATAGGATGCACCTAAGTTGTGTTAAGTCTATTTTTCCCAAACTTAAAATCTCACTGTAATACAGACAGACGATAGATAGATAGATAGATAGATAGATAGATAGCAGGTAGGTAGATAAATAGATGAATAAAGAGATAGGAGTTAGATTATTAGGTAGCCAAATTAAAGATAGAAATACAAAATAGAAAAACAGCAGCTCAACAATAAGTGAAATGTTGGTGCTTACCACAGGGCTGTGACTAGAAGTCTCCCAGCAGTGCAATAGAACTGTCAATAATTCTCTCACAGTATAACAATAGTGAAATGACTCTGTTCATCTTTTCCAGTCTATACGGCAAAGTCGATGTGATCTACAAAACACAGAAAGTGTCTGCCAACTGCTTTGCTCCAGTGTCTCTTCATAACTCTGGTGGATTCACCGTCAGCTTAGGGCTTTATTAACCACTTCAGCCCCGCTAGGTGAAACCCCCTTCATGACCAGAGCACTTTTTACACTTCTGCACTACACTCCTTTCACCGTTTATCGCTGTGTCATGCAACTTACCACCCAAATGAATTTTACCTCCTTTTCTTCTCACTAATGGAGCTTTCATTTGGTGGTATTTTATTGCTGCTGTCATTTTTACTTTTTTTGTTATTAATCAAAATGTAACGATTTTTTTGCAAAAAAATGACATTTTTCACTTTCAGCTGTAAAATTTTGCAAAAAAAACGACATCCATATATAAATTTTTCGCCAAATTTATTGTTCTACATGTCTTTGATAAAAAAAAAATGTTTGGGCAAAAAAAAAATGGTTTGGGTAAAAGTTATAGCATTTACAAACTATGGTACAAAAATGTGAATTTCCGCTTTTTGAAACAGCTCTGACTTTCTGAGCACCTGTCATGATTCCTGAGGTTCTACAATGCCCAAACAGTAGAAAACCCCCACAAATGACCCCATTTCGGAAAGTAGACACCCTAAGGTATTCGCTGATGGGCATAGTGAGTTCATAGAACTTTTTATTTTTTGTCACAAGTTAGCGGAAAATGATGATGATTTTTATTTTTTTTATTTTTCTTACAAAGTCTCATATTCCACTAACTTGCGACAAAAAATAAAAAATTCTAGGAACTCGCCATGCCCCTCACAGAATACCTTGGGGTGTCTTCTTTCCAAAATGGGGTCACTTGTGGGGTAGTTATACTGCCCTGGCAATTTAGGGGCCCAAATGTGTGAGAAGAACTTTGCAATCAAAATGTGTAAAAAATGACCGGTGAAATCCAAAAGGTGCACTTTGGAATATGTGCCCCTTTGCCCACCTTGGCAGCAAAAAAGTGTGACACATCTGGTATCGCCGTACTCAGGAGAAGTTGGGGAATGTGTTTTGGGGTGTCATTTTACATATACCCATGCTGGGTGAGAAAAATATCTTGGTCAAATGCCAACTTTGTATAAAAAAATGGGAAAAGTTGTCTTTTGCCAAGATATTTCTCTCACTTTCCGCTAACTTAGGACAAAAATTTCAATCTTTCATGGACTCAATATGCCCCTCAGCGAATACCTTGGGGTGTCTTCTTTCCGAAATGGGGTCACATGTGGGGTATTTATACTGCCCTGGCTTTTTAGGGGCCCTAAAGCGTGAGAAGAAGTCTGGAATATAAATGTCTAAAAATGTTTACGCATTTGGATTCCGTGAGGGGTATGGTGAGTTCATGGGAGATTTTATTTTTTGACACAAGTTAGTGGAATATGAGACTTAGTAAGAAAAAACAAAAACAAAAAAAAAAATTCCGCTAACTTGTGCCAAAAAAAATGTCTGAATGGAGCCTTACAGGGGGGGGTGATCAATGACAGGGGGGGTGATCAATGACAGGGGGGTGATCAATGACAGGGGGGTAATCACCCATATAGACTCCCGGATCACCCCCCTGTCATTGATCACCCCCCTGGTAAGGCTCCATTCAGACGTCCGTATAATTTTTACGGATCCATGGATCGGATCCGCAAAACACATGCGGACGTCTGAATGGAGCCTTACAGGGGGGTTATCAATGACAGGGGGTGATCAGGGTGATCACCCCCCTGTCACTGATCACCCCCCCTGTAAGGCTCCATTCAGACATCCGCATGATTTTTTACGGATCCATGGATACATGGATCGGATCCACAAAAAACATGCGGACGTCTGAATGGAGCCTTACAGGGGGGTTATCAATGACAGGGGGTGATCAGGGTGATCACCCCCCTGTCACGGATCACCCCCCCTGTAAGGCTCCATTCAGACATCCGCATGATTTTTTACGGATCCATGGATACATGGATCGGATCCACAAAAAACATGCGGACGTCTGAATGGAGCCTTACAGGGGGGTTATCAATGACAGGGGGTGATCAGGGTAATCAGGGTGATCACCCCCCTGTCACGGATCACCCCCCCTGTAAGGCTCCATTCAGACATCCGCATGATTTTTTACGGATCCATGGATACATGGATCGGATCCACAAAAAACATGCGGACGTCTGAATGGAGCCTTACAGGGGGGTTATCAATGACAGGGGGTGATCAGGGTAATCAGGGTGATCAGCCCCCTGTCACGGATCACCCCCCCTGTAAGGCTCCATTCAGACATCCGCATGATTTTTTACGGATCCATGGATACATGGATCGGATCCACAAAAAACATGCGGACGTCTGAATGGAGCCTTACAGGGGGGTTATCAATGACAGGGGGTGATCAGGGTGATCACCCCCCTGTCACGGATCACCCCCCCTGTAAGGCTCCATTCAGACACCCGCATGATTTTTTACGGATCCATGGATACATGGATCGGATCCACAAAAAACATGCGGACGTCTGAATGGAGCCTTACAGGGGGGTTATCAATGACAGGGGGTGATCAGGGTAATCAGGGTGATCACCCCCCTGTCACGGATCACCCCCCCTGTAAGGCTCCATTCAGACATCCGCATGATTTTTTACGGATCCATGGATACATGGATCGGATCCACAAAAAACATGCGGACGTCTGAATGGAGCCTTACAGGGGGGTTATCAATGACAGGGGGTGATCAGGGTAATCAGGGTGATCACCCCCCTGTCACGGATCACCCCCCTGTAAGGCTCCATTCAGACATCCGCATGATTTTTTACGGATCCATGGATACATTGATCGGATCCACAAAAAACATGCGGACGTCTGAATGGAGCCTTACAGGGGGGTGATCAATGACAGGGGGTGATCAGGGAGTGTATATGGGTGATCACCCCCCTGTAAGGCTCCATTCAGACGTCCGCATGTGTTTTGCGGATCCGATCCATGTATCCATGGATCCGTAAAAATCATGCGGACGTCTGAATGGAGCCTTACAGGGGGGTGATCAGTGACAGGGGGGTGATCAATGACAGGGGGTGATCAGGGAGTGTATATGGGTGATCACCCGCCTGTCATTGATCACCCCCCTGTAAGGCTCCATTTAGACGTCCGTATGCGTTTTGCGGATCCGATCCATGTATCCGTGGATCCGTAAAAATCATACGGACGTCTGAACGGAGCCTGACAGGGGGGTGATCAATGACAGGGCGGTGATCAATGACAGGGGGGTGATCAGGGAGTTTATATGGGGTGATCATGGGTGATCAGGGGTTTATAAGGGGTTAATAAGTGACGGGGGGGGGGGGGTGTAGTGTAGTGTGGTGTTTGGTGCGACTGTACTGACCTACCTGAGTCCTCTTGTGGTCGATCCTAACAAAAGGGACCACCAGAGGACCAGGTAGGAGGTATATTAGACGCTGTTATGAAAACAGCGTCTAATATACCTGTTAGGGGTTAAAAAATTCAGATCTCCAGCCTGCCAGCGAACGATCGCCGCTGGCATGCTGGAGATCCACTCGCTTACCTTCCGTTCCTGTGAGCGCGCGCGCCTGTGTGCGCGCGTTCACAGGAAATCTCTCGTATCGCGAGATGACGCGTATATGCGTGACTGTGCGCCAGCCTGCCACCTCCGGAACGCACATGTGCGTTAGGCGGTCCGGAGGTGGTTAAGACCGGTGTCTAAAACGCCGGTCTTAATAAATGTGCCTTATAACTTTGAAAGAAAATAAATAAACAAAAGCCGTTTTGGATTCTATCTCATTATCTGTTGATTCATTCCATTTAACCCACAAAGAACACTTATTCCTCACCTTCAGGATAGGGGATAAGTTTCTCTGTGCCAAAAACAGAGGTCCCCAAAATCTCCATGTGAATGGAGTAGTAGTGCACATGCGTGACCACCGCTGCATTCACTTTTATGGCACTACTAAGTACAGTGTTTGGTTCTCTCTTTGACAGTTCCATAGAAGTGACCTCCATTCTCACAATCTGTAAGAGTCCAGGCTGTCGGATCCCCAGCCATTAGACACGTATCCCCTATACTGTGATTCTGTGAATAAGAAATAAGTGTTGTATTTTTTTTTATTTTTTTTTTGGGGGGGGGTCCCTTTAATTACCAGGCAGGAAAGGGACTTAAAGGGATATTCCCATATCAGCCATTCATGGCATCCATAGGTGCCACCAGAGGAAATCATTGTGACATCAGTCACTGGCAGAACTAATCTAGGTCTGCTACCGTGTTTCCCCGAAAGTAAGCCCTACCCCGAAAATAAGCCCTATCTCGATCATCAGGACGGGCTGTAATATAAGCCCTACCCCGAAAATAAGACCTAGTAAATCTCCTTAAAAACACTTTGTAAATGTTGCCTAGTGTCTCCGTTTGCTGCTATATTTAAAAGAAATACGTTTTCGCTCACTGCTGCCCCGCCGGAGGTTCTCTTCTCCTGTCTGATGTCTGCTGCTGCTTTCCTGTTTCATTGCCGCTGACGTCAGCCGTGGATCTCGGCTATTTTCTTTCCTCCCCTCCTCCCTCCAGAAGCCGTCTTCGGCGCACTGACGTCAGCGGCAATCTCGGCTCTTCGTTTTTCTCCTCTCCTCCCGCTGACGTCTGCGCCCCCCTCCCTCTTTGCACGGAGCTGGCTGACGTCACCGCACCTCTCTGTACAGTACGGTACCAATCATCACCTCAGAGAAGAATACCGTACTGTAAACGCTGTTAAACAGGTATTTTTACAAGTACCATATAAAACAACACTGAACCTCATACAGTACCAGAAATACCTAATGATATAAAAAACAAACTCCTGACCTGATAAGGGGGGGGGGGGGCGATACCTGAGGGGAAGACGGGACACAGAATTTTTACCGTAGATTTTAACAGGTTTTTAAGAAAAATGATAAATGACACAGCACAAACACTGTGTTGTTTATCATGCTTTAAAGGAACAGGATTTTTTTAAAGCAACAACTAGCCAGACAGACTTGAGACTTTTTGCGCACTTTATGTGTACGGTATACGGTATTAATACAGTACGGTATTTTGATCCCCAGAAAAGATGAGTTCAAAGAGAAAGAGCTATTCTGTCGAGTACAAGAAAATAAATAAGCCCTACCCTGAAAATAAGCCCTAGTGTGTTTTTTTGGACTAAAATTTATATAAGACCCGGTCTTATTTTCAGGGAAACACGGTAAGACCCAGCAGCTCCGCTATGCCTGGAGATACCTTAAGATCATGTGATCACCTGGTTCTATAGGGGCAGTTCCATCACTGCTTCCTATATTGAGTTAATTGAGAGCTACGTAGACTGTTCTGTCTTCTCCACAGGGTCCCTGCCTGTGTCTGACAAGCCAAGGACCCAGCCTGCTCCTGCTTGTTTGAAGGAGCAGGTGCCCACATGTAGTACCGCCAAAAGACGTAACTGCAGCATAGAAGGAAATTCCCTCCTGATATATACACGAATAGTTAATATAATGTACAATTAAAACACATTAAGTTGTTTTCTGTGTCAGTGACTCGACTTTCTCTCCCAAAAAAAAAATCCTTCCTCTTCACTTAACTTGATATCTTCACCACTAATTAGAATTTCAATTATGGAAAGATAAAAGGATCTGCCATAAAGTATAACCCCGCAGATTCTGTGTGGGCCCTGACTGATGACTCATGATTTCCTTCTCTTATTTTTCCCTTTCTTACAAGCCACGTCCTTAAGGCAGCGAAAGCCGGAGAGGAGGTGGAACGGCCTTCAGTAATCTGCAGAAATGTCAATCACCGCATGTTTGACTGACTCTTAAAAAGCTTCTTGCTCTTGCTTGGCCTGGCTTGTCAGAACAGATGATGAAAATGTAACGGAGAGCAGTGGTGAAACGAGCGCCATCCGCTATCGCATTGTTATCATTCTGTATAGCTAATATAGTATAATGAGGGCATGTAAGGCACTTCGAGTTCACCGTTAACCACTCAACGACTGCCCACCATAAATCTACAGTGGTAAAATCTGGTCGGCCAATGTGTATTACTGACACCATAGGTAGCCTGTGATGGTGGACTAACACTTTGGGGGTCATATACCTTGGGCAGGACGTGGATGGGCACTGTAGTTGATTTGAGAGCAAGTTTATTTTGTGAACTTCATTGTGTAGTCTGTGTTGTGCACTATATATGGATAACACATTGTTACCATTGGAAAGGGTTAACTGCCTAAAACATAGCAAGAGGCTGAGCTGAGCCGAGCCGCATGTCAATGTGAGGGTCACCTCCCATAACTAGCAAGTTTCTCAGAGGGGATATATACTAGTGCAGGCAGACTTTCTGGTCATACAGCAATGAGAGGATGAGCTGGGAAATACTGCAGATTCCTGCATGTAGTTAGCTAGTAGTGGAGGTGAGTGGTACGAGCCATAAAGTTGCACCACCTCAAGGCCTGTGATGATGCAGCTGAGCACCGCAGAGAAGTAGAGGTCTAGCCCGTTCATCCTGATAGCAGCCTGGGCTTGCATAATAATGCAGGTCGGTGACCAGTAGCAATAATAAAAAGTACATTGGGGTCCCAACTCCCTACCTTGTAATAAGCTATGTGTAATACTATGTGCCAAGTGAGGAAAAATACTACAACTTGTGTTACTCTATGCATACTGTGCAGAACCGTGCCAGGTGGAGGAAGCACTTTGGCTCACTGCTGATATCAAAATTTTTCATTGCTGTCAACTAGGGAAAACCATTGCCACAGTATCAACATCCAGGGAATGTGGGTGCGCCAAAGGAGAGAGTAAGCTTTTGCTTGTAAAAGTGATAGGACTTCAGTTACACCTGTTGACATGAATAAAGACATTGATAAAATCTTTATGCATGTTGCCCTTTAAAAAATTGTAACCATAAAGCCTGTTGCCTCTTGTGAGACTATTGTAACCAATAAGTTTGTTGTTCCAGATGAGACCAGTAAATATTCTTATAGCAAGTGCCATCTGTGTCCGCCTGTTTTCTTCTGCCATCCTAATCACAATTACAACTTTAAAGTGTCACTCCAACTATAACGTCACTTAGTTTCTAGGTCCAAAATACTGTTCAGAAAACTCTCTCGAATACTTTTCTCGATATTTTTATTGGGGTCCAGACACAGAACTCCAAATCTCCTGCTGTTCCTCACACAGCAGTGAAGTTTAATGAAAAAATTCTGTCTGTCTTCAGCCCCCATACTGGTACTCAGGATAGATCATCAGTATCTGATTGACACCTGGGACCCCTATAAATCAGCTTTTTGAAGAGGCCATGGCACTTCGGTGAGTGTTGTTGCCTTCTCGCAGCTTGTGAAGCACATTGTATAGTGGCTGTGCTTGGTATTGCAGCCCAGGACCACTCACTTGCATGGGACTGAGCTGTGCCTATGCCATGAGACCAATGGATGTGACATCACTAGCCTAGGGTAAGGTGCGAGAAGTCTGTGGGTCTTGAAGGAGCTGATCGGCAGGGTAGCCGGGGGTCGGACTCCCACTGATCAGATACTGATGACCTATCCTTAGGATAGGTTCGTTGGTATAAAACACTCTGTAACAAGAGGCGTTTTCATGAGAAATGGAATGGACTTCAATGATATTCATAGATTTTGAACTTAAAGGGGTTATTCAAGTCCTATAATGACCCCTCCAATGCCCGGGCCCCTCGTATACATTATACTTACCTGCTCACATGGCACCCGCATCGCTCCGGATCCTTGCACAGCCGACGCTGCATCTCCCCATCGCTCAGACCAAAACATCCAGCGATGGGGGGAAGCAGCCAATAGAAGGCTGAGACAGGGACAAGCATCCCTAGTATCGCGGGTAATGCTAGGGAGGCTCGGCCACATCGCGGCTTGCTATTGGCTGCTCCCCCCCGTTGCCAGATCCAAGCAATGGGGTGATGCAGTGGAGGTCATGCAGGGATCCCGAGCGACGTGGGTGCCAGGGAGCAAGTAAGTATAATGTATATGAGAGACCTGTGCATTGGGGGGGGGTCATTACAGGGGCTGAATACCCCCATTAAATTATGGCATATATGCCCTAGGGGCCTACAGTAGCAGACTGATGCAATACCTATCACTGCCCTGTGTCCTGCAACTTTTAATTGCTGCCCTCATTTGCAAGTCTCCAACAGTATTCACATTTCACTCAGTCACTTCCATATCTTATATTTAACAGGCCGGCTTCTCATGGCTGACTGTGAGAGTTAATGATTAATGGCTTCCATTTTTCTTGGCTGTACTAAGTAATGAAGTTTCGCCGAGCTGGGTATTTTGGTTAGCGCAGTTAATCAATTTTTGTGGAAAAGAATATTGTTAAGAAGTCATTGTAAAAATTAATTGATAAAGTGAAATCTCTGCAAAACCGAGCTAAAAATATCAAATCTTAAATCGTCACTAAATAATGATAAGAAGTACCAAGTAGAATTACAGAGTAGTTATTATATCATCCAGTCTGAAAAGAGAATATGGGGAAGCCAAGTAATAGCATGTACACAGTTTCCCACAACTTAAAGGGGTTGTCCCATGAAATATATTCTACAGTTTTCAAACCAGCACCTGGATCTGAATTCTTTTATAATTGCATGTAATTAAAACTTTTGCATAGCCACTGAGTTATTCAATAAAATGTATCTATATAGCGCCACCTGTTGTTTGTTTTTTTCTTATTTCTTTGACCTGCTCCCTGAGAAGGCCACACATGCTCAGTTTCATCCTTCAACTGCCTCCTGAGCTGTGATAGGGAGAGATGAGACACGCCCCCTTAGCTGTGATAGGGAGAGCTGTGACACGCCCCTTCAGCTGCAGCAGAAAAGACACTCCCCCGGAGCTTTCAGCTCGATTATAAATCTATCAGAGCAATGTATGGGGAGATCTGTGAATCCATGTGAGGTCCAGGGCTGGTTCTAGCTTTGTTAGGAAGAGACTGCCATGTCCTATATGACGTCTGATTTTCATTTTTTACATTAGTCATAGGAGAACCCCTTTACAGTGCAGTAGTACATACAGTATAAATATATAAAGCATTGTGATACTTATTATTAAGAGAAAACGGCATTGCTCTCCCTTTCCAGCAGCCTGTAGCTTCCCTTCCTACAGTATTTCCAAAAAAATTCCAAACACCCTCTCAGTCACCAAAAAAATCTAGTGTAAAACAGTATCTAGAGGCGGAGAGGAGGGGGATGTTGCTGTTGCTGGATGTCTCTCCACTTCAGTGTTCAGTGAAACATGAGGGGAGAGTTGAAAGGGAGACATCTGATTGGCCTAGAGTGCCCAGCATAGCTCTTAGATCACACAGGGAACAGTCCACCCACTTAGCAAGCATGGGTTGAGAAAATAGCAGTGGGGAAAAGGAAAACATTCCCAAATCTTTGACTTGGATGGGGTCAAAGTTGATGACACCAGAAGCCATAAATGGTACTGTAGCTCCAACGATAGGTGTTGCATACAGATTCACGATCTAGCACCACGTTAGTGCAAGGTGATGACATCACTAGATTAAGCTTCCAGCTGCCATGACAATCAACCACAATCTTGTCCTGGCAGTGATTATTTAAAGCAGACAAGGGCCTCGTGACCCTTGCCCAAATATCAACTGCCGTTCCTGAGGCTGCATCCAGCTTGCAGTCAACTTTTCCAAGCCACCCTGTATTTGACCCAGTTTTAATATTTGGGAATGATCACTAAGACTCCATACCTCAGTTTAGCTAGCGCAAGATTGATAGTCTCAAGTTGTCACTCTCCAAGTAGCGCCTACATAACAACAACCTTTATATTTTTCTCAAACATTATATAAGAAACTCCAGTCAGAAAACATGTTTCACTTCTGTAAGGAGAGAGTTGTGAGCATGCTTTGTGACATGTTTAGAAGTGACTGTGCAGGGAGGAGGAGCTGTAAGGAGACAGTTGTGAGCATGCTTTGTGACATGTTTAGAAGTGACTGTGCAGGGAGGGGGAGCTGTAAGGAGACAGTTGTGGGCATGCTCTGTGACATGCTCAGAAGTGATTGTGCAGGGAGGGGGAGCTGTAAGGAGACAGTTGTGAGCATGCTTTGGGACATGTTTAGTAGTGACTGTGAAGGGAGAAGGAACTGTAAGGAGACAGTTGTGAGCATGCTTTGTGACATGTTTAGAAGTGACTGTGCAGGGAGGGGGAGCTGTAAGGAGACAGTTGTGAGCATGCTTTGGGACATGTTTAGTATTGACTGTGAAGGGAGAAGGAACTGTAAGGAGACAGTTGTGAGCATGCTTTGTGACATGTTTAGAAGTGACTGTGCAGGGAGGAGGAGCTGTAAGGAGACAGCTGTGGGCATGCTCTGTGACATGCTCGGAAAGTGATTGTGCAGGGAGAAGGAGCTGTAAGGAGACAGTTGTGAGCATGCTTTGGGACATGTTTAGTAGTGACTGTGAAGGGAGGAGGAACTGTAAGGAGAGAGATACGATCATGCTCCTGTGACATATTTAGAAGTGATTGTGCAGGGAGGAGAAAATGTAAGGAGAGAGTTGTGAGCATGCTCTGTGACATGTTTAGAAATGATTGTGCAGGGGAGGGGGAGCTGTAAGGAGTTATGAGCATGCTCTGTGACATGCTTAAAATTAACTGTAAATCGAGGAGCAGCTGCTCTGTTTCCATCACCAACAGTCAATAGGGTATTCCTGTGTTACCTGCAATCAGAATAAAAATAGAAATGATAACACAGAAACTGAAGGCACAATATAAATATTTACATAAAATATATAATTACAGATATTTTTCATTCTCTTCCCGACAAATGACGTACTATCACTGCGTTCCTGCAATTTTACATAATAGTCATGGTGATCGGACGGGCACCGGACCAGTGCACATGCGATCACTGCAGATGTATTGTAATGCATTGCAGAGGGGATCAGACCCCCAAAAGTGAACATCAGAAATAAAGTAAAGAAAAAAAGTTACAAAAAATGTTTTTAATAAATTAATAAAGTTTTTAAGTAAAAAAAGAAAAAGAAAACACCCCTTTCCCCTTGTTTGATAATAAAAAACAGGGAAAAAAAACCAACACATATTAGGTATCGCCGCGTCCGTAATGACCGGCTCTATAAATATATCACATGTTCCACCCTGTCCAATAAACACCATAAAAAATAAAATAAATAATATATAATGAATAATGAATGATCAAAAATCATATGTACCCAAAAATGGTACCAATAAAAACATCAACTCTTCCTGAAAAAAACGAGCCCCTGCATAAGACAATAGGCAGAAATATTTAAAAAAATAGGGCGTTCAGAAAATGGAGATACAAAAACCTAATTTTTGTTTTAAAAAATGCTTTATTATGTAAAACTGAAACAAACATCATAGGAAGTAGACATATTTGATATAATTTTGTCCGTAACAACCTGCTCTATAAACATAGCGCATGCTCTAACATGTCAGATGAATGTTGTTAAAAATAAAAAATAAAAATGGTGCCAAAACATTTTTGGGTTACCTTGCCTCACAAAAAACGTAATATAGAGCAATTTAAAAATCATATGTACCCCAAAATAGTACCAATAAAACTGTCACCTTATCCCGTAGTTTCCAAAATGTCACTTTTTTTAGTTTTTACTGTAGGGGTGCATCAGGGGGGCTTCAAATGGGACATGGCATCTAAAAACCAGTTCAGCTAAATCTGCCTTCCAAAAACCATATGGCGTTCCTTTCCAACTGTGCCCTGCCGTGTGGCCATACAGCAGTTTACGACCACATGTGGGGTGTTTCTGTAAACCGCAGAATCAGGGTAATAAATATTGAGTTTTGCTTGGCTGTTTACCCTTGCTTTGCTACTGGAAAAAATGGATTAAAATGTAAAATCTGCCAAAAAAGGAAAGTGAAATTCTGAAATTTCATCTCCATTTTCCATTAATACTTGTGGAACACTTAAAGGGTTAATAAACTTTGTAAAATCAGTTTTGAATACATTGAGGGGGTGGTTTCTATTATGTAAGCCCCACAAAGTGACATCAGAGCTGAACTGGTCCTTAAAAAGTGGGTTTTGGAAATTTTCTGAAAAATTTCAAGATTTACTTCCAAACTTCTAAGCCTTCTAACGTCCCCAAAAAATAAAATGTAATTTTCAAAATGATCCAAACATGAAGTAGGCATATGGGAAATGTAAAGTAATAACTTTTATGAGGTATCACTATCTATTATAAAAGTAGAAAAAAAGTGAAATTTGAAAATTTGGGAATTTTTTAAATTATTGCCAAATATATTGACTCAAATTTATGACTATCATGAAGTACAATGTGTCACGAGAAAACATTCTCAGAATGGCGTGGATAAGTAAAAGTGTTCCAAAGCTACTACCACATAAAGTGACACATGTCAGATTTGCAGAATGGCCTGGGCATAAGAGCAAAAACTGGCCCGGGGTAGAAGGGGTTAACATAATATACAGTACAGACCAAAAGATTGGACACACCTTCTCATTCAAAGAGTTTTCTTTATTTTAATGACTATGAAAATTGTAGAGTCACACTGAAGGCATCAAAACTATGAATTAACACATGTGGAATTATATACATAACAAAAAAGTGTGAAACAACTGAAAATATGTCATATTCTAGGTTCTTCAAAGTAGCCACCTTTTGCTTTGATTACTGCTTTGCACACTCTTGGCATTCTCTTGATGAGCTTCAAGAGGTAGTCACCTGAAATGGTCTTCCAACAGTCTTGAAGGAGTTCCCAGAGATGCTTAGCACTTGTTGGCCCTTTTGCCTTCACTCTGCGGTCCAGCTCACCCCAAACCATCTGGATTGGGTTCAGGTCCGGTGACTGTGGAGGCCTGGTCATCTGGCGCAGCACCCCATCACTCTCCTTCATTGTCAAATAGCCCTTACACAGCCTGGAGGTGTGTTTGGGGTGATTGTCCTGTTGAAAAATAAATGATGGTCCAACTAAACGCAAACCGGATGGAATAGCATGCCGCTGCAAGATGCTGTGGTAGCCATGCTGGTTCAGTATGCCTTCAATTTTGAATAAATCCCCAACAGTGTCACCAGCAAAGCACCCCCACACCATCACACCTCCTCCTCCATGCTTCACGGTGGGAACCAGGCATGTAGAGTCCATCCGTTCACCTTTTCTGCGTCGCACAAAGACACGGTGGTTGGAACCAAAGATCTCAAATTTGGACTTATCAGACTAAAGCACAGATTTCCACTGGTCTAATGTCCATTCCTTGTGTTCTTTAGCCCAAACAAGTCTCTTCCTGCTTGTTGCCTGTCCTTAGCAGTGGTTTCCTAGCAGATATTCTACCATGAAGGCCTGATTCACACATTTTCAGTTGTTTTACACTTTTTTGTTATGTATATAATTCCACATGTGTTAATTCATAGTTTTAATGCCTTCAGTGTGAATCTACAATTTTCATAGTCATGGAAATAAAGAAAACTCTTTGAATGAGAAGGTGTGTCCAAACTTTTGGTCTGTACTGTACGTAGACAAATACAAACAGTGCCACAGTGTTACAGGACCTGGCTACTGAACCTACTCCCAGTGTAGACTGTAAAAGTGAAGTCATTTGGGGGCTCAGAAGCCACGTTGAAAGCAGGAATATTAGAGGATTTTTCTATAATGATATGAGAAACAAAACAAGGAAAAAATTAAGTCTTTGATAAAATTTTTGAGTTTTAAGACTGAAAGCAAAGAAACAAACAGAAGGCGGCTGTACAATATTTGTGTTCTGGATCCCACATTACATTGAGCTTTAATTTGTTCAGTGAACTAGATGGAAAGCTTATCGCTAATCAGTGCAAGGGAGAAGGCAAATGCTTGAGGAGCGACGCTGGCATCTGTTACCCTGACTAACTTATTAATCATTCTAATTTATAATGAACCCCAGAGCTGCTCACATATCAGATATCTGCTACAGTCATTATATGATTTCTGTAATCGGAAGAATGAGAATTTATTCTTTGGTTGTAACAGTCGTATCAATAACATGTCCAAAATGCATTCTTCATGTTTAAATATATAACTATAATACTGCCTGCCTCCTATGTCCAAGAATATAACTACTATAATACTGCCTTCTATGTACAAAAATATCACTACTAAAATACTGCTCCTATGTACAAAAATATCACTACTATAATACTGCTCCTATGTACAAGAATATAACTACTGTAATACTGCCTCCTATGTACAAGAATATAACTACTGTAATACTGCCTCCTATGTACAAGAATATAATTACTCTAATACTGCCTCCTATGTACAAGAATATAACTACTGTAATACTGCCTCCTATGTACAAGAATATAATTACTCTAATACTGCCTCCTATGTACAAGAATATAACTACTTTAATACTGCTCCTATGTACAAGAATATAACTATTATAATACTGCTCCTATGTACAAGAATATAACTACTATAATACTGCTCCTATGTACAAGAATATAACTACTGTAATACTGCCTCCTATGTACAAGAATATAACTACTGTAATACTGCCTCCTATGTACAAGAATATAATTACTCTAATACTGCCTCCTATGTACAAGAATATAATTACTCTAATACTGCCTCCTATGTACAAGAATATAACTACTGTAATACTGCCTCCTATGTACAAGAATATAACTACTTTAATACTGCTCCTATGTACAAGAATATAACTATTATAATACTGCCTCCTATGTACAAGAATATAATTACTGTAATACTGCCTCCATGTACAAGAATATACCTACTATAATACTGCCCCATATGTACAAGAATATAATTACTGTAATACTGTCGCCATGTACAAGAATATAACTACTATAATACTGCCTCCTATGTACAAGAATATAACTCCTATAATACTGCCTCCTATGTACAAGAATATAATTACTATAATACTGCTCCTATGTACAAGAATATAACTATTATAATACTGCCTCCTATGTACAAGAATATAATTACTGTAATACTGCCTCCATGTACAAGAATATAACTACTATAATACTGCCGCCATGTACAAGAATATAACTACTATAATACTGCCTCCTATGTACAAGAATATAATTACTGTAATACTGCCTCCTATGTACAAGAATATAACTAATATAATACTACCTCCTATGTACAAGAATATAACTAATATAATACTACCTCCTATGTACAAGAATATAACTACTATAATACTGCTCCTATGTACAATATACAAGAATATAACTACTATAATACTGTTCCTATGTATAAGAATATACCGTAACTACTATAATACTGCTCCCATGTAGCAGAATATAACTACTATCATACTGCCTCCTGTATATAATTGTTTGAAGCTGATCCAGTATTAGATTCTTGACGTGAGACCCGCTTTGCTGATAATGTAGTGTCACATGTATCATTGTAGTACCCAGACTGAGTTAATGGGATCCATACTGTACATTTTCTGGGTGATGGGCAGTGATTACGATGCCGCTCTCCTCGCTTGGAGCTCTTGTGAGCTCATCCATAAAATATAAGTTCTCTTTGAAGGCATGAATAATTTCAGCTGCCTGGTGCCTGCGATGTGAGGAGAAATTGAGGGGGATTTATAGTATTATTTGATGTGGAGATATAACACGTTTAAAGGCCATTGTGGGTTTTGTTTTGTTTTTTCTTTGCTTTTAGTTTAACTGCAAGATACCATACAACACTCGTCCCCATTATCTCCAGACGCCCTGAAATCATTTTTCTGTGATCTATTACCATATACGGCTGTCACCTTCTGCCCATCCTAAATACTCTAGGTTATTTCTATTGGGATATTTTTGATATTTAGGCATATTGTTTGAAAAACTCTATGAGCACAAGACACAATACACAGGTTTTCATCAGTTAAACCAGTGCCTTGTCGGGCTAGCTCAACTGAATGTAATGATCCCTTTCATTTAGCGATCTGTTGCTTTATTCTGGAGAAAAAGTACTTTCAACCCATATGCAAATGAGCAGTTAGGTGCACCGAGGGCGAGGCCAACCCACTCTGTGCACCCTTGCTTCTCCTGATTCCTCTGCCAGCCCCTACCTCTTCTTCATTGACAGGGTCAGATGAGATAACTATGCTGGAACCTGGCTCTGTCAGTCAAGGAGAGGGTGGAGCTAGTGGATAATCATCTGATTGATGGGGGTCGGAGCCAAGCTTCTACAGTGGCCACTGCAGGGAAAATGTGGTATTACATGCAATATACAATATGCTTTTTCTTAGAGGCTCTCCATTCTAGCTCATAGAGGAGGTCATGAGATAGGTCCTCTCACTCATAGGGTGCATGAAATGAGGTTATCTTTAATCAGAGGTGCAAAGGGTTAATTTATGCTTATGTGTATGTGGGAATAGAACGTTTGGATAAAAAAATAAAATTCCCAATCTAGCAGACACTAAGCTCCGTGCTGTACTGAAGCTCTACGTAGACTGACATTATGTAGGTCAGGCGGGGTCTCAGCGCATTACCGCATGTGCCATTAACTCTGCTTTTTAAAAAAAATAACCAACAATAAGAATTTACCTATGGGGCAAAACAGATCGGATATTGTTAATAGACCAAATGAGGGTCACAAGACGGAAGCCGAGATGAAATGAGAATTAGATGAGATAGCAGCACAAAGCTCTCGACTCTCAGAGACAAGAGCTCGCGGCACACACGATCCTGTCCAAATTAAATGTTTATGCTTTGTACTCGACAGCTGGGACGGGAGGGAACGTGAATCACCCTGACGTGAAGGCGACGGAGAATTACACTCAAAATGGAAGGGTCACAATAAACAGGCAGAATCACTGGAAGGAGACACATGGAAAGGCTCTTTGAGTGAAATACATTGACCGTACCAGCACTCAAAAAATTTAATTCCCCACAAAAAAAAAATTATTTCTATAGATCAGGGGATGTGTTGGGCAGTTTCATTTAAAACTGCTTCAGAGTTTTATAGTCTTATAGGACATTATACGCTATAAGAAGTAATCTATACCAGAAGCCTTCGGATGGGTGGATGGGTATAATTCTCCTATCGGGAAAAAAATATGGACCTTATGGAAGGGATCATCGGGTATTTCCTCAAAAGGTTCCTTTTGCCTTGTTCTGGATCAACACTACAGGATTAGAGCCACCATTAGGGCAGAATAAGTGTTACTGTGGTCATGGGCATATCCCCCACCTCTTTATATAGGCAATGCCCCCCCAAATGGTAATAGATATCTTAAATCAGACCCTAAAGAGAAGCCCCCGCCCCCCCAAAAAAAACTGTAGTACCTCGATCCCGTTAATCAGACCCCAAAGACGATATTGCTGACTTCAAGGTTCTTTCACATTGCAACTTGAGTGTCCATCTACAGTATGCATCGGCAAAGTATGCCATCCATCCCCCATAAGCATGCACGTATTAATACGTTTTTTTTTTACTATATATGTGTCACACACTTTCCCGTGACTGGTGCCAGGAGATCAGTGAGACTGGCAACGCGTGGTTTGATCTGACAGGTTCCTTGTGGATCAATTCCTGTCTGTGTTGTTTCTAGTAATGGCCACACCTCTTGCCTCAGGTGTTGCTTATGTGGTCTTTTTACCTTCCCTATTTATTGTGGCTTCTCCCACCATGCTGTGCGATTTATAGCTTCAGTCTTGTTGTGGATTGCTGGTGTTTGGATCTCGGCAGAGTTCCTGTGCTTCCATAGCCATTTGAAGTTAAGTGTCTCCTTCCCCTGTTGTGTATTGTTGGAGTCTTCTTGTGCCTGAGGGAGACTCCTGTTCGTCCTACCATTTGGTACCAGGGTACTACAGGGTGAGTTAGGACTTTAGGTACCTGTGTATGAACTCACTTACCTTTGGGGTCAGTTCATACTTGCAGTCAGTCAGGACTTGAATTTGGGTTTCTCTAGGAGGTGACCTGCTCCTTTGCCTAGTTTCCAGGCCTTTTCCCCTCACCCCTTTCCCTCCTACGTTCAGTGTGGATTTCCCTCCCACACTGAAGCGTGACAATATGTTCTGCTGCTCTATTTCCTTCTGCTATTTCCCTGCTAGATGGCACCAATCAGAGGTGAAAACAACATTCTTTCGGCATCTGTCGGTGTATCCTTTAACTGATGTTCCAGGAGCTTTCTCAGCGCGTACGGTCAAGGGACGCTCAAGGCGCAATGTGCAAAAGACCCTAAAAATGAAATCCAACCACCAAAAGGCAAAGGGTGAAGTCAACGTCATAATTCACAGGCAACCAATGCCATCTTGGTTACAAACGGGGCCGTTGGCTACATTCAAATGAACAAACTTCATCACCTGAAAAAACAAATGCTAAATCTGTGGCACAAATTCGAGGGTGACCTTTGGTTTTCTGCTGCGGATTCACACTTTGAACTGCCGTGGGTCTGTGTGCAGAATTCCATGGGGCTAATCCACATGTGGTGAACCTGCCATGGTTTCCGTCAACAAGTTTAATGCCAATTGGCCGCATATTTCACATGGAGTGATATACACTCCTAAATCCATTTTGACGCCACACTGCTCTTTAGTTTCGTCTCCTGCTGATGAAAAGCATCCCCATAGCATGCTGCTGCCACCATCATGCTTCACTGTGGGAATGGTGTTCTTGGGGTGATGGGAACTGTTGGGTTTGTACCACAAACAATGTTTCACGTGATGGTCTCATTGGTCGTCTGCCACAAGATGTTTGGAGACCTCCAAATGGGTTTTGTGATGTTTTTCTTTAAGCAATTTCTTTTTTCTCTCCCATAAAGCCCCCTCTGTGGCGTAAAGGCTTGTAGTGGTCCTATGGACAGATGCCTCCGAGAATAATTTCTTCTGGTGGGCCCAAAGAACCCACAGAACCAACGTTCTTACTGTATTGTTGGTGGTGATATTGAATCGAGGTTGGTTCTGTACCCAGAAGACCTGGGCGGATGTCAGAGCCACTAGGCTTGAAGAGCCTATGGTGATCTGGGTAAACATGCTCTATGCTTGTCAAGCGAAGACCTGGTAAATAAAAAAAAGGGGCCCACTGTCATCCAAGGGCCCCACCTACACCTGAGCTTGTTTCTGTAAAGAAGTATTATCTGTTGCTGCAACCTCTGGATATTCTATGAAGGTCTCAGGCTTTGTACAATATTCTGGCTCTACTGTTGAAGTCAGCATTTCCCCTACTGAGAAAATCCATGTTTTATCTAATACATATGTAAATGAATTCAGGCTTGACTTTTTCATTAACCGATTGCATCGTTGCTGTTCCTAATCTTCAAAAGGATTTCCAACACCCCGGATTTAGAAAAAGCGAAGTTGTCAGCAACACTTCCACTTATCAGCCGCACAGCTGCAAACACCACATCACGAGGACCGGGAGGAAAAGACGATCACAGTCACATTTATTTCTCAAGCGTTCCTTCAAAAAGTTCTGATAAAAAAAAAAAATCATAGGACTGATAACCTCACTAATAACTAGTCCTTATTGCTAAACAAGCTTTTGGCGTATCTTTTTATTTGACTAACTGTACAGTATTATTATAGACACACCCAGGATTTTAAGGAGGAAAATAAAATAATATTTTTCATGAGACTCAGATTAAACCCCTATTCTTCATCAGACCTCAGGTCAGACCCCCATTCTTCCTCAGACCCTGAAATCAGACCCTCAAGCTCCATCGGCCTCAGATCAGATCCCCCAACCTCCATCAGCCTCAGATCGGACCCCCATCAGACCTTAGTTCAGACCCCTTTATGAGCCTCAGATCAGACATTAAAATAAATAAATAAACTTACCTCTCCTGCTCTGGACAGCACTGCCACTCTGAAGATCCACTCACCGCTCTCAGCTAAGTGACTACGTCCCGACACTGTATGCAGTTAGGACAGAATGCAGAGAAGGGTTCAGAGGAAGACCCGGATGGGTTAGTAGCAGGGCCGTCTTTAATATTGATTGGACCCTGGGCAAAAATTTACTTGGGCCCCCTGGATCCCGCCTTCCCACACCTTAGCATGCAATCACGCCCTCCACCACAACACACACACAAAAAATCCACACATCTGGTAGAGTCCAGTGAATGACTGTAAATACTTCCAGTTCTGAAGACTCCAGCGGCTCAGGATCAGTGCTCTGGGCTGGAAGTGGGCACCGCTCTGCAGGAAGGAGACCAGGGCTCGGCTCACCCTAGTGTTACAGTGCACCCCAGCACCCCACAGTATGCAGTATAGCACCCTATAGTATACAGCACCACACAGTATGCAGTTTAGCACCCCACACTATACAGTACCCCACAGTATATAGTAGAGCAGTATAGCAGCCCACAGTATACAGCACCTCACTGTATACAACACCTCACTGTATACAGCACCCCAAACTATACACGATACAGCCCCCCACACTATACAGTATAGCAGTATAGCACGCCCCCCCCCCCCACACTATACAGGCCCCCCACAGTATACAGGCCCCCACACAGTATACAGGCCACCCCCCCCCCCCACACCCCCACAGTATACAGCCCACCACACAATATACAGCCCATTACACAATATACAGCCCACCACACAATATACAGCCCACCACACAGTATACAGCCCACCACACAGTATACAGGCCCCCACACAGTATACAGCCCACCACACAATATACAGCCCACCACACAATATACAGCCCACCACACAGTATACAGCCCACCACACAGTATACAGCACCCCACTATACAGTAGTTTACAGTATATTAACATAACAGCCCCTGTCACCTTTTTCTGATGTAATCTTTACACAAAAAAGCTCCACAGTTAACTTTTGCAACACTCAGTAGGACCTGTGATGACCTCATAGCCATGTCACCAGTAATTGCTAGGTTACTGGTCACATGGTAATGATGTCATTAAGGTCCTAGAGCAAAACTCATTAAGGTCCTAGAATTAAGATCATTAACACAGTACGATAATGATGCCTGTGTAGCTGACAGCCTGACACCCGATGCAGTAGCTAGCAGGGCTCAAGAGGCAGCTGCCTTGGGCCCCCCAGGAGCAACTGGGCCCAGGGCAGATGCCCCTTTTGCCCCTTGGTAAAGACGGCCCTGGTTAGTAGAGCCAGGGCAGCGCTTCTCTTAGGGCTCTTTCACACTTGCGTTGTTCTTTTCCGGCATAGAGTTCCGTCGTCGGGGCTCTATGCCGGAAGAATCCTGATCAGGATTATCCCCATGCATTCTGAATGGAGAGAAATCCGTTCAGGATGCATCAGGATGTCTTCAGTTCAGGACCGGAAAGTTTTTTGGCCGGAGAAAATACTGCAGCATGCTGCGCTTTTTGCTCCGGCCAAAAATCCTGAACACTTGCCGCAAGGCCGGATCCGGAATTAATGCCCATTGAAAGGCCTTAAGCTAAACGTCGTTTCGGCGCATTGCCGGATCCGACGTTTAGCTTTTTCTGAATGGTTACCATGGCTGCCGGGACGCTAAAGTCCTGTTTGCCATGGTAAAGTGTAGTGGGGAGCGGGGAAGCAGTATACTTACCGTCCGTGCGGCTCCCGGGGCGCTTCAGAGTGACGTCAGGGCGCCCCACGCGGATGGATGACGTGATGGCATGGATCACGTCATCCATGCGCTTGGGGCGCTCTGACGTCATTCTGGAGCGCCCCGGGAGCGGCACGGACGGTAAGTATACTGCTCCCCCGCTCCCCACTACTACTATGGCAACCAGGACTTTAATAGCGTCCTGGCTGCCATAGTAACACTGAACGCATTTTGAAGACTGATCCGTCTTCAAATGCTTTCAGTTCACTTGCGTTTTTACCGGATCCATGTAATTCCGGCAAATGGAGTACACGACGGATCCGGACAACGCAAGTGTGAAAGAGCCCTTACTGCTCCTTGCGGTCATTAGCATTTGGACTATAAGATGCACTGCCACTTTTCCCCCAGTTTTGGAGGAAAGAACTGCGTCTTATAGTCTGAAAAATATGGTAGATATATTCTTGCACATAGAGGCAGTGTTATAGTTATTATATTCTCATACATAGGGAGCAGTATTATAGTAGTTATATTCTTGTATATAGGAGCAGTATTATAGTAGTTATATTCTCGTACATAGGAGCAGTATTATAGTAGTTATATTCTCGTACATAGGAGCAGTATTATAGTAGTTATATTCTCGTACAAAGGAGGCACTATTATAGTAGCTATATTCTTGTACATAGGAGGCAGTATTATAGTAGTTATAGTCTTGTACATAGGAGCAGTATTATAGTAGTTATATTCTTGTACATAGAGAGCAGTATTATAGTAGTTATATTCTTGCATATAGTAGCAGTATTATACACCAAGGAGAGGAAAAAGACTAGAGAATCGGCATGGCCAGGCAAGGAGTCAGTCAGTAAGGTAACCTGCATAAAGCTTTCCAGACTCTGCTGCTGTAGAGGGGCAACTATTTAAGACACCCTAGACACCTCAGGAAAGACTGGTCAGTTGTATCATTGGACCTGATCTCCACCGTATGAATTGTAGGCATAATTGATAGAATACAGTCACCAGCCAGAAATTCGAGATAGACTTTAGCAAGAGATAGTGTAACCAGAACGTCTTTGCTTCCAACATTGCCTAACTCCTGCACAGACATCTGGGGAGTATTTGCACTGTGTACAGACTATTGTTGAATGTACTGCAACTCCTATTTTTCATTTAAGTAAAGAAGAACATTTATGTTAAAGCTGTCCTGGTTTACTGACTCCTACTACACCACATGCTGGCTATTGCCCTGCCTTGCAACCATATAACCACCAACATCAAGGGCAATCCAAACTACCACCAGGCAGAAGCCCCAACTATAGGGAGTACTCCAAGGGAAGAAAGTGTGCACTGCACAGGCCCTAAGGAGCATCAGCCTGAGGGAAACCACTGCACAACATCCTATAGATAAAGCCATTACTACTCCCATCCTCTTCTCCGGTTCCTCAAGGGCTCAATGCATTTACATGAGCCATGTTAATCCTGATTCTCTTGTTATGTACCCTGTTCCTACCCTCTAGGAGTGGACTGCCAGGAGGGGGAGTTCCTGATGCAAATTCTCCAGCAAGAAATACTTAATTTTGTCAGCTAGTGAAGCCTTGAGAGTCCAGACCGCAGAGTGAACTGCTACTTTTGCATCTACAGACACTGCTGTAAGGTGAGGGGATACAGCCAAATCACCCATCACTGAATAACCACTAGGTCACCTAAATACTGAATTGCCACCAACCAACCTACTGTCACGGTAGGAAGTAGGGCAAACTCCCCACCGTACAATGTGGACCTGGTGGAAAAGCAACTAGGCCAGAGGCTGTGATAAGGGGGCAGGTCACCTCCTATTGCATCCCTAATCCTCGCCCTAACTCACCGTATGAGCGGACCTGGATAGTAGGACGGCTCATACCAGGAAACCTAGGACCCTGAGTCGCCCTGATAATCCCTCAAATAAAGAAACGGCAGAGGCGACCTGTTCATCCCAGACACGGATGAACAGGAGTCTCCGCCGGCCTAGCTGCAAGAAAAAAGTGGAGACCGTATACAGTAACTGGATCAGCAGGTAAGCACACCATACAACACACCTGCCGCAGCAACACCGACTGGAACCCGAGCATGAGTACTGGTGCCCACACACCATACAGGACACAGTACAAACATCCACACCCAGGTATCCAGCACACCAGTTACTGCCTGGAAACCCCCATGCAAAAAGGATGCATGGCGGCCCCAGGCAGAGCAGCATACAGACTTGTCGTTCCCCCTCCGGTGAACCCCGACACCTCCTTCTGGAGGATACAACGATAGACAGGGGAACGTCTAGCAAACATGCTGGACGCCAAACACCACCAGACATCTAGCAATGACCAGACATAACACCTACCCATACAAACGACACCACACATAAAATAGGGTAGTGAAGGGAATGAGACACCGGGATGACATAAGTTATATGGAAGGATTGCGCTGCAGGAGAGAACTCTTTTGTGTAAATAAAAGTTCCTTTTGTGGATCCTCAACCAATGTGGTCATAGCCCAACTTCACAGTCTAACATCGGTATGGAAACCTGTTGTAAAATGAAAAAAGCGCACTATGGTGTAGCAAATTCCAAGTACTTGACACACCATGTGAATGGATTATACTCACAGGATTTCTGATTAGTGGATGCGTGTAAAAGCTAGATGATATCTTCAATAGAACTCTGTTGGAAGAATAGAACTATAGCGTAGTATGTAATGAAACTTTTCATGCTTGCAACAAGGTTGTACTCACAGAATATCCATCGTAAGATACATGTGGCAAGTTTCTTTGCAGACGGCAGGATAAGGGAACAAGCACGGATCCAAACGCTTCAGCAGAAGAAATCCAAAAAATGGATCCGACAGATGAAACACGTCTACACCTAGATGACAATGAACCACAGCTTCCACAAAAGGCTGGCAAGTAGGATGGATGCGCACCAGAAGGTCAGATAAAAATTTGTTTAATGAAACAAAAATTACAGCTAAAAAACATGTATTAAGGCTGGTTACAGCCTGCATTTGTGGGAGGGGCTGCTTACTATATCTCCCCCACGCGTCCTCACCTTGAGGACGGTTGCTTCATGCAGGCTCGTTCATCCCGCTTCGTCACTTCCGGTTTGCGGACGCGTCACTTCCGGGTAAGTCTCGGCTCGCTTGGCTGCCTCGAGGCGTGCGGCAGCATCCGTCCACGGCCCGGTCGGTCTCCCTCTTCTCTCCGGCGCAAGGGGAACCTCTTCTCTTCAGGTCTGTGTTTCTCAGCAGGGTTCGGCGATACCGGCGTCGGCGGCTCTCTAAGTGGGGGCGATCCGTTCCACGGTCATCACATTCATGTTCACCCAGCTGTGCGCTTGATCATGTTGTGTGTTTCTCTCAGCAGGATGTAATTTTCAGTGTATTGTATGGGAAACTCATAGCACTGCAGTCCTCTTATATTGAGGATAGCGAAGTATTATCTGCATCCTCCTTAAAAGAAGATACATAGACATTAGCAGACCATTCAGTAAGGCAGTCGATTGCCTGTTACTTCTTGTGAGTTTCTGACATACATATCCCCAGCCACAATGATTCAGTTGACGCAGAGCTGGGGAATGATATAAAAAAAAAAAAAGCGCTCTGTTTATTTTGTGAATGTGGGTTCTCCAGCAGTTTCACTGATCAATTCCTGTTGTGCCGCTGGACAGTTTGCTTCGATAGTGAATGTATTTATTGCATTATAAGGCATTCACAACGGGGCAATGGCGGTGCAGTGCGATGGGGAGGAGGCCGGGTGTAGGTACAAAAATCCACTGTACTTTACTGCGGCTATTTTGTAGGTGGTTCACACAAGCACTGTACATCCAATGCAGTCTTTACTATGACATATGCAATTTCCAAGGCTGTATATGGAGGACTGGGCTGAATCCCTTTCTTATAGCCTGCACAATCTTTCCTGCACTGTCTCTGGGTATATTTAGATACCCAGGTATCCTCAGGGGAATACAGTCTCTGAGTAGTGGATCCTTTCTGCCCTTTTTGGCACAGTAGGAAGCCTGAAGCTTATTGCCCCATTATGTGCAGGGATGTCTATAGCCTCCATAATTGTGTTACCTTTCTCTGGCAAATGTCTGCAATCCTGTTTAGTAACCTTCTGTAAGCTCTTTTCCGTTAAGAATTGACCCGGTGCATTGGTTTATGGCGCGGCAGCGTGGTGCCACCCTCCTGTGCACACGGGTCTGGCGGCGTGTCTGCTGCCCTCCTGGACGCATGCGTCTGGCACCATTGCAGTACCGTCCTCGCATGCTCAGGTTTGGCACAAGCTGTCCCGCCGCCCTCCTGTGCACATGCGTGTGGCACCGCCATGTTACACCTGGGTGCTGCTTATTGCTTGTTATCTATACTTGGGTCGTTTTCCACGCTTCTTATCTCGCCCCCCCCAGGCTCATTCTGCCCCCATCATCCTGGATCACCCAGGCTCGTTCTGCCTCTGTCATCCTTTCTTGCTCCCCGCCCGGTCCCCGGTCCCGCATCTTCTTTCTCTTCCCTGCTCTCCTAAAGCGATGTTTAAGAATAATGATAATATTAAAACCAATTGGTGCAGTTCTTCTTTAGTACGCCGGATCTGGGGGTATCCACAACTGTAATCAGGTATAATTGCATGTATTGTTTCTATTTCTTTATTTTTTATTTTGCAGTACATTCCAGCCGAGAAGCCATGGTTAGCAGGCACGGGGCTGGCCGGCCTGTTTCTCCATTTCGAAAAAAAAAAAAAAAAAAGGGAAAAAAGAGGAAAGAAGCTTCAGGAACGCAGCGGAGAGACCAGACACCGGTGTGGTCATTAAGGTGCTGCCTTGCGGACGCTGCTGCGGGGTCTGGATCTGCGATTCTGGTTCCCTTCGTCTAGGCTACCGCTGGCCCAGGTTAAGTAGGTTCGAACCTCCAGTGGACCCCTATTCCCACAAGTGCCTTTTAATCACTGCACAATCGCTCTCTGCCTCCTCGACTGGAACCAGAAACTGCACCTTCCACTGCTGCTACCAAGTGCAACACAGGTTATCCCCTCCGGGGTAGCTAACTCCATGAATGTTGTTTTAGGCGTGGGGGTTTTGCGGTGCCATTCTCCGGTTTCCTAAATGTACCATTTTGGGCAATCTTTTCTTATAACAAACAGGGCTGCGGTGCTGTCGTTTATTCAGCCCTCCTGATCAGAAGTAGCGGCTCATCAGCTTCCCGAATTCTTCAGGTATCATGTATACGCCTTTGTCTGTCTTCCCTGTTGTCCTGGATCGCCCAGGCTCACCCTTCTCCTGTCATCCTGGATCGCCCAGGCATGCTCTGCTCCTGTCATCCTGGATCGCCCAGGCTCGCTCTGCTCCTGTCGTCCTGGATCGCCCAGGCTCGCTCTGCTCCTGTCGTCCTGGATCGCCCAGGCTCGCTCTGCTCCTGTCATCCTGGATCGCCCAGGCTCGCTCTGCTCCTGTCATCCTGGATCGCCCAGGCTCGCTCTGCTCCTGTCATCCTGGATCGCCCAGGCTCGCTCTGCTCCTGTCATCCTGGATCGCCCAGGCTCGCTCTGCTCCTGTCATCCTGGATCGCCCAGGCTCGCTCTGCTCCTGTCTCCTGGATCGCCCAGGCTCGCTCTGCTCCTGTCTCCCTGGATCGCCCAGGCTCGCTCTGCTCCTGTCTCCTCTGGATCGCCCAGGCTCGCGCTGCTCCTGTCTCGCTGGATCGCCCAGGCTCGCGCTGCTCCTGTCTCGCTGGACCGCCCAGGCTCGCGCTGCTCCTGTCTCGCTGGACCGCCCAGGCTCGCTCTGCTCCTGTCTCGCTGGACCGCCCAGGCTCGCTCTGCTCCTGTCTCGCTGGACCGCCCAGGCTCGCTCTGCTCCTGTCTCCCTGGATCGCCCAGGCTCGCTCTGCTCCTGTCTCCCTGGATCGCCCAGGCTCGCTCTGCTCCTGTCTCCCTGGATCGCCCAGGCTCGCTCTGCTCCTGTCTCCCTGGATCGCCCAGGCTCGCTCTGCTCCTGTCTCCCTGGATCGCCCAGGCTCGCTCTGCCTGGATCGCCCAGGCTCGCTCTGCTCCTGTCTCCCTGGATCGCCCAGGGCTCGCTCTGCTCCTGTCTCCCTGGATCGCCCGGGCTCGCTCTGCTCCTGTCTCCCTGGATCGCCCAGGCTCGCTCTGCTCCTGTCTCCCTGGATCGCCCGGGCTCGCTCTGCTCCCCCCAGGCTCGCCCTACCTCGGTCATGCTGGATCGCCCGGGCTCGCTCTGTCTCTGTCATCCTGGATCGCCCAGGCCCGCTCTGTCTCTGTCATCCTGGATCGCCCAGGCCTGCTCTACCTTAGTCTTCCTGGGTCACCCAGGCCCACGTGGCCTCTCTCATCCTGGATCGCCCAGGCCCACGTTGCCTCTCTCATCCTGGATCGCCCAGGCCCACGTTGCCTCTCTCATCCTGGATTGCCCAGGCCCACGTTGCCTCTCACATCCGGGATCGCCCAGGCTTGCTCTTCCGCCGTCACCTGGACCGTTACGTCACTAACTACCCAGTGCCTTCCCGGGTCGCTCAGGTCATTTAACAGCCCAGCTCCGGCCTGAATCACTCGTGCCCTTGTTACCTCCCGTGTCAGTCGGTTCAATTAACCTATTTCCCTCCTACAGCGTGGGTAGTCTTCTTGCCCACTTATCCAGGCCTACCCCGCACTGGCTCCAGGCACAGTTCAGCCAGATAGATCTTGGAGGGTGATAGGCATCCCTCCTGACTCCACGCCAATGTACACCTCAGCCCCTACCACAAGTATTAAGGCTGGTTACAGCCTGCATTTGTGGGAGGGGCTGCTTACTATATCTCCCCCACGCGTCCTCACCTTGAGGACGGTTGCTTCATGCCCCACCCTCCCGACCCTTCTTTCTTTCATTCCACTCTCTTGGGTGGCCCACTTATCCAGGCCTACCCCGCACTGGCTCCAGGCACAGTTCAGCCAGATAGATCTTGGAGGGTGATAGGCATCCCTCCTGACTCCACGCCAATGTACACCTCAGCCCCTACCACAAATATTAAAAGTCTCTGAAATGCCCGACCCGGGTTTCGCCGTGATGCTTCGTCTGGGGCGTTGATTAGTAATTGGATTCCACATGGTTTAAATTAGTAGGAGAGCCTCCCCTGTTTCACGTCATAGACACATCCACAAAAATACAAGGTACGAACAGATATTACAAGCAGATAAAACAGACCAAAAATAAATATAGAAGGGCAATATACCAGTGACGGATATATTAAACTAATGGCAAATATTCTAAAAAGACTAAAAAATACAGGCATTAACGTCACACTCAATATTCAATCCCTGGGGCTGGATGGTTCCCAAAAGGAACATCCATTCAACCTCTTTTTTGTTTATTAAGGAGACAAAGTCCCCTCCACGGATAGGTGTGCGCACATGTTCTAATCCGAAAAAGCGCAGACCTCTAGGATTTTTGTTGTGACAAATTTTAAAATGTAACGAGACACTGTGAGTCTCGAGACCTTTTTTGATATTACGTATGTGTTCCTGCACACGAGTTTTTAGACTACGTGTAGTCCTGCCGACATATTGGAGGCCGCAAGGGCACTCCAAAAGATAAATTACACCAACATTATTACAGGAAAATTGGCCCCTAATTTTCAAAGTGATGTCCTTAGTTTTATTGGTTGTGATGGTGTCCACAAACCTTTCTCTGTCTTTTAGGATGTGGTTTTTACATGGTAGGCAAAAGCCGCACCATGTAAACCTACCTTTATGTGTGCTAATGTGTTTTTTGGTCGTAGCGAGACTTGCAGTTCGGACTAACTTATTGGTAAGGTTGTCTGCTCTAGTAAAGACTACAGGAGGCCTGACTGGTAAATCTTTACTAAGTACCAGTCAGGCCTCCTGTAGTCTTTACTAGAGCCGACAACCTTACCAATAAGTTAGTCCGAACTGCAAGTCTCGCTACGACCAAAAAACACATTAGCACACATAAAGGTAGGTTTACATGGTGCGGCTTTTGCCTACCATGTAAAAACCACATCCTAAAAGACAGAGAAAGGTTTGTGGACACCATCACAACCAATAAAACTAAGGACATCACTTTGAAAATTAGGGGCCAATTTTCCTGTAATAATGTTGGTGTAATTTATCTTTTGGAGTGCCCTTGCGGCCTCCAATATGTCGGCAGGACTACACGTAGTCTAAAAACTCGTGTGCAGGAACACATACGTAATATCAAAAAAGGTCTCGAGACTCACAGTGTCTCGTTACATTTTAAAATTTGTCACAACAAAAATCCTAGAGGTCTGCGCTTTTTCGGATTAGAACATGTGCGCACACCTATCCGTGGAGGGGACTTTGTCTCCTTAATAAACAAAAAAGAGGTTGAATGGATGTTCCTTTTGGGAACCATCCAGCCCCAGGGATTGAATATTGAGTGTGACGTTAATGCCTGTCTTTTTTAGTCTTTTTAGAATATTTGCCATTAGTTTAATATATCCGTCACTGGTATATTGCCCTTCTATATTTATTTTTGGTCTGTTTTATCTGCTTGTAATATCTGTTCGTACCTTGTATTTTTGTGGATGTGTCTATGACGTGAAACAGGGGAGGCTCTCCTACTAATTTAAACCCTGTGGAATCCAATTACTAATCAACGCCCCAGACGAAGCATCACGGCGAAACCCGGGTCGGGCATTTCAGAGACTTTAATATATGTTTTTTAGCGGTAATTTTTGTTTCATTAAACAAATTTTTATCTGACCTTCTGGTGCGCATCCATCCTACTTGCCAGCCTTTTGTGGAAGCTGTGGTTCATTGTCATCTAGGTGTAGACGTGTTTCATCTGTCGGATCCATTTTTTGGATTTCTTCTGCTGAAGCGTTTGGATCCGTGCTTGTTCCCTTATCCTGCCGTCTGCAAAGAAACTTGCCACATGTATCTTACGATGGATATTCTGTGAGTACAACCTTGTTGCAAGCATGAAAAGTTTCATTACATACTACGCTATAGTTCTCTTCTTCCAACAGAGTTCTATTGAAGATATCATCTAGCTTTTACACGCATCCACTAATCAGAAATCCTGTGAGTATAATCCATTTACATGGTGCGTCAAGTACTTGGAATTTGCTACACCATAGTGCGCTTTTTTCATTTTACAACAGGTTTCCATACCGATGTTAGACTGTGAAGTTGGGCTATGACCACATTGGTTGAGGATCCACAAAAGGAACTTTTATTTACACAAAAGAGTTCTCTCCTGCAGCGCAATCCTTCCATATAACTTTACTCGTTGGACTTCTCCCACATTGTCTTTGGATTTGCAGCGCTAGAGAGGACAAGTATTTTTAACAGAGACTTCATTTTGTTTTATTACCGGGATGACATAGGAGAGACATAGCTGAGACCTTGAAGTTTCACAAGGTGGCCCCTCAAGCACTGGGCAGATGGAATAAGCTGGACAACAGCAAGCTCCAGCAAACACCAAGGCTGGAGGACAACTGACTCCAGCCTGCCAGCCACAGGCAACATAAACACCAAGTGGCCACACCCAACCAGGAAGTTAACCCCTCCAGCACCAGACAGGGAAGGAACTAAGATATAAGGGGTAGTGCACACACATGCAGACATACCGACACATTGCTGCTGGCAACAGCATGTACAGCTAACGTGTCACGGCGTACAGCAACAAAACCGGGACACAGCCGTGACACCTACCTCTATATCCTTAATGGTGCCAGAGGAGAATTGCACTAAAACTTGTTCTACTGTATGTATTTCAAGCTCTAAGTTGCACTTAGTACAAAGATCTTTGTTACGTCTAACTCTGACCTCATACTTCAGTATTATATTTCCCTAGGGAGCAACGGCCTGAGGGAGTGCACCGTGACACAAGACTTTATTGGAGCCACTATCACCCCCATCCTCTACACCTGGCTCCTCAGGGGGACACTGTGGAATCGGGACTGTGTATTAGATCAGTCCTCCTACCTAACTACTATTACAACCGCAAATGCCATGGGGCCCAGGGTGAGAGGTTACAGCACTACACTAGATTTTTTAATAGCTGCCACTTTTTGTGTATAGACTGTAATCAGTGGCTCTAACTCAACCTGAGCAGGGAATGGGTGCTCACTCCAAACAGACGTACCCAATGTCAGAGCAAAAATTTGATAATATATAGTGGCTGGCACTGACTATCTGGTGCTGCATGGAACAGACATAAGCCTATAGGTCAGTGATGGCGAACCTTTTAGAGACTGAGTGCCCAAACTGCAACCCAAAACCCACTTATTTATCGCAAAGTGCCGACACTGCAATTTACCCTGAATACTACAGTCCAACATATTATATCCTCCATGTACTTTATCATTAGCTATAACAGCCTGCCTACTTTCTGTGCGCTGCCTGTGCTGTTCAGAGTGCGCCCTGCGCTGATGAATGGCAGGAAAAGTCTACGGCATATTGGTACGCCGTAGACTTTTTCCAGGGCATGGGTGCCCACAGAGAGGGCTCTGAGTGCCGCCTCTGGCACCCGTGCCATAGGTTCGCCACCACTGCTATAGGTCAATGAATTACAACTTTTATCAATATACATAAAACGTTCTAAAAACTAAATTAAAATAATAATAAAAAATAAATAAGAAAAAGCAACAATTATATATAAAAAATTCAATAGTTGTTGTGTCATCAAAATACCATAAGATCATATATTCAGGTGATGTGTAACAATTCTCGCATCCCATAAGATTCCACAATGAATGTGACTCTGTATTAGGTATATCAGATGGGAGTCACCATTTGGTACTTTCCTATTAGTAACGATTAGTGTTTGTTAGGAGGCATTAAAGTCCCTGCTTCATGTCCCATGGAGCTCCCAGTGTAGCAGGTAAACTTCACCGATGATTCCTTTCCTGTTAGTAGAAAGTTAGTATGTAAGAGGATCTTAACGTCCCCTCTTCATATGTTACAGTTATCCTCTGTGTTAGACCACAAGTTAGAGAAATCCGGAGTTGATCAATACCGCAGTATATATTTATATATGAGCGATATATAGAACATTCAGGTTATTGTACCGCTCCTAATGTCTGTGCTGTGGTGTAGTTCATTTCCCGCTGTGTTTGCTGGCCTAGTCAGATGGCGTCCCACGTGGCGTCCTATGTGATTAGGAAGAAGTCTCTGTGTTGTATCACCGGGTCCTAGAGCGGGTAGGATAACACCCTCTGTATAGGATTGATACAAAAATTGTAGTCCTTAGTAACATAAGTGTTACTGTCCTTGTGGATCCACAATGTCTACAGATTTAAACGTATAAAGGAATTTCAGAAATCTCGTTGGATGCCAGATTACTGCCTAATGTAAGCAGTAATCTGGCATCCAACGAGATTTCTGAAATTCCTTAATACGTTTACAAATTTTATGTGGAACATCCTGAGAAGCTGTCGCCTGGGACCTTGGGTACAGTGGCCCCGTGTAAAAGGGGGGGTACTGTCACGGTGCGTTCTGTGCGGGGTTCCAGGAGGCGGGGGTGGCCGGAGAGCGCCTGCGTCATCAGCGCGCCCAGCGTCACTCGTTCCCGTGGTAACCGCACTAGGGATGAGTGCCAAGCTGCTCACTCGGCGCTCGGCTGTATTGGAACTCAGGAATCATGTGACCCTGGCCACGTCACATGACTCCACTAGCGCCCTATTTAAACAGGCAATCTGTTGGCCACAGATTGCCTGTTATTGAGGTCCTTCCTGCGATTATACTTACCTGGACCGCAGAGTGAAGGCAAAAGGGCCAACAAGTGCTAAGCATCTCTGGGAACTCCTTCAAGACTGTTGGAAGACCATTTCAGGTGACTACCTCTTGAAGCTCATCAAGAGAATGCCAAGAGTGTGCAAAGCAGTAATCAAAGCAAAAGGTGGCTACTTTGAAGAACCTAGAATATTACATATTTTCAGTTCTTTCACACTTTTTTGTTATGTATATAATTCCACATGTGTTAATTCATAGTTTTGATGCCTTCAGTGTGAATCTACAATTTTCATAGTCATGAAAATAAAGAAAACTCTTTGAATGAGAAGGTGTGTCCAAACTTTTGGTCTGTACTGTATATATATATGCGGTATTGATCACCTCCGGATTTCTCTAACTTGTGGTCTAACACCGAGGATAACTGTAACATATGAAGAGGGGACTTTAAGATCCTCTTACATACTAACTTTCTACTAACAGGAAAGGAATCATCGGTGAAGTTTACCTGCTACACTGGGAGCTCCATGGGACATGAAGCAGGGACTTTAATGCCTCCTAACAAACACTAATCGTTACTAATAGGAAAGTACCAAATGGTGACTCCCATCTGATATACCTAATACAGAGTCACATTCAGTGTGGAATCTGATGGGATGCGAGAATTGTTACACATCACCTGAATATATGATTTTACGGTATTTTGATGACTTATAACAACTATTGCATATTTTATATATAATTGTTGCTTTTTCTTATTTATTTTTTTATATTATTTTAATTTTGTTTTTACCCACTTTTTGTGTATACCTCTGCTTCCACCAGTGATCCCTTGGGCCCAGTAGCAGAGCCTATACCATCCCATGGACCTGAACTTCCCTAGGACCTTTAAACATACTCTCACATCAAGGGTTAATTTCCTTCTATAAAAGATTAAAACAGAATCCTCGCCTTTCATTTCAGTGTATTTGATGTTCGGCGTCTCTCGGCAGACGTTTTCTATTGATCTTGCACGAGGTAAGGTGTCTCCGTCTTCTTCTTTATTGTCATCTTGAGAAGCTTCTCTCAAGATCCTCAATAAGTTAAACATCTTCAGCGTGGCCTACAGGTAATGAGTTTCATTCAGGCGCTGCATGACGGGGATGTAGTGCGGGCGCTGAGTATAATAGATTAGGCCGGGCGAATACATGAAATTGTTGTATGCTTGGGATGTGTCCTCAATGAACGCTGCGGAGCAAAGAGGGAGAAGTAATTACTGGAGGTTTGTATTCCGGTGGAGATTGCAGGCAGATGATGGAGGTAATCCATGCAAGAATGATTAACTCAGCTTAATTCCACTGCCGTTGTCAACTTTATGGAAATCATATCGAACTGTGTCACCAACAGGAACAGATGGGGGGGGGGGGGGGGGCTGCCTCTAATGCAGTGCGTTCACTATAGCGGGGGAGGAAGTTGAACTAACACCAGAAAGATGAAAGGGTTAATGGGCTGAATATGATATTTTTGCATATACATATATATATTCTTGACCCTGCTTCTTGTCAGGTCTCCTATAGGCCACGCACTTGACAGAAGTCCTTTCTGCACACCACGCCAACTTCTACAACGGCCCCGGGGGGGGGGGGGACAATATAGCAAATTATTTTGACATTAAGCCACGTCTCTAACTCCGTCCATCTATACACACCCAATCCTGCCCACTCCCCTTTGTGCCCCCGCATAGTAATTATGCCCTCCTAGTGCCCCCACGCTGTGTTTATGCCCCCTTAGTGCTCCCACACTGCAGGTATCTCCCCTTAATGCCCCCACACTCTATATATGCCCCCTTAGTGCTCCCACACTGTAGATATGCCCACTTAGTGCTCCCACACTGTAGATATGCCCACTTAGTGTCCCAACACAGTAGATATGCCCCCACACTCTATATATGCCCCCTTAGTCTCCCCACACTGTAGATATGCCCCCTGAGTGCCCGCACACTGTAGATATGCCCCCTTAGTGCCCCCACACTGTAGATATGCCCCCTGAGTGCCCGCACACTGTAGATATGCCCCCTTAGTGCACCTAAACTGTAGTTATGCCCCATTAGTGCCCCACACAGTAGATATGCTCCTTTAGTGCCAACCACACAGTAAATATACCCCATTAGTGCCCCCACATGGTAGTTATGCCCCCTTAGTGCACTCTTCACATTAGTTATGCCCCCCTTTAGTGCCCCCACACGGAAGATATGCTGCTTGATTGCCCCCATACAGTAGAATACCCCCCCCCCCTACAGCAGTGACGCCTGCATTGTTAAAATAAAACAATTAAACTCACCTAGCCTCATTCTCCCCGGCAAATTGAGCACATCATACTCTCATAAACTACCCTCTAAAATATAACTTTTATTTAAATAAATATAAAATAATACAAAAACCCTGTCTCCATATAGCCAATAACTGATGGCCTACGTCACCGGAAGTGACGCTTAGCAATAGCGACACGTTTGTATTGGGCACGCCTGCTATTAAGGGAGTATATATAGTAGCAAATGTTATATACCTAGTGCGCCTATCATCAGGACGCCATCTTCTTTGTATATCCTCTTCACACCTTGGTCCCCTGAAGAACCAACAACAATAGCAACTGGGGAAACGCGTCGGGACTATTTTCAAGTGTACGAAAGTGCCTCAATAGGGCTTTTACAGGTGACAGTAGAGGGTTAGCCACCGATGAGTGGGGTCGCCCCTTTCGTGGCGGGTGCTCCGCTTTTAGGCAGGGGTGGCCATAGGGTTAATTTAGGGAAAAGCAACTTTCCCGACCCTATCCTCAAATGACAAACTCACTCCTGTCTCCAAGTGGTACAACAAAACCGTGAGTAAAATGGAGGAATAATCAAAAGGTCTGTCAATTATCCTATCCTAAAGCCAAGATCTTTGTTACAGATATAGTATATTTTTTACATGCAGTATGTTGTACCATCATTGACTTATGCTATCTACACATGGTGACAGGTGTCAAGCAATATGGATTTTGATATGGCGATTGCATCTTTTAGCTATAATTTTTGCTGACGGTTTATTTATTTGATATATAAACAATCACATGGTGTATTAATTTATATTTATTTAAATAAAAGTTATATTTTAGAGGGTAGTTTATACAGTAATTTAGTTTTTGATCTCTCTATGGTATATCAATTGTGGTCTGTGATAGTAACGAGTTAACATGACGTCATCATGAAGAGTGGACCAGGGAGCTGACGGCCCCTTGCTTCACCATAGCACTCAACCGTCTGTCACTTAGGATGCAGGTATATAAAGGGGAGCTCGTCTGCACTTAGTTCGTGCGATGAGCGGATGGACACAAGGCGCAATTCACAACCCAATTGAGGATACAAAGTATTTTTTATTTTTTGTTTAGCAAAGACGACGCGTTTCGGGGTACGCAGACCCCTTTATCAAGTCTAAAAGAACGACACAAAGTTCGATAATATAATATATGTACAAATAGACGAATCCATGGGTAAAAAGTTTAGGTTAAAACAAAAAGTATATATATGTGTATATATATAAGCGTATATATAAATAGAACGTATATAATAATAAATATATAAATAAATATATGGTAATGGACATTGTGGAAAGTCTGTGTGTATGAGAAAGTGAGTACAAATGTTTTATCTTTTGGAGGAGTGTGGGTTGTGAGAGGTTTCACAAGTGTGAGCAGGTATATGTGTACATGATAGTAGGTAGTTATACATAGTTCAATTTGATTGTTTGGTCTGGATTAGGCCAGGGACTGACCCGATAAATGTATAGAAAAATATATATATACAAAATATATGTACACATATACCTGCTCACACTTGTGAAACCTCTCACAACCCACACTCCTCCAAAAGATAAAACATTTGTACTCACTTTCTCATACACACAGACTTTCCACAATGTCCATTACCATATATTTATTTATATCCTGTTGGACGAGCCTTGCCTAGGCCAGCTTGAGCACCTTCAGCTCAGCTGGATCTTGAGGCCACAGCTTGAAGCCTCAGAAGCCAGGAGAAGAAAGTTTTCCATGGACAAAGTTATAGACAGACCAGACCACAGAAAGTTAAGTACAGCATAAGGAAGAAGCTGAGTTCTATAGTCAGCCCGTCAGCACAACAGAGCCAGAGAGCGACTGACATAGCAGAGAGGAGTTTGCCTGCCACAGTTAATGCCAACACCTGCTGGTAACCAAGGCAAAGCCTGTAAATCGTTTGGAGAAAAGTTTTTACAAAGTAAAGCTGTTATCAACTTAATCATAAGGCCTGGACTCTGCTCTGCTTCGGACGACAACACCTGGGGTTCCAGCATATCCAGGTAGGAGCACCGTGACACGTGCAACACCATTAAGGGACATTTAGGCAACCCTACACCATTCTGGCATTCCTACACCTGGGTACCACCATATCACTAAAAGGGGCCATGTGCCCTTGTTGCTTCACTGCAACTGGCGTCAGGACAAACTTTTACTTTAAGGAAGCCCTTGCCGCCGCACACTCACATGGGCGTTCTTATTGCCATTGTTCTGCACAGAACAGCAAACAAAAATAAAACAAAAGCGCCAGATGAACAGACACGAACGATGGCTGGTGGACCCCAGTAACTATAATGGTTTCCATCAGGTTTGGGCATAGAGGCAGAGCTGGTTAAGAGCTCATTTGCATCCCTTCTTCTCGTCAGGTTCCTGTCATGTGACCTGGCATTTTACTGGACAAAATATCACAGCGTGCTTCACTATATGGTCCCACATTTTTCATGGAATTTGTGACAGAGGCCCCTAATAGATCCTCCGACACAGATGTGAGCGCTGCTGTTGTCTAAATTACATCTGGCGGGTTAGTAAGAAGTACAGTAAGTGACATACAGATGGCAATATGACTGCAGGATCAGACTACACCGGGTGTGTTTGTAGTCTGGTACCATGGAAACACTCAGGTCTGCATAGGAGTTGTAGACCACACAGTAGGAGATGTTCCAATAAACACAGTTTGCAAAGTTGATTATGGTCCCAATGCAAGGCAGCAGTACACTGCAAAGGGGTTAAAATGTACTTTTTTGTGGTAAAGGTATTTCTTGTATTTTATGCACATTGTGTTAGTAGCCTATTCATTGCCACCACTAGACAGCACTGTTGTCACCCTCTCTATATAGAGAGGATGGGTTAGAACAGGTCAGTCAGTGTGTGTGCAGAGAGAGCACATGCTAAGCGTCAGAGCTCGGAGGAAAGCCAGAGCAAGGCAAGAGAAAGACAAAGACCAAAGAAAGTCCAAAAAGCATACCAGTCCCAAGGAGGTGCGAGTAGAAGCCCTGTGGAGTTAAACTGCTCAGCAAAAGCCTCTAGACTTCATAGCAACATTATCCCAAACTGTAAAGGCTTCCGGCACTGGACAAGCTTATGGTGGACATCTCTGGCAGAATCCGGAGATGTCCCCCATACAACATTTCTGCTAGAAGTTATGAATGAATTGCTAGCAGTCTGCAGTAAGGGTACAGAGGGATGGTAACAAGGTGTGTGTATCTGTAGTCTGAAAATGGCAGCACAGACTGGATAGAGTGAGTCTCTGCAGGTACACACCCCCAACTGGTTACCGCCCCTCTGTACACTTACTGCAGACCGCTAGCAATTCATTAATAACTTCTAGATGAAATAATAAAGGATCTGCCCATTCATTGCTGCAATTGCTATGCTACATTCATTGTAAGCTGGCAGCTCAGGGGGTGTGTCCTTGCTCAGTGGGGCGTGTCCTGTAACTGTCACAGTTTTTAACAGAAGATAAGGCTGGCAGCAGTTGAAGGATGGAACTGAGCATGTGCGGCCACCTCATCCAGGTGAACAGTCCTAACCTCAGTATCTGAGGAAAGGGATTTAGGGGTCATTATTTCAGAAGACTTAAAGGTAGGCAGACAATGTCATAGAGCAGCAGGAAATGCTAGCAGAATGCTTGGGTGTATAGGGAGAGGCTCAGTACTGGAGACCAGGGCTGCCATCAGAAATTTTGGGGCCCCTTACACAGCTCAAGGCCTGGGCCCCCCTCCTACCCCGCCCCTTTAGAATCCGTCCTGACTCCACCTCCCCTCCACCCCCAAGGACCTACTCCCAATTTCCTAATTTTTTTACAACTACAAAGACAGTCAAAAGTGATAATCAGCGATTTCAGTAAGGAATTCATTTTTGACCAAATAATATGAAGCCTGCTACCACGACAAGGTAGACTCTTTTAAGCAGTACCCTCCACTAACACTAACTACACTACCTGTTCTAATCTGCCCTAGCAATCTTCCCCTGGAACATAAAAAAATATATATATATGAAAAAAGCACAAGGTTTACTGTTACAGTGTTATGGGGGGGATCTGTGGATGACGCACTGTTATGGGGGGAATATGTGGATGACACACTGTTATGGGGGAATCTGTGGATGACACACTGTTATGGGGGATCTGTGGATGACACTGTTATGGGGGATCTGTGGATAACACACTGTTATGGGGGAATCTATGGATGACACTGTTATGGGGGAATCTGTGGATGACACACTGTTATGGGGGATCTGTGGATGACGCACTGTTATGGGGGATCTGTGGATAACACACTGTTATGGGGGAATCTATGGATGACACTGTTATGGGGGAATCTGTGGATGACACACTGTTATGGGGGATCTGTGGATGACGCACTGTTATGGGGGAATCTGTGGATGACACACTGTTATGGGGGATCTGTGGATGACACACTGTTATGGGGGATCTGTGGATGACACACTGTTATGGGGGATCTGTGGATGACACACTGTTATGGGGGGACCTGTTGATGACACACTGTTATGGGGGACCTGTGGATGACACACTGTTATGGGGAATCTGTGGGTGACGCACTGTTATGGGGGACCTGTGGATGTCACACTGTTATGGGGGATCTGTGGATGACGCACTGTTATGGGGAATCTGTGGGTGACGCACTGTTATGGGGGATCTGTGGATGACACACTGTTATGAGGGATCTGTGGATGACACTCAACCACTCTCAAACCCAACTGGTCAAACTTGTTAAATGGATCCCAAACACAATATGCACAATAACACCCCCCACCCCCTCCAACACTTAATTAACCCCTTCATGGCCTAAACATTTTTTTTCAAAGCTGAACACAAAGCTAAATAGAGCTGGGTGGGCTGGCAAGGGAGGGGTTAATAACAATAAGTGATGGAGGATCCTGGCCCTGTGGGATAATCCAGAAAACAGCTTTGCATTTTACCCCTGAGCAAAGACCACACAACAAGTTGGACATGCAGTACTTTTAGTCCGGCGGCCTTTCGCCATGCACTGCCGTGCTGGGCCGGAGCTCCACCCCCGTCCCCATTATAGTCAATGGGGACGGAGCGGCAGTACGGCGAAATAACGGCAGGACGGATCCGACAGGGTGAACAGCCTGTCGGATCCGTCCTGCCGCTAGTGTGAAAGTAGCCTTACAATCTCATGGCTTCTGAGCAACAGATCGCCGTGGTCTTCACAGTCATCTGTCACTTCTCTCATCTCTCTGCTCCTGTCCCTTAATCTTATCACTGCTGCAACAAAAGCATCAGCCTCAGTGTAACCTGCTCTACACTCTCACTCACGGCTCTTTTAACTCAATGAATCGAATGAGTCTCTAACTAAGTCGGATCTTTAGATTATTTTAAAGGGTTTCTACCACATCGTTTTGACAAATTTAGCTGTCAGACATTAGCGATCCGCCAGTGTCTGCTCTACCAAACAATGCTATTATAATAGCTTTTTGTGCAGCCGTTTCCATATAAAACTAACTTTTATTGATATGCTAATGAGCCTCTAGGTGCTATGGGGGCGTCTTTTCAGCACCTAGAGGCTCGGTCTACCTTCACAAAATGCCGCCCAGCGCGTCCCTCCAGCACGCCCATCTCCTCTGGAATGCGATCCTACCTCTGAGTCAGAGGACGAATTCTCGCGCCTGCGCCGTGCGCGTCTGTCTTCGGCGCAGTAAATGTCTGACCGCTGCCTGCACAGACATCTCGGTCATCGGCGCAGGCGCAGTGAATGTCTGACCGCTCCCTGCACAGACATCTCCACTGCGCCTGCGCCGATGACCGAGATGTCTGTGCAGGCAGCGGTCAGACATTCACTGCGCCTGCGCCGAAGACAGATGCACCGAAGACAGAGGTAGGATCACATTCCAGAGGAGATGGGCGTGCTGGAGGGACGCGCTGGGCGGCATTTTGTGAAGGTAGACCGAGCCTCTAGGTGCTGAAAAGACGCCCCCATAGCACCTAGAGGCTCATTAGCATATTAATAAATGTTAGTTTTTTATGGAAACGGATGCACACAAAGGTATTATAATAGCATTGTTTGGTAGAGCAGACACTGGCGGATCGCTAATGTCTGACAGCTAAATTTGTCAAAACGATGTGGTAGAAACCCTTTAACCTGTGACTCATTCGATTCTTTCTTAGGGCTCTTTCACACCTGCGTTCTTTTCTTCCGGCATAGAGTGCCGTCGTCGGGGCTCTATGCCGGAAGAATCCTGATCAGTTTTATCCTAATGCATTCTGAATGGAGTGAAATCCGTTCAGGATGCATCAGGATGTCTTCAGTTCCGGAACGGAACGTTTTTTGGCCGGAGAAAATACCGCAGCATGCTGCGCTTTTTGCTCCGGCCAAAAATCCTAAAGACTTGCCGCAAGGCCGGATCCGGAATTAATGCCCATTGAAAGGCATTAATCCGGATCCGGCCTTAAGCTAAACGTCGTTTTGGCGCCTTGCCGGATCCGACGTTTAGCTTTTTCTGAATGGTTACCATGGCTGCCGGGACGCTAAAGTCCTGGCAGCCATGGTAAAGTGTAGTGGGGAGCGGGGGAGCAGTATACTTACCGTCCGTGCGGCTCCCGGGGCGCTTCAGAGTGACGTCAGGGCGCCCCAAGCACATGGATCACGTGATCGCATGGCACGTCATCCATGCGCATGGGGCGCTCTGACGTCATTCTGGAGCCCCCCGGGAGCCGCGCGGACTGTAAGTATACCGCTCCCCCGCTCCCCGCTCCTACTATGGCAACCAGGACTTTAATAGCGTCCTGGCTGCCATAGTAACACTGAACGCATTTTAAAGACGGATCCGTCTTCAAATGCTTTCAGTACACTTGCGTTTTTCCGGATCCGGCGTGTAATTCCGGCAAATGGAGTACACGACGGATCCGGACAACGCAAGTGTGAAAGAGGCCTTAGACTCCCTGTACTTGTGTCAGTGACTCAGAGCTGCTAGTGCTTGCCTTGCCTCAGCTCTGATTGGTTGGTGGGCAGGGAGGGGAGGGGCTGGCAGAAGCAGCTTCCACTCTAGGATCAGATTACACTCCTCCCGAGCCCCTCCCCTCCCTGCTGCCAGCGGCTCTGCTGTTGTGTGCTGGGACTCACTGACTCAGACTGAGTGGCTTCACACGGATCGGCTCAGTCAGCGGAATCGACTCCTCCGGTTCAGTGAACTGAATCGATTCAAATGAACGATTCCTTCATGAACTGGACATCACTAGCAAGGAATAATCAATTGCCCCCCCTCTAGCGATGCTATAAAGTTCAACTCAAGTCACTGACAAATGGGAGGGGGGGGGGGGGGGGGAATTTTTTTATTGGAACTGGCCGGGCCCCTCTGGGCCTCTTACTGGGGTATCGGCTGTACCCCCCTGATGGCGGCCCTGCTGGAGACCATATCTCCAGAAGGATATTGATACTTTGGAAAGAGTTCAGAGAAGAGCTACTAAACTGGTACATGGATTGCAGGATAAAACTTACCAGGAAAGATTAAAGGACCTTAACATGTATAGCTTGGAAGAAAGACGAGACAGAGGGGATATGATAGAAACTGCTAAATACATAAAGGGAATCAACAAGGTAAAAGAGGAAAGAATATTTAAAAGAAGAAAAACTGCTACAAGAGGACATAGTTTTAAATTAGAAGGGCAAAGGTTTAAAAGTAATATCAGGAAGTATTACTTTACTGAGAGAGTAGTGGATGCATGGAATAGCCTTCCTGCAGAAGTTGTAGCTGCAAATACAGTGAAGGAGTTTAAGCATGCATGGGATAGGCATAAGGCCATCCTTCATATAAGATAGGGCCTGGGGCTATTCATAGTATTCAGTATATTGGGCAGACTAGATGGGCCAAATGGTTCTTATCTGCAGACACATTCTATGTTTCTATGAGATGAGGAAAAGAACAAACAGCAGGTGGCGCTGTACAGATACATTTTATTGAATAACTCAGTGTCTATACTAAATATTTAATTACATGCAATTGGAAAAGTATTCAGATCCGGGTGCTGGTTTGAAAAATGTAAACTATTTTTCAAGGGCCATCCCCTTTAAATGCAGAGGATTAAATACTATTATCTTTCTATGCAGCGCCAATTTTACGACACCAATATAATTTTTTCAGAACCTCAGATCACATTCAGAGTGAATCCTGTTCATGTCTCATCTTGTATTCTCTTTATAGATTTTTTTTTAGCATAAATTAATTTTTTTACTCACAATACAACTATCCCAGCAGTCCCCCCGCCATCTGCTCTGATGCCGAGTGCTGTGCGCACAGCCGGCTGCATTGTATTCTGAGGTCACTGGCAATGCACAAACCCCAGTGGATGCCATACAAGTGGCAGGACCGTGACAATGGAGCCCCCTAGTGCTCCTGTAGTGGTACTACACCCTTTGTGCTGTGACTACAGTATGTTACTATGTGTTGCACAAGGTGACAAAGTGTGTAGATGTAAATATAAGAAATAAGACTGTATTGAGAGGAGAGTGACATCTTCCCAACTGAGATCGACGAGAGACACAGAAAGAGAGGTTAGATAGATGGATAGACAGATAGTGATATTTTCCCAACCTAGACATATGATAGAGTGGATAGATAGATAGATAAATAGATAGATAGATTATTTATCTATTTATTTAACCCTTAGGATACCAGAGTTTTTTTTTCATTTTTGCGTTTTCATTTTTCTTCCCTATCTTCCTTGAGCCATAACATTTTTATATTTCTGTTCACATCGCTGTATGAGGGCTTATTTTTTGCGGCAAAAGTTGTACTTTCTAATTTCTTATGGCATACAATGTAGTGGGAAGCAGGAAAAAATTCCAAATGGGGTGAAATTGGAAAACAAAAACACAATTCCTTCACCGTTTTACAGGTTTGTTTCTACGGCGTTCAGTTTACAGCAAAACTGACCTGTGCCCTTCATTCTCTGGGTCTGTACGATTACAACAATACCACATATGTATAGGTTTTTATGTCTAAGTAGATCACCAAATTCTGACCCCCATAACTTTTTTTATAGTGAGGGACAATCTGTAATTATTATTGATACCATTTTGGAGTGTGTGTGACTTTTTAATCACATTTTATTACGTTTTTTTGTCTAATAGAAGTGATGAAAAAATGGCAAATTGGCCATTTTGACCCTTTTTTTCATTACGTCATTCACCATAGTGGAATTTTTTTTTAGATTTTAATAGTACAGGCGTTTTCGGTTGCGATGTTGTTTATATTTTTTGTTATTTATGTATTTATTTATTTTATTTTATGGATGGGGTTATTTAATCTTTTTTAAATTTTTTATATATTTTTTACCAGTTTTTTTAACATTTTTTAAATTATTTTGAAGCTCATATTTGAGCCTTTAAAATCCAATTTAAAAAAAATTCTGAACAATCATGGATTTTTTAGATCCATTAATTGTTCAGAATTGCTCATTTCTTATGTTGGCCTGCCATCTGCTGGCCAAAATAAAAATTGCAGCTTCAGCGAGACCCATCTCATTGAATTCAATTACTGGCATCCTCAGTGGCCACAGAGAATGCCCGGAAGAACGATTTTCACCCTTTAGATGCCGTGATCTCACTTGATCACGGCATCTAACGGCTTTAATGACCTCGATTGGCATTATTGCCGGTCGCGGTCATTAGCCGCGGGTTTCTGCAGTTTGAAACAGTGGAGACCCGCTGGCCATGACGCACAAGCAGGCGCCATGTTTGCACTTCACTCCAGCGCAGTACATGTACAGTGCTAGTAGCAAACAAGTTCAAAGAATTTTCTGAGCCATTTTTTTACTGATGACTTATCCTCTGGACCATCGGTATTTGATCAGTGGGGTTGTAACACCTGGGACCCCCGCCGATCCACTTTTTTGAGAAGGCTCCTGTGAGTGCCGCAGCCTTCTCTTTGCTCACCCAGCACAGCGCCGTACATTGTATAGCGGCTGTGTTGGTATCACGCTCAGCCCTATTCATTTCTAAGGGGCTGAGCTGCTTCTAGGCCATGTGACAGATGAACGTGTCGTCACTGGCATCGGGGTGCTGCTGCCTTCTCAAACCGCTGATTGGCGGGGGTCCTGGGTGTTGGAGAAAAAGTCATCAGGATTTACTGCCTGAATAGGAATCATTATAAACCCTTTTATTTTGTAATCACCTTGAGGTCTCTTGCGGTCCACAAAAAAAACGGATCCGCAATAAATAGGGATGACGTCCGTGTGCATTCCGTATTTTGTGGAATGGAACAGCTGGCCTCTAATAGAACAGTACTACCCTTGTCCATTATGTGGACAATAATAGAACTATAGTTCTATCTTTTAGCAGAACGTAAATACGGAAACGGAATGCACACAAAGTACATTCAGTTTTTGTTGCGTAACCATTGAAATGAATGGTTCCGCATACGGACCGCAAACGGAAACCGCAAAAATGGAACGGAAATGGAAATAAAATAAGTTTGTGTGCAAGAGGCCTAATACAAAGTGGTAGTTCACTAGATCAATTATCAGCACTGTGTGCTGTCCGCATCTTTTCCGGCCCCATTGAAAATGAATGGGTCCGGATCCGTTCTGCAACGTTGCGGAACGGATCCGGATCCATTTTGCGGACGTGTGATTGGACCCTTAGAGTAATTCATAAGCTCCTGCTCTACCCGTCCATCTGCTGAAGTAAGGAGAAGGCTGTCAATCATCAGAAGATGGCTGATGAATAACTCTGATTCTTCTCAGGCAGATTTGACTCTTTTCAAGTCCTCTGCTGCAATGATTATGATACTGGTCCTTGGTGACCGCTTACTTTTAACTCTTGAGTGACACACCGCTGAAATCAACGTGTCTGTCACTACTTTATGCTGCTCTACGGCAGCATAAAGTTGATGACAGGTTCCCTTTAAAGGTATATATGCAGTGACCGGGTCCGTAGGGGCAACACATGAGCTACGGAGGGCCGATGGGGGTAGTAGTTGTGTTTACTCACGGTTAGCAGAGCCTCCCTGGGCCGGCATGCAGTGATGGGAAATCCTCCGGGGCACTCTCCAGTGCAGGGATCACCAGCCAAATGGTAGTTGAGGTGCCCTTGATGGTATAGGTGTTTAGGGTGCTTTGGCGGCTGGGCCCCTGGTTGTTCGTGACGCCAGCACCGTTAGGTGCAAAAATTGGTGGTGTAAAGGATGAAGAGTCAGTTATAGTAAAACTGTTGAACTTTACTTGAGCAATTCTTCATCTTCAGGTAGTCAGTACAGTTCATTTATACTATAAAGCAATGATGTACATATTGGTTCAGCTGTATTCCTTATAACAGGCTTGGTAATTGTAAGTTGAGGAGTTTTCCTTTCTTTCTTATAACGGCCTATACTAGGTCCTACCTCTAGCACTCGGGTACTGGATATAATAAACTGCTTACTTGTATTTAGCAATCCACAGGGCGGTCTCCCTAATGACAGGCAAAAACTCAGCTCCATACTTTGTACAGAAAACTCTGATCCACACTGTCCATAGAGGCATGTGGTAACGGACAGCTTTGCGTATCGATCATCGGCTGTGTCCAGGTGCTTGTAGGCCTCTCCCATTCACTGCTTGTGAAGTCCACCGGCTACTTTAGCTCTGATCCCCACTAGACTTTCCTTATACCAGACATAGACTTACTGGTCTCTGCTGTGCTGCTGTAATGCTGTTCTGGTTCTCCCTTGGCCTGGCCAGAGCCAAGGGGGTGAAATAGCCGCTACATGGATTCTCTCCACTTCCAACTACAACAATTAGCATACCCCAGTGTATATATGTAAGTGATGCCAGCACCACCTAGGGACGAATAAATGTAATGACAACCTAAGCTTGTTAACATGTTGCTGACCTAGGATGAGAATGCTCTTCCTAACTGGCCGGTACTTAACGCACTAGGACGAGCATTCTTGTCCTAGGGTTAACCGGCTGCCCCACCCACGCTGCCGCGTCATACATGTGGTTTGCCCAGCTTGTACATCCCCATCGGGTCCCAGTGTTGCGGTGACAGGGACCCGATGGTTGCTATGGCAGCCCCGATGCCTTGAACAGGCATCAGGACTGCCAGATACGGAAGCCCAGGAGATCCAGCCCCAGGTCTGGGTCTCCTAGGCAACTGTTAGCGTCTTACAGTGTAAGACACTGACAGTTCAATACAGCACAATACAGATGTATTGTGCTGTATTGAAACAGGGATCAGACCCTAAAATGTTGAAGTCCCATAGTGGGAAAAAATAAAGTGAAAAAAGAAGTTAAAAAAAATAAAGTTTTACAACAAAAAAAAAAGGTGTAAGTAATGTCAAGATTTGCTTTTAAACTTCTAAGCCTTCTAACACAAAAACACAAAATGATCCAAACATAAGGTAGACATATGGGGAATGTAAAGTAATAACTATTTTTGGAATTATTACTATCTATTATAAAAGTAGAGAAATTGAAATTTGCTAATTTTTCAAATAATATTATAAATAAAAGTGACATTTTTTGACTCACTTTTACCACTGTCATTAGGTACGATATGTGACAAGAAAACAATCTCAGAACGCCCTGGATAAATAAAAGCGTTTTAAAGATATCACTACATAAAGTAATGTCAGATTTGCTAAAAATGGCCTGGTCCTTCAGATGAAAAATGGCAGGGTCCTGAAGGCGTTAATAGGAATTACAGGTAAATACAGAAAGACATTTGATAAGTTACCACAACCACACTAAGTGGGACAATGCACATATAGAAAACAAATAACATGCCCCTTTTATTGTCTCCATCCCACCAGTGGTGTATATCTGACTATCATCTAGACTTCCAACTATTCAGATTACACCTTACGCCTTCTACTATGTGTATGGAGACCACCATGTATAATTCACGCGCCCGCACATTATCTCATTATCAGGCAGGTACTACATTCATGAAGCTCCCACTGCACACTGTAACTGCGCTCACCGCCTAAACTAATGACAGGCTACTTACCGCACATATGAGTCTCTCAACTCTACACATAATGCCCTGTAGGCTATCTATATAGAATTCTTGTAATGAGGTGCTAATTGTGTCTTTGGCTCGACGCGTTTCTAGTGCCCAAATAAAATTGTCCCTTCATCAGGAGCTTGTAGACACACAAACAAACACACAAATATAGATATGTAGCTGCACGCCTCGGATGGCGTGCGTGCAGCTCACAAGCCTCCGTCACTGTAGCAGACATTAGCATCAGGCTGTCCCCAATGGGGCTCACAATCTAAGTTCCCTATCAGGGAATAGAATCTATCTATCTAAGTGCACTCATTTTGGGTAAAGGGTGACAATTATGCACATTTTCTTAACAATAAGTTTTTCTATAGAATTTGGGGGGGTTCCTGGGAGGAGCTAAATGTCTGGATTCAGCAGTTGGGACTGAAAATCTCAGAACAGTCCTGCTTAGGAATCCGCCACTCTCATCCTGTAATCTCTATAGAACCAGCAGGGGGCAGCATAACATTATTTCTGAAGGCTTCCAGTGAGTGAGCTTGAGGCTTTATAATGATCAACTACCAGGACAGATGTTTTCTTACCCACTGGAAGTAAGGAATGATGGCTCTCAGTATGACAGCAAGCAGAGATCCTGAGATGCAGAAAACCAGTATTTTTGCACAGGAGTCGTAAAACTGAACTTCCCCATTTCCCCCGGCACTTTACAGCACGATGCAAACATCACCAACACGACCAGTCACCTGTATTACTAATTTACAACCAATATGGGTGTTCTGCATATTTGCCAACATTTGAGAAGGGACATCAGAAAGGTGAAAAGTGACGTTATCAGTGACACATGCGCGGCCACCCACCTTATGGTATGTCTCCCACAGTAATACACGCCCAGACTAGCCAGTTATAGTAATACAGAACCCAGACCCCTAAAATATACAATTCCCAGACCAAACTCATTGAGTTTCAATTGATACCCCCCCTTGATTGACAGGGCAAGACCTGGGTCATTAATCCCACATCTGTGTAGTAGACTCACACTATTGGCACATGCGCAGTACACCTGCTTCCCCAGCAGTGCAGTTGACTCCTGGAAGAGGAGACGCTTGGCTTCGCTAGGAGAAGACCTCTACTGCAGTGGCCTCTGGAAAGCGTCTCCTCTTCTGGGTGCAGGATCATTTCATCAGCGCATGCGCAGTAATCATCTGGGGGGCAGAAGAACTGCGCAAGTGCTGATGTAGGTCAATGGTGCCAGATTTTTTTGTTACCGAAAAGAAAAATGGATCTAGCACCCAATGATTTTAATGACAGATCCAGTTTATTCTGTTTCTATTTAATACAACCGGATCCGGACGAAACGGATGCATCCTGATGTATCAAATTAAACGGATACGTTTTATTCGGGTTTTGAGATCCTGCACCAGATCTCAAAGCCAGAATAAAAAATGCTTATGTGAAAGCAGGGAGTGGCAATTGATATACAGGGAAGCTAGGGTGCCCCGAGGGGTGCGCCAAACACTTCATTTACACAAGTCAAATTTGTCAAAAGGAACCCAATAGATTTACATAAGAAAGGTATTCTTTTACTTAGCAGGATCAACCCTATCAGACATCATGTCTGATTTAGTAGGGTCATTTCTGCTGACAGATGACTTTTAAAGAGGATGCAACAGTTGTCCACTAATCACATGTCTGAATCGGTGACAAAGGGGAGGGGAATCCTAGTGGCTACAAACTGTGACATCACTAGGAGCCTGAGCTATTGGGGAACTGTTAAAAAGGGATGTCCTCCCGAGTTGTTGGTGATGCCCTGGTTGCAGAATTCAAAAAAAAAGTCTGAGCCACAGCTTCTGGTAGGAGGTCCAAGTAGAGGGTGGGATGGAGTGGCCTATAGAGAGGAACCGATCGGCCATCCTGTTTAGTGCAAGTTGTAAGCAATGTGCCCTCAGGCCTGTGAATGGTAACCGTCAAGCATTAATGCCTCAGTGGAGAAAAATATTAAGTTCTTATTCAGGTTTCCTTTCTGTTGTCTCTTCTTCCAAGGACATGTCTCAGACTCGGTATTGGTAGCAATATTGAGCACTACCTATCCCTGCACCCCCCCCCACACCATAATAGTCTATGTAATACCAATGAGCAGTGTCTACATGAGTATTACATGGTTGGCATGGCTTACACAAGGCAGATGCTCTGTGCTGGGACCTCAAGACTGTAATATCTCCTCCGGTGGCTCCAATATCACTAAAAACCCACCCTCCGCCCTTCCACTACCAGTCCCAGTTTAATCTCCGTTGTATTGGGAGCCAGAGAGTCCATGTTCATGAGTGCACGAGTATTACATGGATGGTTATGGCTGGATCAAGGTAGAAGCTCTGTGATGGAACCTCAAGGCTGTAATCTTCTCCGGTCATTCTGATATCACCCTATGGCTTCTCTGGTTAGTAGACTCCGACAGGGCCGTCCAGTCATACGCCATATGTGCTATCAAACTATACTCTGCTCATCACCTCCCACTACTGGTTCCAGATGAATCTCTGGCCCCGGACACCGCTGCTCCAGATCAAGTTCCCACAGGCCATAGGTCAGACGCCAGTGGTCAACAGCCAAAAGTATGGACTCAGGGGCAAAGAAAGCTTTCATCATCAGACATGAGCACCAGATACCAAGCGTCTAATGGGTTTCCATTCCTTTCAGTGCTGTGTAACAAACTCTCCGAACTCACCATTATAAATTAGACATTTATTACCCAAAATATGAAAAGTGACGAGTAATGATCTATCTATACAAACAGGAGCTTCATATAAACAGATCGCTAAATTCTATGCAAATATCTCAAGTACGTCATGTCCTCCACCCGACATAAGGAGTGTCCTCTGCTGCCTTAAAGAGTCCCTGTACTTTCATACAATTGTATTTCACTTAATAGAGAATGGTGTAAATAGAAAATGTCTAAATAACTTCATTTAAAAAAATCTGCCTGCATCGAGCTGAAAAAAAGCTGTAAAGTCATGGCCACTAGGGGTCTCACTTTCACCTATGTTTCAGTTCACTGCCTGTTGTCAGGCAAGATCCGTCCCTAGTAACAGAGACACAGAAGATGGCAGAGAGGAAATGGGGGCGTGTCAGGGCTAGCTGAGATCCTGAGCCTGCAAAAATAATACTGCTTCTACGCTGTTCTGTGAGCTCCTTGTGAGAGAAATGCATCTACATGTGCAGCTGAAACAGGGAATAATATGACTGAAAAAGACATTAGAGGAGCCCGAAAAAGACCTGTTTGATCACAGTTCTAATTGCACAAAGAAGCACAGACACTATGCAAACTTTTTTTGAAAACTCAGTTATACTTTAAGCTGAAGATTATTTCCATTCATTGTCAGTAAATGCATCTGAGAAGGCAAGAGCAGGAATCTTACTTACTTCATGGTCCCTTAGTCAGGTGAACATCTAATTAATAAAACTGAGGGAAAAAGCCTCATATATATTCACAAATATCATGATATACATTTAAAGGCCACCTGCCAGCAAAAACAACCCCATTAAACCAGGTATACTGCCTGGTAGGGTAGATCCTGCAGATCAAACTGATATCTGTCTTGTTAAAATCCGTTGCAGTATTCCCGAGAAAATAAAGATTTTATTCTTTATACAAATGAGGGCTTGAGTGCACTGAGGGGCGGAGCCTAAGCTTCTCAGCTTTCCGGTGATGGCCCCTCCCCTCAGTGCACTGAAGCCCTCAGTAGCATAAAGAATAAAAGTATTTTTTTCTCAGGAATGCAACAACCAATTTTTACAAGACAGGTATCATTTTACTCAGCAAGATCAACCTTAGCAAGTTGCTATGCCTGGTTTAATAGGGTTGATCCTGCTGACAGGTGCTTTTTAACCGCCTCCCGACCGCTGTACGCACAGATGCGTCCGGGAGGCGGTTGATTTATTCCTCCTGGACGCATCCGTGCGTCATCTCGCGAGAGGCGAGATTTCCTGTGAACGCGCGCACGCAGGCGCGCGCGTTCACAGGATCGGAAGGTAAGAGACAGGATCTCCAGCCTGCCAGCGGCGATCGTTCGCTGGCAGGCTGGAGATGCGATTTTTTTAACCCCTAACAGGTATATTAGACGCTGTTTTAATAACAGCATCTAATATACCTGCTACCTGGTCCTCTGGTGGTCCCTTTTGCTTGGATCGACCACCAGAGGACACAGGTAGCTCTGTAAAGTACCACAAAACACCACTACACTACACTACACCCCCCCTGTCACTTATTAACCCCTGATCACCCATGATCACCCCATATAGACTCCCTGATCACCCCCCTGTCATTTATCACCCCCCTGTCATTGATATTGATCACTCCCCTGTCAGGCTCCATTCAGACGTCCGTATGATTTTTACGGATCCACGGATACATGGATCGGATCCGCAAAACACATACGGACGTCTGAATGGAGCCTTACAGGGGGGTGATCAATGACAGGGGGGTGATCACCCATATAGACTCCCTGATCACCCCCTGTCATTGATCACCCCCCGTCATTGATCACCCCCCTGTAAGGCTCCATTCAGACGTCCGTATAATTTTTACGGATCCACGGATACATGGATCGGATCCGCAAAACACATACGGACGTCTGAATGGAGCCTTACAGGGGGATGATCAATGACAGGGGGGTAATCACCCATATAGACTCCCTGATCACCCCCCTGTCATTGATCACCCCCCTGTAAGGCTCCATTCAGACATTTTTTTGGCCCAAGTTAGCGGAAATTTATTTTAATTTTTTTTCTTACAAAGTCTCATATTCCACTAACTTGTGTAAAAAAATAAAATCTCACATGAACTCCCCATACCCCTCATGGAATCCAAATGCGTAAAAATTTTTAGACATTTATATTCCAGACTTCTTCTCACACTTTAGGGCCCCTAAAATGCCAGGGCAGTATAAATACCCCACATGTGACCCCATTTCGGAAAGAAGACACCCCAAGGTATTCCGTGAGGGGCATATTGAGTCCATGAAAGATTTAAATTTTTGTCCCAAGTTAGCGGAAAGTGAGACTTTGTGAGAAAAAACAAAAAAATAATCAATTTCCGCTAACTTGTGCCCAAAAAAAAAATGAACTCGCCATGCCCCTCATTGAATACCTTGGGGTGTCTTCTTTCCAAAATGGGGTCACATGTGGGGTATTTATACTGCCCTGACTTTTTAGGGGCCCTAAAGCGTGAGAAGAAGTCTGGGATCCAAATGTCTAAAAATGCCCTCCTAAAAAGAATTTGGGCCGCTTTGCGCATCTAGGCTGCAAAAAAGTGTCACACATGTGGTATCGCCGTACTCAGGAGAAGTTGGGGAATGTGTTTTGGGGTGTCATTTTACATATACCCATGCTGGGTAAGATAAATATCTTGGTCAAGTGCCAACTTTGTATAAAAAAATGGGAAAAGTTGTCTTTTGCCAAGATATTTCTCTCACCCAGCATGGGTATATGTAAAATGACACCCCAAAACACATTCCCCAACTTCTCTTGAGTACGGCAATACCACATGTGTGACACTTTTTTGCCGCCTAGGTGGGCAAATGGGCCCACATTCCAAAGAGCACCTTTAGGATTTCACAGGTCATTTTTTACACATTTTGATTTCGAAATACTTACCACACATTAGGGCCCCTAGAATGCCAGGGCAGTATAACTACCCCACAAGTGACCCCATTTTGGAAAGAAGACACCCCAAGGTATTCCGTGAGGGGCATGGCGAGTTCCTAGAATTTTTTATTTTTTGTCACAAGTTAGCAGAAAAAAATGATTTTTTTTTTTTTCTTACAAAGTCTCATATTCCACTAACTTGTGACAAAAAATAAAAAATTCTAGGAACTCGCCATGCCCCTCATGGAATACCTTGGGGTGTCTTATTTCCAAAATGGGGTCACTTGTGGGGTAGTTATACTGCCCTGGCATTTTAGGGGCCCATATGCGTGAGAAGTAGTTTGCAATCAAAATGTGTAAAAAAAATGGCCTGTGAAATCCGAAAGGTGCTCTTTGGAATGTGTGCCCCTTTGCCCACCTTGGCTGCAAAAAAGTGTCACACATGTGGTATCGCCGTACTCAGGAGAAGTTGGGGAATGTGTTTTGGGGTGTCATTTTACATATACCCATGCTGGGTGAGATAAATATCTTGGTCAAATGCCAACTTTGTATAAAAAAAATGGGAAATGTTGTCTTTTGCCAAGATATTTCTCTCACCCAGCATGGGTATATGTAAAATGACACCACAAAACACATTCCCCAACTTCTCCTGAGTACGGCGATATTAGATGTGTGACACTTTTTTGCAGCCTAGGTGGGCAAAGGGACCCACATTCCAAAGAGCACCTTTCGGATTTCACTGGTAATTTTTTACAGATTTTGATTTCAAACTACTTCTCACGCATCTGGGCCCCTAAAATGCCAGGGCAGTATAACTACCCCACAAGTGACCCCATTTTGGAAAGAAGACACCCCAAGGTATTTTGTGATGGGCATAGTAAGTTCATGGAAGTTTGTTTTTTTTGTCACAAGTTAGTGGAATATGAGACTTTGTAAGAAAAAAATAAAATAAATAATAAATCATCATTTTCCGCTAACTTGTGACAAAAAATAAAAAGTTCTATAAACTCACTATGCCCATCAGCGAATACCTTAGGGTGTCTACTTTCCGAAATGGGGTCATTTGTGGGGTTTTTCTACTGTCTGGGCATTGTAGAACCTCAGGAAACATGATAGGTGCTCAGAAAGTCAGAGCTGCTTCAAAAAGCTGAAATTCACATTTTTGTACCATAGTTTGTAAACGCTATAACTTTTACCCAAACCATTTTTTTTTTTTGCACAAACATTTTTTTTTTATCAAAGACATGTTGAACAATAAATTTAGTGAAAAATTAATATATGGATGTCGGTTTTTTTGCTAAATCTTACAACTGAAAGTGAAAAATGTCATTTTTTTTCAAAAAAATAGTTAAATTTCGATTAATAACATAAAAGTAAAAATGTCAGCAGCAATGAAATACCACCAAATGAAAGCTCTATTAGTGAGAAGAAAAGGAGGTAAAATTCATTTGGGTGGTAAGTTGCATGACCGAGCAATAAACGGTGAAAGTAGTGTAGTGCAGAAGTGTAAAAAGTAACCTGGTCATTAAGGGTGTTTCAGCTAGGGGGGTTGAAGTGGTTAAAGTGCAATTCCTGTTATTATCTCCAGGGGTATAACACTGAGCCTTATAATGTTTGGTGGGGATCCAAACCCTGGGACCCGTTGTTCTGTCTTCTTACACGTTCACGCAGGGTGCAGTCTGACATTCAGCATAAACCATTCCTGTCTTCCAAATAAGAGGACTGTTCTTTGTAGTTATTGGTAAAACAGGAGTATTTGAGGTAAAACTATAAGAATACAAATAACATGAATAAGTATATAGCATAGCATGTACTATAACATTTGCATAACACTGAAGCATATGGTAAAATGGCTGCCTAACATAGATTGCATGGCTAGCTAACATCTAATAACAACTTCCCTGAGTAACAGTACAACTAACTGAACAGCTCTGCATAACATAATGTCCCTGAAACAAAGATAGATCTCTCACCAGATATGATTTTACCAGAATAGTGGAGTTTAAGAAGGAGATATGCAGGAGGACAGCTCTGTACTGTGTCCTGGAGACTTCTCTTTCCCAGGATGCTTTGCCCTCTCACAAAGCTTTGCACCACCCACAATACAGCAGTCTTTGAAACAAGAAAAACAAGGTGCAACACAATTGAACACCGCTAGATGGTGCTGTTACCACATTAATCACTACAGAAATACTAAAATCTGGCTGACGTGAAATAGAATTAAATTCAAACCCTGCTGGGCAGAACACTCCCCGTCTAGCGTCAACAGACGCCACCACTAAACCCTCCTTTCTTAGCAACCCATTTTGGTCAATGGTGGGATCAAGCTTCTTCAAAGCGCTATTTTTGGATACTGTTTGGCCTTCGCTAAGGTAGTCTATTTCTTTACGATAACAGTCATGTTTCATAGTGTGAATTATTATACAATTGGCCTTTTCTAGATTAGCAGCAGTAAAGGTGTGTTTGCAGGGATGACAACCTTTGCAGGGCTTCTGGCTCACAGATAATGTCAATTTGTAAGACTGAGCTGCAGTTAGGTCAATATATATTTGGAAAAAGACAACATTTTTCTAATTTCTCTTCTGTACATTACCACAATGGATTTTGAACAAAGCAATTGAGATGCAGTTGAAGTTCAGACTTTCAGCTTTAATTCAGTGGGTTGAACAAAATGTTTGCATAAAAATATGAGGAACTAAAGCATTTTTTAAACTCAATCCCTTCATTTCAGGGGCTCAAAAGTAATTGGACAAATTAAATAAATGTAAATAAAGTGTTAATTTCTAATATTTGGTTGAAAACCCTTTGTTGGCAATGACTGCCTGAAGTCTTCAGCTCATGGACATCACCAGACGCTGTGTTTCCTCCTTTTTAATGCTCGGCCGGCCTTTATTGCAGCGGTTTTCAGTTGCTGTTTGTTTGTGGCCTTTCTGTCTGAAGTTTAGTCTTTAACAAGTGAAACGCTCTATTGGGTTCAGATCCGGTGACTGACTCGGCCATTCAAGAATATTCCACTTCTTTGCTTTAATAAACTCCTCGGTTGCTTTGGCTTTATGTTTTGGGTCATTGTCCATCTGTATTATGAAACACCGACCAATCAATTCGGCTGGATTTGAGAGCACATTATGTCCTTGAACACCCCAGAATCCATCCGGCTGCTTCTCTCCTGTGTCACATCATCAATAAACATTAGGGACCCAGTGCCACAGGCAGCCATGCATGCCCAAGCCATCACACTGCCTCCGCTGTGTTTTACAGATGATGTGGTATGCTTTGGATCATGAGCTGTACCGTGCCTTCGCCATACTTTTTTCTTTCCATCATTCTGGTAGAGGTTGATCTTGGTTTCATCTGTCCAAAGAATGTTCTTCCAGAAGTGTGCTGGTTTTTTAAGATGTTTTTTTTAGCAAAGTTCAATCTAGCCTTCTTATTCTTGAGGCTAATGAGTGGCTTGCACGGTGCAGAGAACCCTCTGTATTTACTTTCATGCAGTCTTCTTTTTATGGTAGATTTGGATATTGATATGCCTATATCCTGGAGAGTGTTGTTCACTTGATTGGTTGTTGTGAAGGGGTTTCTCTTCACCATGGTAATTATTCTGCGATCAGCCACCACTGTTATCTTCCATGGGCGCAGTGGCGTAGCGTGGGGGGGTGGCATTGCCTTGGGCGCCAAATTGCAGGGGGCACCAGGCAGCAGGCATTTCAAGGAGGGCCAAGGGAGCCTATGGCTCCCGTCCCCTCCGTTCTGCCTCCTAGGCTTCAGGCAAGCCTAGAATGTATTGGCTTCTTTGAAGGCATGACGTCATGAGATCATGTCCCTGCTTTCTCCCGCCCCTTACAGACTGTGCCAGAGGCAGGAAAAGGGAGAAGCAGAGCAGCGTCCAGAGCAGGGAGAGTACAGGCACTTATGCTGTGGTCAGTGATTTCTGGTGAGGGGTCTGGGGGGCTGTATTTTTATGTAGTTTGTAGTGGAGTATATGAGGGGTGCTAGAAGCATTTATTAAGTCACCCACAGTTACATTGCTCACCATACAGTACATCCCCTTACAAGGTATTTTAACTCCATGAGGTGGTTTTGCCTCCTCTGTGCCCCATCCACATAGTGGTTTTGCCTCCTTTGTGCGCCCTCCACACTGTATGTTTTGTCTCCTTAGTACCCCCTCCAGACGATGGAATTTGTCTCCTCTGTGCCCACTCCACAAAGTGGTTTGCCTCTTCTGTGCCCCCTCAACACTATGGGTTTTGCCTCCTCTTTGCCCCCTCCACACAGTGGTTTTGCCTCCTCTGTGCCCCCTCCACACAGTGGGTTTTGCCTCCTCTGTGCCCCCTCTACGCGGTGGTTTTGCCTCCTCTGTGCACCCTCCACACTGTGGGTTTTGTCTCCTTAGTACCCCCTCCAAACGATGGGATTTGTCTCCTCTGTGCCCCCTCAACACTGTGGGTCTTGCCTCCTCTGTGCCCCCTCCACACAGTGGTTTTGCCTCCTCTGTGCCCCTCCACACAGTGGGTTTTGCCTCCTTTGTGCCCCATCCACACGGTGGTTTTGCCTCCTCTGTGCACCCTCCACACTGTAGGTTTTGTCTCCTTAGTACCCCCTCCAGACGATAGAATTTGTCTCCTCTGTGCCCACTCCACAAAGTGGTTTGCCTCTTCTGTGCCCCCTCAACACTATGGGTTTTGCCTCCTCTTTGCCCCCTCCACACAGTGGTTTTGCCTCCTCTGTGCCCCCTCCACACAGTGGGTTTTGCCTCCTCTGTGCCCCCTCTACGCGGTGGTTTTGCCTCCTCTGTGCACCCTCCACACTGTGGGTTTTGTCTCCTTAGTACCCCCTCCAAACGATGGGATTTGTCTCCTCTGTGCCCCCTCAACACTGTGGGTCTTGCCTCCTCTGTGCCCCCTCCACACAGTGGTTTTGCCTCCTCTGTGCCCCTCCACACAGTGGGTTTTGCCTCCTTTGTGCCCCCTCCACACTGTGGGTTTTGCCTCCTCTGTGCCCCCTCAATACTGTGGGTTTTGCCTCCTCTGTGCCCCTCTACACAGTGGTTTTGCCTCCTCTGTGCCCCCTCAACACTGTGGGTTTTGCCTCCTCTGTGCCCCCTCAATACTGTGGGTTTTGCCTCCTCTGTGCCCCTCTACACAGTGGTTTTGCCTCCTCTGTGCCCCCTCCACACAGTGGTTTTGCCTCCTCTGTGCCCTCTCCACACAGTGTTTTTTTCCTCCTCTGTGTCCCTTCCACACGGTGGGTTTTGCCTCCTCTGTGCCCCCTCCACACGGATTAGGATATATAATGTCCGCCTCTGTATAATTAGTGTATATATAATAGCCCACTCTGTATTATTATAATATATAATGCCCCCTCTGTATTATTTGTATTTATAATAGCCCCCTCTGTATTATTATAATATATAATGCCCCCTCTGTATTATTAGTATATATAATGGCCCCTCTGTATTAGTATAATATATAATGTCCCCCTCTGTATTATTAGTATATATAATGCCCCCCTCTGTATTATTATAATAAATAATGGCCCCTCTGTATTATTATAATATATAATGGCCCCTTTGTATTATTAGTATATATTAGTATGCCTCAACTCTGGTCTACCTATCTGTCTGGCTCTACCACAGTATTGGGGGGGCAGCAAGATGACAGTGTTGAGGCACCAGGAGGGGAGGATGATAGTAAAGTGAGGAATTAAAAAATGTTTTCTGTGAAACTCTGTAGAGACGTGGCTGAAAGAAGGTTTCATGGTGGTCTTATCTCCGAATGAAGACACTGAGCTTGCTGCTTTTCCAAGGCTGCTATACCAAGTGCTGATTTACAAGTGCATTGGAGATACTCAGGAGGTAATCTGGAGGTGGATACAATCTAAAAAGTAAGATTTGTTTGTTTAAAATCTTTCCCCTCTTTACAATGGCAGACCTGGTTCTGTGCAGGAATTGTTGTGCTTTTATTTCAGGTTCCACTCTTCGGAGGTTTGGATGCTGTCTGATCTGTAGACAGCTCTCCATAATGCAGCAGGAAATAGCTTTTTTGAAATATGAGATTTGTAAATTAACCATTAAACAAACTCAGGCTGAGAACATTGCAATGCCACTGCCACAGAGGCCCCGTAGAAATGGAAGATGGGTTACTGTAGGTTCTGGTAGACTGAGAGTTGTGGATAGAAGACATGTCCCACAGTCTGTGGCTCTCCATAATTCATTTGCAGCACTTTCAGAGTGCAAGAGCAACATGGAGGATAGTTCAAGCACAGTGGGTGAGAAACAATCATCTCCCATGCCTAAAGTATGCAAGACTGCAGCCAAAGACAAAAAGGAGAAGGAGAGGATTGATAGTAAGCAGCACTTGGTGGCCATTCCATCATAAGAGGTGTGAAGTTTGTGGAGAATGGTGTTGTGAGATGCCTCCCTGGTGCTACCGCTAGCAGGGATAGACGACGAATTCTTAATATTGTTAGGCAAGCAAAGCAGGAAAGGGAAGTGGATTTTATTGTCCATCTTGGGACAAACGATCTGGCTTGCAATGAGGTTTTAAAAGTGAAAGAAGCTTTTCACACACTTGGAAAGGATATACGGGAGGTTGCATCAACTGTTTCATTCTCTGCAGTTTTGCCTGTGCATAACCTTTAGCATGACAGGAATATGCGCATTAAGGAATTCAATGTATGGCTTGGTGAATGGTGTCTGAACCAAGGATTTGGCTTTGTGTCTCATGTTAGCTCTTGTTGGAATGGAAAAGAACTGTACAAGAAAGATGGTTTGCATCTTTCTCTCAAGGGAACGAATGTCCTCGGTGAACAGTTCCAAGTATTTGCTAAGGAGCATTTAAACTAGGAAAGGGGGGCAAAAGAGTGATAATCCAGCAGTCCAACTGCCCCCCGGAACAATGCCAGAAGATGCCAGTAGCACAAAGGTTAAGAAATGACAAGCTCAAATTCTTGTCTACAAATGCTCGCAGTTTAGGGAATAAGATCAATGAACTTGAGGCTATAATGGCATCTGAGAATATAGATGTAGTGGCTGTTACTGAGACCTGGTTCAAGGGGAGTAATGACTGGGATATAACAATACCAGGGTTCTCTCTATACAGGAAAGATAGAGAAGGCAAGAAGGGGGAGGGGTGGCCCTGTATGTGAAAGATGGCATAAAATCTAATTTGATACAAGTTAGCAAGAACAATTTAGAGTCAGTTTGGGTTACCTTGCAGCTTGATAATCATAAGGTAACTCGTGTAGGTGTGATATATAGGATATATAGACCACCTAGCCAAGTCAAAGAATTTGATGATCTACTAGTTGAGGAAATAGCTAAAATCACATTGAAGGGGGAAGTTATTATTATGGGAGACTTCAATCTTCCTGATGTAAACTGGAAAACCAAAATAGCTAGTTCTGCCAGGAGTACAGATATTCAAAATTCCCTACTGAGATTATCTCTACAGCAAGTAGTTGAGGAGCCAACCCGGAAGGAGGCCATTTTAGATTTAGTATTCACAAATGGGAATTTGGTATATGATATTACTGTAGGGGAAAGCTTGGGATCTAGTGATCACCAGTCAGTGTGGTTTACTATAAGTACAGTGACTGAGTCAAACCAGACAAAAACGAAAGTTTTAGATTTTAGAAAAACAGACTTTTCTAAAATTAGATTAGTGGTGTACGAGTCCCTATCAGATTGGAACAGTTTCATTGGAGTCCAGGAAAAATGGGACTACTTAAAAGTGGCACTATTGAAGGCAACAGAAAATTGCATTAGGCTTGTCAGTAAAAGCAAAAAAGGAAGAGACCACTGTGGTACTGGCAGAAGTGGCCAAAAACAAAAAGATAGCATTTAGGAATTATAAAAAAAAAACCGAGGATGACAGGAAAATTTATAAGATTAGGCAGAGAGAGGCCAAACAAGTTATAAGAGCTTCTAAAGCACAGGCAGAAGAGAAATTAGCACAGTCATGGAAAAAAGGCGATAAGGCATTTTTCAGATACATAAATGAAAAAAGTAAACTAAAACAAGGAATTACCAAATTAAAAACAAAAGAAGGAAGGTATATGGAAGAAGATAAAGAACTAGCTGACTGCCTCAATGAATACTTCTGTTCAGTTTTTGAAAAGGAAAATGAAGGAAAAGGACCTCAGTTAGGAAAGAAGACTAATGAATCTTTTGATGCATGTGTCTTTACAAAGGAAGAGGTTCTAGGTCAGCTGTCTAAAATTAATACAAATAAGTCACAGGGGCCTAATGGGATACACCCAAAGCTATTAAAAGAGCTCAGCGGTGAACTAGCCAAACCATTAACAGATTTATTTAACCAATCACTGGCAACAGGAGTTGACCCAGAAGATTGGAAATTAGCAAATGTTATGCCCATTCACAAGAAAGGTAGTAGGGAGGAACCGGGCAACTATAGGCCGGTAAGCCTGACTTCAATAGTGGGTAAATTAATGGAAACCATACTTAAGGAGAGGATTGTGGAACATCTAAAATCCCATGGATTGAAAGATGAAAAACAGCATGGGTTTACTTCAGGGAGATCATGTCAAACTAATCTTATAGATTTTTTTGATTGGGTGACTAAAATAATAGATGGAGGAGGTGCAGTAGACATCGCTTATCTAGACTTTAGTAAGGCTTTTGATACTGTCCCACATAGAAGGCTTATCAATAAATTGCAGTCTTTGGGCTTGGACTCCCATATTGTTGAATGGATTAGGCAGTGGCTGAGGGACAGGCAACAGAGGGTTGTAGTCAATGGAGTATATTCAGACCAAGGTCTTGTTACCAGTGGGGTACCTCAGGGATCTGTTCTGGGACCCATATTGTTTAATATCTTTATCAGCAAAATTGCAGAAGGCCTCGATGGTAAGGTGTGTCTTTTTGCTGATGACACAAAGATTTGTAACAGGGTTGATGTTCCTGGAGGGATACACCAAATGGAAAAGGATTTAGGAAAACTAGAGGAATGGTCAAAAATCTGGCAACTAAAATTTAATGTTGATAAGTGCAAGATAATGCACCTGGGGCGTAAAAACCCAAGAGCAGAATATAAAATCAGTGATACAGTCCTAACCTCAGTATCTGAGGAAAGGGATTTAGGGGTCATTATTTCAGAAGACTTAAAGGTAGGCAGACAATGTCATAGAGCAGCAGGAAATGCTAGCAGAATGCTTGGGTGTATAGGGAGAGGCATTACCAGTAGAAAGAGGGAGGTGCTCATGCCGCTCTACAGAGCACTAGTGAGACCTCATTTGGAGTATTGTGCGCAGTACTGGAGACCATATCTCCAGAAGGATATTGATACTTTGGAGAGAGTTCAGAGAAGAGCTACTAAACTAGGTACATGGATTGCAGGATAAAACTTACCAGGAAAGATTAAAGGACCTTAACATGTATAGCTTGGAAGAAAGAAGAGACAGAGGGGATATGATAGAAACTTTTAAATACATAAAGGGAATCAACAAGGTAAAAGAGGAGAGAATATTTAAAAGAAGAAAAACTGCTACAAGAGGACATAGTTTTAAATTAGAGGGGCAAAGGTTTAAAAGTAATATCAGGAAGTATTACTTTACTGAGAGAGTAGTAGATGCATGGAATAGCCTTCCTGCAGAAGTGGTAGCTGCAAATACAGTGAAGGAGTTTAAGCATGCATGGGATAGGCATAAGGCCATCCTTCATATAAGATAGGGCCAGGGGCTATCCATAGTATTCAGTATATTGGGCAGATTAGATGGGCCAAATGGTTCTTATCTGCCGACACATTCTATTGAGGAAAGTCTACATCACAGGAGATGTCACTGGATGGATGAGGTATGTGGTGCTGTATTCTACTGTATATTTTGTAGCGATGTATGTAATGTCCATCCACATATCTGTTTCACAGTATTGTTGGGGGGTGGATTGAGAATATGGCCCACCCTGCCGCATCCTGGCCCCAGACTTCAGGTCACACTGTTTGTGTTCTGAATTCTGGGGCTTCACACCCATCTACTACATTATCTGTACTCAGAGAGTTATCACTGTGTTATCTATGGTGTTACATAGGACTGCAGGTGACATCTACTGCATTATCTGTACTCAGAGAGTTAGCACTGAGTTATCTGTGGTGTTACATAGGACTGCAGGTGACATCTATGAAATATGCTTTCCGTTATCATATAAATATAACAACTTTTTTTTTGTCTGTTAATATTTGTTCTATTGCTTGCTTGTACGTGAAACCCCAGTTGCAGTGATTTGTGCCCCCAGAACAGTAAAAGAACCAGATCATGACATATATGCTATCATCCACCCATCATAAATCTACTCACATCATCTTATTTATCATTCATCTCTCTATCTATCCTGAATTATGTGTAAGCAGACCTGTCATATTTATATGATAACGGAAAGCATATTTCATATGATAAATTGCGCTAAAATGTTCTTTGCTTACTAAACGGAATAAGTAATAGTACAAATATTAACAGACAAAAAAATAATTTGGTGAAGGTGCCAGAGAGATTTGAACTCATGACACCTGGGTTACAAGACCAGCGCTCTACTCCTGAACTATGGAGGCATCTACTGTTATGAGAGGAATCTCATTCACTTGTAGGTGAACCAGTCTCTAGAGGCTGCTGATGTAACGTGTGCTGGAGAGAAGCCTGTGAATGTCAGCGGCTGAACACGGCGTGCCTCCATTATAAACCAAGGAAACTTGTATCCAGTACTGGTGCCTGGTATTAGTGTCCATAATAAATATATATAATGTGTGAAGACAATGGTCTGTGGTGCCAGCGCTTGCTGTAAACATATTTTACATTCTATTACTACGGCTGATGGAGTTTAGGCTGAGGGCTGACACTTGATGTCTGACCCCTGATGGAGTTTAGGCTGAGGGCTGAAACCTGATGTCTAACCCCTGATGGCTGACGGCTGATGGAGTTTAGGTTGAGGGATGACAACTGATGTCTGACCCCTGATGGCTGAGAGCTGACACCTGAGGGCTGATGGAGCTTGGGCTGAGGGCTGATGGAGGAGGTGTTTTTTGACTGATGTCTGAGGGATGAGGGAGTTTTGGCTGACGTCTGAGGTAGGAGGGAGTTCGGGCTGACGGAGGAGGGAGTTTAGCCTGACGGAGGAGGGAATTTGGTCTAAGGGAGGAGGACTGATGGAGCTTTGCCTGACGGAGGAGGGAGTTTTGGATGAGGGAGTTTTGGCTGATGTCTGAGGTAGGAGGGAGTTTGGGCTGACGGAGGATGGAGTTTTGCCTGACGGAGGAGGTAGTTGTGGATGATGTCTGAGGATGTCCTAATATGTATGCCATGCAATTGCCTTGACTAAAGCATCGCAGAAGATATACAGTCTTTGCATCTTGACTTCAGTAGATGGAACGGGAGCATATGGTCGTGCCACATGAAGGCTCGACAAAGCTTTGAGAGACTTCTTCCAACCTGCCCACAGGTCCTTTTTCTCCGTGGAAAGCGGTTCATCCCAATCAGACGTCTCTGTGGTGAAGTTTCTTAACATCATTTTGCCTTGGATAGTAACAGGCGCTACGAATTCCAGAGGATCATATAAGCTGTTTATGGCGGACAGAACTCCTCTACGTGTGAAGGGCTTTTCCTCCTTGCTGATGTGGAAGGTGAATGTGTCTGCCTTTAAATCCCAGAGCAAACCGATGCTCCGCTGCATAGGAAGGGAGTCAGTGCTAAGATCCAAGTCATTTAGATCACTTGAATGGTATTGGGGTGAGAAGGCTTCCATTAACTCCCGGCTGTTGGAGGCAAGTTTGTGCAACCTCAAATTAGATACAGCAAGCATTTTTTTAGCCCTTTTCAGGAGACTGATTGCGGTCTCGTTCGTGGGTGTGGATTTCAAACAGTCGTCCACGTAGAAATATTTTTCCATAAAGCATCTGACATCTAACCCATACTTTGCTTCACCCTCTTGGGCTGAATGTCTGAGACCATAGAAAGCGACTGCAGGGGAAGGACTGTTTCCGAAGATGTGCACTCTCATTCGGTACTGTACAATGTCTCCATTGGGGTCATTGTTGCGGTACTAAATAGTTTCTGTGTTCTCCCTTGACGAGGAAGCAGTGAAACATCTGTTGTATGTCGGCCATAAATGCTACGGAATCTCTGCGTAAGCGGAGAAGTACCTCCAGAAGTCTGTTGTTGAGGTCTGGACCAGACAGTAAGACATCATTTAGCGAGACGCCTTCGCACCTAGCGCTCAAGTCGAATACTACTCTTATCTGCCCTGGCTTTTTAGGATGATACACGCTGAATATGGGTAAATACCAACACTCCTTATAGTCTTGAAGCACAGGTGCCATTTCTGCATGGTTGTTCTGGATTATTCTTTCCATAAAGGTAAAGAAATGTTCTCTTGTCTCTGGTGTCCTCTGAAGTTTGTGTTTGAGGGAGATAAATCGACTGTAGACAAATTCTTTGTAGTTAGGTAAGTGTTGTCTCCGGGGTTTAAATGATAAAGGTGCGACCCAGCTTTTTGACTTGTCTTTTACTATTCCTTGATCCATGATATCCAAGAACATCCCATAGCGGCAGACCATGCAACTGCTATGGGGCCCAGGGCAAGAGGGGCCCAGTCTTAGTTGGGATCATCTCCTCTTCTACTGGGGGTGAAAACATGGTCAGGACTCTACCCTTTAAAGGAACAACTTTTAGAAAATGAGGCAGTGAAAAAAATGGCGCAGTGGGGCCCCTCTTCCTTATGTACACCACTGGAACATCGCGTCTTCTATGGACATTGCAACCCTGTTGTCTTCTCTTGTTCTGTAGAAAACTGTGCACCCTAAGTGATCTTGCTCACCATCGCAGGTGTAGTCTTCACAGGAGGTATCTGCGAAAGGACAAGGCACAGGAGTGCTGTGTGGCAATTCTTTTATCAGGAAACTGCTGTGACATGGCTGGAAGTGTTGGTGAGCATACTGTTGACTAAGGTCGGCTTGTGTGTTCCTCCTAGACAGATGTCTCCTATGATGACCCATCCTAGGTCAAATCTCTGGGTGTATGGAGTGTTCTGGGGACCGTTAATCTGTCCTCTCGCCTTATGAACTCGTAGTATGTCTCTTCCAAGGAGTAAGACTATCGGGGCTTCTGGGTCCAGTTCTGGTATCAGGTGAGTTATACTCCTCAGGTGGGGGTGGTATGCTGCTACCTCTGGTGTAGGTATCTCAGACCAGTTATCAGGTATGTGATTGCACTTCAGTATGGTCGGCAGTGACAAGCAGGTCTGACCATCTATGGACTCCACCTTGTACCCACTTGCTTTCCTCCCCACCATCTCAATGGTACCTGCACATGTCCTTAAGGAGTGGGGAGAATGGGGCCCTACGATGTTGAAGGTGTCAAAGATAAACTGGATAAACTCTGATGAGGCAGATTTTTGAGCAGGACTTCCCTCCTGCGATTCCTTTACAGATTTTTGTACAATGCAAAGTGACTCCTTGGATATCTATGTCGGTGTCTTTCTGCTTTCCATCATGCTCCTCTGCTTGGGATGATACCTGAGAGGGTGGTCCAGGGTGTAATGTTGTGTTGTGTTCTGAGCTACCGCATTATGTGCATGTCACACTGACCTTACAGTTTCTGGCGAAGTGCGAAGCAGATGTTGGGCGAAGCAGCACCTGAAGCAGATGTTGTTTTCTTTGAGGAATTCTTTGCGGTCCTCTAAAGGCTTCTCCCTGAAGGTTCTGCATTTTAGTAGAGAATGTGGTTTCTTGTGCAGGGGGCATTCTTTGGTAAAATCTTTGTGTTTGTTCTCTTCTTGAGAAGACTTAAACGGTCTGTACGGAGAACCTGTGGAGGCAATGTTAGTTTTGTGGATTGCAACTGGTATTTTTTGAGGTTTGACACCAGGGGTAGTGGAACATGACAATGTAAAGTCAAAACTGGGATCATTTCTAATCCTCGCCTGTTCAGCGACAAAGTCTACAAACACCACGAAGGGGGGGGAATGGTACATTATGAAACCGCTTATACTGGTAACTATGCGTGATCCACTTCTCCAGTAGATTATAAGGGGTTTGTGTCCACAATTGAAATGCTAGCCCCAGCAGATCTCCTTCTGCCTGAGCAACCTGTACCTCTATCAACAAGTCACTGAGTTCCCTCAGCTTCTGGTAACCCCTACCCACTATTCTGGGAAAATTATCAAGTCTCTTATATGGTGTGAGAAACACTCATCAAGTGTTTCTCACACCATCTTTAGGCCTTTGTCTGGATAGTTTATGTTAATGTCTCTGATTCTTTTGGCGTGTTCAACAGACTCGCTTCCAAGCCACTTTACCAAGAGATCTAACTCCTCACTATAGGAAAGATGTAAGTCTCCTATGGCGTTCTGGAAGGAGGCTCGCCATGCCCTGTAGTTCTCGGGGTGATTGGTGAACTTTATAAGTCCTTTGGTAACCAGCTTCCGTTTAGCAAAGAACTTGGTTAGTGCCAATACTACCCGGTGTGTTGTTGTTGTTCTGCTGCATGTGTGGTGTATCACCATACCTTTTAGGAGTTTCTGGTTTAGGGCAGTCTATATAATACCATTCTGACGCGAAGGTTGTCCCTTTAAGTCGAAGCAATGGTTGTAGCTTTCGTTCTGTAGGGCAGTAGCTGTGGTCAGCATCGTGTTGTCGCATTCCTTCCTGATGGCTGATATACTGGATCATAGTGTCACGACCATGGTTACAGTCGTGACTCAGGATCCGCATGCAGTTGCCTGCGGTTTGGTTTTCTTGTCAACCACATGGTGAGGGCTGCTGGTATGTTGCCTCATGTGTGGTTGCCGCTGGTTACATGATTGTACTTGGCAGTATAGCAGCCTGAGCTGTTGCTAGGTAGCTTGCTGTCAAGTGCATGCGGTTACACCTGGTTGGGTGTGTGTGTATGTATGCACTTTGTATGTCTGGTGTGCACGAGGTTTATGTAGGTGTGCACTGTGACACTTCCCTTCACTGTGGCTGCCTGTGGCAACGTTTGGTTTTGTGTACATGTGGTGGCAGTGTCTCGGCCTTCTGGCTGCCTCCCAGGACATGGTTGCCACGCATGTCGTTGCCTGCGGTAACAGCTGCAGTGTGTTGTTCATTTGGACACTTCCCCTTTAAGTGGCTTCCATCCCTTGCCTGGTGTAGGGAGGGTTAATTCCCTTCCTAGTCTGTGAGCACTGGGTGTGGCTACATGGGCTATAAAGCCTCAGTTAAGACTCTAGTTCTGAGGGGTACTCCAACCTTGTAGTAAGCTGGAGGCACTCTCCTGGTCCCATATACCATCTGCCAGTGAGGGCCACCCTTGTGGTCATAAATTGTGTTACTTTATGTTTATGTGATGTTAAGTTTATGTCTATGTGGTGTCTGTTATTATTGCAGCTATGGTTCTGGGTCCCTGTGTGTTTGTGTGCTGTGTGCTTTTATGTTTGTGTGTGGACTGCCAGCACTTGTGTCCAGGGATCCAGTCAGTGTGTCTGTGGCAGATAGAGGTGGAAGTCTTTCACTCTCCTGCCATATCCATAGTCTGTTTATGGTTATATCCCTTTGCAGCCTGGCCAGTTTAGACTCCTGTTTCTCCGCATCCAGGAGGAACAGGTGGTCTACCCAGCTCCTAGTTCAGGGATCGGCGGAGGGTGAGTAGGGATCCGAGGTTCCTGAGCATGGGCCCTCCTACCTTCAAGGTCAGCTCATGCAGCTAGGAGTTAGGGTCGGATTAGGGATGCGTTAGGAGGTGATCTGCTCCCTAATTCTGTCGTCCTGGCCGAGCAGCCACTAACATCTCATGGCATCACACGGTTGAGGGTTTTCCCCATCCTCAGCCGTGACACATAGTCATCTTCTGTCTTGGGATGTTGATGGACATATTCTGAGATGCGCTGTGCTGGACCTTCTTGATCTAGGACTAGCCCAAGTACTTGGCTGTGTTTCTCGGATTCAGGAAACTCCAGTGCTTCTAGGAACTCTGTTTTGGCTACTGTGGCTGCCTCTTCTTTCTCTGCGGCGACTTTTTCCAGTGACACTTGTAAGTGTGCTCTCTCTTCTTCCAGTGACGTTTGCAAGCGTGCTCTCTCTTTTTCCTTTGACGCTCTGTCTTTCTTTAGTTGCATCTCTTGTGCAGCAAAGAAAGACCTTACTTTTGCAGCCTCAGATTCTGCTTGGCGAGAGCAGCCTTTTCTCTTATTAAGGACTTGCTAGAGCAGCTTGCTCGTGACCTGGTCCTGTATGATGATGCCTGGCTAGCGGACATTGTGTGCCTTTTGCTGGCTGTTTAATGTCTATGTGCAGACTCAGTCTAGGTAGGAACGGACTTCAGCGTGGTCTGGATCGTGCTGCACTTGCTGGGGGCTGCACTCTCGCTTCTTGTGACTGTATGGCAGCCACTGCAATCTTGTATGCAGGACCGCGTGTGTGATGGCGGCTCCGTGTAGTCAGATCCACTATCGCTGGTAACTAGCATCTGTTTTACTGTTCTGTCCTCTTACACGTTCACGCAGTGTGCAGTCTGACATTCAACATAAACCATTCCTGTCTTCCAAATAAGAGGACTGTTCTTTGTAGTCTAACTTGTTTATTGCTAAAACAGGAGTATTTGAGGAAAAACTATAAGAATACAAATAACATGAATAAGTATATAGCATAGCATGTAATATAACATTTGCATAACACTAAAGCACATGGTAAAATGGCTGCCTAACATAGATTGCATGGCTAGCTAACATCTAATAACAAGTACAACTTCCCTGAGTAACAGTACAACTGACTGAACAGCTCTGCATAACATAATGTCCCTGAAACAAAGAGATCTCTCACCAGATATGATTTTACCAGGATGGTGGAGTTTAAGAAGGAGATATGCAGGAGGACAGCTCTGTACTGTGTCCTGGAGACTTATCTTTCCCAGGATGCTTTGCCCTCTCACAAAGCTTTGCACCACCCACAATACAGCAGTCTTTGAAACAAGAAAAACAAGGTGCAACACAATTGAACACCGCTAAATGGTGCTGACGTGAAATAGAATTAAATTCAAACCCTGCTGGGCAGAACACCCATGCTAAACATCGTATTGAAGGGGCAGCAAGGACCCAGTGAGTGCTATGACCCCATTGTTTACACAGGTGCAGAGATTCATCCATATGCATTGACGTGCCTGGTGCTGCAGGTCAGAGCCATTTAAGTGAATAGGACAGAGATACAGTACCAAACACTGCCACATTTGTATGCATGGCACTATGGTTGGGTAAAACAATGAAGGGGGCACTACACTGGCTTGAGAGCCATGGCCCCTCTATTGTGCTGATTAAAGGCAGTTGGACCCCCACCATCCATACATTGATAGCCTACCCTAAGGATTGTCCATCAATTTTTACAGAGCTGTTTCATGACCCTGTTATGGTCAGTACTAGTACCAGTACTATTAAAGAGGTTATTCAATTTCAAGAAAACCCCCACATATGTGCCGGGCCCCTCACTGGTAATATACTTACCCCGCTCCCCATTGCAGGTGACGCTAGGGAGGCTCGTCCCTGTCCCCGCCTGCCATTGGCTGCTCTCCTCCGACACTGGATGTATTCATCCGTGTGCAGGGAGAAGAGGCAGCGGCGGTGCGTGGACCAGGATCGGCGTGGGGAGCGGGGGTAGTATATTACCGGTGAGGGGCTCGGTACATGGAAGGGGGGGGGGGGGTTTCTTGAAATTGGATAACCCCTTTAATATAGTGCCTCTTATGCACTAAAATATAACTGCTAAAATAAAATCCCTCATACAACTACATTCAAAAACTACATTTACAAATACTACATTAAAAAAATACAGAAAAAAAATAAAATGATAAAATAGTGAACTAACTTGAAGCACCCTAAAAGGGGTTGTCCTGCAGTACCCCAGACCTATGGATATCTGCAATTGTTTTATGTAATATGGTATTTATATTTTATAATGTTATGTACATCAGAAATAATAAGGTATGGCTGGTATTAGTAGTGGGACTTACCATCCCATTCCTCCCCTCTTGGTAGGAGTGGGTTTTGCGACTGTGGCAACATGTCACATGTCACAGTGCGACACCATAGACTATGATTACAATAAATGTTGCTCGACATTGGTCCATCAAATGTTGCTAGCTTTATACATTTATATCTTTTTACACCTCCTGTGAACAGCTATTGGTACAGGAGGGAGGTCTTATCAGTGATTGAAAGCATTGTGTGCATAAGTGTTGTAGAAAGGCGCAAGGGTCCGTCACCGAGGTTCCTGGTCCCTGCAGGGGAGTCCTCTCCTGCATAACGGAAACAGGACGGATCCGTTATGCAGCCCATAGACTTCTATTATGACGGAAGGAATAACGGAATGCCTCTAAAGGCATTCCGTTATGCATTCTACGTCATAGAATTGCGTTATGGTCCCTGGTAACGGAATCCATAACGCAATTCTGCTTCTACCACCAAACGAAGTGTAATCAAATTTTATAGCATGAAATTCGCTCATCCCTACACAGTGGTTTTGCCTCCTCTGTGCCCTCTCCACACGGATTAGAATATATAATGGCCGCCTCTGTATTATTAGTATATATAATAGCCCCCTCTGTATTATTAGTATATATAATAGTCCCCCCTGTATTCTTATAATATATAATGGCCCCCTATGTATTATTATAATATATAATAGCCCCCTATGTATTATTATAATATATAATAGCCCCCTATGTATTATTATAATATATAATGGCCCCTCTGTAATATTAGTATATATGAGTGTGCCTCAACTCTGATCCTCCTATCTGTCTGGCTCTACCACAGTATTGGGAGGCAGCAGGATAACAGTGTTGAGGTGCAAGGAGGGGAGGATGATAGTAAAGTGAGGAATCTAAAAATGCTTTCTGTGAAACTGTAGAGGCGCAGCTGAAAGAAGGTGTCATGGCGGTCTTATCTCCGAATGAAGACGTTGAGGAAAGTCTACATCACTGGATGGATGAGGTATGTGGTGCGGTATTATACTGTATATTTCGTAGCAATGTATGTTATGTCCATCCACATATCTGTTTCACGGTAGGGTTTGGGGTGGATAAAGAATTTGGCCCACCCTGCTGCATCCTGGCCCCAGACTTCAGGTCACACTGTGCGTGTTCTGAATTCTGGGGCCTCACACCCATCTACTACATTATCTGTACTCAGAGAGTTATCACTGAGTTATCTGTGGTGTTACATAGGACTGCAGGTGACATTTACTACATTATCTGTAAAAAGGGGCGAGTCCACAGGTTTGGATGGGGGGGGGGGCGCATACATGGCTTGCCCCGGGTGCTGGAAACCCACGCTATGCCACTGAGAGCCAGTTTTCATGTGTCAGCAGCAGTTTCTGTTTGACACCTTGCTATTTAGTATAGCTGTATAGCTGATCCGGGACTGCTCTTACTGGGAGTAGTCAAAGTGCTGGGTGGGTGACTACTCCCCACGTTCCAGGCCGAGTCTTGATTGGCCTATAAAAAACCCAGCTGGCAGTGTCAGCTGGGTGTGATTACCTCTCTCTGACAGAGGAGCTCTGGCATTCGCTGGATTGTAATCTGAGCCGTGTGCTAGGCTGGAGGCTGAGTTTAGGAGGTCTGCTCTGTCCTGAGTAATGCCGATCGGGTGTGAACTAACACCTAGGATAACAGGTGACTGTGTTGCTGTATGAACTGTCTAGGTGTGAACGAACACCAAAACTGCAAATGAACTGTCATACTGTTTTGTTGCCATAAGTGTGAATAAAACACTGAAGTTTTTTGAATGACAAACTGGTCTTTGCCTCTATACTGCGTCCGCTTGTCCTGTCTACCAGAGCGAATCCCCACAGTGTACATAGAGAGATAGCTGTCAGTCACTGATAACCCCTCCCTCGTGTACCGATAGCTTTTCACCGGAGGTGTAAAAAGCAAAGATATAAATGTGTAAATTACAAATTTTACTGAATCTTTTCCCACAAAACTCTATATCAATCCGCTCAACTTGTCCTGCTCTATAACATGGTATTTTCAGATTGCAATGCATTTTCTGGTGACAGGTCCTCTTTAACTGCATGAAAATGAGGAACTAGCTTAGGGGGTGACATGGGTATCCAATCGACCTGCATCCAACATCTTATTAAGATGGAAATCATAGCAAAAGAAAATCCTGTAAATCTATCATCTTACATGAGTTCTACGTTGTGTTTTTTACACGTAGACAGAGTTTGGACACACATACATCGGCGCTCATTTGCATCAGCCTGAGTACATAGGACAATGGAAATGCAATCACAGGTAGATGTGCTGCTGACAATCATTCTTCATCCTGATGAAATGCCCATCAGCTGACAACCAAGCATTTGTTTGTTCATCGGCTGCTCAATTATACAGGCCAAATAATGGGAATGGGTGGTCCTATGAACCCTTGTCCTCATAACTGCCCTAAAGGCCCTAAGTTTCCAAATTGCTTGGTGCTGAAGATATCTCCATGGTTTGAGGTGGTGTTGGTCTTGTAATGTTTTCGTTTTGGTTTTTAATTTTCTCCTTTTGTCCATTTGTATCTTTATTATTTTCTACCACTTGAGATGCAGTTGTTTTTGAGATTGTATCTTTGGTTTCTGGAATTTTTGAAGGCTTTTCTTTATATGAGGTCTTGGTGGGTGAAGACTTTTTTAAACCAGGCAAAGTGGTATGTTCTGTTATCGAGTATTGGTTGACTGTAGTTTTGGTAGGTCTTGTATCTTCAACGTGTGGAGGTTTAGTCAACAGATCCTCAGTTGGCCTAATCTTTGTGATTGGTTCCATTGCATCCGTTTTTGTATCTGCATTTCTTTTATTTGATTTCTTTCTTGAGGAAAATGCCAGGTTGCTTTCATCTGAAGATGGGACAATAGGCTTATTTATTGGTTTTGTTTTCTTTTTGCTTTGGCTTTTGGTATTGTCCTGTGAAAATATTTCACCTTTGTCTTGAAGTTGAACTTTAGATTTTTTGGGTTTTGAATTGTAATGTTTTGAGTTCTTATCTTTTAGTTTAAGCTTTGGACTCTTAGTAGGCTTAGTAGGCTTCACTTTCTTAGGGGTCTTTGTGGATAAAGGTTTTTTGACATCCCACTTTGGAGACTGCTGCTTAACTTTGTCTATAATGGACTTTGTGTGCTCTAAAGATGGAGGATTAATCACCATTGTTTTTTTGGCTGGAGATATTTTCTTGATCACATCCTTAGAAGGTTTCTTTGCTTGTGGGTTAGGTGAAGGCTTTTTAGCAGCCTTACTTGTTTTTTCACTCTTTGTTAATGTTGTTTTAACTTTGGAAGCTTTTGTAGGCTTCTTTAATCTGCCACTGATGGATGGTGTGTGGGTAGTAGTCACAGACAACCTTTTTGTTTCTTCGGTCAGTTCCATCTCTGTAGGACTCTTTGTTACCTTAGTCGGTGAAGGTTGAGTCGTTTTGGGTATTTTTGTGGTGGTGCCCTTAGCAGGAGGTTTGGTGGTAGTCTTCTCTAGTTTTGGCATTATTTTAACAGGTTTCTTGATTGCCGGTTTCATTTGTTCACTGAGTATTTCAAGAACAGTCCCTGGAGAATAATAAAAGGTCAGTATAACATGGCTATAATACAGCAAATATCTGCATGGGCTAGTGGAGAGCAATCCTGCTGTCGAATTTCAGTATGTGATCAGTTGACATAGGGAGTCATTGAAGGACCTCTACCTGGGCTTGCTGTACTAAGTGGGCTTGTGAATAAGTGGCTTTTAAAGAACCGGAGTTTAAGACAAGGAGCAAGAAACTAAGGTTTGATAGATTTTCCTTGTGTATTGTTGACTTGATTCTAGCTAGTCCTCCAACTACAGCTGACAGGGTCTAATTCTAAATCATAATTACTGTTTTCCAACTTTACTGTTCACCCCCATATAAACATGTGCTCCATGGACAATGCTACTAAGTGTGTGAATACATTTGCACTAGATACAATCATGTTGCATATTCGGAAGCCCAGATCTTGGATCTAAATAAGCAGCTTGAAACACTTAGGGGATTGCAGACCTGGAGAGAGGCTTAGACCTCACTGTGCAGGCACTGGCTGGGGTCAGTGAAATGGAGATGGGAGAAGGAGGGCAAGATCAGGACTATCAGGTCAGTAGTTGGGTTAATGTAGGAAGAAGGGGTAGCAGGGAAAGTGTCAGGGAGGCTAGTCCTGAGCTGGAACGCCTATTAAATATGCCTGTTTGGCTGATATTAGGGATGAAAGCCCAGGGCCAGCCACACTGCAGCAGGGCGTTTCTCCTAGCAACCAGTAGGATGCACCCTGCAGGAAGGATGGGAAAAGGAGTGCAGCAAAGGTTAGACAGATGCTGGTGGTAGGAGGCTCCATTATTAGGAGGACAGACAGGGTCATCTGTCACAGAGACCGTGAATGCTGAACAGTGTATTGTCTTCCGGGTACTCGGATTGACAGATTGCTGAGTGGGGCTAGGTAAGACCCGGCGGTCATGGTACACATTTACACCATTGGTTTGGGTTCATGGAGAACTGGGCCGACTTCTCTGTCGGTTACAGGCTCTACAGTAGGGATGGGCTGCACCTTAATGGGAAGGGTAAAAATGCCTGGGGGAAAAAATGGTTAGACGGCTGGAGGAGCTTTTAAACTGGGATCTGGGGGAGGGTGCGGGGTCATACTAATAAGGGGGTAGATAGTGTAGATAGAGAGTGGGATATAAAAGGGGACAGTGGGGATTTAGTGAGGGCTGGGGTTAGCGAGGAAAGAAGGGAGAAGACTGGGCATAACTATACACTGATGAAAAATAGAACTGCTGGTAACAAGAACCTGTTACATACAAACATCAACCAAGGTAACCAAAAAAATCCCATATATTCACTTTACAGGTAATAGTAATTTAAAATGTATTTTCATAAATGCCAGAAGTCTAGCTAGCAAAATGGGGGAGCTGGAGGCTATGGTGCTAGAAGAACACATAGATGTAGTTGGTGTGGCTGAGACATGGTTGGATTCTTCACATGACTGGGCTGTAAATATTAACGGTTTTACACTATTTAGGAAAGACAGGGTCAATAGAAAAGGCGGTGGCGTGTGCCTGTATGTGAGGAGTGAAGTGTGAAAGAGACAATTGTGGGTGAGGATGGTGAGGATATGGAAACCTTATGGGTGGAAGTTCAAAGGGATAAAAACACTGAAAAAATAATACTTGGTTTAATCTATAGACCCCACTAACATCACAGAAGAGATAGAAACGCTACTGTATAACGAAATAGAGCGGGCGGCACAGGCTGGTACAGTGGTCATAATGGGAGATTTTAACTTCCCAGACATTGACTGGGGTCATGGTTCTGCCTCAACCGCAAAGGGGAGAAGATTCCTCAACTTGCTGCAGGACCACTTTATGGGCCAGTTTGTAGAAGCTCCGACTGGGGGTGATGCTCTGTTGGATCTGGTAATTTCTAATGATGCAGAGCTTGTTGGAAATATTACTGTTCGAGAAACACTGGGTAATAGTGACCACAATATAATATATTCCCCCTAAACTATAAGAAGCAAACTCTGTCGGGCAGAGCAAAGACACTGAATTTTAAAGAGGCTAGTTTCCCTGGGTATATGGCAGCATTTCAGGGCATAGACTGGGAGCAGCTACTGTCACATAATAATACTGAGGATAAATGGGAGAGCTTTAAAGGGAATCTATCATCACCTTTATGCTACCCATACTAATGGCAGAATAAAGTAGAGACAGGTGAGTTGATTTCAGCGGTCTGTCATTTATAAGTTAAAAGTAAGTGGTTGCCGAGAACCAACATCACAATAATTGTAGACTGGGCCTGGAAAAGAGTCATGGATATTCATGATCTCCTGCTCTCCTGCCCACCTGCTGATGATTGACCGGCTTCTACCTAGTTTTCTCCCCATCTCTCTAGGAGACAACTGTAGATTAGGAATAACCAGGACTCTTCTCATGTAGATCTGACTCTTTTCAAGCCCTGGGCTGTAATAATTAGGCTACATTCAACCGTCAGTATTTTCCTATATCCCGATTTTCGGTCCGTTTTTTGCGGATCCGTTGTTCCTGAAAATGTTTCCGTATGTCATCCGTTTTTTGCGGATCCGCAAAAACGGAAACATGTATAAATTTCAATAATCAAATAAAGTTGTTTGGAATTCATTGAAAAAAATTTAAAAAATAAAAATAAAAATAAATTTGTTATGTGTTTCCAGGAACGGAATCCGCAAAAAAACGGATGACATACGGAATGACATCCGAATGTCTTCCGTTTTTTGCGGATCCATTGACTTTGCATTGTACCAGGATCCGATTTTTGCGGAACATAATAGGACATGTTTTATATTTAAACGGACATGCGGAACGGAACAACGGAAACGGACAGCACACATTGTGCTGTCCGATTTTTTCCAGGACCCATTGAAAATGAATGGGTCCAGATCTGGTCCTGATCTGTTCCGCAAAAAACGGAACAGATCAGGAAAGAAAAAACGGACGTGTGAATGGACCCTTATGATGCTGGTTCTCGGCGACCACTTACTTTTAGCTCATGAGTGACACACCGCTGAAATTGCAGCATTTATGTCACTATTTTATGCCGCCCCCTGAGTGAGGTCAGCGAAAAGTTAATGACAGGTTCACTTTAAATCCACATTGAGTAATTTCACTAAAGAATGTATTCCTTTAGGTAACAAGTATAAACGGCTAAAATTAAACCCCCCATGGCTTACTGTAAAAAGGGCAATAAAAGACAAAAAAAAAGGGAATTAAAAAAATACTAATATGAGGGGTAAGCTGTAGCTTTTGAAGATTACAAAGGGCTTAATAAAATCTAGCAAAAATACTAAACAAACAGCAGGTAGCAAAAGAGAGCAAAACAAATCCCCAAAAATTCTTTAAATATATAAATGCTAAAAAACCAAGGTCCGAGCAGGTAGGTCCCTAAATAACGGTAAATATAAACGGTAAACGGTCTGCCATGTAAATCTCGTGCCTGCGCCGTCCTGTAACCAACATAAAACCAGCTCCAGTGATTGTAGATAAAATAGTATATAACATATAAAACTAAATATATTTCAAATATACATGTACAGATATATAAACGGAATAAACCTAAAAATACACCTTTTTATGGTTCCATCTTACTGGTTAGGTAAGATCAAATAAAAAACAATTTACAGCTATAACAAAGTATCCCTAATCATCAGATTGTGTCCATTCACCTTAGTTCAAGTTAATTTGTTCATATTGGGCTACAGGTAATTGTCCCGTTATCTGTAAGGCTACTTTCACATTGGCGGAAGCCTTCTCCGGCAGGCTGTTCACCCGCCGGATCTGTGCTGCCACTAGTGCACGTGTGCCGCCGGAGGTCCGCTCCGGCCCTATTGACTATAATGGGGGCACCTATATTGAGAACGGAGCCCCGAAAGTGAAGGAGAGCGCACTGCGCATGCGCAGCCGCTCTCCATTCATTTCTATGGGGCCGCCGAAAATAGCCGAGCTATTGCCGTCTGGCCCATAGAAATGAATGGGAGTATGGGCCACGCATGCGCGGCACGCTCCCATTCACTTCTATGGGAGAGGCGGGGATTAGCGATTGGTGGTGGACGGACCACGGGAAATCTAGGGTCCTCCAGCCACAGCGCTCCCCGCTCCGTTCTCAATATAGGTGCGGGTCACAGAGGTGGGACTCGCACCTATCAGACAATGGGGGCATATCCTAGCGATATGCCCGCATTGTCTAAGATGGGAATACCCCTTTAAGACAAAAAATTTATTCCTTGACTTCTATTCGCACTATTTTCTTTCTTTAGGTTTGATAATTTGTCAGACGTTCCTGGTCACGCCTCTTAGCTAATATGGCGCGTGCCAAAATGTGCGAATTTTTTACACCAAAAAAGTGTTGTAAAGCTGTTAATAAGAGACTACAACTCTCATGAATTCAATATACTTACGTTCACGTGGGACAAAAGGAACGACTTTACTTGTCGTCTTCACTGGCACAGGTTTGTAGGTACATTTCCCAGGGGGCGCTCTCCTAAAAAACACAGGCAGAATGACCAGAACAGTTTCGAATGTTCCCACCATCGTTACGCGGCGAGGCCCTCAGGACGGCCATAATGTTCGCGTGTACTTCTCAACAACGGGAAATGATTTGAAAGCATCTGTATTTCCATGGAAATGAATTTTTTACAGAACAGCAGGGAAATTATTGGAGCAGGTGAAACACATTAACTCTATCTAAGCTATGTCCTCTAATCAGCAGACCCCACGGCAAACAAGAAGAGATGAAGTTTTGTTCACATGGTGTCTGGCCCATAAAAAAGGAATCTGTTTAATGGCCCAAACATGATGTGAACAGAACCTTGGGCCTCATGCCACAGCAGTACAGTGTGCACCGAGCCTGTAGGGTGACACCGAGCATCCCCACAGCAATGCAAGACGGAGGTATTCTCTCCTAGAAGCTGAAAATATCACCGTAATATGGCATCTCATGTAGCTCAATGCAATCTTTTTATGGAGGCATATGGAGGTGTACGGGGCAATAGTTTTCCAGAAGTGCTGCACTATCGCGGTGTCCCAGAGGACTACTGCAAAGTGTTAATTACTGCTAAAAGGGTTAGTTTAATGTTACCGAGTTAAATTAATGCGGTCTTTAATGCGGTACTAATGAAGCACTCCCATTATGGAAGCGCTTCATTAGTACAGGAGGACCAGGAAGCGGTGAAAGATCTGTACTCACCGCTTTCTGGTCCTTGGCTTGGCTATCGGCTGTGCAGGGCTGCGCACAGCGTGAGGTCGCTCTGTGATCTCACACTGTGCGCCGCGATATACAGCCGACAGCAGGATGAAGAGGATCGCGATGGTGACCAGGAGCAGGAGAGGTAAGTGTTTTTTTTGCCCTGGGGGCTGACATAAGGGCTGATGGCTCATATATGGCTGATGGCTGACATGGGGGGCTGGGGGCTGATGGCTTACATAAGGGGCTAAAGGCTGACATAAGGGGCTAATGGCTGACATGGTGGGCTGGGGGCTGATGGCTGACATAAGGGGCTTATGGCTCACATAAGGGGCTAATGGCTGACATGGTGGGCTGGGGGCTGATGGCTGACATAAGGGGCTGATGGCTGACATAAGGGGCTTATGGCTGACATAGGGGGCTGATGGCTGACATAAGGGGCTAATGGCTGACATGGGGGCTGATAGGTGGCTACAGGTTGGGGGGTTGATCTGAGGCATTGGGGTCTTATCTGAGGTCTGTGTCACGGCGGACAGGACATCAGATACACAGAAAAATAAACAAACAAGTATCTAGGCAAGAAGCTGGGCATCAGGGTCACCTCCTGACACTTCCCTACCAGCTCTCCCTATACTGCTATGCCCACATTCAGACCCTTAAGGTGGGAATAACGTGTCCTCGTGCCTGGGCTGCAAATACCCTAAAATCCCTAAGATGGTGAAGGGGAATAGAGCCAGCCTGCTCCCTCAGAACCTGGAGGGTACTGGCATCTCTCTAACAGCCTAGACAGCAAACAACAAGAAAACAATAACCAACTTATCTTTTCTGAGCAGGAAAAGCCAATCCTTCCTTCCTTACTTCCACAGAGCCAGAGAGACGCTATAACCCGCACAGAACACTGGGAGTGGGTGTAATTTAAACCAACAACCCCACCCAGTGCACCTGAAGGGAGGCGGATCTAGCTCGACTCCAAAACAAAACAAAAGACTAGACACGTGCTGCTAATCTGGCAGACCTCCGCACGTAGCCTGAGAAGGGCATGACAGTCTGATTAACATTGGGGGTTTGACTGCTGGTCTGACCTGAGGTGTAATGAAAAATATTTTTTCTTATTGTTCTACTCTAAAACCTAGGTGCGTCTTTAGGGCGAAAAATACTGTACAGTGCAGCAGAGACCAGGTGCAGCAGAGACCCTAGTCAGTTTATATAGTCGTTATATAGTGTTATATATTTTAATATGCACCTTGTGTTTTGTTATGCGCGTGAATCAGTGAGCGCCGACTAGCACCCCTAAGCCCCGGCCTAGAACCCCCAACCCCCTGCATTGTCTTGCATGAAACTGGTCCTTGGTGCAAAAAAGGTTGGGGACCACTGGCTTAAATTACCTCTTAGTATTAGAGATAAGGGTTATTAGATGACCGGCAAAAAGAGAAAGTACCAGTCACTCAGCTAGAAAGACAGTTAACCCTTTGTGACAGAATGGCTCAATATTTTTAATAGAGGCCAGTTGAAAATATGATTTTTAGACAAAAATGAGTAAAATGCAATCATAAACAAAAACTGCCTCCGGAGTTGTACATAGCCTTTCATTCTGGCCCTATTCTTCTATAGTTCAACTTCACTGATCTCCAGGGAGCAACAGCCTGAAGGCGTACACCATGACACAGCACTTCATCTGGGCCACTACTACTCCTATCCTCTACACCGGCCCTCAGTGGGTCACTGCACGCAAATGATAACAGTCTCTAAAGATACTCAATGGTCATACACCGAGTAGGGTCACAGTTTTCAAGACGATAACTCCACTTTTAGGCAGAAGTCTTATTCGTAATAGGGTTAATGGGGAGGTTTATCAAACTTTTGTAAAGTAAAACGGCTTAGTTGCCCAGTCTCCGGCTGAGGCTTTTTATTAATGGCGGTCGGATGAATGAGCAGTTATCTAAAGTGTGAGCCTTGTATACGAACAACCCTTCCTACACAGCTTGTCTTTTTGGATTTTTCCTCTTAACACTTTTCATAGGGGCTGCTGTGCTTTCCTGGTACTGCCGCCCCTTCTTTCCAGTGATCATGGGGCTGCAAAGGACATAACAATGGGTCAACCAGGGCTTGACCCCCTCTTCTCAACGGCCCCATCACATCTAGTTCTATAGTCCCATAATTATCTTGAGGCATGGGCGTAGCTATAGGGGGTTCAGAGGTAGCAATCGCTACTGGGCCCAGGAGGCTGAGGGGACCCAAAGACCCTTTTGGTGCATAAGAAGACACCAGTATTATAGACAGTGCATGCTGGTCAACACTCTCTGGCTGGAGGGAAGGGGTTAGGTCAAGAATTTAGCCCGGGGGTGGAGGTTTCAAATTTTGCCTCAGGCAGTATAAAGGCTATGTGCTTCCCTGCCCCTGGCCACAAAGCACTGAGGGAAGAGGGGCCCAAACTGAACTCTTGCACCAGGGCCCATGAGCCTTTAGCTACTCCCCTGTCTTCAGGGTAGCTATAGGGGATATAGAAGGGGCTCCTTTGCCACATGAGAAGACGCCAGTATTATAAATTGCATATGGTATTGTAGGTCGGGTTCCTGCTATAGATTTTGCATTAGGGTGCAGGAGCCTTCAGGTTACGACTCTGCCTTTGACCCCTTTACCTATTTAGAAAACCCCTCAGGACCACGTAAGCACCAACAGCTGCAGGAATCATGGAAGGGCTCATAAAAGCACAATACGTGGTATATACCTTCCAATGTCTTGAAAATCAATCATTCTTCTAGTTTATATGAGCTGGCGGGAGACACAATCTGCTTACTGATTTATGGTTTAAAAATTCGACGTAGACTCTGGTTTTATACCACTTTCAGATTATGGGGCACCGCAGTTTAAAGGGGTTTTCCAATTGAATGCCAATAAGGCTTAAAAGGGTATTCCGGTAACCCAGTCACTGAAATAACTGACTGTTGGAGGTCGAACTACTAGGACCCCCACAATCTCCAGGCAGGGCTCCCAAACCTCATTACTCATGGAATGACAGGTCAAGCGTGCGCCCTGCCGCCCCATTCATTCTCTATGGGATCACCACAGTTAGCGGAGTATATCATCCAGATATTACGTGCAGACCCATAGTAAATGAAAGGAGCAACAGGGTGAATGCTCAATGAGCGCTGGACCCCTGTTTTTTGAAACGGGGAAAACTTTTAGTTACCGGATTACTCCTTTAAAAGTTCTGCCACTTTCTAATATTATGTTATGTTTCAATTCTTCACCCTTTTCACTTGTGGATTTTGACCCAGATTTGACCCAGACCTCACCTTTTGAAAATCTGCAAAAAAAATGTAATGCTGTGGATTTCAAAGGCGTAAATTAATCAAAACCGGTGCAAAGTAAAACTGGCTTTTTGCCACCGCACATCCATTTCCGCACCATGTACATGAGATTTTCAAAACCTCATCTACTTCTACTGTTACTGTATAACACTGTGGATTTTCTGCATGCAAATCCATGCAGGAAATGGCGTGCAGTGCGCACTTTGTGCATATACCCTAACGGTATATGAAAACAATGCGTATTAAGTGAATTTTTTTTTCAAGCAGATTTTCGTACAGAAAATCCACAGCGTCAAACAGTACCATCTAAGGAAGTGGGATTTTCCACATCTTGCGCACACAGTGTTTTTTCAGTGCAGAAAATTACATTTGATGCAGATTTTTAAATCCACAGCAGGTCAATTGTTTGCGCAGATTATCATTTCAAATTTCACACTTTGCAAAGCAAAGGTTGAGATCTGTTACCATCTGCAGCCTGTGCTGTCAACGCATAAGTCGCGGTAAACCTAACACTCACCTAGGGACAACCGCTTTAAGAAGGCACCTGGCCCCCCATCACGAGCCTAGTGGGAGAAACACCGTCAGAACCCACAAACCAGTCTTGCCTCTTCTCCTTCCCCTTTCTCCTCCCATTTGTCCTCCACCTTCCACCGTGCCGTTGTCACGTTCATCTGGCACAAGGCAGGCTTCCGTGGCCCAAATGTTCGAGCGTAAAAAGTTGATGACACTGGATAACCCTCTTGCCCAACGGCTAACCGCTGGCTTGTCGGAACTGCTAGCCCGCCAGCTACTGCCATATAAACTGGTGGACTTGGATGCCTTTAGAAAATTTGTGGCCATTGGCACACCGCAATGGAAAGTCCCCTGAAGGAAATATTTCTCCCAGAAAGGCATCCCAGAGCTATATGGCCACGTTCAGTGGCAAGTGAATATGTCTCTCGCACACAGTGTCGGTGCCAAGATACATCTGACTACAGACACGTGGTCTAGCAAACACGGTCAGGGAAGGTACATAACTTTTACTGCCCGATGGGTGAACCATCTGACAGCCGTCAAGCATGTAACCCGTGGCTCCCGTCTGGATTTGGTGTTACTGCCATGGATTGCATGCGGGCTTGCCTCTTCTTCTCCTCCTCCTACTCCATCCTCCGTCTCCTCCTCGGCTGACTCCTCCTTTTTCACTGCTACCGCCTCTTCTGCTGCGCCCCGCATTTTAGATCTTACACGGCCATGGTTTGCCTTGCTGATGTTCAGTGGCGACACCACCTGCCCGTCAGATGTCTGATTTGTGACAGCCTGACGCGCTGGAACTCCACCTTGTATATGCTTGATAGGCTGCTCCAACAGCAACGTGCCGTTAACGACTACCTGTACGAACTCTGCAGCAGGACAGGTTCTGGGGAGCTTGGTTTCTTTTCACTTTGATGAGATCACCAAACTGGTCAGTCGCAGCCAGGGCGCCATCAGTGACATCGTACCTTACGCCTTCTTTCTGGAGCGTGCATTGCATCATGTCATTGATCAAGCTGTCGAGGAGCAGGAGCTGGAAGATGAGGAAGTCACAATGCTGAATTAATTCCCTGGGGGGGCTACTCCATCTGAGACAAGTCAGCAGGAGTCTGAAGAGGAGGAGGGTGCCTGGGGGGAGGAGGAGCATGAAGAGCAGGCTTTGAGGGGGGACTTTAAGCTTTTCGGGGATCCCTGGTGTTGTCCATGGCTGGAGGGAGGAGACAGAGGACAACATTCTGCTGGGCGATGAGCAGGACCCAGGGCGCTCCACCGCTTCCAATTTAGTGCAAATGGGGGCCTTCATGCTCCAGTGTTTTAAGAGGGACCCCCGTATAAAAAGCATAAAGGGCAAGAACTAGTACTGGGTGGCAACGTACTTAGACCCCCGATACAAACACAATGGTGGAGGACATGTTACCAGCATCACAGAGGTCTGGCAGAATGCAGCATTTCCAGGCCTTGCTGCGAGAGATGCTGCATTCTGCTGTTGCAGGCGCTGGCAGAGGAATTTCCACCCACAGCAAAACAGGTGCAGGTACCAATCCTACCGCACCTGCAAGGTGAATGCCTAATTTATGGGTCCTGTACTGGCCTACAGTTAAATTTTTAGCCAGTGACCGCCTAATGTACCTCCAGCTACATCATCACAAGTTCTTTTCTGTCAAGTAAATGCCTAATTTTTGGGGCCTGTACTCCCGTGGCCTAAAATAAAAATTTTCTAGGCTCCAGCAGGGCATATTTTTGAGAGTTTCCTTTAAGACGCATAAAAATGTCCCCTGATTAAAATACATATTGTTTGTGGGAATTTTTGCCAATGATCCCCCCACGGACGTCATCCGTACTTTTTGCGGAAACATTTTGTGCGGACCGCAAAACACATACGGTCGTGTGCATGAGGCCTAAGGCTGAGTTCACACTTCAGTTATCTGGCCAGTTATTTTCAGTTTTATTTTATTGTGAGCCAAAACCAGGTGCTGGTCACAAACACAGAACAGGTGCAGACCTTTCTATTACACCTTATGTCTGTGGAGGCTTCACTACTGGTTTTGGCTCACAATAACTTAGGGCTCATGAACACGACCGCAAACAGCGAGTTCGCAATATACGGGCACCGCCCGTATGCACACCGTATCACGGATGTGGACCAATTCACTTCCAGGAGATATGGTGCAGAACGGAGGCATGGATCAGTAGCCCACAGAAGCACTACGGAGTGCTTCCTTGGGTTTTCTTTCTGTGCCTCCATACACTACTTTTTTGCAGTGTGGACCGTCAGATGTGGATCACCGACCCAGTTCAAGTGAATTGGTCCTTGTCCAAAGACGGCGGCCACGCAGTCGATGTCGGTGCAATGTGGACCAGTTTGCAGTCCGCAGCACAGTCTAGGCCGGCACACGGTCATGTGCAGGAGCCCTAAAGGTCCATTCACACGTACACAAATGGGTCCGCATCCGTTCCACAATTTTGCGGAACGGGTGTGGACCCATTCATTTTCTATGGGTACAGAAAAGATGCGGACAGCACACAGTGTGCTGTCCTTATCCGCATTTCCGTGCCGCGGCCCCGAACTTCCGGGCTTCGGCCCAGAACTTCGGGGCCGCGGCTCTGCAAAAAATAGAACATGTCCTATTTTTGTCCGCAATTGCGAAAAAGAATAGGCAGTTCTATGTGGGGGTGCCGGCCGGGTGTATTGCGGATCTGCAATTTGCGTATCCGCAATACATTACGGATGTGTGAATGGACCCTAATAGTGAAGAAAAACAGGAAAAAAACTAATTATAAAAAATATCTATAAATCAAAACACAAAAGTAATATGTACAAACCTAGATGGATCTACAAGTCGATATACAGTTCCATATGGGGATAGAGAGGTCGGGTCCGAGGTAGAGAGAAAATACAGCTCCCCTGTTAAAATGAGAGAAAATGTAAAAAAATTTTTTTTTTTTTCATTTTATTTAATGTAATGTTTTAGATTACAGATTTTTAATGATTTTTATATATTTTACAATTTAAAGGAGTTCTCCGGAAATAAACCATTGACGGCCTATCTTTTGGATGGGTCCATGTTTGATAGCAGAAGACTGACCTCCAGCTCCCCACCAGTCAGCAAAATAAAGGGGTCACAGTGCAGTTCGGCCAAAGCATCTTGAATGGGACGAGGTGGAGTGCCAAACACAGTAACCAATATTGTTCGGCCTCTGTGCAGGTGTAAACATGAAGGCCTCTTCATTGTGCTGAATGGAAGGTAGCCAATCCTTTAACCGTGAGCAAACCATAGCTGGGAACTCCTCTCCATGCAGCCCATACAGGTGAGGATGCTGCCTCCGTGTTAGGCACCCTCGCTTTTACACCTATTTTTGGAGAACAAATTATAAAATGTGGCCCCGTACATTTACGGTCATGTACTGGCTGGTTTTATAAAATGACAAACTGGGCATTTGCCCAGAGCTCTCACTTCTTTAAGCACACAAGCATTGGACCCCCTGGGATCAACCTAAAAAAGAAGCATGTAAACTTCACTGTCCTAGACCACCAGGGACTCTATGATTAAAGGGCATCCATCTGTCAGCCTATTTGTACCTATGACACTGGCTGACCTGTTACATGTGCACTTGGCAGCTGAAGGCATCTGTGTTTGTCCCATGTTCATATGTGATTGTTTTAATATATGCAAATTAGCCTCTAGGAGCAATGGGGGCGTTGCCGTTACACCTAGAGGCTCTGATCTCTCTGCAACTGCTGCACTCTCTCTGCACTGTGATTGACAGGACCAGGCAGGTCTGGTTCTGTTAATCAAGGTGCAGAGGGTGGGGCAGTTGCAGAGAGAGCAGAGCTTCTAGGTGTAACGGCAACGCCCCCATTGCTCCTAGAGGCTAATTTGCAAGTATTTAAATTAAAGTTTTCTCAGCAATGCGGGCACACATGAACATGGGACTGACACAGATGCCTTCAGCTGCCAAGAGCACATGTAACAGGTCAGCCAGTGTTATAGGTACAAAACTGCTGACAGATGCCTGTTAACCCCTTTACTGTCCTAGACCACCAGGGACCTCTTTAGGCATTAAATCACAGCGTTATGTGGGCATTACATGATATTAATACTAGATGCTATATGAACATATTTAGACATCGTATTCCCGTATTGGTTAGGGACTGAATGGCAGTATTATTCGGCAATGTATGGCAGAATATGTCTATTAAGACTTGGGTTAATAGTGCACAAGTATTATATATGTGTAGTTTCAGTCTAAAAATGGCCTTGGGGGCGGGAGGGGACGACGACTTTATTTTATTTGCTGTCCTGAGTATCATTGTCTATAACAATCAGCCCTGTGTGGAATTACCAGCTTCATCCTCTGCAAAGGAGATAATGAAGTTGGTGTAGGTGTTGATGAGCTTTGGGAAGGCGCAGACGGTTGAGTCTCCCATACAGATATCCTGCTTGGTCCATTGTTTAGTTGTCTCATCCTCATGAAGAGCCATCAGCCGTCTACAGGGAGAATACAAGACGGAAACTCAGAACCTGATGCACATTCACTACAATACTGACAGCAATATCCCCTCATAGAAATCTATAGCCATACATTTACCCATCTATTGCAAATCTATCGATTTATGTGTCTGTCTCATATCTATCTAATACCCATCTACTGTCAAAAATCTATCTCATATCTATCCATGCAATATATCATATCTATTTACTTCAGTTTTTGTCACTTGTGTCTGTGTACAGTAGATCAATATAAAAAGATAATTAATAGATAGATAGACATGAGGTAGATAGATAGATATGAAATAGATAGACAGATAGATAGCTAGACAGACAGATAGATAGATAGATAGATAAGGGATAATATATATTAAATAGATAGATAATAGATAGATTTTTTTAGCTTTTACATGTTCATCTATACCTACCCATTCATGAAGTCCCCAAAGATGTACAGGCCATTTAGATTTGGATATTCACAACCTCGATAGACATAACCACCGGTGACCGATTTACCAACATTGTGCCCATAAGCAAAAATTGGTAGAACATCATCTGGAAATCATTGTAAATTTAATTAATTATTTAAAAACAAAAAGCACACATAAAGTTTCAAAATGCAGGCCACCAGCAGATAATGTAGAGTGCCAAACATACTGGGCTCTTGTGAGCGCTCAAAATATGGAAATGTGCATTTTATCTAGATATTCCGTTAGCATTCCTATTGCAAAAACATAGTTGGGTTGTAGTAATGACTCTTGTAACCATTATCTCCCCACTCTCTTGGGGACACATCACAGCTGAGAGCAGTGAATGGCTGCAGTAGTGCTAGTGACAACGAACAGGATATCACACTTCTGATCCTCAGGAGACCAAAAGCGGAAGAGGTGGGGGAGCCCTGGTGCTGGAATGAAGTTCTGGTGAATAGGTAAGTGCCTTTCCTTCTTTAGGCACAGCAGATTAGAGGCCATAACAACAATTGCAATGGAGGCCAGACAACCCCTTGTAAACAATATAACTCTCTATACAGCTTAATTGGTGTTTGAACGGCCTAGAGGTAAAGGACTAAATTGTATATTCAACCCTACAACCTTTAACTTTATAAATGGGAGCCAACCAAATATAAGGATTGGAATATCTGTTTTTGGACATCTACACTTCAGAATGTCCCATAGTCAAAAAATCTTAATAATCAAGCTTGATAGAGTCCTGTGGAAATTGGATGATCTGAATACATCATAAGGACTCACGTAAAGAAGAGTTGAGGCAAAGCATTATGTCGAAACATTCAAAACCCTCCTTGGCCCTCCAGCCATAGTTTCCACCTTTAATAATGATATCAACTTCTTCATAACGGCTTTGGCCAACATCACCACAGAAGATCCTCCCTCTTCCTTTCCCAGTCACTGGGTCTCCTTGGTCAACAGAACATCTCCACATATTTCTTGCTCCATAGGCGTAGACCTCCGGAGCAGCATAACGCTCTGAAACAAATGGATTATCTGGTGGGATTCCGTAGGGTTTTCCAGCTACTCTTTCACCATCTACATCTATCCGGAGAACTTTACCCAACAAGGCGCTTCTGGAAACAGAAAGCTGAGTTAACACTTAATAAGGTACAGAGGTTTCAGTAATGGCATAGAGGCCACCTCATCTCTGGGACCCAGATCCCACTTGGAGCCCTGTTCAAACCATACATAGGAATGGTGGCCAAGCATGCAAGTGGCCCTTTCCGCTGAAGTCTATGAGTGTTTAGAAGATTGCTAAACCAAATATTTCCCTTAGACTTCAAAAGAGAGACACACACAAGTGGTCAACTGTTCTCTGCTGAATAGAATCACCAAATGATCAGGGAGGGTGGGTGATGGAATCCCTCTTGGTTCCCAAGGTTATGGAAGTCCCATGTGTCATCATATAATCTGACCCTGGGTATAGGAGTTGGAATAAAAACGAGTCAAAGAAGGAGAAGTGATTGATGATTGTGGAAGAAACTTTTTGAAGAATCTCTTTCTAGAGGATTACAACTTGTTTTATATGTTGTTACAATGAGTATGAGGGGGATAAAAGAGCAACAACGAACATGAATACCCTATTGTGGAACCAAAAGGTGTTGTCCTCTTTACCCATCCATGAAAGAAAAGCTATGGACTCTCTCATTGCCTTAGAGTAAGGCCTCATGCACACGTCCGTTCCGTTTTTTGCGGTCAGCAAAAAACGAAAGCCGCCTGTGTGCCTTCCGCAATTTGCGGAACGGAACGGGCGGCCCAATGTAGAAATGCCTATTCTTGTCCGCAAAATGGACAAGAATAGGACGTTATATTTTTTTTGTGGGGCCACGGAACGAAGCAACGGATGCTGTCCACATCTTTTGCGGCCCCATTTAAGTGAAAGGGTCCGCATCAGAGCCGCAAAAACTGCGGCTCGGATGCGGACCAAAACAACGGTCGCGTGCATGAGGCCTAAGACACACAAGGCTAAGAAATGTTCAAATTTAACAAAACACAATCCAAGCCCATGGGAAAAACTATTCCAAGAATTCTTTATATATTCCTTAATATTTTATCTACACAAGTATGCAGATTGCGCTCTGGATTCCTCAACATCAATGGAAATACTCTATGCTAGTGGATCATTTTGTAATGTTCATTAAAACTAGAGCAAAATAGAAATACCAGGGTCATAAACTCTCCAAAGTCTTTTAAATCTTGAGCTTCAGCAAAAGATGTAATGCAATTTTGGAAGCCTCCATATGCTTATCAGATATTGTTTATATTGATTTATTTGGCTCTTTGGAACACACATCACTGGACCAGCAAGACTTCTGAACCACTGAGTGCTACTCCAAAGAAACCATATTACACCGTCTAAATACATAGCAGAAAGAATGCGTGTCTCTTACTTGTTTTGTCCATTTCCAAATTCTCCATGTGGATCTCCAAGCTCCCCTCCATCTCCTGTGAATATGTACAGATATCCATCCACACCAAAAAGTATTTGCCCTCCATTGTGGTTTCTGAAAGGTTCCACAATCTCCAAAATAATTCTGTAGACATCATGAAAAATTGAACAAAAATTTAGAAGGGCAGCTTTACTGAGGAACATCACATGTCTTAAGTTCTTTATTCAAAATGACTATGACATAAAGATTATTATATATCTTAAAGGGGCTACACACTTTTGAGTCGGAGTTGTAACCCTCAGAAGGAAAAAAAACCTTTAATACTGATCAGAGGTGATTTGAATGGACCGTTATCAAATGTACAGTGCAGCTCTGTTTACCTTTCAGAGTTTCGATCCGCCCTATTTATATCATAGTAGAACACTTGGAATTCACTTATTCGGATTTTCTCCACATAGTCGTCATCAATTATAGAATAGTAAACATAAAATTTCCCATTCCTCCTGTGTTTTGGATGGAATGCCATTCCAAGTAATCCCCGCTCATCTCCATGCCATGGACTTGATACCACGCTGTCTTGCAGGTATAGGAAAGGTTCTTCTAATCGTTCACCATTGGGTAAGTAGACCCAAACTATACCAACTTGTTCTGCCACAAACATTCTATGAGTACCGTCATTAGCATGAACCATCAACACTGGGTTCCTCAACCCATTGGCCACCTCCACTAGGCACATTTTGAGGCAGCCTTCTTGGTCTTCAACAATGGCCCCAAGTTTCTTATTCAGGGCCATATTTTGTAGCACATCTGGAAAACAATAGTCTGGATCTGGTAGTTCGAGAAGATGACAAAACTGATCTCGGTCTTTTGTGGACTCCAATATGTCCTTGTTGTCCGTCATCAGTGAGATGATGCTACGGCAGTTAAAGTAGAAGTCTGAGCAATATGGAAAGCAGAGGCCTGGAAGAGCCATCAGTGGCGTCCGGGGGTCTTCAGCATCATATAAATGGGCAGCATAAGGAGAGCATTCCTGGAAGAAAATCAAATGTAAGTCTGATCAACAACCTATATATAGTACTGAAGGAAAGTCAACAGTCTTTTCATTCTCTTCGATTTTCAAACTTTTCCTTCAAATCTTTAAGTCTTAACCGTAACTTGCAGATGTGGGTTTTGCATAAATTTCATCCAGTTTACGAAGAAGCATAGATATATCTAGTGCTGAGTGAAGCGAGCTTCGGAGGCTTCATCCGAAGTCACTTCATTCAAAACTTCAGAATAATACAAAAGTAATTTTTGCTGCAATCGGTGACTTCTCCCTGCTCACACCAGGTCTAAAAGAGTGGGTGTGGCATGGGCAAGGAATGGGACAGGCCAGTTGGCCCGTCTCATTTAGGCCCCTTTCACACGGACGCGAATTCCGCGCTGGTGCAATGCGTGACGTCAACGCATTGCACGCGCACTGAATCCGGACCCATTCACTTCAATGGGGCTGTGCAGATGAGCAGTGATTTTCACGCATCACTTGTGCTTTGCGTGAAAATCGCAGCATGTTTAATATTCTGCAGTTTTCACACAACGCAGGCCCTATAGAAATGAATGGGGATGCGTGAAGATCGCAAGCATGGTTGCTAGGAGATGATGTTAGTAAATTGATTAAAGTCAATTTACTGTATTATTTTCCCTTATAACATGGTTATAAGGGAAAATAATAGCATTCTTAATACAGAATGCTTACTAAATGTGGCATGTGGGGTTAAAAAATTTAAATAATTAACTCACCTCATCTACTTGTTTGCGCAGCCGGCATCTTCTTTTTTCTTCTTCTTTCAGGACGTGCCAAAGGACCTTTGATGATGTAATCGGTCTCACCATGTGGTGAGCGCGGTGACGTCAGCGCAGGTCCTGCTGAATGAAAGATAGAAGATCCTTCTATCTTCATTCAGCAGGACCTGCGCTGACATGACCGCGCTCACCACATGGTGAGACCGATTACGTCATCAAAGGTCCTTTGGCAGGTCCTCAAAAAAGAAGAAAGAAGAAGATGCCGGCTGCGCGAACAAGTGGATCAGGTGAGATATTTTTTTTATTTTTTTTAACCCCTCATGCCACATTTTACTAAGCATTCTGTATTAAGAATGCTATTATTTTCCCTTATAACCATTTTATAAGGGAAAATAATAAAATCTACAGAACACCAAACCCGAACTTCAGTGAAGAAGTCCGGGTTCGGGTCTGGGTACCACAATCATTTTTTTCTCACGCGCGCGTGCAAAACACATTGCACTCGCCCAGAAAAAAAATTGCAACGCAATCGCAGTCAAAACTGACTGAAATTGCGTACGCACTTGCACGATTTTCCCTGATCGCAGACGCAATGCATACAGACCTAATCCGGACACACTCGTCTGCAAGTATGTAAAGGCCCGCGCCTCTTTATAATTTCGGCGTATCCACCCCCATTAATAAATAACCCCCTTAGTCTTTAATGCAAGCTACTGCTTTTGAACCATATTAGCTCTCATGTCTAATACTTCTTTTGGTCATAGAGAGCCTAGAGTGACCCTCTCACCCTTGTCTGTCCATTCTAGCTATAGGCTCCAATCGAGAATTAAGGGGTACAAAAGGCTCCCCTGTTACACACAATTGCAAATCATCCATGGAAGCCAGGAGCATGTTTTTTTCTGAATATTCCCTGCAGATACAGAGACATACAAATACTATGCAAGGACAATCTTATATACTGCACACACAGATATAGACTGTAGACGTACATATATGCCATAATTCGGAAATAGACTGTAAACCCCACATTCTGGTAAAGTACGGGGGCATCAGGGATGAAAACGAATAGTAGTGGGTTTCTAAGGTGATTTAAAGGGAACCTGTCACCAGTTCTTTGGTGTCCTAACTAAGGGCAACATAAATCCAGTCAGGTCCATAAATATTGGGACCTCAACAGAATTCTAACATTTTTGGCTCTATACACCACCACAATGGATTTGGAATGAAACGAACAAGATGTGCTTTACCTACAGACTGTCAGCTTTAATTTGAGGGTATTTACATCCAAATCAGGTGAACGGTGTAGGAATTGCAACAGTTTGCATATGTGCCTCCCACTTGTTAAGGGACCAAAAGTAATGGGACAGAATAATAATCATAAATCAAACTTTCACTTTTTAATACTTGGTTGCAAATCCTTTGCAGTTAATTACAGCCTGAAGTCTGGAACGCATAGACATCACCAGACGCTGGGTTTCATCCCTGGTGATGCTCTGCCAGGCCTCTACTGCAACTGTCTTCAGTTCCTGCTTGTTCTTGGGGCATTTTCTCTTCAGTTTTGTCTTTAGCAAGTGAAATGCATGCTCAACCGGATTCAGGTCCGGTGATTGACTTGGTCATTGCATAACATTCCACTTCTTTCCCTTAAAAAACTCTTTGGTTGCTTTTGCTGTATGCTTTGGGTCACTTCAGAATTCATCCTCCTGCTTTCGTCTGCAGTCAAATCATCAATACATACAAGAAAACCAGTTCCATTGGCAGCCATACATGCCCACGCCATGACACTACCACCACCATGCTTCACTGAGGAGGTGGCATGCTTAGGATCATGAGCAGTTCCTTTCCTTCTCCATACTCTTCTCTTCCCATCACTCTGGTACAAGTTGATCTTGGTCCTATTTGTCCAGGATGTTGTTCCAGAACTGTGAAGGCTTTATTAGATGTCGTTTGGCAAACTCTAATCTGGCCTTCCTGTTTTTGAGGCTCACCAATGGTTTACATCTTATGGTGAACCCTCTGTATTCACTCTGGTGAAGTCTTCTCTTGATTGTTGACTTTGACACACATACACCTACCTCCTGCAGAGTGTTCTTGATCTGGCAAACTGTTGTGAAGGGTGTTTTCTTCACCAGGGAAAGAATTATTCGGTCATCCACCACAGCTGTTTTCCATGGTCTTCCGGGTCTTTTGGTGTTGCTGAGCTCACCGGTGCGTTCCTTCTTTTTAAGAATGTTCCAAACAGTTGCTTTGGCCACGTCTAATGTTTTTGCTATCTCTCTGATGGAGTTGTTGTGTTTTTTCAGCCTAATGATGGCTTGCTTCACTGATAGTGACAGCTCTTTGGATCTCATCTTGAGAGTTGACAGCAACAGATTCCAAATGCAAATTGCACATTTGAAATGAACTCTGGACCTTTTATCTGCTCATTGTAATTGGGATAATGAGGGAATAACACACACCTGGCCATGGAACAGCTGAGAAGCCAATTGTCCCATTACTTTTGGTTCCTTAACAAGTGGGAGGCTCATATGCAAACTGTTATAATTCCTACACCGTTCACCTGATTTGGATGTAAATACCCTCAAATTAAAGCTGACAGTCTGCAGTTAAAGCACATCTTGTCTGTTTCATTTTTAATTCATTGTGGTGGTGTATAGAGCCAAAATTTTTACAATTGCGTCAATGTCCCAATATTTATGGACCTGACTGTAAGTGACTGATTCTCTTAGCAAAATGCTGGGTCACTTTCTTAAATTGACCCAGTCAATCTGCCAACATCTGGTATTGAAAAGTTCAAGCTGATAATGATGAGTCATGAATATTTATGAGCTCCTGACTCTCCCCGCCTACCTGCTGCTGATTGACAGTTTTTTTCCATATGAATCAGCAGCAGGTGGGCAGGGGAGTGGCTATAGCTCTGAATTAAATAAACGCTGGACTCAATGACATCAATCTGGACTCAAATCAGCTCATTAGTATGTGGCATCTTTGTGTGTATATTATGAGGTAACCATCTGTCACACCAGTAAGTGAATACATCTAAGGTACTTTTTAGTTGTTAATGATTGTATATAATTAGTTAGATTATAATGAAATATCCACATGACAGGTTCCCTTTAAAGGGCATCTGTCAGCAGTTTTGTACCTATGACACTGGCTGACCTTAGCAGCTGAAGGCATCTGTGTTGGTCCCATGTTCATATGTGCCCGCATTGCTGAGAAAAATTATGTTTTAATATATGCAAATGAGCCTCTAGGAGCAACATTGGTGTTGCCGCTACATCTAGGGGCCCTGCTCTCTCTGCAACTGCTGAGCTCTCTGCACTTTGATTGACAGGGCCAGGCAGTGATCAGGACGTGACAGTTGCAGAAACAGCAGAGGCTCATTTGCATATATTAAGACTTTATTTTTCTTAGCCATGCAGACACATATGAACATGGGACCAACGCAGATGCCTTCAGTTACCAAGTGCACATGTAACAGGTCAGCCAGTGTCATAGGTACAAATCTGCTGACAGATGCCTTTATGTTTGCTTTACTTGAAATGCATGAGCTCTAGGTTTTATGAATGTTATACGAGGGTTCCAGTGCAGCTGTTATACGTCCATCTGAATGACACCCGATTCCAAGTTAATTCACTGGTGGCCGATAACATGTCTCCAAGGAAAACCAAGCTGATATGCGTTAGGCTTTATTCTTGGGTTTTGAAAACCATATCACAGTATCACAAAAAAAATACATTTTGGAGGGAAAAAAAACATTCAAAAAATGTGGCACTATGCCAGGGAAATGTTTTCTACCGTACTATAGAAAAAGCTTAATTAAAACCAGTTTGCTTAATTCGCCTAAAAATGAGGGCTGGAATTTGATTGGTTGCTTTAGGTACCTTCTCCACTTTTTATTTTGCTATTTTTTTGGAATCTTTCCCCAAACGACACAAATACAAAAAAAGTCTACTGGGGTCAAATGGGGTTTTGTAGCAGAGCTAAGTTTGTCACACTTGTGAGGCACAGTTCTTAAAACTGGAGTAGAGGGACAAAAATAGCAAACATTGTCAACTTTGCTCCGAGTGTAATGATGGCCTCACTACCAGCTACAATGCCACCTAATCAGCATAAACAACATACATAACCGATTACCTGGCACAAAATGTCCTTGACGTATCCCCCGCACAGCTCTTGCTCCTTATAATCGTAGTGGTCCATGATGGACCAGTATCTCTCGGCTATGATGTTGTCCTTCTCTTGGTTGCAGCATCCAAATTCTTCATACTGGGAGCAAAATTCCAAGTGCATGGCGGGCTTGAAAGGGGGTCCAAAGTCCAAGCATTGGGGATGAGCAAAGACACCTGTCCGAAATATGAAGGAGAAGATGGGGGTAATGAGGAACAGTCTGAGGACTGCATCTTCCTTCCAGCCTACAAACATCAACCTGGACCATCTTGAGGCTGGAATCAATGTAGTCATCTCGACCAGGATGAGATGCTGATATGCTGCACCCGAGTGTGTGTTCAGATATATCCCAGCCCCATACACTCCCCACCCCTACATCTTTTATTACCTTTTTATTTCTCTGTGCCCGGCCCCTTCCTAACTCCAAGTGAACATCCACCACCTCCTTTGGTCAAGTCATCATACCCCTTGAAGTTCCTTCAGATTTAACCCTAATAAAGTTTCAAAATGAAGCAATTCCGACAAACCTTCACCATCAGCTTCTCCTCCCCGGGAAGCAGAGAATTGTGAAACTCAGTCCTTGCAGACCCTTCAGATTTCTCTATATGGGACAAACTTCTACAAATTAGCAGCTTCAGCGCACTGTAAACATATGTTTTTGTTTACTGCTTTGACGAGACCCTTTTAGTTTATGTAAGTTGTATAAGCGTAGAGGGAGATCTGAAACAAGTGGATGTCCTAGAGGTGAGCTTATTTTCTAGGAATTATTTTGTAGAGTAACACACTGTGCTTGGAGTGTTTTTGCATTTTATCTTTACAGTTTTTTTATTTTTATTATAGTTTTAGAATACTTAGGTTTTTTTTGTAATTTATTATATAAATTTGTATTCATGTTACAGATCTTATTATGAAACATGCAATAGAAGGCAAGGACATGTCCAGCTCCTATGAATAGAAAATGCATGTTCATATTCAATTCTTGCTGCAGGTAAGAAGTCTGCCTTTACAGCGCTATCGAAAAAAGAAGTTTGTCTGCTAATATACCTGAATTACATCAAAGAGAGGACACTCGCAATGGAAACTACTGATTTTATGAAAATATAGACCAATCTGCTCAGTAGCATACGCCTGGATTTATCAGCTCACATTGGTCAAATTTCCATTCCTGGAAGCTGAGCATTATACTGCTGTCCCCTTACAGCAAAAAGGGTTAATAACGCAGAACTGTGTATGTCACTCCAGGCAGCGAGCAGATGGGAACATTACGCCAATACACAGACTCATTTCATTACATTTACTCCGTTTGTTTGTTAATCGATTCTTATTTGACCTCCAGGGTTGTTTAAAAAAACAAAAATGCGAGGAGTCTACTTCCGAAGCTGTTGCCTGCTCCTTCCATGGACGAAACACAGCCACAGCCTCGGGGCAAATACGATTTCATCTAAGAAATTGAATTTGCTTTGCTATAATAGTTCTCTGGCTGTGATGGGAAGTTATGGCTGTGAGTCCTGCATGAGGAGGAGAGAAGCACCATGTCACATACTATGGCTCCAGATAGGAAAGATGCTTTTAAGATTAGCAAGAGGGTGGCAGGCTGCCAAGGCATGGGTTTTACAAGTATTTTAATAATGATTATGCTCGAATTGTGTGTAGCCTGCCAATACCATCAATTAAAATTAGTATTTTTGAAACTGGTGAACAGATTGTTTGTATTATAATGCACATAATGTATTAATTATTGCTCCATTCTTTATGCATATGTAACGCCCCAGAGGTGCATTACCACCTTCTGCACCCTGCTACTGTCTCCTAGGGTTAGCTAAATGTCATCCCATGTATTAATTTCCTGGGCCTGCAAAATGTGTATTCCCATTTCCATTTAATTGTTATGCTTAAGTGTAATATGCCTGGTTCACCAGCAGATGGCAACATAAATGGCAGAGCTATTTTGTCTAGAATGGAACCCTTCTTTCCAATCTTGCGCTCTCTAAGAGAGAAAGGGACTAGTTAGTGAAGAGCAGTCTAGAGTACCCCTGCTAGGGGAAAGGAGCAGGTCCTCGTCCCTGCTGGACGAGCCCTGCTAAAGCCAGCCAGAGCACCCTAAGCTCAGCTGGATCCAGAGGCAGAAGCCTTAAAGTAGTTGTCCGAGTTATGAAAAAAAAAACATATATAGCACTGTAAATCTGATGGGCAGCAATATATAACTGAGCTAAGCAAGTTTTAGGTAAAAAAAATTCTCAAATTTCTCATTTCCCTGGTTTTCTTCTGGCCCTTTGTTTACATGCAATAACAACAATCTCTGCCCCTCCCCCTGCTCTGCAAAAGGGAGTGAAAGCAAGTGCTGCCCTGAGTGACATGTCTGACTGCTGGGATACTCAGCAGCATGTTGTACTTGTAGTACTACAAGTCCCAGCTGTACAATGACACTGCTAATACACACAGGATCTTCCCCCATCCTGTTCTTGTGCAATTCTCTGCAGAACTCCTCTGTCAGCTTCTGTGCCCAGCATTTGTTTCCTCACTGCCTGCAGCTACTAAGTAAAGCCTTCAGCCCTGAGTCTGTGCTCCTGAAGGGGTTAATCTTTCCGGAAGTATCCAGTAGGAGGGAGAAACAGGGCAGATAGCAGCAGCAGCAGACGGCAGAGCAGGGGGCATAGCCAGCACAGTGACGTCTCATGTACAGACTCATATCTGCTCTCTCAGGCTTGTGCACGAAAAATCATCAGAGCAGGGAGAGGAGCTGACAATCATAGGTCATATGAGATCTGAGAAAGGAGCAACTACAGATGCAGTAAGTGCATGGTAAAGCTGTTACATTTCATTAGTGAAACATACAAAGAACAAAAAAAATAACTCAGACAACCTCTTTAAGCCTCTGAAGCCAGGAAGAGAGTTCCATGGACAACTAGAGTCAGACTACAGAAAGCTAAGTACAGCAGAAAGGAAAGGAAAAGTTTACTATTTAATCTTGTTAGCACAGCAGAGCCAGAGAGCAACAGATGTAGCAGTGCCGAGTGTGTTTGCCTGCCAGAATTTATGCTAAAGCCTGCTGGTACCCAAGACAAAGTTGGAAGATTGTTTTCTGATGAACATTTATTCAAGTAAAGCTGTTATCAACTTCAACACAAGGTCTGGACTTAATTTATTTCATCATCCCCTTCGTCAACTATCCCTTGCTCTGCTTCGCATGACAACACCTGGGGTTCCAGGTAGGAGCACCGTGACACGTGCAACACCATTAAGGGACATTTTAGGCCACCCTACACCACTCTGGCATTCCTACACTGGGCACCACCACCTACAGTATTATTAAAAGGGCCCTGTGCCCTTGTTGCTACATCACAACTGGGGTCACGACAAACCAATTTAAACTTTTTTCCCTCTTAAAGGGATCCCATGGCCATTGGTAACCCTTGTGCGCTGCACATATTATCTGGAAAGGAACAGACGATTTAATCTTCCACCTTCTAAGGCCTCATGCACACCACTGTATGTATCCCGCAGTCCGCAAATTGCGGATCCCCAAAACACGGATATCATTCATGTTGCGTCTGCATTTTCTGCAGACCCTTTGACTTCAATGAGTCTGTGGTCCGCATTTTGCAGCCAATTATAGAACTTTCTATCCCTTTGCACAACAGACACACGGAGGCGGAAAGCACACGGATCATCCGTGTGCTTTCTGCATGCGCATATACGCCATGCAAAAGCATAGAATTTGCAACAAAGTCAGTGGTTCCGCAAAAATAAAACGTGGACGGCACAGGCAATGCATTTGTATTCTGCAAATTCACAATCTGCCAACCGCAAAACGGACACAGCTGTGTCATGATGCCTAACACTCACTAATGGGTATTCATTCTGTCCGTAAGCTCCGAAAGGAATATGATATTTTATAGGAATGCTTTCCAAAAGCTGGACACAGGAGGTAGTCATCTGCTGATTCGCACAACTACGCAAAAGAGATGATTTGGCTGTGAAAAAAAGCCAAATTTCAGAGATTTTGCAGGCCAAACATGCCTTGCATTGTGGTCTACGATGGCAAAGTCATGTGCGACTTGCGACCAGCCACCAGAAATCCAATTTTTTTTTTTTTTGTGGCTGTTGCTTCATAGTCACTGACAATCATTAGATGCGATGTTTCACTGCTACACTGCAATCCTCACGTCATTGTGCAGCCCCAGACTAGAAGCATACCTCCAGTGAACCACCTAAAGCTCTTAGGAAATCACATCAGTGTATAAATTGAATAGTGTTAATCGAGCATGCTTGGTCGCACACCAGTTCGGCTCAAGCATCGCTATGCTCAGCCGAACACCGCGTGTGCTCGAGCGCAATGCTTAAGTCAGTGTATTTAAACGCAATTTAGCATCTATTTCTAAAAATATTCTGCTGGGATTTGAACTCCCAAACCCCTTGTACATAAGAGGCAAGGACCTTATCCACTCAGCTATAAAGCTGAATGCTAAACTATGTCAGAAAAACCTCATAGTAGTTTCTGATGTAGTGACTATTCCTATTCAGCAGAAGACTTATTTTATATTTCTGTGCAGATTAACATGTATCTTTATAGTATAGTGGTTAAAGTCCTTGCCTCTAATATACAAGGTTGGGAGTTAGAATCCCGGCAGAAACATTTATATATATATATATATATATATATATATATAAAAATAACAAAAAAAGGGCAGCACTCCAACAAGTAAAAGATGAAAAAAAAAAAATTCCTTTAATTACCCATATGGGACAAGCGACGTTTCGGCTCAATGTGTGAGCCTTTCTCAAGCACCCATATTTTCCATCGACGGTGCTGCCACTGAACTCTTTTTTATATATATATATATATATATATATATATATATACACTAGCTAATGACCCTGCGTTGCTCAGGTATTTATTGCAGTTTTATATTAAATAACAGTGACTTTCACAGTGGCCGCCCCTTTAACGGTGACTGCCCCTTTAACAGTGACTTTAACGGTGGCCGCCCCTTTAACAGTGGCTTCCATGGTGACCGCCCCTTTAACAGTGACTTTCACCGTGGCTGCCCCTTTAACAGTGACTTTAACAGTGACTTTCACTGTGGCCGCCCCTTTAACAGTGACACATAATTAGTGAAATGATGTCACCTGTGTGCAATCTAAGTGTCACATGATCTGTCATTACATATACAAACCTTTTTTTTAAAGGCCCCAAAGGCTGCAACACCTAAACAAGAGGCATCACTAACCAAACACTGCCACGAAGACCAAGGAACTCTCCAAACAAGTAAGGGACAATGTTGTTGAGAAGTACAAGTCAGGGTCAGGTTATAAAAAAAATCCAAATCTTTGATGATCCCCAGGAGCACCATCAAATCTATCATAACCAAATGGAAAAAACATGGCACAACAGCAAACCTGCCAAGAGACGGCCACCCACCAAAACTCATGGACCAGGCAAGGAGGGCGTTAATCCGAGAGGCAGCACAGAGACCTAAGGCAACCCTGGAGGAGCTGCAGAGTTCCACAGCAGAGACTGGAGTATCTCTACATAGGATGACAATAAGCCGTACGCTCTATAGAGTTGGGCTTTATGGCAGCGTGGCCAGAAGAAAGCCATTACTTTCAGTTTAAAACTAAAAAGAGGCACGTTGTGAGTTTGCGAAAAGGCCTGTGGGAGACTCCAAAAATGTATGGAGGAAGGTGCTCTGGTCTGATGAGACTAAAATTAAACTTTTCGGCAATCAAAGAAAACGCTATGTCTGGTGCAAACCCAACACATTACTAGTGTTGAGCTTGATTATTTGAATAGCAAATATTAATTGCGAATATCGCAACTTCGCTAATTCGCAAATATTTCGAATATAGTGCTATATATTCGCTATTTCGAATATTCGTCATTTTTTTTACATCTGAAAACATTATTCCTCCCTGCTTCTTTCTTGTGGGTCAATGAGTCATTGGCCCACAAGCAACTTAAGCAGAAAGGAATCATGTTTTCATATGGAAAAAAAATGATGAATATTCTAAAAAACAAATATATAGCAATATAGTGAATATATTCGTTATTTAGAATATTCGCATTATTTTTTCCTATCCGTACAGTTGTTCGCATACTCCTCCCCGACAAGCGTCCCCGTCACTATGGGAACGCCTGTGGGTTAGAAAATACCATCGGATCTGAGTTTTCCCTGAGACTGTGAAAACTCAGATCCGATGGTATATTCTAACTCACAGGCGTTCCCATGGTGACAGAGACGCTTGTCGGGTAGCAGTATGCCAAAGTGGAATAACAGTACACATTGAAAAAAAAAAAGACAAATATTCTAAATAACGAATATATTCGCTATATTGCTATAACTTTCTTTTTTAGAATATTCGTCATATTCTAAAAAACTAAGTGAATATTCGTAAAATACACATATAGGCTGTAATTTAGCTAATATAGTGCTATAAGGATTTTTTTATAGTCTCTTTTTTTTGTCTCTTCTGAACTTCAGTTTTGGAAAAAATTTACACTATAAAAAAAATACTATAGCACTATATTAGCTAAATTGCAGTCTATATGTGTATTTTACAAATATTCGCTATATTGCTATAACTTCGTTTTTTAGAATATTCGTAACAGGTTCTTTATACCTGCTTCCACAAAAATCAGATCGGTATAAGAGATCTCCCTGTCCGCTGGTGAACACGTGCGGTGTATCCCGACGGGAGAAGTTAGCTGCACTTGTGCACTGGCCTGTAGTTTTTCCCTACCCTCTAACCGCTGCTGAGGCTCCCGGCGCATGCGCATTGTCGGCCGGTGTCCTGCGCGGCACACCTCCTTCCAAAGCTGGGAACGTCATGTCCGGTGCAGTCACATCACGGGTAGGGAAATTTGTTAGAACACCTCTACTCCAGTGGCCTACAGTAACATTTTTATCCAGTGACCGCCTAATGTACCTCCAGCCACATAATCACAAGTTCTTTTCTGTCAGGTGAATGCATCATTTTTGGGGCCTCTACTCCACTGGCCTAAAATAAAAAAAATTCTAGGCTCCAGCAGGGCACATTTTTAAGAGTTTCCCTGTAAGATGCATAAAAATGGCCCCTGATTAAAATACATATTTTTTTGTGGGAATTTTTGCCATTGAGCCCCCTCTGGTCCATGTTGTGGGACAATTTGTGCACTTCTAGAAAGTATTTGGTGGCTGAAAATATGACCTGAAGGATTTTCAGGTTCGCCTGCCATTAAAATGAATGGGGCCCGCCGCGAATGCGCAGTTCGCGAACATTTGATGGCGAAGGCGCTTTCGCGAAACGTCCCAGCCGATGTTCGTCCATCCCTAGTGGCTGCAGCAGAGCTGTGTACGCTGCAAAATTGGCGGGAGACCCAGAATACGGCTGCCCGTACTGTCGTCCACACCCCACTTTTCTGGGTCCAGTCTGAAGGTTTCCAATGCTCGCTGCTGACAGAGCAACTCTATCTAATCCACCACCTCAGCCCCTCCATAATATCTCTTTCCAGGATAGCCCTCAGAGTATTTGTTGTTGAGGCAGGAACCAAGTGCTTCCAAAGCCGCTCGACTGCAGAAATTCTCAGAGGCAATCATCTCCAGTCCACGACACTGCCTGTCCTTCTCCTTCTGTACAAGGTCCCACATTTCATGGTCATTCTCAGCCAAGCTTTCCTGCCCATTCCAGAACTGGTTCCCAGCTTGAGATGCAGGTTCTGGGCTCGCACATGGCAGCATCTTCTTAAAGGCTGGGCCAGACGCCGCAATGAGAACGGTAACATGGCCACACAGGAACCTGCAGCTGGGGCCTCCCGCACAGCACCGATCAGCAGCACCACCGGAGAACCATTGTGACTGAGCTTTTATAATACTTTTTTATTGTATTGTTTAATATTTTTATTCATATATTTCTAATGTATTATTTTTTATTATGTTTATATATATATTTTGTCATCTTGCCTTTATCTCATTGTAGTACATCCCGGGCATGTGTAAAAAGTCTAAAGGTATGTTTTTCAATTCAGTTTTGGTCATAACCTGTACCATGCCTGTGATGCATTTCAAAGGGGTAAATATCCAAAACTCAAAAATCTGCAGTCAGTGGGACTATCTCCTCCTGAAGTATTGGAGACCTCTGTCAAAAGACCCCTGAAGAAGGAGGGTTATGAGACCTCCGAAACGCGTTGGGATATTTGTATTTTCCACTATAATAAACTGCTATTGATCAGAAGCCTTATCGTTTGGTGGCCATCAATTGTTACCATCTGATATGCGATCCTGGCTAGGGGGGCAGTTGGTCACGGGTGTCTTGAGCTTTATCCTGTGACTACCCCCCCTGTGAAGTGAGTACTCTAATCTTCAGAATCACCAACCTCCTGCTAGGAGATTATTCTGTATCGTCACCACCATCTGATATAAGGGGTGATTGATTACTTACCCTACTTATCTCCTCCATACTCTTGGGAGTGGCGCCTTTTATAGTGTTTTCTTTTTCTTTTTTGAGTCACGTCTGGTTGGATCCATTCAGTGGTTTGGTGCCACTAGACGAGACTCATCTAATACTGGTATTTGTTTGTTGGGATTGGAAATTCTTTTTCACTTCCCTCTAACACTTGTGCTGCCTTCCCCCCAATAGTTACCGAACGGCACGTAGACGGTGGTGCTATCTTATTTTATTTTATTTTATTTCATTACTTTCCTTATCTACACCAGCATCATCTCCATTCCTCTGGCGCCTGTTCCCCAGGGCTAATAACCTGTGGTGGAACCACTCAACCTCTTTTTTTCTCTTCTCCTATTTGCATGACGTGCGCTTGGCAGCTAAAAGCATCTGTGTTGGTCCGATGTTCATATGTGCCTTCTTTGCTGAAAAAACGATGTTCTGATATATGCAAATGAGCTTCTAGGAGCAATGGGGGCGTTGCCGTTACTCCAAGAGGCTCAGCTCTCTCTGCAACTGCCGCACCCTCTGCACTCTGATTGACAGGACCAGGCAGTGTAAAAGTGATCACGCCTGGCCAATGAAAGTACAGAGCGTGCAGAAGTTGCAGAGAGAGCAGAGCCTCTAGGTGTAATGGTAACTTATGCAAATGGTGATTTTTTGCATCTTCCCCGCGTGTTTTTGTGCCCAACAAAATTCCTTTCCAAATGCTTGTACCTACCTGTGTATACAGTCTTCTTAAAGAGAACAACAGAAGTTAAAGCGATAACATTTTAGAATTTATACTGGTGGGAAAAACCTAGGACACTGCATCAAATGCCCCAGACTTAGTTATCCCTGTTTATGAATCTAATGCCAGAACTGTGGTGAAGACTGACACCTACACAGGCTGATTTGGAGGAGAGTTTTACATGTAATTCAGCATTTATGGACAGCTGGTGCCCCTATGTGACCTGTGACCCCCATGAGCACTGTAAAAACTGCCTAAACAGACTGTCAGTCATCAGACCACGCAGGGGAGCGAGATAACTGAAGATGGCAAAACGGACAATGGAAAGACTTGCATCCAGTGCTCTGATGTATATGTGATCTTCATCCAACATAGACATTGTGCACACAAAACAAAATAAATAATAGATAGTACCTACAAATGGAGCGCTTAGTCATGGCTCCTCAGTAAACACATGTGGAGGCCAACAGAGCAATCCTGGAAAATCCAAACATGGCTTTAATTGACTCTCTTTGTTAGGGAAGCTTAATATGTAGCCCACTGGAGGGCCAGGACCCCACATGGTGATCGCTATCACATGAAAAGAGGACGAGCATAAAACACAATTAAATATATGTTGTCTGTAGAATAAATCTACAGAATTGATGCCAGTAGGCTGCGGAGAGGTCACATAATAGAGCTAATAAAAAGTATGTGAACCCCTTTTTTTCTTAGCTCTTCAAATAAGTTTTCCTTCAGTGACATTTACTGCTTAAAGGGGTTGTCCATGATTAATGTAAAAAAAAAATGAAAATAAGACACCATATAGGACATGACAGTCTCTTTCTAACAAAGCTAGAACCAGCCCTGTAACTCACATGGATCCATAGATCTCCCTATTCATTTCCCTAATTGCTCTGCTAGATTTATATCAAGCTGGCAGCTCAAGGGGAGTGTCTTTTCCTCTGCAGCTCAGGAGGTATGTCTCAGCTCTCCCTATCACAGCTCAGGAGGCGTGTCTCAGCTCTCCCTATCACAGCTCAGGAGGCGTGTCTCAGCTCTCCCTATCACAGCTCAGGAGGCGTGTCTCAGCTCTCCCTATCACAGCTCAGGAGGCGTGTCTCAGCTCTCCCTATCACAGCTCAGGAGGCGTGTCCCAGCTCTCCCTATTACAGCTCAGGAGGCGTGTCTCAGCTCTCCCTATCACAGCTCAGGAGGTATGTCTCAGCTCTCCCTATCACAGCTCAGGAGGCGTGTCTCAGCTCTCCCTATCACAGCTCAGGAGGCATGTCTCAGCTCTCCCTATCACAGCTCAGGAGGCGTGTCCCAGCTCTCCCTATCACAGCTCAGGAGGCGTGTCCCAGCTCTCCCTATCACAGCTCAGGAGGCGTGTCCCAGCTCTCCCTATCACAGCTCAGGAGGCGTGTCTCAGCTCTCCCTTTCACAGCTCAGGAGGCGTGTCTCAGCTCTCCCTATCACAGCTCAGGAGGCGTGTCTCAGCTCTCCCTATCACAGCTCAGGAGGCAGTTAAAAGATGAAACTGAGCACGTGCGGCCTTCTCAGTGAGCAGGACAAAGAATTAAGAAAATAAATGGTGCTATACAGATACATTTTATTGAATAACTCAGTAGCTATACAACATTTTTAATTACATGCAATTACAAAAGTATTCAGATCCAGGTGCTAGTTTGAAAACTGTAGAATATTTTTCATGGGACAACCCCTTTAAAGGAGTTTTCCAAGATACTGATGACCTATCTTCTGGATACCGAGACCCCAGACTCCCACCGATCAGCTGTTTGAGAAGGCACTGGTGCTCACAGCAGCGTTGTGGCTTCTTACAGCTTACTCTAGGTCAGTGACGTCACATTCGTCATGTGGCCTAGGTGCAGCTACGGTACCTTCTCAAACAGCAGATCGATGGGTGACCCGAGTGTAAGACCCCCACTGATTAGATACTGATGATCTATCCACAAGATAAAAGTCTTGGAAAACCCCATTTAAAGGGGTTTTCACATAAACAACATTGATCATGTATGATCACAGGGGGTCTGACCTCTGAGACCCCTATCTGTCAAGCATACTCAGGTTTATTGATTCCCCTGTTTCAATGGAATCGTGGTTGATCCACAGGAACATGGGGAAAACATACAAACTCCATGTAGATGTTTCCCTTGGATTAGATCTCAAGAGATAAAAGACAACAGTGCCAACCTCTGATCTAACATGTTGCCCCACATACGGATACAGACCTTTATTCACACACACAGACTAGATACGGACACATAAACACACATATATACAGAACATAAGTACAATCCCAGATAAGTGGTGCACATAGCATCTAAATTAATAATACATACAGTGTCCAGATCGTATGTATAACATCCAGATAAGTGATGATTATGGCATACAGATAAATGGTGCCACAGGGAAATCTTGAAGCTCCTAAAAGCCAATGCAACATATGTAACAGGACTCCCCACCTGCCCACGTGCCACTTACATGTTTTGGTTTACATTTAGCATATACACTGGGAAATCTCCCAACATACATGCTAAACATGTCCATAGTAGTCCATGAGTCAGACAGAAGACATGAGTCTCCTTTTGGCCTCAGTTGGTCGTGATGTAAGGGGTTAGTATTCAAGGGTTTTATTGGCTTTTTATTGGACTCCTCTAACGTGAACTCGGGACCTCACACAAAGATGGTACAAACTCAGCAAGTTTTACAGGAACAGGTGTTTACTCAGTATTGAGGCAACTGGCAGGGCCGTACCACTTTCTATCTGAGGACACGGGCTTATTGACTACAACACAACAGTTATTTACACAGGTACAATGTTCCTCTGTTGCACTACATAGCAGGGGCACTATGCTTTGTGGTTACACTTCTAAGAAGAGGCACTATTCTTGGGGGCTAGACTTCATGGTGGAGGCAATAGGATAGGTGATTATACTACTTGTCCGAGGCACTATGTTTGGTGCTTACACTGCTTGACAGACGCACTATGCTTGGTGGTTACACATCCAGAACAAAATGGCAGTGGGGAACACTGACAGTTCATATCAGTTTCAACTCTTAGGTATACCTTAATTTACAACAAAAAAGAGGCTGGAAATGCATAGTAGACTCTCTTCATGCAGCAGCTATGATTCTTCATTGATGAGAAATGGAAATCTATATATTGGCCACCCCATGCATGGGTCAAGCCGCTCATCAGTCATTTTCACCAAAAAATCTGTGAGGCTTAGCAGGAGGGGGAGCAGCATGTCAAATTGTCTATATTTTATGCCAGAAACTGCTGTAATTTATAGCTCAAATTTATGCTAGCTTGTAACTTCTGGTGCATGCATTGCTAGAATTGCGCCTAATTGATATTTAGAGGGCTTATCCCATGAGCAATGTAAAAAATTCAAATTGGACATCATATAGTACATGGAAAGCTCTTTCTAACAAAGCTAGAACCAGCCCTGTAACTCACATGGATGCAGAGATCTCTAAATTCATTGCTCCAATCGCTCTGCTGGACTCATTTCAAGCTGGCAGTTTAGGGAAGCATGTCCTGAAACTGTCACAGCATCTAACAGAAGATATGGCTGGTGACATTTAAAGGATGGAACTGATCATGTGTGTCCACCTCAGCAAGGTGTAACAGCAGCTACTGTACGCCGCTGCTCCCCCCGCTTATTGCCGCGATCCCGGGCGCCGCGCTCAGTGGTGACCTGTGGTCGGTGCTTCCCGTTTCATTAACTTAATTTAGGATTTGGTCGTATTGATATAAGTGTGAGCTCTGTGCAGCCAACATAACAAAAATCTGAAGTATAGATAAAGAAGTTGGTCAACGAATAATATTTATTGATTATATATCGATTGGGAATAATTGTATGACCACTGGGGGTCCGACTGCTGGGACCAATCACAAGGGCAGTAGTGCACATCTGTGACCACCATGTCATTCAATGTCTATAGAACTGCTCAGCTATCTTCATCAGTCCTATTGAAGATGCCATTACCACTCTGTTCACACTGTTCTAATGATCATTGAGGATCCCAGTGGTCAGATCCCCAGCAATCATACATTTATCACCTGTACAGAGTCGGACTGCGGTGCTTAGGGCCCACCAGTAAAAATTTATATTAGGGGCCTACCATATGGATACATTCAAATATTACCTGCTCACACAGCAGCAAGATGCTACCAGATTATTGAATATGGTGGTTCCTGCAGAAACTCTGAAAAGGTAGGTCCTGGGGAAAAGAGGATGCTGGCTAGCTTTACTCTATACCTAGAAGTCATCTCAGCTCTGATCATGTCTATAATAATAAACTGGGGAGTTTCTTTAATAATCTATTAAGTTTTTTTTATATGAACATAGGCTGGTTGAGGTGCTGTACATTGAAAATATGTACAGTATGTAGTGCAGTAAGTCTGTGTTATGCACCACTTGTGCTGGGGGTGGGAGACTAGGGGCCCACCTTGCTCAGTGGCCCACCAGGGGATTGCAGCCATAGGGAGAATGCAGCCATAGGGAGACATATGGTTTTCATTAAACCCATGTAATCAACTAAAAACACATGTCAATTAAATCTTTTCCATGCATTTATCCTAAACTTTCATGTTCTAAAGGATGACAACCAGTAAACAAACAACATAAATAATGATCAAATTATATCTTTATATAACAACCAAATAATGACCACACCAGATGGGCCACGCCATCAAAGTCTTGGCTAGGACAAGTGCATCCTTGTAAGGGGGTCAGACCTCACAGAAAAGATCTTTTGTCCGTCAGTGGTATGCATGGCTCCACATTCTAGGATGGTGGACGGAAATAAGGCGGACATAGTGGTAGTGTAAAAAAGGCTCACTGTCTCTCATGCAGGGCCGTTTCTTGGACCGCCCAGGGCGCTGTCAGTAGGGGGGCGCCGGCAGGGCACAGCAGGAGATGAGCGGTGCGCTTCCATTGTGGAAGCGCTCACTCATCTCCATAGTCATCTGTATCACCGTCCTCAGGACAGAGATACAAATGTCTGTGTTGCGGCAGGGGAGGGAGAGTAGGCTGCCTATCAGAGGCCGGTGCAGGCGGCGCGATGATGTCATCGCGCCGCCTGAGCCAGCGAGGGACACAGGCCGGAAGAGTCCTGCATCACATCGCTGGAGGAGGTAAGTATAATTTTTTTATATAAGTATAATTTTATTTTTGTACAAATTACAATAATGGCACATAAGGGGGGCTACTGGCACAGATATAAGGGGGACTACTGGCACAGATATAAGGGGGACTACTGGCACAGATATAAGGGGGACTACTGGCACAGATATAAGGGGGACTACTGGCACAGAAATAAGGGGAACTACTGGCACATAAGGGGGACTACTGGCACATGATAAGGGGGACTACTGGCACATAAGGGGGACTACTGGCACAGATATAAGGGGGACTACTGGCACAGATATAAGGGGGACTACTGGCACAGATATAAGGAGGACTACTGGCACAGATATAAGGGGGACTACTGGCACAGAAATAAGGGGAACTACTGGCACATAAGGGGGACTACTGGCACATGATAAGGGGGACTACTGGCACATAAGGGGGACTACTGGCACATAAGGGGGACTACTGGCACATGATAGGAGGCTACTGGAACATGATAGGGGGGTGTCATGCCCTGCTTGTGCTACGTGCGGAGGTCTGCCAGATTAGCAGCACGTGTCTAGTCTTTTGTTTTGGATTCGAGCTAGATCGGCCTCCCTTCAGGTGCACTGGATGGGGTCATTGGTTTAACCACTTCAGCCCCGCTAGCTAAAACCCCCTTAATGACCAGGCCACTTTTTACACTTCTGCACTACACTACTTTCACCGTTTATCGCTCGGTCATGCAACTTACCACCCAAATGAATTTGACCTCCTTTTCTTCTCACTAATAGAGCTTTCATTTGGTGGTATTTCATTGCTGCTGACATTTTTACTTTTTTTGTTATTAATCGAAATTTAACGTTTTTTTGCAAAAAAATGACATTTTTCACTTTCAGCTGTAAAATTTTGCAAAAAAAACGACATCCATATATAAATTTTTCGCTACATTTATTGTTCTACATGTCTTTGATAAAAAAAATGTTTGGGCAAAAAAAAAATGGTTTGGGTAAAAGTTATAGCGTTTACAAACTATGGTACAAAAATTTGAATTTCCGCTTTTTGAAGCAGCTCTGACTTTCTGAGCACCTGTCATGTTTCCTGAGGTTCTACAATGCCCAAACAGTAGAAAAACCCCACAAATGACCCCATTTCGGAAAGTAGACACCCTAAGGTATTCGCTGATGGGCATAGTGAGTTCATGGAACTTTTTATTTTTTGTCACAAGTTAGCGGAAAATGATGATTTTTTTTTTTTCTTACAAAGTCTCATATTCCACTAACTTGCGACAAAAAATAAAAAATTCTAGGAACTCGCCATGCCCCTCACGGAATACCTTGGGGTGTCTTCTTTCCAAAATGGGGTCACTTGTGGGGTAGTTATACTGCCCTGGCAATTTAGGGGCCCATATGTGTGGTAAGTAGTTTGAAATCAAAATGTGTAAAAAATGGCCGGTGAAATCCTAAAGGTGCTCTTTGGAATGTGTGCCCCTTTGCCCACCTAGGCGGCAAAAAAGTGTCACACATTTGGTATCGCCGTACTCAGGAGAAGTTGGGGAATGTGTTTTGGGGTGTCATTTTACATATACCCATGCTGGGTGAGAAAAATATCTTGGCAAAAGACAACTTTTCCTATTTTTTTATACAAAGTTGGCATTTGACCAAGATATTTCTCTCACCCAGCATGGGTATATGTAAAATGACACCCCAAAACACATTCCCCAACTTCTCCTGAGTACGGCGATACCACATGTGTGACACTTTTTTGCAGCCTAGATGCGCAAAGGGGCCCAAATTCCTTTTAGGAGGGCATTTTTAGACATTTGGATCCCAGACTTCTTCTCACACTTTCGGGCCCCTAAAAAGCCAGGGCAGTATAAATACCCCACATGTGACCCCATTTTGGAAAGAAGACACCCCAAGGTATTCAATGAGGGGCATGGCGAGTTCATAGAAATTTTTTTTTTGGCCACAAATTAGCGGAAATTGATTTTTTTTTTGTTTTTTCTCACAAAGTCTCCCTTTCCGCTAACTTGGGACAAAAATGTAAATCTTTCATGGACCCAATATGCCCCTCACGGAATACCTTGGGGTGTCTTCTTTCCGAAATGGGGTCACATGTGGGGTATTTATACTGCCCTGGCATTTTAGGGGCCCTAAAGCGTGAGAAGAAGTCTGGAATATAAATGTCTAAAAAATGTTACGCATTTGGATTCCGTGAGGGGTATGGTGAGTTCATGTAAGATTTTATTTTTTGACACAAGTTAGTGGAATATGAGACTTTGTAAGAAAAAACTAACAAAAAAAACTATTTCTGCTAACTTGGGCCAAAAAAATGTCTGAATGGAGCCTTACGGGGGGGTGATCAATGACAGGGGGGTGATCAATGACAGGGGGGTGATCACCCATATAGACTCCCTGATCACCCCCCTGTCATTGATCACCCCCCTGTAAGGCTCCATTCAGACGTCCGTATGATTTTTACGGATCCACTGATACATGGATCGGATCCGCAAAACACATACGGACGTCTGAATGGAGCCTTACAGGGGGGTGATCAATGACAGAGGGGTGATCACCCATATAGACTCCCTGATCACCCCCGTCATTGCTCACCCCCCTGTAAGGCTCCATTCAGACGTCTGTATGATTTTTACGGATCCACTGATACATGGATCGGATCCGCAAAACACATGCGGACGTCTGAATGGAGCCTTACGGGGGGTGATCAATGACAGGGAAGTGATCAGGAAGTCTATATGCATGATCACCCCCTTGTCATTGATCACCCCCCTGTAAGGCTCCATTCAGACGTCCGTATGCGTTTTGCGGATCCGATCCATGTATCAGTGGATCCGTAAAAATCATACGGACGTCTGAATGGAGCCTTACAGGGGGGTGATCAATGACAGGGGGGTGATCAGGGAATCTATATGGGTGATCACCTCCCTGTCATTGATCACCCCCCTGTAAGGCTCCATTCAGACGTCCGTATGCGTTTTGCGGATCCGATCCATGTATCAGTGGATCCGTAAAAATCATACGGACGTCTGAATGGAGCCTTACAGGGGTGTGATCAATGACAGGGGGGTGATCAATGACAGGGAAGTGATCAATGACAGGGAAGTGATCAGGAAGTCTATATGCGTGATTACCCCCTTGTCATTGATCACCCCCCTGTAAGGCTCCATTCAGACATCCGTATGCGTTTTGCGGATCCGATCCATGTATCAGTGGATCCGTAAAAATCATACGGACGTCTGAATGGAGCCTTACAGGGGGGTGATCAATGACAGGGGGGTGATCAATGACAGGGGGGTGATCAGGGAATCTAAATGGGTGATCACCTCCCTGTCATTGATCACCCCCCTGTAAGGCTCCATTCAGACGTCCGTATGTGTTTTGCGGATCCGATCCATGTATCAGTGGATCCGTAAAAATCATACGGACATCTGAATGGAGCCTTACAGGGGGGTGATCAATGACAGGGGGCTGATCAATGACAGGGAAGTGATCAGGAAGTCTATATGCGTGATCACCCCCTTGTCATTGATCACCCCCCTGTAAGGCTCCATTCAGAGGTCCGCATGCGTTTTGCGGATCCGATCCATGTATCAGTGGATCCGTAAAAATCATACGGACGTCTGAATGGAGCCTTACAGGGGGGTGATCAATGACAGGGGGGTGATCAGGGAATCTATATGGGTGATCACCCCCTTGTCATTGATCACCCCCCTGTAAGGCTTCATTCAGACGTCCGTATGCGTTTTGCGGATCCGATCCATGTATCTGTGGATCCGTAAAAATCATACGGACCTCTGAATGAAGCCTTACAGGGGGGTGATCAATGACAGGGGGGGGATCAATGACAGGGGGGTGATTAGGGAGTCTATATGGGGTGATCAGTGGTTCATAAAGGGTTAATAAGTGACAGGGGGGGTGCAGTGTAGTGTGGTGTTTGGTGCTACTTTACACAGCTACCTGTGTCCTCTGGTGGTCGATCCTAACAAAAGGGACCACCAGAGGACCAGGTAGCAGGTATATTAGACGCTGTTATCAAAACAGCGTCTAATATACCTGTTAGGGGTTAAAAAAATCACATCTCCAGCCTGCCAGCGAGCGATCGCCGCTGGCAGGCTGGAGATCCACTCGCTTACCTTCCGTTCCTGTGAGCGCGCGCGCCTGTGTGCGCGCGTTCACAGGAAATCTCGCGTCTCGCGAGAGGACGCATATATGCGTCCAGGAGGAGTAAAGCAACCACCTCCCGGACGCATCCGTGCGTACAGCGGTCGGGAGGTGGTTAAATTACACCCACTCCCAGTGTTCCGTGCGGGTTATAGCTTCTGTCTGTCTCTGTGAAAGCAAGGAAGGAAGGATTGGCTGTTCCTGCTCAGAAAAGATAAGTTGAGTTTTGTTATCTGGTGGTTTGCTGTCTAGGCTGTTAGAGAGACGCCTGTCCCCTCCAGGTTCTGAGGGAGCAGGCTGCCTCTATTCCCCTTTCACTATCTTAGGGATTTTAGGGTATTTTCAGCCCAGGCACGAGGACACGTTATTCCCACCTTAAGGGTCTGAATGTGGGCATAGCAGTATAGGGAGAGCTGGTAGGGATTTGCCAGGAGGTGACCGTTATCCTCAGCTTCTCGCCTAGAAACTTGTTTGTTTACTTTTCTGTGTATCTGATATCCTGTCTGCCGTGACAGGGGGCTACTGGCACATAAGGGGGACTACTGGCACATAAGGGGCTACTGGCACATAAGGGGAGCTACTGGCACATAAGGGGGGCTACTGGCACATAAGTGGGGCTACTTGCACATAAGGGGGGCTACTGGCACATAATGGGGCTACTGGCACATGATAGGAGGCTACTGGCACATAAGGTGGGCTACTGGCACATAAGGGGGGCTACTGGCACATGATAGGAGGCTACTGGCACATAAGGGGGGGCTACTGGTACATAAGGGGGGATACTGGCACATAAGGGGGTCTACTGGCACATAAGGGGGGCTACTGGCACATAAGGGGGGCTACTGGCACATGATAGGAGGCTACTGGCACAAAAGGGGGGCTATTGGCACTTGACAGGGGGGCTACTGGCACTCGATAGGGGGGCTACTGGCACTTGATAGGGGGGCTACTGGCACATAAGGGGGCAACTGGCACATGATATGGGGCACTCTGGCTCAGTGGCGGATCCAGGGGGGGGCAATGGGGCAATTGCCCCCCCCCCCAAGCTGGCGGCGGCGGCTGGGCACAGGGAGATGAGCGCTTCCAGTCATCTCCGTCCTCAGTACAGCGATACAGATGCCTGTGCTGCGGCAGGGGAGGGAGAGGTGTGTCCCTTTCCCTTCCTCTGATAGGCTGCAGGCACTAGGCCGTGTGTTTTTTTATTTTTATTTTTTATTATATACAATACTTTTACTGGCGGGGGCTATTATTACTGGCATAGAGAGGTTGTTATTACTGGGGGCTGTTATTACTGGCACAGAGGGGCTGTTATTACTGGGGGCTGTTATTACTGGCACAGAGGGGCTGTTATTACTGGGGGCTGTTATTACTGGCACAGGGGGAGGCTGTTATTACTGGGGGCTGTTATTACTGGCACAGAGGGGCTGTTATTACTGGGGGATGTTAATACTGGGGGTTGTTATTACTGGCACAGGGGGGCTGTTATTACTGGGGGCTGTTATTACTGGCACAGGTTATTACTGGCACAGAGGGGCTGTTATTACTGGCACAGGGGGGCTGTTATTGCTGGAACAGGGGGGGCTGTTATTGCTGGCACAGGGGGGCTGTTATTACTGGCACAGGGGGGCTGCTATTACTGGCACAGGGGGGGCTGTTATTACTGGCACAGGGGGGGGCTGTTATTACTGGCACGGGGGGGGCTGTTATTACTGGCACGGGGGGCTGTTATTACTGGCACGGGGGGACTGTTAATACTGGCACATGATTGGGGGCACTATAGGGGCATCTACTGAGGCCACAAAAAAGGGGTATTTTATATGGGCGCTCTGTACAGTACAATTTTATACTGGGACACATTATGGTGAGTACTATGGGGAAGGGGGGAGAGGAGTACTATGGGGTCATCTACGGGGGGCACTAAGAAGGGGTATTTTATACTTGCAAATTATGGGGGACACTGAGGGCAGCTACTGGAGCATTTTATACTGGTACATTATGGGGGGCACTAGGAGGAAGGAGGGTGTGGAGCACTATGGGGGCATTTACTAGGGGCACTATATAGGGGTATTTTATACTGGCACATTATGGGGGCACTATGGGGACATTAGCTCAACTGGGGGCATTACAAGGGGGTATTTTTTGCACTGTCACATTATAAGGAGAATAATTTCTACTGGGGGGGCATTATGGTGGGCTTTATTACTCCACCATGGTATGACCCCCTAGTAGCAGCACCAGCCTCTCCCTGCTCTGCTATTCCTCTGCCCCTTCTCCAAATCCTTATTATGAAATCTTTCTCATTAGGATAAAACACATCAGCTCCGCCGAGCCCCCGACCAAAGTGTTGAAGTGGTGTCCGAGATCGCCAAGGGCCAAGCCAAGTAATTGTACGTTTTCATGTGAAATATGTTTGTTATACACATATAGCCTACACTGTGCCACACAATATACAGTATACCTCTACACTGTGCCCCACAATATACAGTATACCTCTACACTGTGCCCCACAATATACAGTATACCGCTACACTGTGCCACACAATATACAGTATACCGCTACACTGTGTAGTCTGTTCTATAAGCACCATTGTTTTGTGGCGGCGGACAGAAAATAATCTGAAAGTGCCCCTCCCGAGACCAGGCTCTGGATTCGCCACTGGTCTGGCTACAGGCACATGATGGTGGGGGGGCTCTTGATACTGGCACATGATTGGGGGGCATCTATGGGGGCTCTTATTACTAGCATATGATTGGGGGCATCTATGGGGGCACATCTTATTGGCACATGATTGGGGGGCATCTATTGGGGCACTTATTACTGGCACATTATTGGGTGGCACTATAGGGGCATCTACTGAGGCTAAAAAGAAGGGGTATTTTATATGGGGGGCTCTGTATAGGGGCATTTTATACTGGGACACATTATGATGGGTACTATGGGGAAGGGGGGAGAGGAGCACTATGGGGTCATCTACGGGGGCACGGAGAAGGGGAATTTTATATTGGCACATTATGGGAACATTAGCTCAACTGGGGGCATTACAAGGGGGTATGTTTTGCACATTATAAGGAGAATGATTTCTACTGAGGGGGCATTATGGTGGGCTTTATTACTCCCCCATGGTATGACCCCCTAGTAGCAGCACCAGCCTCTCCTTGCTCTGCTATCCCTCTGCCCTTTCTCCAAATCCTTATTATGAAATCTTTCTCATTAGGATAAAAACACAACATCAGCTCCACCGACCCCCCGGCCAAAGTGTTGAAGTGGCGTCCGAGATCCCCAAGGGCCAAGCCAAGTAATTGTAAGTTTTCATGTGGAGTATGTTTATGTTATACACATATAGCCTACACTGTGCCCCACAATATACAGTATACCGCTACACTGTGTAGGGGTTATACTGTTTATTGTACAGCATGGCGCAGAGGTTATATTGTCCGGCATGGTGTAACCTCCATACATTTTATGTACAGTATACAGTAATCCGCCTTGCCATCTATGCTTTGAATCTGGTTTATATGTTACTTGGTTTTTGTACATTTACTTGCGTGTGCTAGTTGAGACCTGCTGTGATTGGTTTTTAGTTAGTTATTAAATGCTAACATGACAGTTTTTTGGTTTTGCACATTATTGATGATTGTATTTCATAACTACTCTTCTAAGGGTATTGCCTTCCTTTATACTGCAGTTCTCCTGTACCACTCTGCCTGCGACTTTTAGAAGTTTAAGCAGTAATTTATGATTTTCTTTTGCTCTCAATAAATCTTGTGTTAAGCAAAAAAATATATATATATGGTGAGACGGTTGCAAGTACTCTTCTGATATGATTTCATCGAGCAGTTTTGATGGGGGGGGGGGGAGTTTTTTTGACACTCGCCCTGAGAGAAATTTTACCTAGAAACTGCACTGCTCTCATGGGGTAATAAGCTTAATGATTTTAACAGTCTTTAGACAGGCAATGATCCCGTTAGAGGCAACAGATGAATTAAGTATACTGTCTCTTTAAGTGGCAACAGACAAATATAACACTGTCCTCTAAGTGGTAACAGCTCTTCCTCCGTCTGACTTGCATTGCAATTAGGCGCTGGGCAATAACACTCTGGCTCTGATCCCAGCAGAGCAGCATCAATGACGTTGGTTGTATCTGCAGTTACTACAATGGTTATCTTTCCAAGTCATGATACCTTATAGCCTGCAGTCTCTAATATCTTCTCCCCCACAACCACCATGAATATCCTCCTCAGTCGCAGTATGCCCTTTGCGATGACACATTGCATTGCACAATATCTCCCACACAGTGTTGCCTAAATTTGGCAGGCTGGCTGGTCCTGGTCACAGGCCTGTCTCTTAGGGTCCATTCATACGTCCGCAATTTCGTTCCGCATTTTGCGGAACGGAATTGTGGACCCATTCATTTCTATAAGGCAGCACGATGTGGTGCCCGGATACGGAATTGCGGACCTGCACTTCCGGGTTCGCAATTCCGTTCCCGAAAAAAATAGAAGCTGTCCTATTCTTGTCCGCAATTGCGGACAAGAATAGGCATATTCTATTAGTGCCGGCAATGTGTGGTCCGCAAAATGCGGAACGCACATTGCCGCTGTCCGTGTTTTGCAGATCTGCGGATCCGTGGATCCGCAAAACACGTTACGGACGTGTGAATGGACACATATAGGCTTTAGCTGATTCCAGGATGCACAGGATACATAGATTCTTTCTACCCCTCAGTTCCAGCCTCAACTGCTACACTCAGCTTTTTTTTGGCCTTTGTTATCCTTATGATTAGTAACAATCACTCCCACTATCTAGCTAGCTACATGCTGGAATATTGCTGGCTATGTTTCCCAACATTGTCTTATCACTCCTGCTCCACAGCACTTCCTTTTGTGCTCTTTCAGCCATATGCTCTCCCTGTTCTCTCCACAGCTTAAGAACATTATGCAAATTAAGTCAAATGTTCAAAAAGTCCCTTTCACCCATATATTTTATGCAACAGTAATAATACAATTGGTCACTAGATGACATCTTAACCCTAGCGTTTCTTAAAGCACATACATTTGCAGTGCAGTATATTATAGAGCAGTAAATATCTACAGGCGTTTAACCTTATTGCCAGTGCACCTCATCTACAATGTCCTTCTCATCCTGTTGAAGGCACATAACTCCCTCAAAGTCCGTCACATTATTCTCTAACACTCTATAACATTCCCCCAAATATCGGAAGATTGTTTCTGAGGTTGGGTCATTCCTATTCAAGATATTTGCCACATTTGGTGTCCAGTGACAACCCCTATGTGGTGCAATGTGACATCTCTAATATCTTCTTCCAAAAAATTCATTGCCCTATCTCCAACAGCAATATTATCTAAAATTGTTATACTGTGGTGCTTGAAAGTTTGTAAACCCTTGAGAATTTTTCTATAATTCTGTATATATTTGAACTAAAACTATATCAGATTTTCACACAAGTCCTAAAAGCAGATAAAGACAACCAAATTAGACAAATTTTTTAAAAATATTAGACTTGGTCATTACTTTATTGAGGTAAATGATCCAATATCACATGTCTGTGAGTTGCAATAGTATGTGAAGTGTGGTAAAGTGCACGGTAGAGGTGTGCATCTCACCCAGGCTTCAGTTTAGCTGGGTGAGATAACTGGAATCGAGAAATGGTGCTGCTTCAGCAAGGCATAGCTTGCTGGAGATCATTTTGTTTAAAGTTGTATGGGCTGGATTTTTTTGGACTGGGAGACAGGTTGGTAGTGGGAGTCTCTCAGTCCACACTGCTAGTCCACTACAGTTATTCCCTTTAACCTGAGTTGATCGCAGGTGAGGCCAGCTGAGTTGTAATCAATGAGGGATAAACCAATTCTCAGTGTATGAGTCTGGGAGAGAGGAATTGAATAGGAAGCCTGGAAAGGCTCTGTGTGGTCCCAGCCAGGAGGTTTGGGGGGCCATGAGGTGTGTAAAAAGCCAGAGTTTTGGGGGCCCAGCGACGCCTGAGGAAAGAGGAGTCGCACAGTCAGATTTTGAGAGGACTCTTGGACCATATTCCCCCCAAGGTACTGGTGTGGTCACAGCCAGGAGGCCTCTAAACTGTATGGCTGAGTAAAGCCGGATGTCACCCCTTGTGTGAACTGCGTCTTAGAGGTGAGTTAGGGTGAAATATGTATTAGGTAGAGCCTAGATGGGCAGGTGTTCATTTTGGTTGATTTTTATGTTTGTGCTGGTGCTGAAGTGCCAAAATAAAGCACCATTTGGACTTTAACCCTGTTGTCTGAGGAGGAATCTGTCATTGACACCCTTCTTGAGAGAGCAATCCCTTACAGAAGATTTAGGATTATTAGATAATTTGAAGATGGTGTTTTCCATCAATGGGGTGACAATCAGGTGTAAGTGGATGAGCTCTTTTACATAAAGAACAGAGATCTATCAAAGTCTAAT